>NW_027671711.1:0-600000 GCF_964165515.1 Mesoplodon bidens | reverse complement strand
TATGGAAACGTGGGAGGGTCAGGCTACGTGCTGACGCACGGGTCAGTGCCAGCGTACGGGTCAGGAGTAGGGTACGGCGTAATGTAAGGTGTAGGGCTGGTGGTGGGTTTCCGTTCCGGGCTAGGGTTAGGTTTAGGGAACGGCTAGGCTTAGTGCACAGGTGAGGGTACGGAAACTTGGGAGGCTCAGGCTACATGCTGACGCAATGTTCAGTGCCAGCGTACGGGCCAGGAATAGGGTACGGCGTAAGGTAAGGTGTAGGGATGGTGGTGGGTTTCTAATCCGGGCTAGGGTTAGGGTTAGGGAACGGCAAGTCTTAGGGCAAAGGAGAGGGTACGGAAACGTGGGAGGGTCAGGCTACATGCTGACGCACGGTTCAGTGCCAGCGTACGGGCCAGGAATAGGGTACGGCGTAAGGTAAGGTGTACGGCTGGTGGTGGGTTTCCGTTCCGGGCTAGGGTTAGGGTTAGGGAACGGCAAGGCTTAGGGCACAGGTGAGGTTACAGAAACGTGGGACGGTCACGCTACGTGCTGACGCATGTGTCAATGCTAGCATACGGGCGAGGAGTAGGCAACGGCGTAAGGTAAGGTGTACGGCTGGTGGTTGGTTTCCGTTCCAGGCTAGGGTTAGGGTTAGGGAACGGCAAGGCTTAGGGCTCAGGTGAGGGAACGGAAACGTGGGAGGGTCAGGCTACGTGCTGACGCACGGTTCAGTGCCAGCGTACGGGCCAGGAATAGGGAACGGCGTAAGGTAAGGTGTAGGGCTAGTGGTGGGTTTCCTTTCCGGGCTAGGGTTAGGGTTAGGGAACGGCAAGGCTTAGGGCACAGGTCAGGGTACGGAAACGCGGGAGGGTAATGCTACGTGCTGATGCACGGGTCAGTGCCAGAGTACGGGCCAGTAGTAGGCAACGGCGTAGGGTAAGGTTTTGGGCTGGTGGTGGGATTCCATTCCGGGCTAGGGTTAGGGTTAGGGAACCGCAGGGCTTAGGGCACAGGTGAGGGTACGGAGACGAGGGAGGGTCAGGCTACGTGCTGACGCACGAGTCACTGCCAGCGTACGGACCAGGAGTAGGCAACGGCGTAAGGTAAGGTGTAGGGCTGGTGGTTGGTTTCTGTTCCAGGCTAGGGTTAGGGTTAGGGAACGGCAAGGCTTAGGGCACAGGTGAGGGTACGGAAACGTTGGAGGGTCGGGCTACTTGCTGATGCACGGGTCAGTGCCAGCGTACGGGACAGGAGTAGGCAACGGCGTAGGATAAAGTGTAGGGCTGGTGGTGGATTTGCGTTCCGGGCTAGGGTTAGGGTTAGGGAAAGGCAAGGCTTAGGGCTCAGGTGAGGGAACGGAAACGTGGGAGGGTCAGGCTACGTGCTGACGCACGGTTCAGTGCCAGCGTACGGGCCAGGAATAGGGAACGGCATAAGTTAAGGTGTAGGGCTGGTGGTGGGTTTCCGTTCCGGGGTAGGGTTAGGGTTAGGGAACAGCAAGGCTTAGGGCACAGGTGAGGGTACGTAAACGTGGGAGGGTCAGGCTACGTGCTGACGCACGGGTCAATGCCAGCGTACGGGCGAGTAGTAGGCAACGGCGTAAGGTAAGGTGTACGGCAGGTGGTTGTTTTCCGTTCCAGGCTAGGGTTAGGGTTAGGGAACGGCAAGGCTTAGGACACAGGTGAGGGTACGGAAAAGTGGGAGGGTCAGGCTACGTGCTGACGCACGGTTCAGTGCCAATATACGGGCCAGGAATAGGGAAAGTCGTAAGGTAAGGTATAGGGCTGGTGGTGGGTTTCCGTTCCGGGCTAGGGTTAGGGTTAGGGAACGGCAAGGCTTCGGGCACAGGTCAGGGTACGGAAACGCGTGAGGGTAAGGCCACGTGCTAATGCACGGGTCAGTGCCGGAGTACAGGCCAGTAGTAGGCAACGGCGTAAGGTAAGGTGTAGGGCTGGTGGTTGGTTTCCGTTCCAGGCTAGGGTTAGTGTTAGGGAACGGCAAGGCTTAGGGCACAGGTGAGGGTACGGAAACGTGGGAGGGTCGGGCTACGTGCTGACGCACTGCTCAGTGCCAGCGTACGGGCCAGGAATAAGTTACGGTGTAAGGTAAGGTGTAGGGCTGGTGGTGGGTTTCCATTCGGGGCTAGGGTTAGGGTTAGGGAACGGCAAGGCTTAGGGCACAGGTGAGGGTACGGAAACGTGGGAGGGTCAGGCTACGTGCTGACGCACGGGTCAGTGCCAGCGTGCGGGTCAGTAGCAGCGTACGGCGTAAGGTATGGTGTAGGGCTGGTGGTGGGTTACTATTCCGGGCTAGGGTTAGGGTTAGGGAATGGCAAGGCTTAGGGCACAGGTGAGGGTACGGAAACGTGGGAGGGTCAGGCTATGTGCTGACGCACGGGTCAGTGCCAGCGTACGGGCCAGGAGTAGGCAACGGCGTAAGGTAAGGTGTAGGGCTGGTGGTTGGTTTCCGTTCCTGGCTAGGGTTAGGGTTAGGGAACGGCAAGGCTTAGGGCACAGGTGAGGGTACGGAAACGTGGGAGGGTCGGGCTACGTGCTGACGCACGGGTCAGTGCCAGCGTACGGGCCAGGAGTAGGCAACGGCGTAGGATAAAGTGTAGGGCTGGTGGTGGGTTTCCGTTCCGGGCTAGGGTTAGGGTTAGGGAACGGCAAGGCTTAGGGCACAGGTCAGGGTACGGAAACGTGGGAGGGTAAGGCTACGTGCTGATGCACGGGTCAGTACCAGAGTACAGGCCAGTAGTAGGCAACGGCGTAGGGTAAGGTTTTGGGCTGGTGGTGAGATTCCATTCCGGGCTAGGGTTAGGGTTAGGGAACCGCAGGGCTTAGGGCACAGGTGAGGGTACTGAGACGAGGGAGGGTCTGGCTACGTGCTGACGCACGGGTCAATGCCAGCATACGGGCCAGGAGTAGGCAACGGCGTAAGGTAAGGTGTATGGCTGGTGGTTGGTTTCTGTTCCAGGCTAGGGTTAGGGTTAGGGAACGGCAAGCCTTAGGGCACAGGTGAGGGTACGGAAACTTGGGAGGGTCAGGCTACATGCTGACGCACTGTTCAGTGCCAGCGTACGGGCCAGGAATAGGGTACGGCGTAAGGTAAGGTGTAGGGCTGGTGGTAGGTTTCTAATCCGGGCTAGGGTTAGGGTTAGGGAACGGCAAGTCTTAGGGCAAAGGAGAGGTTACGGAAACGTGGGAGGGTCATGCTACGTGCTGACCCACGGTTCAGTGCCAGCGTACGGGCCAGGAATACGGTACGGCGTAAGGTAAGGTGTACGGCTGGTGGTGGGTTTCCGTTCCGGGCTAGGGTTAGGGTTAGGGAACGGCAAGGCTTAGGGCACAGGTGAGGTTATAGATACGTGGGACTGTCAGGCTACGTGCTGACGCACGTGTCAGTGCCAGCGTACGGGCCAGGTGTAGGCAACGGCGTAAGGTAAGATGTAGGGCTGGTGGTTGGTTTCCGTTCCAGGCTAGGGTTAGGGTAAGGGAACGGCAAGGCTTAGGGCACAGGTGAGGGTACGTAAACGTGGGAGGGTCAGGCTACGTGCTGACGCACGGGTCAATGCCAGCGTACGGGCGAGGAGTAGGCAACGGCGTAAGGTAAGGTTTAGGGCTGGTGGTGGGTTTCCGTTCCGGACTAGGGTTAGGGTTAGGGAACGGCAAGGCTTAGGGCACAGGTCAGGGTACGGAAACGCGTGAGGGTAAGGCTACGTGCTGAAGCACGGTTCAGTGCCAGAGTACAGGCCAGGATAGGCAACGGCGTAGGGTAAGGTGTAGGGCTGGTGGTTGGTTTCCTTTCCGGGCTAGGGTTAGGGAACGGCAAGGCTTAGGGCACAGGTGAGGGTACGGAAACGTGGGAGGGTCAGGCTACGTGCTGACGCACGGTTCAGTGCCAGCGTACGGGCCAGGAATAGGGTACGGCGTAAGGTAAGGTGTACGGCTGGTGGTGGGTTTCCGTTCCGGGCTAGGGTTAGGGTTAGGGAACGGCAAGGCTTAGGGCACAGGTGAAGTTACAGAAACGTGGGACGTTCAGGCTACGTGCTGACGCACGTGTCAGTGCCAGCGTACGGGCCAGGGGTAGGCAACGGCGTAAGGTAAGATGTAGGGCTGGTGGTGGGTTTCCGTTCCAGGCTAGGGTTAGGGTAAGGGAACGGCAAGGCTTAGGGCACAGGTCAGGGTACGGAAACGCGGGAGGGTAAGGCTACGTGCTGATGCATGGGTCAGTACCAGAGTACAGGCCAGTAGTAGGCAACGGTGTAGGGTAAGGTTTTGGGCTGGTGGTGGGATTCCTTTTCGGGCTAGGGTTAGGGTTAGGGAACCGCAGTGCTTAGCGCACAGGTGAGGGTACGGAGACGAGGGAGGGTCAGGCTACGTGCTGACGCACGGGTCAATGCCAGCGTACGGGCCAGGAGTAGGCAACGGCGTAAGGTAAGGTGTAGGGCTGGTGGTTGGTTTCTGTTCCAGGCTAGGGTTAGGGTTAGGTAACGGCAAGGCTTAGGGCACAGGTGAGGGTAAGGAAACGTTGGAGGGTCGGGCTACGTGCTGATGCACGGGTCAGTGCCAGCGTACGGGCCAGGAGTAGGCAACGGCGTAGGATAAAGTGTAGGGCTGGTGGTGGATTTGCGTTCCGGGCTAGGGTTAGGGTTAGGGAATGGCAAGGCTTAGGGCACAGGTGAGGGTACGGAAACGTGGGACGGTCAGGCTACGTGCTGACGCACGTGTCAGTGCCAGCGTACGGGCCAGGGGTAGGCAACGGCGTAAGGTATGATGTAGGGCTGGTGGTTGGTTTCCGTTTCAGGTTAGGGTTAGGGTAAGGGAACGGCAAGGCTTAGGGCACAGGTGAGGGTACCGAAACGTGGGAGGGTCAGGCTACATGCTGACGCACGGTTCAGTGCCAGCGTATGGGCCAGGAATAAGTTACGGCGTAAGGTAAGGTGTAGGGCTGGTGGTGGGTTTCCATTCGGGGCTAGGGTTAGGGTTAGGGAACGGCAAGGCTTAGGGCACAGGTGAGGGTACGGAAACGTGGGAGGGTCAGGCTACGTGCTGACGCACGGGTCAGTGCCAGCGTGCGGGTCAGTAGCAGCGTACGGCGTAAGGTATGGTGTAGGGCTGGTGGTGGGTTACTATTCCGGCCTAGGGTTAGGGTTAGGGAATGGCAAGGCTTAGGGCACAGGTGAGGGTACGGAAACGTGGGAGGGTCAGGCTATGTGCTGACGCACGGGTCAGTGCCAGCGTACGGGCCAGGAGTAGGCAAAGGCGTAATGTAAGGTGTAGGGCTGGTGGTTGGTTTCCGTTCCAGGCTAGGGTTAGGGTTAGGGAACGGCAAGGCTTAGGGCACAGGTGAGGGTACGGAAACGTGGGAGGGTCGGGCTACGTGCTGACGCACGGGTCAGTGGCAGCGTACGGAACAGGAGTAGGCAACGGCATAGGATACAGGGTAGGGCTGGTGGTGGATTTGCGTTCAGGCCTACTGTTAGGGTTAGGGAATGGCAAGGCTTAGGGCACAGGTGAGGGTATGGAAACGTGGGAGGGTCAGGCTACGTGCTGACGCACGGGTCAGTGCCAGCGTATGGGTCAGGAGTAGGGTACGGCGTAATGTAAGGTGTAGGGCTGGTGGTGGGTTTCTATTCCGGGCTAGGGTTAGGGTTAGGGAACGGCAAGGCTTAGGGCACAGGTGAGGGTACGGAAACTTGGGAGGGTCAGGCTACATGCTGACGCAATGTTCAGTGCCAGCGTACGGGCCAGGAATAGGGTTCGGCGTAAGGTAAGGTGTAGGGATGGTGGTGGGTTTCTAATCCCGGCTAGGGTTATGGTTAGGGAACGGCAAGTCTTAGGGCAAAGGAGACGGTACGGAAACGTGGGAGGGTCAGGCTACATGCTGACGCACGGTTCAGTGCCAGCGTACGGGCCAGGAATAGGGTACGGCGTAAGGTAAGGTGTACGGCTGGTGGTGGGTTTCCGATCCGGGCTAGGGTTAGGGTTAGGGAACGGCAAGGCTTAGGGCACAGGTGAGGTTACAGAAACGTGGGACGGTCAGGCTACGTGCTGACGCATGTGTCAATGCCAGCATACGGGCGAGGAGTAGGCAACGGCGTAAGGTAAGGTGTACGGCTGGTGGTTGGTTTCCGTTCCAGGCTAAGGTTAGGGTTAGGGAACGGCAAGGCTTAGGGCACAGGTGATGGTACGGAAACGTGGGAGGGTCAGGCTACGTGCTGACGCACGGTTCAGTGCCAGCATACGGGCCAGAAATAGGGAACGGCGTAAGGTAAGGTGTAGGGCTGGTGGTGGGTTTCCGTTCCGGGCTAGGGTTAGGGTTAGGGAACGGCAAGGCTTAGGGCACAGGTCAGGGTACGGAAACGCGGGAGGGTAAGGCTACGTGCTGTTGCATGGGTCAGTACCAGAGTACAGGCCAGTAGTAGGCAACGGCGTAGGGTAAGGTTTTGGGCTGGTGGTGGGATTCCATTCCGGGCTAGGGTTAGGGTTAGGGAACCGCAGGGCTTAGCGCACAGGTGAGGGTACGGAGACGAGGGCGGGTCAGGCTACGTGCTGACGCACGGGTCAATGCCAGCGTACGGGCCAGGAGTAGGCAACGGCGTAAGGTAAGGTGTAGGGCTGGTGGTTGGTTTCTGTTCCAGGCTAGGGTTAGGGTTAGGGAACGGCAAGGCTTAGGGCACAGGTGAGGGTACAGAAACGTTGGAGTGTCGGGCTACGTGCTGATGCACGTGTCATTGCCAGCGTACGGGCCAGGAGTAGGCAACGGCGTAGGATAAAGTGTAGGGCTGGTGGTGGGTTTCCGTTCCGGGCTAGGGTTAGGGTCAGGGAACGGCAAGGCTTAGGGCACAGGTGAGGGTACGGAAACGTGGGAGGGTCAGGCTACGTGCTGACGCACGTGTCAGTGCCAGCGTACGGGTCAGTTGCAGCGTACGGCGTAAGGTATGGTGTAGGGCTGGTGGTGGGTTACTATTCCGGGCTAGGGTTAGGGTTAGGGAATGGCAAGGCTTAGGGCACAGGTGATGGTACGGAAACGTGGGAGGGTCAGGCTACGTGCTGACGCACGTGTCAGTGCCAGCGTACGGGCCAGGAGTAGGCAACGGCGTAAGGTAAGGTGTAAGGCAGGTGGTTGTTTTCCGTTCCAGGCTAGGGTTAGGGTTAGGGAACGGCAAGGCTTAGGGCACAGGTGAGGGTACGGAAAAGTGGGAGGGTCAGGCTATGTGCTGACGCACGGTTCAGTGCCAGCATACGGGCCAGGAATAGGGAAAGGCGTAAGGTAAGGTATAGGGCTGGTGGTGGGTTTCCGTTCCGGGCTAGGGTTAGGGTTAGGGAACGGCAAGGCTTAGGGCACAGGTCAGGGTACGGAAACGCGTGAGGGTAAGGCCACGTGCTAATGCACGGGTCAGTGCCGGAGTACAGGCCAGTAGTAGGCAACGGCGTAAGGTAAGGTGTAGGGCTGGTGGTTGGTTTCCGTTCCAGGCTAGGGTTAGTGTTAGGGAACGGCAAGGCTTAGGGCACAGGTGAGGGTACGGAAACGTGGGAGGGTCGGGCTACGTGCTGACGCACTGGTCAGTGCCAGCGTACGGGCCAGGAGTAGGCAACGACATAGGATAAAGTGTAGGGCTGGTGGTGGATTTGCGTTCCTGGCTAGGGATAGGGTTAGGGAACGGCAAGGCTTAGGGCACAGGTGAGGGAACGGAAACGTGGGAGGGTCAGGCTACGTGATGACACATGGTTCTATGCCAGCGTACGGGCCAGGAATAGGGAACGGCGTAAGTTAAGGTGTAGGGCTGGTGGTGGGTTTCCGTTCCGGGCTAGGGTTAGGGTTAGGGAACGTCAAGGCTTAGGGCACAGGTGAGGGTACGGAAACGTTGGAGGCTCAAACTACGTGCTGACGTATGGTTCAGTGCCAGCGTACGGGTCAGGAGTAGGATACGGCGTAAGGTAAGGTGTAGGGCTGGTGGTGGGTTTCTATTCCGGGCTAGGGTTAGGGTTAGGGAAAGGCAAGGCTCAGGGCACAGGTGAGGTTACGGAAACGTGGGAGGGTCAGGCTACATGCTGACGCACGGTTCATTGCCAGCGTACGGGCCAGGAATAGGTTACGGCGTAAGGAAAGGTGTAGGGCTGGTGGTGGGTTTCCGTTCTGGGCTAGGGTTATGGTTAGGGAACGGCAAGGCTTAGGGCACAGGTGAGGGTACTGAAACGTGGGAGGGTCAGGCTACGTGCTGACGCATGGGTCAGTGCCAGCGTACGGGCCAGGTGTAGGGTACGGCGTAAGGTAAAGTGTAGCGCTTGTGGTTGATTTCCTTTCCAGGCTAGGTTTAGGGTTAGGGAACGGCAAGGCATAGGGCACAGGTGAGGGTACGGAAACGTGAGAGGGACGGGCTACGTGCTGACGCACGGGTCAGTGCCAGCGTACGGAACAGGAGTAGGCAACGGCATAGGATACAGTGTAGGGCTGGTGGTGGATTTGCGTTCAGGGCTAGGGTTAGGGTTAGGGAACGGCAAGGCTTAGGGCACAGGTGAGGGTATGGAAACTTGGGAGGGTCAGGCTACATGCTGACGCAATGTTCAGTGCCAGCGTACGGGCCAGGAATAGGGTACGGCGTAAGGTAAGGTGTAGGGCTGGTGGTGGGTTTCTAATCCGGGATAGGGTTAGGGTTAGGGAAAGGCAAGTCTTAGGGCAAAGGAGAGGTTACGGAAACGTGGGAGGGTCATGCTACATGCTGACGCACGGTTCAGTGCCAGCGTACGGGCCAGGAATAGGGTACGGCGTAAGGTAAGGTGTACGGCTAGTGGTGGGTTTCCGTTCCGGGCTAGGGTTAGGGTTAGGGAACGGCAAGGCTTAGGGCACAGGTGAGGTTACAGAAACGTGGGACGGTCAGGCTACGTGCTGACGCATGTGTCAATGCCAGCATACGGGCGAGGAGTAGGCAACGGCGTAAGGTAAGGTGTACGGCTGGAGGATGATTTCCGTTCCAGGCTAAGGTTAGGGTTAGGGAATGGCAAGGCTTAGGGCACAGGTGATGGTACGGAAACGTGGGAGGGTCAGGCTACGTGCTAACGCACGGTTCAGTGCCAGCGTACGGGCCAGGAGTAGGGAACGGCGTAAGGTAAGGTGTAGGGCTGGTGGTGGGTTTCCGTTCCGGGCTAGGGTTAGGGTTAGGGAACGGCAAGGCTTAGGGCACAGGTCAGGGTACGGAAACGTGGGAGGGTAAGGCTACGTGCTGATGCACGGGTCAGTAGCAGAGTACAGGCCAGTAGTAGGCAACGGCGTAGGGTAAGGTTTTGGGCTGGTGGTGAGATTCCATTCCGGGCTAGGGTTAGGGTTAGGGAACCGCAGGGCTTAGGGCACAGGTGAGGGTACGGAGACGAGGGAGGGTCTGGCTACGTGCTGACGAACGGGTCAATGCCAGCATACGGGCCAGGAGTAGGCAACGGCGTAAGGTATGGTGTAGGGCTGGTGGTTGGTTTCTGTTCCAGGCTAGGGTTAGGGTTAGGGAACGGCAAGGCTTAGGGCACAGTTGAGGGTACGGAAACGTTGGAGGGTCGGGCTACGTGCTGATGCACGGTTCAGTGCCAGCGTACGGGTCAGCAGTAGGGTACGGCGTAATGTAAGGTGTAGGGCTGGTGGTGGGTTTCTATTCCGGGCTAGGGTTAGGGTTAGGGAACGGCAAGGCTTAGGGCACAGGTGAGGGTACGGAAACTTGGGAGGGTCAGGCTACATGCTGACGCACTGTTCAGTGCCAGCGTACGGGCCAGGAATAGGTTACGGCGTAAGGTAAGGTGTAGGGCTGGTGGTAGGTTTCTAATCCGGGCTAGGTTTAGGGTTAGGGAACGGCAAGTCTTAGGGCAAAGGAGAGGTTACGGAAACGTGGGAGGGTCAGGCTACGTGCTGACCCACGGTTCAGTGCCAGCGTACGGGCCAGGAATAGGGTACGGCGTAAGGTAAGGTGTACGGCTGGTGGTGGGTTTCCGTTCCGGGCTAGGGTTAGGGTTAGGGAACGGCAAGGCTTAGGGCACAGGTGAGGTTACAGATACGTGGGACTGTCAGGCTACGTGCTGACGCACGTGTCAGTGCCAGCGTACGGGCCAGGTGTAGGCAACGGCGTAAGGTAAGATGTAGGGCTGGTGGTTGGTTTCCGTTCCAGTCTAGGGTTAGGGTAAGGGAACGGCAAGGCTAAGGGCACAGGTGAGGGTACGTAAACGTGGGAGGGTCAGGCTACGTGCTGACGCACGGGTCAATGCCAGCGTACGGGCGAGGAGTAGGCAACGGCGTAAGGTAAGGTTTAGGGCTGGTGGTGGGTTTCCGTTCCGGACTAGGGTTAGGGTTAGGGAACGGCAAGGCTTAGGGCACAGGTCAGGGTACGGAAACGCGTGAGGGTAAGGCTACGTGCTGAAGCACGGTTCAGTGCCAGAGTACAGGCCAGGATAGGCAACGGCGTAGGGTAAGGTGTAGGGCTGGTGGTGGGTTTCCGTTCTGGGCTAGGTTTAGGGTTAGGGAACGGCAAGGCTTAGGGCACAGGTGAGGGTACGGAAACGTGGGAGGGTCAGGCTACGTGCTGACGCACGGTTCAGTGCCAGCGTACGGGCCAGGAATAGGGTACGGCGTAAGGTAAGGTGTAGGGCTGGTGGTGGGTTTCTAATCCGGGCTAGGGTTAGGGTTAGGGAACGGCAAGTCTTAGGGCAAAGGAGAGGGTACGGAAACGTGGGAGGGGCAGGCTACGTGCTGACCCACGGTTCAGTGCCAGCGTACGGGCCAGGAATAGGGAACGGCGTAAGGTAAGGTGTACGGCTGGTGGTGGGTTTCCGTTCCGGTCTAGGGTTAGGGTAAGGGAACGGCATGGCTTAGGGCACAGGTGAGTGTACCGAAACGTGGGAGGGTCAGGCTACATGCTGACGCATGGTTCAGTGCCAGCGTACGGGCCAGGAATAAGTTACGGCGTAAGGTAAGGTGTAGGGCTGGTGGTGGCTTTCCGTTCGGGGCTAGGGTTAGGGTTAGGGAACGGCAAGGCTTAGGGCACAGGTGAGGGTACGGAAACGTGGGAGGGTCAGGCTACGTGCTGACGCACGGGTCAGTGCCAGCGTACGGGTCAGTAGCAGCGTACGTCGTAAGGTATGGTGTAGGGCTGGTGGTGGGTTACTATTCCGGGCTAGGGTTAGGGTTAGGGAATGGCAAGGCTTAGGGCACAGGTGAGGGTACGGAAACGTGGGAGGGTCAGGCTACGTGCTGACGCAGGTGTCAGTGCCAGCGTACGGGCCAGGAGTAGGCAACGGCGTAAGGTAAGGTGTAGGGCTGGTGGTTGGTTTCCGTTCCAGGCTAGGGTTAGGGTTAGGGAACGGCAAGGCTTAGGGCACAGGTGTGGGTACGGAAACGTGGGAGGGTCGGGCTATGTGCTGACGCACGGGTCAGTGCCAGCGTACGGGCCAGGAGTAGGCAACGGCGTAGGATAAAGTGTAGGGCTGGTGGTGGATTTGCGTTCTGGGCTAGGGTTAGGGTTACGGAACGGCAAGGCTTAGGGCACAGGTCAGGGAACAGAAACGCGGGAGGGTAAGGCTATGTGCTGATGCACGTTTCAGTGCCAGAGTACAGGCCAGGAGTAGGCAACGGCATAGGGTAAGGTATAGGGCTGGTGGTGGGTTTCCGTTCCGGGCTAGGGTTAGGGTTAGGGAACGGCAAGGCTTAGGGCACAGGTGAGGGTACGTAAACGTGGGAGGGTCAGGCTACGTGCTGACGCACGGGTCAATGCCAGCGTACGGGTGAGGAGTAGGCAACGGCGTAAGGTAAGGTTTAGGGCTGGTGGTGGGTTTCCGTTCCGGACTAGGGTTAGGGTTAGGGAAAGGCAAGGCTTAGGGCACAGGTCAGGGTACGGAAACGCGTGAGGGTAAGGCTACGTGCTGATGCACGGTTCAGTGCCAGAGTACAGGCTAGGAGTAGGCAACGGCGTAGGGTAAGGTGTAGGGCTGGTGCTGGGTTTCCGTTCCGGGCTAGGGTTAGGATTAGGGAACGGCGAGGCTTAGGGCACAGGTGAAGTTACCGAAACGTGTGACGGTCAGGCTACGTGCTGACGCACGTGTCAGTGCCAGCGTACGGGCCAGGGGTAGGCAACGGCGTAAGGTAAGATGTAGGGCTGGTTGTTGGTTTCCGTTCCAGGCTAGGGTTAAGTTAAGGGAACGGCAAGGCTTAGGGCACAGGTGAGGGTACCGAAACGTGGGAGGGTCAGGCTACATGCTGACGCAAGGTTCAGTGCCAGCGTATGGGCCAGGAATATGTTACGGCGTAAGGTAAGGTGTAGGGCTGGTGGTGGGTTTCCGTTCGGGGCTAGGGTTAGGGTTAGGGAACGTCAAGGCTTAGGGCACAGGTGAGGGTACGGAAACGTGGGAGGGTCAGGCTACGTGCTGACGCACGGGTCAGTGCCAGCGTGCGGGTCAGTAGCAGCGTACGGCGTAAGGTATGGTGTAGGGTTGGTGGTGGGTTACTCTTCCGGGCTAGGGTTAGGGTTAGGGAATGGCAAGGCTTAGGGCACAGGTGAGGGTACGGAAACGTTGGAGGCTCAGACTACGTGCAGACGCATGGTTCAGTGCCAGCGTACGGGTCAGGAGTAGGATACGGCGTAAGGTAAGGTGTAGGGCTGGTGGTGGGATTCTATTCAGGGCTAGGGTTAGGGTTAGGGAAAGGCAAGGCTTAGGGCACAGGTGAGGTTACGGAAACGTGGGAGGGTCAGGCTACATGCAGACGAACGGTTCAGTGCCTGCGTACGGGCCAGGAATAGGTTACGGCGTAAGGTAAGGTGTAGGGCTGGTGGTGGGTTTCCGTTCGGGGCTAGGGTTAGGGTTAGGGAACGGCAAGGCTTAGGGCACAGCTGAGTGTACGGAAACGTGGGAGGGTCAGGCTACGTGCTGACGCACGGGTCAGTGCCAGCGTACGGGTCAGTAGCAGCGTACGGCGTAAGGTATGGTGTAGGGCTGGTGGTGGGTTTCTATTCCGGGCTAGGGTTAGGGTTAGGGAATGGCAAGTCTTAGGGCACAGGTGAGGGTACGGAAACGTGGGAGGATCAGGCTATGTGCTGACGCACGGGTCAGTGCCAGCGTACGGGCCAGGAGTAGGCAACGGCGTAAGGTAAGGTGTAGGGCTGGTGGTTGGTTTCCGTTCCAGGCTAGGGTTAGGGTTAGGGAACGGCAAGGCTTAGGGCACAGGTGAGGGTACGGAAACGTGGTAGGGTCGGGCTACGTGCTGACGCACGGGTCAGTGCCAGCGTACGGGCCAGGAGTAGGCAACGGCGTAGGATAAAGTGTAGGGCTGGTGGTGGATTTGCGTTCTGGGCTAGGGTTAGGTTTAGGGAACGGCAAGGCTTAGGGCACAGGTCAGGGTACGGAAACGCGGGAGGCTAAGGCTACGTGCTGATGCACGGTTCAGTGCCAGAGTACAGGCCAGGAGTAGGCAACGGCGTAGTGTAAGGTGTAGGGCTGGTGGTGGCTTACCGTTCCGGGCTAGGGTTAGGGTTAGGGAACGGCAAGGCTTAGGGCACAGGTGAGGGTACGTAAACGTGGGAGGTTCAGACTACGTGCTGACGCACGGGTCAATGCCAGCGTACGGGCGAGGAGTAGGCAACGGCGTAAGGTAAGGTTTAGGGATGGTGGTGGGTTTCCGTTCCGGACTAGGGTTAGGGTTAGGGAACGTCAAGGCTTAGGGCACAGGTCAGGGTACGGAAACGCGGGAGGGTAAGGCTACGTGCTGATGCACGGTTCAGTGCCAGCATACGGGCCAGGAATAGGGTACGGCGTAAGGTAAGGTGTAGGGCTGGTGGTGGGTTTCTAATCAGGGCTAGGGTTAGGGTTAGGGAACGGCAAGGCTTAGGGCAAAGGAGAGGATACGGAAACGTGGGAGGGTCAGGCTACGTGCTGACGCACGGTTCAGTGCCTGCGTACGGGCCAGGAATAGGGTACGGCGTAAGGTAAGGTGTACGGCTGGTGGTGGGTTTCCGTTCCGGTCTAGGGTTAGGGTTAGGGAACGGCAAGTCTTAGGGCACAGGTGAGGTTACAGAAACGTGGGACGGTCAGGCTACGTGCTGACGCACGTGTCAGTGCCAGCGTACGGGCCAGGGGTAGGCAACGGCGTAAGGTAAGATGTAGGGCTGGTGGTTGGTTTCCGTTCCAGGCTAGGGTTAGGGTAAGGGAACGGCAAGGCTTAGGGCACAGATGAGAGTACCGAAACGTGGGAGGGTCAGGCTACATGCTGACGCATGTTTCAGTGCCAGCGTATGGGCCAGGAATAAGTTGCGGCGTAAGGTAAGGTGTAGGGCTGGTTTTGGGTTTCCGTTCGGGGCTAGGGTTACGGTTAGGGAACGGCAAGGCTTAGGGCACAGGTGAGGGTACGGAAAGGTGGGAGGGTCAGGCTACGTGCTGACGCACGGGTCAGTGCCAGCGTACGGGTCAGTAGCAGCGTACGGCGTAAGGTATGGTGTAGGGCTGGAGGTGGGTGACTATTCAGGGCTAGGGTTAGTGTTAGGGAATGGCAAGGCTTAGGGCACAGGTGAGGGTACGGAAACGTGGGAGGGTCAGGCTACGTGCTGACGCATGGGTCAGTGCCAGCGTACGGGCCAGGAATAGGCAACGGCGTAAGGTAAGGTGTAGGGCTGGTGGTTGGTTTCCTTTCCTGGCTAGGGTTAGGGTTAGGGAACGGCAAGGCATAGGGCACAGGTGAGGGTACGGAAACGTGGGAGGGTCGGGCTACGTGCTGACGCACGGGTCAGTGCCAGCGTACGGGCCAGGAGTAGGCAACGGCGTAGGATAAAGTTTAAGGCTGGTGGTGGATTTGCGTTCTGGGCTAGGGTTAGGGTTAGGGAACGGCAAGGCTTAGGGCACAGGTGAGGGAACGGAAACGTGGGAGGGTCAGGCTACGTGCTGACACACGGTTCAGTGCCAGCGTACGGGCCAGGAATAGGGAACGGCGTAAGTTAAGGTGTAGGGCTGGTGGTGGGATTCCGTTCCGGGCTAGGGTTAGGGTTAGGGAACGTCAAGGCTTAGGGCACAGGTGAGGGTACGGAAACGTTGGAGGCTCAGACTACGTGCTGACGCATGGTTCAGTGCCAGCGTACGGGTCAGGAGTAGGATACGGCGTAAGGTAAGGTGTAGGGCTGGTGGTGGGTTTCTATTCCGGGCTAGGGTTAGGGTTAGGGAAAGGCAAGGCTTAGGGCACAGGTGAGGATACGGAAACGTGGGAGGGTCAGGCTACATGCTGACGCACGGTTCATTGCCAGCGTACGGGCCAGGAATAGGTTACAGCGTAAGGTAAGGTGTAGGGCTTGTGGTGGGTATCCGTTCCGGGCTAGGGTTATGGTTAGGGAACGGCAAGGCTTAGGGCACAAGTGAGGGTACTGAAACGTGGGAGGGTCAGGCTACGTGCTGACGCATGGGTCAGTGCCAGCGTACGGGCCAGGAGTAGGGTACGGCGTAAGGTAAAGTGTAGCGCTTGTGGTTGATTTCCTTTCCAGGCTAGGTTTAGGGTTAGGGAACGGCAAGGCTTAGGGCACAGGTGAGGGTACGGAAACGTGAGAGGGACGGGCTACGTGCTGACGCACGGGTCAGTGCCAGCGTACGGAACAGGAGTAGGCAACGGCATAGGATACAGTGTAGGGCTGGTGGTGGATTTGCGTTCAGGGCTAGGGTTAGGGTTAGGGAACGGCAAGGCTTAGGGCAAAGGTGAGGGTATGGAAACGTGGGAGGGTCAGGCTACGTGCTGACGCACGGGTCAGTGCCAGCGTACGGGCCAGGAGTAGGCAACGGTGTAAGGTAAGGTGTAGGGCTGGTGGTTGGTTTCCGTTCCGGGCTAGGGTTAGGGTTAGGGAACGGCAAGGCTTAGGGCACAGGTGAGGGTACGGAATCGTGGGAGGGTCGGGCTACGTGCTGACGCACGGGTCAGTGCCAGCGTACGGGCCAGGAGTAGGCAACGGCGTAGGATAAAGTGTAGGGCTGGTGGTTGATTTGCGTTCAGGGCTAGGGTTAGGGTTAGGGAACGGCAAGGCTTAGGGCACAGGTGAGGGTATGGAAACGTGGGAGGGACAGGCTACGTGCTGACGCACGGGTCAGTGCCAGCGTACGGGTCAGGATTAGGGTACGGCGTAATGTAAGGTGTAGGGCTGGTGGTGGGTTTCTATTCCGGGCTAGGGTTAGGGTTAGGGAACGGCTAGGCTTAGGGCACAGGTGAGGGTACAGAAACTTGGGTGGGTCAGGCTACATGCTGACGCAATGTTCAGTGCCAGCGTACGGGCCAGGAATAGGGTACGGCGTACGGTAAGGTGTAGGGCTGGTGGTGGGTTTCTAATCCGGGCTAGGGTTAGGGTTATGGAACGGCAAGTCTTAGGGCAAAGGAGAGGGTACGGAAACGTGGGAGGGTCAGGCTACATGCTGACGCACGGTTCAGTGCCAGCGTACGGGCCAGGAATAGGGTACGGCGTAAGGTAAGGTGTACGGCTGGTGGTGGGTTTCCGTTCTGGGCTAGGGTTAGCGTTAGGGAACGGCAAGGCTTAGGGCACAGGTGAGGTTACAGAAACGTGGGACGGTCAGGCTACGTGCTGACGCATGTGTCAATGCCAGCATACGGGCGAGGAGTAGGCAACGGCGTAAGGTAAGGTGTACGGCTGGTGGTTGGTTTCCGTTCCAGGCTAGGGTTAGGGTTAGGGAACGGCAAGGCTTAGGGCACAGGTGATGGTACGGAAACGTGAGAGGGTCAGGCTACGTGCTGACGCATGGTTCAGTGCCAGCGTACGGGCCAGGAATAGGGAACGGCGTAAGGTAAGGTGTAGGGCTGGTGGTGGGTTTCCGTTCCGGGCTAGGGTTAGGGTTAGGGAACGGCAAGGCTTAGGGCACAGGTCAGGGTACGGAAACGCGGGAGGGTAAGGCTACGTGCTGATGCACGTGTCAGTACCAGAGTACAGGCCTGTAGTAGGCAACGGCGTAGGGTAAGGTGTTGGGATTCCTTTCCGGGCTAGGGTTAGGGTTAGGGAACCGCAGGGCTTAGGGCACAGGTGAGGGTACGGAGACCAGGGAGGGTCAGGCTACGTGCTGACGCACGAGTCACTGCCAGCGTACGGGCCAGGAGTAGGCAACGGCGTAAGGTAAGGTGTAGGGCTGGTGGTAGGTTTCTGTTCCAGGCTAGGGTTAGGGTTAGGGAACGGCAAGGCTTAGGGCACAGGTCAGGGTACGGAAACGTTGGAGTGTCGGGCTACGTGCTGATGCACGGATCAGTGCCAGCGTACGGGCCAGGAGTAGGCAACGGCGTAGGATAAAGTGTAGGGCTGGTGGTGGATTTGCGTTCCGGGCTAGGGTTAGGGTTAGGGAACGGAAAGGCTAAGGGCTCAGGTGAGGGAACGGAAACGTGGGAGGGTCAGGATACGTGCTGACGCACTGTTCAGTGCCAGCGTACGGGCCAGGAATAGGGAACGGCGTAAGTTAAGGTGTAGGGCTGGTGGTGGGTTTCCGTTGCGGGCTAGGGTTAGGGTTAGGGAACGGCAAGGCTTAGGGCACAGGTGAGGGTACATAAACGTGGGAGGGTCAGGCTACGTGCTGACGCACGGGTCAATGCCAGCGTACGGGCGAGGAGTAGGCAACGGCGTAAGGTAAGGTGTACGGCATGTGGTTGTTTTCCGTTCCAGGCTAGGGTTAGGGTTAGGGAACGGCAAGGCTTAGGGCACAGGTGAGGGTACGGAAAAGTGGGAGGGTCAGGCTACGTGCTGACGCACGGTTCAGTGCCAGCATACGGGCCAGGAATAGGGAAAGGCGTAAGGTAAGGTATAGGGCTGGTGGTGGGTTTCCGTTCCGGACTAGGGTTAGGGTTAGGGAACGGCAAGTCTTAGGGCACAGGTCAGGGTACGGAAACGCGTGAGGGTAAGGCCACGTGCTAATGCACGGGTCAGTGTCGGAGTACAGGCCAGTAGTAGGCAACGGCGTAAGGTAAGGTGTAGGGCTGGTGGTTGGTTTCCGTTCCAGGCTAGGGTGAGTGTTAGGGAACGGCAAGGCTTAGGGCACAGGTGAGGGTACGGAATCGTGGGAGGGTCGGGCTACGTGCTGACGCACTGGTCAGTGCCAGCGTACGGGCCAGGAGTAGGCAACGGCATAGGATAAAGTGTAGGGCTGGTGGTGGATTTGCGTTCCTGGCTAGGGTTAGGGTTAGGGAACGGCAAGGCTTAGGGCACAGGTGAGGGAACGGAAACGTGGGTGGGTCAGGCTACGTGCTGACACACGGTTCTGTGCCAGCGTACGGGGCAGGAATAGGGAACGGCGTAAGTTAAGGTGTAGGGCTGGTGGTGGGTTTCCGTTCCGGGCTAGGGTTAGGGTAAGGGAACGGCAAGGCTTAGGGCACAGGTGAGGGTACGTAAACGTGGGAGGGTCAGGATACGTGCTGACACACGGGTCAATGCCAGCGTACGGGCGAGGAGTAGGCAACGGCGTAAGGTAATGTTTAGGGCTGGTTGTGGGTTTCCGTTCCGGACTAGGGTTAGGGTTAGGTAACGGCAAGGCTTAGGGCACAGGTCAGGGTACGGAAACGCGTGAGTGTAAGGCTACGTGCTGATGCACGGTTCAGTGCCAGAGTACAGGCCAGGATAGGCAACGGCGTAGGGTAAGGTGTAGGGCTGGTGGTGGGTTTCCGTTCCGGGCTAGGGTTATGGTTAGGGAACGGCAAGGCTTAGGGCACAGGTGAGGGTACGGAAACGTGGGAGGGTCAGGCTACGTGCTGACGCACGGTTCAGTGCCAGCGTACGGGCCAGGAATAGGGTACGGCGTAAGGTAAGGTGTAGGGCTGGTGGTGGGTTTCTAATCCGGGCTAGGGTTAGGGTTAGGGAACGACAAGTCTTAGGGCAAAGGAGAGGGTACGGAAACGTGTGAGGGTCAGGCTACGTGCTGACGCACGGTTCAGTGCCAGCGTACGGGCCAGGAATAGGGTACGGCGTAAGGTAAGGTGTACGGCTGGTGGTGGGTTTCCGTTCCGGGCTAGGGTTAGGGTTAGGGAACGGCAAGGCTTAGGGCACAGGTGAAGTTTCAGAAACGTGGGACGGTCAGGCTACGTGCTGACGCACGTGTCAGTGCCAGCGTACGGGCCAGGGGTAGGCAACGGCGTAAGGTAAGATGTAGGGCTGGTGGTTGGTTTCCGTTCCAGGCTAGGGTTAGGGTAAGGGAACGGCAAGGCTTAGGGCACAGGTGAGGGTACCGAAAAGTGGGAGGGTCAGGCTACATGCTGACGCACGATTCAGTGCCAGCGTATGGGCCAGGAATAAGTTACGGCGTAAGGTAAGGTGTAGGGCTGGTGGTGGGTTTCCGTTCGGGGCTAGGGTTAGGGTTAGGGAACGGCAAGGCTTAGGTCACAGGTGAGGGTACGGAAACGTGGGAGGGTCAGGCTACGTGCTGACGCACGGGTCAGTGCCAGCGTGCGGGTCAGTAGCAGCGAACGGCGTAAGGTATGGTGTAGGGCTGGTGGTGGGTTACTATTCCGGGCTAGGGTTAGGGTTAGGGAATGGCAAGTCTTAGGGCACAGGTGAGGGTACGGAAACGTGGGAGGGTCAGGCTATGTGCTGACGCACGGGTCAGTGCCAGCGTACCGGCCAGGAGTAGGCAACGGCGTAAGGTAAGGTGTAGGGCTGGTGGTTGGTTTCCGTTCCAGGCTAGGGTTAGGGTTAGGGAACGGCAAGGCTTAGGGCACAGGTGAGGGTACGGAAACGTGGGAGGGTCGGGCTACATGCTGACGCACGGGTCAGTGCCAGCGTACGGGCCAGGAGTAGGCAACGGCGTAGGATAAAGTGTAGGGCTGGTGGTGGAATTGCGTTCAGGGCTAGGGTTAGGGTTAGGGAACGGCAAGGCTTAGGGCACATGTCAGGGAACGGAAACGCGGGAGGGTAAGGCTACGTGCTGATGCACGGTTCAGTGCCAGAGTACAGGCCAGGAGTAGGCAACGGCGTACGGTAAGGTGTAGGGCTGGTGGTGGGTTTCCGTTCCGGGCTAGGGTTAGGGTTAGGGAACGGCAAGGCTTAGGGCACAGGTGAGGGTATGGAAACGTGGGAGGGTCAGGCTACGTGCTGACGCACGGGTCAGTGCCAGCGTACGGGTCAGGAGTAGGGTACGGCGTAATGTAAGGTGTAGGGCTGGTGGTGGGTTTCTATTCCGGGCTAGGGTTAGGGTTAGGGAACGGCAAGGCTTAGGGCACAGGTGAGGGTACGGAAACTTGGGAGGGTCAGGCTACATGCTGACGCAATGTTCAGTGCCAGCGTACGGGCCAGGAATAGGGTACGGCGTAAGGTAAGGTGTAGGGCTGGTGGTGGGTTTCTAATCCGGGCTAGGGTTAGGGTTAGGGAACGGCAAGTCTTAGGGCAAAGGAGACGGTACGGAAACGTGGGAGGGTCAGGCTACATGCTGACGCACGGTTCAGTGCCAGCGTACGGGCCAGGAATAGGGTACGGCGTAAGGTAAGGTGTACGGCTGGTGGTGGGTTTCCGTTCCGGGCTAGGGTTAGGGTTAGGGAACGGCAAGGCTTAGGGCACAGGTGAGGTTACAGAAACGTGGGACGGTCAGGCTACGTGCTGACGCATGTGTCAATGCCAGCATACGGGCGAGGAGTAGGCAACGGCGTAAGGTAAGGTGTACGGCTGGTGGTTGGTTTCCGTTCCAGGCTAAGGTTATGGTTAGGGAACGGCAAGGCTTAGGGCACAGGTGATGGTACGGAAACGTGGGAGGGTCTGGGTACGTGCTGACGCACGGTTCAGTGCCAGCGTACGGGCCAGGAATAGGGAACGGCGTAAGGTAAGGTGTAGGGCTGTTGTTGGGTTTCCGTTCCGGGCTAGGGTTAGGGTTAGGGAACGGCAAGGCTTAGGGCACAGGTCAGGGTACGGAAACGCGGGAGGGTAAGGCTACAGGCTGATGCACGGGTCAGTACCAGAGTACAGGCCAGTAGTAGGCAACGGCGTAGGGTAAGGTTTTGCGCTGGTGGTGGGATTCCATTCCGGGCTAGGGTTAGGGTTAGGGAACCGCAGGGCTTAGCGCACAGGTGAGGGTACGGAGACGAGGGAGGGTCAGGCTACGTGCTGACGCACGGGTCAATGCCAGCGTACGGGCCAGGAGTAGGCAACGGCGTAAGGTAAGGTGTAGGGCTGGTGGTTGATTTCTGTTCCAGGCTAGGGTTAGGGTTAGGGAACGGCAAGGCTTAGGGCACAGGTCAGGGTACGGAAACGCGTGAGGGTAAGGCCACGTGCTAATGCACGGGTCAGTGCCGGAGTACAGGCCAGTAGTAGGCAACGGCGTAAGGTAAGGTGTAGGGCTGGTGGTTGGTTTCCGTTCCAGGCTAGGGTGAGTGTTAGGGAACGGCAAGGCTTAGGGCACAGGTGAGGGTACGGAAACGTGGGAGGGTCGGGCTACGTGCTGACGCACTGGTCAGTGCCAGCGTACGGGCCAGGAGTAGGCAACGGCATAGGATAAAGTGTAGGGCTGGTGGTGGATTTGCGTTCCTGGCTAGGGTTAGGGTTAGGGAACGGCAAGGCTTAGGGCACAGGTGAGGGAACGGAAACGTGGGTGGGTCAGGCTACGTGCTGACACACGGTTCTGTGCCAGCGTACGGGGCAGGAATAGGGAACGGCGTAAGTTAAGGTGTAGGGCTGGTGGTTGGTTTCCGTTCCGGGCTAGGGTTAGGGTAAGGGAACGGCAAGGCTTAGGGCACAGGTGAGGGTACGTAAACGTGGGAGGGTCAGGCTACGTGCTGACGCACGGGTCAATGCCAGCGTACGGGTGAGGAGTAGGCAACGGCGTAAGGTAATGTTTAGGGCTGGTTGTGGGTTTCCGTTCCGGACTAGGGTTAGGGTTAGGTAACGGCAAGGCTTAGGGCACAGGTCAGGGTACGGAAACGCGTGAGTGTAAGGCTACGTGCTGATGCACGGTTCAGTGCCAGAGTACAGGCCAGGATAGGCAACGGCGTAGGGTAAGGTGTAGGGCTGGTGGTGGGTTTCCGTTCCGGGCTAGGGTTATGGTTAGGGAACGGCAAGCCTTAGGGCACAGGTGAGGGTACGGAAACGTGGGAGGGTCAGGCTACGTGCTGACGCACAGTTCAGTGCCAGCGTACGGGCCAGGAATAGGGTACGGCGTAAGGTAAGGTGTAGGGCTGGTGGTGGGTTTCTAATCCGGGCTAGGGTTAGGGTTAGGGAACGGCAAGTCTTAGGGCAAAGGAGAGGGTACGGAAACGTGGGAGGGTCAGGCTACGTGCTGACGCACGGGTCAGTGCCAGCGTACGGGCCAGGAATAGGGTACGGCGTAAGGTAAGGTGTACGGCTGGTGGTGGGTTTCCGTTCTGGGCTAGGGTTAGGGTTAGGGAACGGCAAGGCTTAGGGCACAGGTGAGGTTACAGAAACGTGGGACGGTCAGGCTACGTGCTGACGCATGTGTCAATGCCAGCATACGGGCGAGGAGTAGGCAACTGCGTAAGGTAAGGTGTACGGCTGGTGGTTGGTTTCCGTTCCAGGCTAAGGTTAGGGTTAGGGAACGGCAAGGCTTAGGGCACAGGTGATGGTACGGAAACGTGGGAGGGTCAGGCTACGTGCTGACGCACGGTTCAGTGCCAGCATAAGGGCCAGGAATAGGGAACGGCGTAAGGAAATGTGTAGGGCTGGTGGTGGGTTTCCGTTCTGGGCTAGGGTTAGGGTTAGGGAACGGCAAGGCTTAGGGCACAGGTCAGGTTACGGAAACGCGGGAGGGTAAGGCTACGTGCTGATGCACGGGTCAGTACCAGAGTACAGGCCAGTAGTAGGCAACGGCGTAGGGTAAGGTTTTGGGCTGGTGGTGGGATTCCATTCCGGGCTTGGGTTAGGGTTAGGGAACCGCAGGGCTTAGCGCACAGGTGAGCGTACGGAGACGAGGGGGGGTCAGGCTACGTGCTGACGCACGGGTCAATGCCAGCGTACGGGCCAGGAGTAGGCAACGGCGTAAGGTAAGGTGTAGGGCTGGTGGTTGGTTTCTGTTCCAGGCTAGGGTTAGGGTTAGGGAACGGCAAGGCTTAGGGCACAGGTGAGGGTACGGAAACGTTGGAGGGTCGGGCTACGTGCTGATGCACGGGACAGTGCCAGCGTACGGGCCAGGAGTAGGCAACGGCGTAGGATAAAGTGTAGGGCTGGTGGTGGATTTGCGTTCCGGGATAGGGTTAGGGTTAAGGAACGGCAAGGCTTAGGGCTCAGGTGAGGGAACGGAAACGTGGGAGGGTCAGGCTACGTGCTGACGCACGGTTCAGTGCCAGCGTACGGGCCAGGAATAGGGAACGGCGTAAGTTAAGGTGTAGGGCTGGTGGTGGGTTTCCGTTCCGGGCTAGGGTTAGGGTTAGGGAACGGCAAGGCTTCGGGTACAGGTCAGGGTACGGAAACGCGGGAGGGTAAGGCTACGTGCTGATGCGCAGGTCAGTGCCAGAGTACACGCCAGTAGTAGGCAACGGCGTAAGGTAAGGTGTAGGGCTGGTGGTGGGTTTCTAATCCGGGCTAGGGTTAGGTTTAGGGAACGGCAAGTCTTAGGGCAAAGGAGAGGGTACGGAAACGTGGGAGGGTCAGGCTACGTGCTGACGCACGGTTCAGTGCCAGCGTACGGGCCAGGAATAGGGTACGGCGTAAGGTAAGGTGTACGGCTGGTGGTGGGTTTCTATTCCGGGCTAGGGTTAGGGTTAGGGAACGGCAAGGCTTAGGGCACAGGTGAGGTTACAGAAACGTGGGACTGTCAGGCTACGTGCTGACGCACGTGTCAGTGCCAGCGTACGGGCCAGGTGTAGGCAACGGCGTAAGGTAAGATGTAGGGCTGGTGGTTGGTTTCCGTTCCAGGCTAGGGTTAGGGTAAGGGAACGGCATGGCTTAGGGCACAGGTGAGTGTACCGAAACGTGGGAGGGTCAGGCTACATGCTGACGCATGGTTCAGTGCCAGCGTACGGGCCAGGAATAAGTTACGGCGTAAGGTAAGGTGTAGGGCTGGTGGTGGCTTTCCGTTCGGGGCTAGGGTTAGGGTTAGGGAACGGCAAGGCTTAGGGCACAGGTGAGGGTACGGAAACGTGGGAGGGTCAGGCTACGTGCTGACGCACGGGTCAGTGCCAGCGTACGGGTCAGTAGCAGCGTACGTCGTAAGGTATGGTGTAGGGCTGGTGGTGGGTTACTATTCCGGGCTAGGGTTAGGGTTAGGGAATGGCAAGGCTTAGGGCACAGGTGAGGGTACGGAAACGTGGGAGGGTCAGGCTACGTGCTGACGCAGGTGTCAGTGCCAGCGTACGGGCCAGGAGTAGGCAACGGCGTAAGGTAAGGTGTAGGGCTGGTGGTTGGTTTCCGTTCCAGGCTAGGGTTAGGGTTAGGGAACGGCAAGGCTTAGGGCACAGGTGTGGGTACGGAAACGTGGGAGGGTCGGGCTATGTGCTGACGCACGGGTCAGTGCCAGCGTACGGGCCAGGAGTAGGCAACGGCGTAGGATAAAGTGTAGGGCTGGTGGTGGATTTGCGTTCAGGGCTAGGGTTAGGGTTACGGAACGGCAAGGCTTAGGGCACAGGTCAGGGAACAGAAACGCGGGAGGGTAAGGCTATGTGCTGATGCACGTTTCAGTGCCAGAGTACAGGACAGGAGTAGGCAACGGCATAGGGTAAGGTATAGGGCTGGTGGTGGGTTTCCGTTCCGGGCTAGGGTTAGGGTTAGGGAACGGCAAGGCTTAGGGCACAGGTGAGGGTACGTAAACGTGGGAGGGTCAGGCTACGTGCTGACGCACGGGTCAATGCCAGCGTACGGGCGAGGAGTAGGCAACGGCGTAAGGTAAGGTTTAGGGCTGGTGGTGGGTTTCCGTTCCGGACTAGGGTTAGGGTTAGGGAAAGGCAAGGCTTAGGGCACAGGTCAGGGTACGGAAACGCGTGAGGGTAAGGCTACGTGCAGATGCACGGTTCAGTGCCAGAGTACAGGCTAGGAGTAGGCAACGGCGTAGGGTAAGGTGTAGGGCTGGTGCTGGGTTTCCGTTCCGGGCTAGGGTTAGGATTAGGGAACGGCGAGGCTTAGGGCACAGGTGAAGTTACCGAAACGTGTGACGGTCAGGCTACGTGCTGACGCACGTGTCAGTGCCAGCGTACGGGCCAGGGGTAGGCAACGGCGTAAGGTAAGATGTAGGGCTGGTGGTTGGTTTCCGTTCCAGGCTAGGGTTAAGATAAGGGAACGGCAAGGCTTAGTGCACAGGTGAGGGTACCGAAACGTGGGAGGGTCAGGCTACATGCTGACGCACGTTTCAGTGCCAGCGTATGGGCCAGGAATATGTTACGGCGTAAGGTAAGGTGTAGGGCTGGTGGTGGGTTTCCGTTCGGGGCTAGGGTTAGGGTTAGGGAACGGCAAGGCTTAGGGCACAGGTGAGGGTACGGAAACGTGGGAGGGTCAGGCTACGTGCTGACGCACGGGTCAGTGCCAGCGTGCGGGTCAGTAGCAGCGTACGGCGTAAGGTATGGTGTAGGGTTGGTGGTGGGTTACTCTTCCGGGCTAGGGTTAGGGTTAGGGAATGGCAAGGCTTAGGGCACAGGTGAGGGTACGGAAACGTTGGAGGCTCAGACTACGTGCAGACGCATGGTTCAGTGCCAGCGTACGGGTCAGGAGTAGGATACGGCGTAAGGTAAGGTGTAGGGCTGGTGGTGGGATTCTATTCAGGGCTAGGGTTAGGGTTAGGGAAAGGCAAGGCTTAGGGCACAGGTGAGGTTACGGAAACGTGGGAGGATCAGGCTATGTGCTGACGCACGGGTCAGTGCCAGCGTACGGGCCAGGAGTAGGCAACGGCGTAAGGTAAGGTGTAGGGCTGGTGGTTGGTTTCCGTTCCAGGCTAGGGTTAGGGTTAGGGAACGGAAAGGCTTAGGGCACAGGTGAGGGTACGGAAACGTGGGAGGGTCGGGCTACGTGCTGACGCACGGGTCAGTGCCAGCGTACGGGCCAGGAGTAGGCAACGGCGTAGGATAAAGTGTAGGGCTGGTGGTGGATTTGCGTTCTGGGCTAGGGTTAGGGTTAGGGAACGGCAAGGCTTAGGGCACAGGTCAGGGTACGGAAACGCGGGAGGCTAAGGCTACGTGCTGATGCACGGTTCAGTGCCAGAGTACAGGCCAGGAGTAGGCAACGGCGTAGTGTAAGGTGTAGGGCTGGTGGTGGCTTACCGTTCCGGGCTAGTGTTAGGGTTAGGGAACGGCAAGGCTTAGGGCACAGGTGAGGGTACGTAAACGTGGGAGGTTCAGACTACGTGCTGACGCACGGGTCAATGCCAGCGTACGGGCGAGGAGTAGGCAACGGCGTAAGGTAAGGTTTAGGGATGGTGGTGGGTTTCCGTTCCGGACTAGGGTTAGGGTTAGGGAACGTCAAGGCTTAGGGCACAGGTCAGGGTACGGAAACGCGGGAGGGTAAGGCTACGTGCTGATGCACGGTTCAGTGCCAGCATACGGGCCAGGAATAGGGTACGGCGTAAGGTAAGGTGTAGGGCTGGTGGTGGGTTTCTAATCAGGGCTAGGGTTAGGGTTAGGGAACGGCAAGGCTTAGGGCAAAGGAGAGGATACGGAAACGTGGGAGGGTCAGGCTACGTGCTGACGCACGGTTCAGTGCCTGCGTACGGGCCAGGAATAGGGTACGGCGTAAGGTAAGGTGTACGGCTGGTGGTGGGTTTCCGTTCCGGTCTAGGGTTAGGGTTAGGGAACGGCAAGTCTTAGGGCACAGGTGAGGTTACAGAAACGTGGGACGGTCAGGCTACGTGCTGACGCACGTGTCAGTGCCAGAGTACGGGCCAGGGGTAGGCAACGGCGTAAGGTAAGATGTAGGGCTGGTGGTTGGTTTCCGTTCCAGGCTAGGGTTAGGGTAAGGGAACGGCAAGGCTTAGGGCACAGATGAGAGTACCGAAACGTGGGAGGGTCAGGCTACATGCTGACGCATGTTTCAGTGCCAGCGTATGGGCCAGGAATAAGTTACGGCGTAAGGTAAGGTGTAGGGCTGGTGGTGGGTTTCCGTTCGGGGCTAGGGTTATGGTTAGGGAACGGCAAGGCTTAGGGCACAGGTGAGGGTACGGAAAGGTGGGAGGGTCAGGCTACGTGCTGACGCACGGGTCAGTGCCAGCGTACGGGTCAGTAGCAGCGTACGGCGTAAGGTATGGTGTAGGGCTGGAGGTGGGTGACTATTCAGGGCTAGGGTTAGGGTTAGGGAATGGCAAGGCTTAGGGCACAGGTGAGGGTACGGAAACGTGGGAGGGTCAGGCTACGTGCTGACGCATGGGTCAGTGCCAGCGTACGGGCCAGGAATAGGCAACGGCGTAAGGTAAGGTGTAGGGCTGGTGGTTGGTTTCCTTTCCTGGCTAGGGTTAGGGTTAGGGAACGGCAAGGCATAGGGCACAGGTGAGGGTACGGAAACGTGGGAGGGTCGGGCTACGTGCTGACGCACGGGTCAGTGCCAGCGTACGGGCCAGGAGTAGGCAACGGCGTAGGATAAAGTTTAAGGCTGGTGGTGGATTTGCGTTCTGGGCTAGGGTTAGGGTTAGGGAACGGCAAGGCTTAGGGCACAGGTGAGGGAACGGAAACGTGGGAGGGTCAGGCTACGTGCTGACACACGGTTCAGTGCCAGCGTACGGGCCAGGAATAGGGAACGGCGTAAGTTAAGGTGTAGGACTGGTGGTGGGTTTCCGTTCCGGGCTAGGGTTAGGGTTAGGGAACGTCAAGGCTTAGGGCACAGGTGAGGGTACGGAAACGTTGGAGGCTCAGACTACGTGCTGACGCATGGTTCAGTGCCAGCGTACGGGTCAGGAGTAGGATACGGCGTAAGGTAAGGTGTAGGGCTGGTGGTGGGTTTCTATTCCGGGCTAGGGTTAGGGTTAAGGAAAGGCAAGGCTTAGGGCACAGGTGAGGATACGGAAACGTGGGAGGGTCAGGCTACATGCTGACGCACGGTTCATTGCCAGCGTACGGGCCAGGAATAGGTTACAGCGTAAGGTAAGGTGTAGGGCTTGTGGTGGGTATCCGTTCCGGGCTAGGCTTATGGTTAGGGAACGGCAAGGCTTAGGGCACAAGTGAGGGTACTGAAACGTGGGAGGGTCAGGCTACGTGCTGACGCATGGGTCAGTGCCAGCGTACGGGCCAGGAGTAGGGTACGGCGTAAGGTAAAGTGTAGCGCTTGTGGTTGATTTCCTTTCCAGGCTAGGTTTAGGGTTAGGGAACGGCAAGGCTTAGGGCACAGGTGAGGGTACGGAAACGTGAGAGGGACGGGCTACGTGCTGACGCACGGGTCAGTGCCAGCGTACGGAACAGGAGTAGGCAACGGCATAGGATACAGTGTAGGGCTGGTGGTGGATTTGCGTTCAGGGCTAGGGTTAGGGTTAGGGAACGGCAAGGCTTAGGGCAAAGGTGAGGGTATGGAAACGTGGGAGGGTCAGGCTACGTGCTGACGCACGGGTCAGTGCCAGCGTACGGGCCAGGAGTAGGCAACGGTGTAAGGTAAGGTGTAGGGCTGGTGGTTGGTTTCCGTTCCGGGCTAGGGTTAGGGTTAGGGAACGGCAAGGCTTAGGGCACAGGTGAGGGTACGGAATCGTGGGAGGGTCGGGCTACGTGCTGACGCACGGGTCAGTGCCAGCGTACGGGCCAGGAGTAGGCAACGGCGTAGGATAAAGTGTAGGGCTGGTGGTTGATTTGCGTTCAGGGCTAGGGTTAGGGTTAGGGAACGGCAAGGCTTAGGGCACAGGTGAGGGTATGGAAACGTGGGAGGGACAGGCTACGTGCTGACGCACGGGTCAGTGCCAGCGTACGGGTCAGGATTAGGGTACGGCGTAATGTAAGGTGTAGGGCTGGTGGTGGGTTTCTATTCCGGGCTAGGGTTAGGGTTAGGGAACGGCTAGGCTTAGGGCACAGGTGAGGGTACAGAAACTTGGGTGGGTCAGGCTACATGCTGACGCAATGTTCAGTGCCAGCGTACGGGCCAGGAATAGGGTACGGCGTACGGTAAGGTGTAGGGCTGGTGGTGGGTTTCTAATCCGGGCTAGGGTTAGGGTTATGGAACGGCAAGTCTTAGGGCAAAGGAGAGGGTACGGAAACGTGGGAGGGTCAGGCTACATGCTGACGCACGGTTCAGTGCCAGCGTACGGGCCAGGAATAGGGTACGGCGTAAGGTAAGGTGTACGGCTGGTGGTGGGTTTCCGTTCTGGGCTAGGGTTAGCGTTAGGGAACGGCAAGGCTTAGGGCACAGGTGAGGTTACAGAAACGTGGGACGGTCAGGCTACGTGCTGACGCATGTGTCAATGCCAGCATACGGGCGAGGAGTAGGCAACGGCGTAAGGTAAGGTGTACGGCTGGTGGTTGGTTTCCGTTCCAGGCTAGGGTTAGGGTTAGGGAACGGCAAGGCTTAGGGCACAGGTGATGGTACGGAAACGTGAGAGGGTCAGGCTACGTGCTGACGCATGGTTCAGTGCCAGCGTACGGGCCAGGAATAGGGAACGGCGTAAGGTAAGGTGTAGGGCTGGTGGTGGGTTTCCGTTCCGGGCTAGGGTTAGGGTTAGGGAACGGCAAGGCTTAGGGCACAGGTCAGGGTACGGAAACGCGGGAGGGTAAGGCTACGTGCTGATGCACGTGTCAGTACCAGAGTACAGGCCTGTAGTAGGCAACGGCGTAGGGTAAGGTGTTGGGATTCCTTTCCGGGCTAGGGTTAGGGTTAGGGAACCGCAGGGCTTAGGGCACAGGTGAGGGTACGGAGACCAGGGAGGGTCAGGCTACGTGCTGACGCACGAGTCACTGACAGCGTACGGGCCAGGAGTAGGCAACGGCGTAAGGTAAGGTGTAGGGCTGGTGGTAGGTTTCTGTTCCAGGCTAGGGTTAGGGTTAGGGAACGGCAAGGCTTAGGGCACAGGTCAGGGTACGGAAACGTTGGAGTGTCGGGCTACGTGCTGATGCACGGATCAGTGCCAGCGTACGGGCCAGGAGTAGGCAACGGCGTAGGATAAAGTGTAGGGCTGGTGGTGGATTTGCGTTCCGGGCTAGGGTTAGGGTTAGGGAACGGCAAGGCTAAGGGCTCAGGTGAGGGAACGGAAACGTGGGAGGGTCAGGATACGTGCTGACGCACTGTTCAGTGCCAGCGTACGGGCCAGGAATAGGGAACGGCGTAAGTTAAGGTGTAGGGCTGGTGGTGGGTTTCCGTTGCGGGCTAGGGTTAGGGTTAGGGAACGGCAAGGCTTAGGGCACAGGTGAGGGTACGTAAACGTGGGAGGGTCAGGCTACGTGCTGACGCACGGGTCAATGCCAGCGTACGGGCGAGTAGTAGGCAACGGCGTAAGGTAAGGTGTACGGCATGTGGTTGTTTTCCGTTCCAGGCTAGGGTTAGGGTTAGGGAACGGCAAGGCTTAGGGCACAGGTGAGGGTACGGAAAAGTGGGAGGGTCAGGCTACGTGCTGACGCACGGTTCAGTGCCAGCATACGGGCCAGGAATAGGGAAAGGCGTAAGGTAAGGTATAGGGCTGGTGGTGGGTTTCCGTTCCGGACTAGGGTTAGGGTTAGTGAACGGCAAGTCTTAGGGCACAGGTCAGGGTACGGAAACGAGTGAGGGTAAGGCCACGTGCTAATGCACGGGTCAGTGCCGGAGTACAGGCCAGTAGTAGGCAACGGCGTAAGGTAAGGTGTACGGCTGGTGGTGGGTTTCCGTTCTGGGCTAGGGTTAGCGTTAGGGAACGGCAAGGCTTAGGGCACAGGTGAGGTTACAGAAACGTGGGACGGTCAGGCTACGTGCTGACGCATGTGTCAATGCCAGCATACGGGCGAGGAGTAGGCAACGGCGTAAGGTAAGGTGTACGGCTGGTGGTTGGTTTCCGTTCCAGGCTAGGGTTAGGGTTAGGGAACGGCAAGGCTTAGGGCACAGGTGATGGTACGGAAACGTGAGAGGGTCAGGCTACGTGCTGACGCATGGTTCAGTGCCAGCGTACGGGCCAGGAATAGGGAACGGCGTAAGGTAAGGTGTAGGGCTGGTGGTGGGTTTCCGTTCCGGGCTAGGGTTAGGGTTAGGGAACGGCAAGGCTTAGGGCACAGGTCAGGGTACGGAAACGCGGGAGGGTAAGGCTACGTGCTGATGCACGTGTCAGTACCAGAGTACAGGCCTGTAGTAGGCAACGGCGTAGGGTAAGGTGTTGGGATTCCTTTCCGGGCTAGGGTTAGGGTTAGGGAACCGCAGGGCTTAGGGCACAGGTGAGGGTACGGAGACCAGGGAGGGTCAGGCTACGTGCTGACGCACGAGTCACTGACAGCGTACGGGCCAGGAGTAGGCAACGGCGTAAGGTAAGGTGTAGGGCTGGTGGTAGGTTTCTGTTCCAGGCTAGGGTTAGGGTTAGGGAACGGCAAGGCTTAGGGCACAGGTCAGGGTACGGAAACGTTGGAGTGTCGGGCTACGTGCTGATGCACGGATCAGTGCCAGCGTACGGGCCAGGAGTAGGCAACGGCGTAGGATAAAGTGTAGGGCTGGTGGTGGATTTGCGTTCCGGGCTAGGGTTAGGGTTAGGGAACGGCAAGGCTAAGGGCTCAGGTGAGGGAACGGAAACGTGGGAGGGTCAGGATACGTGCTGACGCACTGTTCAGTGCCAGCGTACGGGCCAGGAATAGGGAACGGCGTAAGTTAAGGTGTAGGGCTGGTGGTGGGTTTCCGTTGCGGGCTAGGGTTAGGGTTAGGGAACGGCAAGGCTTAGGGCACAGGTGAGGGTACGTAAACGTGGGAGGGTCAGGCTACGTGCTGACGCACGGGTCAATGCCAGCGTACGGGCGAGTAGTAGGCAACGGCGTAAGGTAAGGTGTACGGCATGTGGTTGTTTTCCGTTCCAGGCTAGGGTTAGGGTTAGGGAACGGCAAGGCTTAGGGCACAGGTGAGGGTACGGAAAAGTGGGAGGGTCAGGCTACGTGCTGACGCACGGTTCAGTGCCAGCATACGGGCCAGGAATAGGGAAAGGCGTAAGGTAAGGTATAGGGCTGGTGGTGGGTTTCCGTTCCGGACTAGGGTTAGGGTTAGTGAACGGCAAGTCTTAGGGCACAGGTCAGGGTACGGAAACGAGTGAGGGTAAGGCCACGTGCTAATGCACGGGTCAGTGCCGGAGTACAGGCCAGTAGTAGGCAACGGCGTAAGGTAAGGTGTAGGGCTGGTGGTTGGTTTCCGTTCCAGGCTAGGGTGAGTGTTAGGGAACGGCAAGGCTTAGGGCACAGGTGAGGGTACGGAAACGTGGGAGGGTCGGGCTACGTGCTGACGCACTGGTCAGTGCCAGCGTACGGGCCAGGAGTAGGCAACGGCATAGGATAAAGTGTAGGGCTGGTGGTGGATTTGCGTTCCTGGCTAGGGTTAGGGTTAGGGAACGGCAAGGCTTAGGGCCCAGGTGAGGGAACGGAAACGTGGGTGGGTCAGGCTACGTGCTGACACACGGTTCTGTGCCAGCGTACGGGGCAGGAATAGGGAACGGCGTAAGTTAAGGTGTAGGGCTGGTGGTGGGTTTCCGTTCCGGGCTAGGGTTAGGGTAAGGGAACGGCAAGGCTTAGGGCACAGGTGAGGGTACGTAAACGTGGGAGGGTCAGGCTACGTGCTGACGCACGGGTCAATGCCAGCGTACGGGCGAGGAGTAGGCAACGGCGTAAGGTAATGTTTAGGGCTGGTTGTGGGTTTCCGTTCCGGACTAGGGTTAGGGTTAGGTAACGGCAAGGCTTAGGGCACAGGTCAGGGTACGGAAACGCGTGAGAGTAAGGCTACGTGCTGATGCACGGTTCAGTGCCAGAGTACAGGCCAGGATAGGCAACGGCGTAGGGTAAGGTGTAGGGCTGGTGGTGGGTTTCCGTTCCGGGCTAGGGTTATGGTTAGGGAACGGCAAGGCTTAGGGCACAGGTGAGGGTACGGAAACGTGGGAGGGTCAGGCTACGTGCTGACGCACGGTTCAGTGCCAGCGTACGGGCCAGGAATAGGGTACGGCGTAAGGTAAGGTGTAGGGCTGGTGGTGGGTTTCTAATCCGGGCTAGGGTTAGGGTTAGGGAACGGCAAGGCTTAGGGCACAGGTGAAGTTTCAGAAACGTGGGACGGTCAGGCTACGTGCTGACGCACGTGTCAGTGCCAGCGTACGGGCCAGGGGTAGGCAACGGCGTAAGGTAAGATGTAGGGCTGGTGGTTGGTTTCCGTTCCAGGCTAGGGTTAGGGTAAGGGAACGGCAAGGCTTAGGGCACAGGTGAGGGTACCGAAACGTGGGAGGGTCAGGCTACATGCTGACGCACGATTCAGTGCCAGCGTATGGGCCAGGAATAAGTTACGGCGTAAGGTAAGGTGTAGGGCTGGTGGTGGGTTTCCGTTCGGGGCTAGGGTGAGGGTTAGGGAACGGCAAGGCTTAGGGCACAGGTGAGGGTACGGAAACGTGGGAGGGTCAGGCTACGTGCTGACGCACGGGTCAGTGCCAGCGTGCGGGTCAGTAGCAGCGAACGGCGTAAGGTATGGTGTAGGGCTGGTGGTGGGTTACTATTCCGGGCTAGGGTTAGGGTTAGGGAATGGCAAGTCTTAGGGCACAGGTGAGCGTACGGAAACGTGGGAGGGTCAGGCTATGTGCTGACGCACGGGTCAGTGCCAGCGTACGGGCCAGGAGTAGGCAACGGCCTAAGGTAAGGTGTAGGGCTGGTGGTTGGTTTCCGTTCCAGGCTAGGGTTATGGTTAGGGAACGGCAAGGCTTAGGGCACAGGTGAGGGTACGGAAACGTGGGAGGGTCGGGCTACATGCTGACGCACGGGTCAGTGCCAGCGTACGGGCCAGGAGTAGGCAACGGCGTAGGATAAAGTGTAGGGCTGGTGGTGGAATTGCGTTCTGGGCTAGGGTTAGGGTTAGGGAACGGCAAGGCTTAGGGCACATGTCAGGGAACGGAAACGCGGGAGGGTAAGGCTACGTGCTGATGCACGGTTCAGTGCCAGAGTACAGGCCAGGAGTAGGCAACGGCGTACGGTAAGGTGTAGGGCTGGTGGTGGGTTTCCGTTCCGGGCTAGGGTTAGGGTTAGGGAACGGCAAGGCTTAGGGCACAGGTGAGGGTATGGAAACGTGGGAGGGTCAGGCTACGTGCTGACGCACGGGTCAGTGCCAGCGTACGGGTCAGGAGTAGGGTACGGCGTAATGTAAGGTGTAGGGCTGGTGGTGGGTTTCTATTCCGGGCTAGGGTTAGGGTTAGGGAACGGCAAGGCTTAGGGCACAGGTGAGGGTACGGAAACTTGGGAGGGTCAGGCTACATGCTGACGCAATGTTCAGTGCCAGCGTACGGGCCAGGAATAGGGTACGGCGTAAGGTAAGGTGTAGGGCTGGTGGTGGGTTTCTAATCAGGGCTAGGGTTGGGTTAGGGAACGGCAAGTCTTAGGGCAAAGGAGACGGTACGGAAACGTGGGAGGGTCAGGCTACATGCTGACGCACGGTTCAGTGCCAGCGTACGGGCCAGGAATAGGGTACGGCGTAAGGTAAGGTGTACGGCTGGTGGTGGGTTTCCGTTCCGGGCGAGGGTTAGGGTTAGGTAACGGCAAGGCTTAGGGCACAGGTGAGGTTACAGAAACGTGGGACGGTCAGGCTACGTGCTGACGCATGTGTCAATGCCAGCATACGGGCGAGGAGTAGGCAACGGCGTAAGGTAAGGTGTACGGCTGGTGGTTGGTTTCCGTTCCAGGCTAAGGTTAGGGTTAGGGAACGGCAAGGCTTAGGGCACAGGTGATGGTACGGAAACGTGGGAGGGTCAGGCTACGTGCTGACGCACGGTTCAGTGCCAGCATACGGGCCAGGAATAGGGAACGGCGTAAGGTAAGGTGTAGGGCTGGTGGTGGGTTTCCGTTCCGGGCTAGGGTTAGGGTTAGGGAACGGCAAGGCTTAGGGCACAGGTCAGGGTACGGAAACGCGGGAGGGTAAGGCTACGTGCTGATGCACGGGTCAGTACCAGAGTACAGGCCAGTAGTAGGCAACGGCGTAGGGTAAGGTTTTGGGCTGGTGGGGGGATTCCATTCCTGGCTAGGGTTAGGGTTAGGGAACCGCAGGGCTTAGCGCACAGGTGAGGGTACGGAGACGAGGGAGGGTCAGGCTACGTGCTGACGCACGGGTCAATGCCAGCGTACGGGCCAGGAGTAGGCAACGGCGTAAGATAAGGTGTAGGGCTGGTGGTTGGTTTCTGTTCCAGGCTAGGGTTAGGGTTAGGGAACGGCAAGGCTTAGGGCACAGGTGAGGGTACGGAAACGTTGGAGGGTCGGGCTACGTGCTGATGCACGGGTCAGTGCCAGCGTACGGGCCAGGAGTAGGCAACGGCGTAGGATAAAGTGTAGGGCTGGTGGTGGATTTGCGTTCCGGGCTAGGGTTAGGGTTAGGGAACGGCAAGGCTTAGGGCTCAGGTGAGGGAACGGAAACGTGGGAGGGTCAGGCTACGTGCTGACGCACGGTTCAGTGCCAGCGTACGGGCCAGGAATAGGGAACGGCGTAAGTTAAGGTGTAGGGCTGGTGGTGGGTTTCCGTTCCGGGCTAGGGTTAGGGTTAGGGAACGGCAAGGCTTAGGGTACAGGTCAGGGTACGGAAACGTGGGAGGGTAAGGCTACGTGCTGATGCGCAGGTCAGTGCCAGAGTACACGCCAGTAGTAGGCAACGGCGTAGGGTAAGGTTTTGGGCTGGTGGTGGGTTTCAATTCCGGGCTAGTGTTAGGGTTAGGGAACCGCAAGACTTAGGGCACAGGTGAGCGTACGGAGACGTGGGTGGGTCAGGCTACGTGCTGACGCACGGGTCAATGCCAGCGTACGGGCCAGGAGTAGGCAACGGCGTAAGGTATGGTGTAGGGCTGGTGGTTGGTTTCCGTTCCAGGCTAGGGTTAGGGTAAGGGAACGGCAAGGCTTAGGGCACAGGTGAGGGTACGGAAACGTGGGAGGGTCGGGCTACGTGCTGACGCACGGGTCAGTGCCAGCGTACGGGCCAGGAGTAGGCAACGGCGTAGGATAAAGTGTAGGGCTGGTGGTGGATTTGCGTTCCGGGCTAGGGTTAGGGTTAGGGAACGGTAAGGCTTAGGGCACAGGTGTGGGAACGAAAACGTGGGAGGGTCAGGCTACGTGCTGACGCACGGTTCAGTGCCAGCGTACGGGCCAGGAATAGGAAACGGCATAAGTTAGGGTGTAGGGCTGGTGGTGGGTTTCCGTTCCGGGCTAGGGTTAGGGTTAGGGAACGGCAAGGCTTAGGGCACAGGTGAGGGTATGGAAACGTGGGAGGGTCAGGCTACGTGCTGACGCATGGGTCAGTGCCAGCGTACGGGTCAGCAGTAGGGTACGGCATAATGTAAGGTGTAGGGCTGGTGGTGGGTTTCCGTTCCGGGCTAGGGTTAGGGTTAGGGAACGGCAAGGCTTAGGGCACAGGTGAGTGTACGTAAACGTGGGAGGGTCAGGCTACGTGCTGACGCACGGGTCAATGCCAGCGTACGGGCGAGGAGTAGGCAACGGCGTAAGGTAAGGTTTAGGGCTGGTGGTGGGTTTCCGTTCCGGACTGGGGTTAGGGTTAGGGAACGGCAAGGCTTAGGGCACAGGTCAGAGTACGGAAACGCGTGAGGGTAAGGCTACGTGCTGATGCACGGTTCAGTGCCAGAGTACAGGCCAGGAGTAGGCAACGGCATAGGGTAAGGTATAGGGCTGGTGGTGGGTTTCCGTTCCGGGCTAGGGTTAGGGTTAGGGAACGGCAAGGCTTAGGGCACAGGTGAGGGTACGTAAACGTGGGAGGGTCAGGCTACGTGCTGACGCACGGGTCAATGCCAGCGTACGGGCGAGGAGTAGGCAACGGCGTAAGGTAAGGTTTAGGGCTGGTGGTGGGTTTCCGTTCCGGACTAGGGTTAGGGTTAGGGAAAGGCAAGGCTTAGGGCACAGGTCAGGGTACGGAAACGCGTGAGGGTAAGGCTACGTGCAGATGCACGGTTCAGTGCCAGAGTACAGGCTAGGAGTAGGCAACGGCGTAGGGTAAGGTGTAGGGCTGGTGCTGGGTTTCCGTTCCGGGCTAGGGTTAGGATTAGGGAACGGCGAGGCTTAGGGCACAGGTGAAGTTACCGAAACGTGTGACGGTCAGGCTACGTGCTGACGCACGTGTCAGTGCCAGCGTACGGGCCAGGGGTAGGCAACGGCGTAAGGTAAGATGTAGGGCTGGTGGTTGGTTTCCGTTCCAGGCTAGGGTTAAGATAAGGGAACGGCAAGGCTTAGTGCACAGGTGAGGGTACCGAAACGTGGGAGGGTCAGGCTACATGCTGACGCACGTTTCAGTGCCAGCGTATGGGCCAGGAATATGTTACGGCGTAAGGTAAGGTGTAGGGCTGGTGGTGGGTTTCCGTTCGGGGCTAGGGTTAGGGTTAGGGAACGGCAAGGCTTAGGGCACAGGTGAGGGTACGGAAACGTGGGAGGGTCAGGCTACGTGCTGACGCACGGGTCAGTGCCAGCGTGCGGGTCAGTAGCAGCGTACGGCGTAAGGTATGGTGTAGGGTTGGTGGTGGGTTACTCTTCCGGGCTAGGGTTAGGGTTAGGGAATGGCAAGGCTTAGGGCACAGGTGAGGGTACGGAAACGTTGGAGGCTCAGACTACGTGCAGACGCATGGTTCAGTGCCAGCGTACGGGTCAGGAGTAGGATACGGCGTAAGGTAAGGTGTAGGGCTGGTGGTGGGATTCTATTCAGGGCTAGGGTTAGGGTTAGGGAAAGGCAAGGCTTAGGGCACAGGTGAGGTTACGGAAACGTGGGAGGATCAGGCTATGTGCTGACGCACGGGTCAGTGCCAGCGTACGGGCCAGGAGTAGGCAACGGCGTAAGGTAAGGTGTAGGGCTGGTGGTTGGTTTCCGTTCCAGGCTAGGGTTAGGGTTAGGGAACGGCAAGGCTTAGGGCACAGGTGAGGGTACGGAAACGTGGGAGGGTCGGGCTACGTGCTGACGCACGGGTCAGTGCCAGCGTACGGGCCAGGAGTAGGCAACGGCGTAGGATAAAGTGTAGGGCTGGTGGTGGATTTGCGTTCTGGGCTAGCGTTAGGGTTAGGGAACGGCAAGGCTTAGGGCACAGGTCAGGGTACGGAAACGCGGGAGGCTAAGGCTACGTGCTGATGCACGGTTCAGTGCCAGAGTACAGGCCAGGAGTAGGCAACGGCGTAGTGTAAGGTGTAGGGCTGGTGGTGGCTTACCGTTCCGGGCTAGTGTTAGGGTTAGGGAACGGCAAGGCTTAGGGCACAGGTGAGGGTACGTAAACGTGGGAGGTTCAGACTACGTGCTGACGCACGGGTCAATGCCAGCGTACGGGCGAGGAGTAGGCAACGGCGTAAGGTAAGGTTTAGGGATGGTGGTGGGTTTCCGTTCCGGACTAGGGTTAGGGTTAGGGAACGTCAAGGCTTAGGGCACAGGTCAGGGTACGGAAACGCGGGAGGGTAAGGCTACGTGCTGATGCACGGTTCAGTGCCAGCATACGGGCCAGGAATAGGGTACGGCGTAAGGTAAGGTGTAGGGCTGGTGGTGGGTTTCTAATCAGGGCTAGGGTTAGGGTTAGGGAACGGCAAGGCTTAGGGCAAAGGAGAGGATACGGAAACGTGGGAGGGTCAGGCTACGTGCTGACGCACGGTTCAGTGCCTGCGTACGGGCCAGGAATAGGGTACGGCGTAAGGTAAGGTGTACGGCTGGTGGTGGGTTTCCGTTCCGGTCTAGGGTTAGGGTTAGGGAACGGCAAGTCTTAGGGCACAGGTGAGGTTACAGAAACGTGGGACGGTCAGGCTACGTGCTGACGCACGTGTCAGTGCCAGAGTACGGGCCAGGGGTAGGCAACGGCGTAAGGTAAGATGTAGGGCTGGTGGTTGGTTTCCGTTCCAGGCTAGGGTTAGGGTAAGGGAACGGCAAGGCTTAGGGCACAGATGAGAGTACCGAAACGTGGGAGGGTCAGGCTACATGCTGACGCATGTTTCAGTGCCAGCGTATGGGCCAGGAATAAGTTACGGCGTAAGGTAAGGTGTAGGGCTGGTGGTGGGTTTCCGTTCGGGGCTAGGGTTATGGTTAGGGAACGGCAAGGCTTAGGGCACAGGTGAGGGTACGGAAAGGTGGGAGGGTCAGGCTACGTGCTGACGCACGGGTCAGTGCCAGCGTACGGGTCAGTAGCAGCGTACGGCGTAAGGTATGGTGTAGGGCTGGAGGTGGGTGACTATTCAGGGCTAGGGTTAGGGTTAGGGAATGGCAAGGCTTAGGGCACAGGTGAGGGTACGGAAACGTGGGAGGGTCAGGCTACGTGCTGACGCATGGGTCAGTGCCAGCGTACGGGCCAGGAATAGGCAACGGCGTAAGGTAAGGTGTAGGGCTGGTGGTTGGTTTCCTTTCCTGGCTAGGGTTAGGGTTAGGGAACGGCAAGGCATAGGGCACAGGTGAGGGTACGGAAACGTGGGAGGGTCGGGCTACGTGCTGACGCACGGGTCAGTGCCAGCGTACGGGCCAGGAGTAGGCAACGGCGTAGGATAAAGTTTAAGGCTGGTGGTGGATTTGCGTTCTGGGCTAGGGTTAGGGTTAGGGAACGGCAAGGCTTAGGGCACAGGTGAGGGAACGGAAACGTGGGAGGGTCAGGCTACGTGCTGACACACGGTTCAGTGCCAGCGTACGGGCCAGGAATAGGGAACGGCGTAAGTTAAGGTGTAGGACTGGTGGTGGGTTTCCGTTCCGGGCTAGGGTTAGGGTTAGGGAACGTCAAGGCTTAGGGCACAGGTGAGGGTACGGAAACGTTGGAGGCTCAGACTACGTGCTGACGCATGGTTCAGTGCCAGCGTACGGGTCAGGAGTAGGATACGGCGTAAGGTAAGGTGTAGGGCTGGTGGTGGGTTTCTATTCCGGGCTAGGGTTAGGGTTAGGGAAAGGCAAGGCTTAGGGCACAGGTGAGGATACGGAAACGTGGGAGGGTCAGGCTACATGCTGACGCACGGTTCATTGCCAGCGTACGGGCCAGGAATAGGTTACAGCGTAAGGTAAGGTGTAGGGCTTGTGGTGGGTATCCGTTCCGGGCTAGGGTTATGGTTAGGGAACGGCAAGGCTTAGGGCACAAGTGAGGGTACTGAAACGTGGGAGGGTCAGGCTACGTGCTGACGCATGGGTCAGTGCCAGCGTACGGGCCAGGAGTAGGGTACGGCGTAAGGTAAAGTGTAGCGCTTGTGGTTGATTTCCTTTCCAGGCTAGGTTTAGGGTTAGGGAACGGCAAGGCTTAGGGCACAGGTGAGGGTACGGAAACGTGAGAGGGACGGGCTACGTGCTGACGCACGGGTCAGTGCCAGCGTACGGAACAGGAGTAGGCAACGGCATAGGATACAGTGTAGGGCTGGTGGTGGATTTGCGTTCAGGGCTAGGGTTAGGGTTAGGGAACGGCAAGGCTTAGGGCAAAGGTGAGGGTATGGAAACGTGGGAGGGTCAGGCTACGTGCTGACGCACGGGTCAGTGCCAGCGTACGGGCCAGGAGTAGGCAACAGTGTAAGGTAAGGTGTAGGGCTGGTGGTTGGTTTCCGTTCCGGGCTAGGGTTAGGGTTAGGGAACGGCAAGGCTTAGGGCACAGGTGAGGGTACGGAATCGTGGGAGGGTCGGGCTACGTGCTGACGCACGGGTCAGTGCCAGCGTACGGGCCAGGAGTAGGCAACGGCGTAGGATAAAGTGTAGGGCTGGTGGTTGATTTGCGTTCAGGGCTAGGGTTAGGGTTAGGGAACGGCAAGGCTTAGGGCACAGGTGAGGGTATGGAAACGTGGGAGGGACAGGCTACGTGCTGACGCACGGGTCAGTGCCAGCGTACGGGTCAGGATTAGGGTACGGCGTAATGTAAGGTGTAGGGCTGGTGGTGGGTTTCTATTCCGGGCTAGGGTTAGGGTTAGGGAACGGCTAGGCTTAGGGCACAGGTGAGGGTACAGAAACTTGGGTGGGTCAGGCTACATGCTGACGCAATGTTCAGTGCCAGCGTACGGGCCAGGAATAGGGTACGGCGTACGGTAAGGTGTAGGGCTGGTGGTGGGTTTCTAATCCGGGCTAGGGTTAGGGTTATGGAACGGCAAGTCTTAGGGCAAAGGAGAGGGTACGGAAACGTGGGAGGGTCAGGCTACATGCTGACGCACGGTTCAGTGCCAGCGTACGGGCCAGGAATAGGGTACGGCGTAAGGTAAGGTGTACGGCTGGTGGTGGGTTTCCGTTCTGGGCTAGGGTTAGCGTTAGGGAACGGCAAGGCTTAGGGCACAGGTGAGGTTACAGAAACGTGGGACGGTCAGGCTACGTGCTGACGCATGTGTCAATGCCAGCATACGGGCGAGGAGTAGGCAACGGCGTAAGGTAAGGTGTACGGCTGGTGGTTGGTTTCCGTTCCAGGCTAGGGTTAGGGTTAGGGAACGGCAAGGCTTAGGGCACAGGTGATGGTACGGAAACGTGAGAGGGTCAGGCTACGTGCTGACGCATGGTTCAGTGCCAGCGTACGGGCCAGGAATAGGGAACGGCGTAAGGTAAGGTGTAGGGCTGGTGGTGGGTTTCCGTTCCGGGCTAGGGTTAGGGTTAGGGAACGGCAAGGCTTAGGGCACAGGTCAGGGTACGGAAACGCGGGAGGGTAAGGCTACGTGCTGATGCACGTGTCAGTACCAGAGTACAGGCCTGTAGTAGGCAACGGCGTAGGGTAAGGTGTTGGGATTCCTTTCCGGGCTAGGGTTAGGGTTAGGGAACCGCAGGGCTTAGGGCACAGGTGAGGGTACGGAGACCAGGGAGGGTCAGGCTACGTGCTGACGCACGAGTCACTGCCAGCGTACGGGCCAGGAGTAGGCAACGGCGTAAGGTAAGGTGTAGGGCTGGTGGTAGGTTTCTGTTCCAGGCTAGGGTTAGGGTTAGGGAACGGCAAGTCTTAGGGCACAGGTCAGGGTACGGAAACGTTGGAGTGTCGGGCTACGTGCTGATGCACGGATCAGTGCCAGCGTACGGGCCAGGAGTAGGCAACGGCGTAGGATAAAGTGTAGGGCTGGTGGTGGATTTGCGTTCCGGGCTAGGGTTAGGGTTAGGGAACGGCAAGGCTAAGGGCTCAGGTGAGGGAACGGAAACGTGGGAGGGTCAGGATACGTGCTGACGCACTGTTCAGTGCCAGCGTACGGGCCAGGAATAGGGAACGGCGTAAGTTAAGGTGTAGGGCTGGTGGTGGGTTTCCGTTGCGGGCTAGGGTTAGGGTTAGGGAACGGCAAGGCTTAGGGCACAGGTGAGGGTACGTAAACGTGGGAGGGTCAGGCTACGTGCTGACGCACGGGTCAATGCCAGCGTACGGGCGAGTAGTAGGCAACGGCGTAAGGTAAGGTGTACGGCATGTGGTTGTTTTCCGTTCCAGGCTAGGGTTAGGGTTAGGGAACGGCAAGGCTTAGGGCACAGGTGAGGGTACGGAAAAGTGGGAGGGTCAGGCTACGTGCTGACGCACGGTTCAGTGCCAGCATACGGGCCAGGAATAGGGAAAGGCGTAAGGTAAGGTATAGGGCTGGTGGTGGGTTTCCGTTCCGGACTAGGGTTAGGGTTAGTGAACGGCAAGTCTTAGGGCACAGGTCAGGGTACGGAAACGAGTGAGGGTAAGGCCACGTGCTAATGCACGGGTCAGTGCCGGAGTACAGGCCAGTAGTAGGCAACGGCGTAAGGTAAGGTGTAGGGCTGGTGGTTGGTTTCCGTTCCAGGCTAGGGTGAGTGTTAGGGAACGGCAAGGCTTAGGGCACAGGTGAGGGTACGGAAACGTGGGAGGGTCGGGCTACGTGCTGACGCACTGGTCAGTGCCAGCGTACGGGCCAGGAGTAGGCAACGGCATAGGATAAAGTGTAGGGCTGGTGGTGGATTTGCGTTCCTGGCTAGGGTTAGGGTTAGGGAACGGCAAGGCTTAGGGCACAGGTGAGGGAACGGAAACGTGGGTGGGTCAGGCTACGTGCTGACACACGGTTCTGTGCCAGCGTACGGGGCAGGAATAGGGAACGGCGTAAGTTAAGGTGTAGGGCTGGTGGTGGGTTTCCGTTCCGGGCTAGGGTTAGGGTAAGGGAACGGCAAGGCTTAGGGCACAGGTGAGGGTACGTAAACGTGGGAGGGTCAGGCTACGTGCTGACGCACGGGTCAATGCCAGCGTACGGGCGAGGAGTAGGCAACGGCGTAAGGTAATGTTTAGGGCTGGTTGTGGGTTTCCGTTCCGGACTAGGGTTAGGGTTAGGTAACGGCAAGGCTTAGGGCACAGGTCAGGGTACGGAAACGCGTGAGTGTAAGGCTACGTGCTGATGCACGGTTCAGTGCCAGAGTACAGGCCAGGATAGGCAACGGCGTAGGGTAAGGTGTAGGGCTGGTGGTGGGTTTCCGTTCCGGGCTAGGGTTATGGTTAGGGAACGGCAAGGCTTAGGGCACAGGTGAGGGTACGGAAACGTGGGAGGGTCAGGCTACGTGCTGACGCACGGTTCAGTGCCAGCGTACGGGCCAGGAATAGGGTACGGCGTAAGGTAAGGTGTAGGGCTGGTGGTGGGTTTCTAATCCGGGCTAGGGTTAGGGTTAGGGAACGGCAAGTCTTAGGGCAAAGGAGAGGGTACGGAAACGTGTGAGGGTCAGGCTACGTGCTGACGCATGGTTCAGTGCCAGCGTACGGGCCAGGAATAGGGTACGGCGTAAGGTAAGGTGTACGGCTGGTGGTGGGTTTCCGTTCCGGGCTAGGGTTAGGGTTAGGGAACGGCAAGGCTTAGGGCACAGGTGAAGTTTCAGAAACGTGGGACGGTCAGGCTACGTGCTGACGCACGTGTCAGTGCCAGCGTACGGGCCAGGGGTAGGCAACGGCGTAAGGTAAGATGTAGGGCTGGTGGTTGGTTTCCGTTCCAGGCTAGGGTTAGGGTAAGGGAACGGCAAGGCTTAGGGCACAGGTGAGGGTACCGAAACGTGGGAGGGTCAGGCTACATGCTGACGCACGATTCAGTGCCAGCGTATGGGCCAGGAATAAGTTACGGCGTAAGGTAAGGTGTAGGGCTGGTGGTGGGTTTCCGTTCGGGGCTAGGGTGAGGGTTAGGGAACGGCAAGGCTTAGGGCACAGGTGAGGGTACGGAAACGTGGGAGGGTCAGGCTACGTGCTGACGCACGGGTCAGTGCCAGCGTGCGGGTCAGTAGCAGCGAACGGCGTAAGGTATGGTGTAGGGCTGGTGGTGGGTTACTATTCCGGGCTAGGGTTAGGGTTAGGGAATGGCAAGTCTTAGGGCACAGGTGAGCGTACGGAAACGTGGGAGGGTCAGGCTATGTGCTGACGCACGGGTCAGTGCCAGCGTACGGGCCAGGAGTAGGCAACGGCCTAAGGTAAGGTGTAGGGCTGGTGGTTGGTTTCCGTTCCAGGCTAGGGTTATGGTTAGGGAACGGCAAGGCTTAGGGCACAGGTGAGGGTACGGAAACGTGGGAGGGTCGGGCTACATGCTGACGCACGGGTCAGTGCCAGCGTACGGGCCAGGAGTAGGCAACGGCGTAGGATAAAGTGTAGGGCTGGTGGTGGAATTGCGTTCTGGGCTAGGGTTAGGGTTAGGGAACGGCAAGGCTTAGGGCACATGTCAGGGAACGGAAACGCGGGAGGGTAAGGCTACGTGCTGATGCACGGTTCAGTGCCAGAGTACAGGCCAGGAGTAGGCAACGGCGTACGGTAAGGTGTAGGGCTGGTGGTGGGTTTCCGTTCCGGGCTAGGGTTAGGGTTAGGGAACGGCAAGGCTTAGGGCACAGGTGAGGGTATGGAAACGTGGGAGGGTCAGGCTACGTGCTGACGCACGGGTCAGTGCCAGCGTACGGGTCAGGAGTAGGGTACGGCGTAATGTAAGGTGTAGGGCTGGTGGTGGGTTTCTATTCCGGGCTAGGGTTAGGGTTAGGGAACGGCAAGGCTTAGGGCACAGGTGAGGGTACGGAAACTTGGGAGGGTCAGGCTACATGCTGACGCAATGTTCAGTGCCAGCGTACGGGCCAGGAATAGGGTACGGCGTAAGGTAAGGTGTAGGGCTGGTGGTGGGTTTCTAATCAGGGCTAGGGTTGGGTTAGGGAACGGCAAGTCTTAGGGCAAAGGAGACGGTACGGAAACGTGGGAGGGTCAGGCTACATGCTGACGCACGGTTCAGTGCCAGCGTACGGGCCAGGAATAGGGTACGGCGTAAGGTAAGGTGTACGGCTGGTGGTGGGTTTCCGTTCCGGGCTAGGGTTAGGGTTAGGTAACGGCAAGGCTTAGGGCACAGGTGAGGTTACAGAAACGTGGGACGGTCAGGCTACGTGCTGACGCATGTGTCAATGCCAGCATACGGGCGAGGAGTAGGCAACGGCGTAAGGTAAGGTGTACGGCTGGTGGTTGGTTTCCGTTCCAGGCTAAGGTTAGGGTTAGGGAACGGCAAGGCTTAGGGCACAGGTGATGGTACGGAAACGTGGGAGGGTCAGGCTACGTGCTGACGCACGGTTCAGTGCCAGCATACGGGCCAGGAATAGGGAACGGCGTAAGGTAAGGTGTAGGGCTGGTGGTGGGTTTCCGTTCCGGGCTAGGGTTAGGGTTAGGGAACGGCAAGGCTTAGGGCACAGGTCAGGGTACGGAAACGCGGGAGGGTAAGGCTACGTGCTGATGCACGGGTCAGTACCAGAGTACAGGCCAGTAGTAGGCAACGGCGTAGGGTAAGGTTTTGGGCTGGTGGGGGGATTCCATTCCTGGCTAGGGTTAGGGTTAGGGAACCGCAGGGCTTAGCGCACAGGTGAGGGTACGGAGACGAGGGAGGGTCAGGCTACGTGCTGACGCACGGGTCAATGCCAGCGTACGGGCCAGGAGTAGGCAACGGCGTAAGATAAGGTGTAGGGCTGGTGGTTGGTTTCTGTTCCAGGCTAGGGTTAGGGTTAGGGAACGGCAAGGCTTAGGGCACAGGTGAGGGTACGGAAACGTTGGAGGGTCGGGCTACGTGCTGATGCACGGGTCAGTGCCAGCGTACGGGCCAGGAGTAGGCAACGGCGTAGGATAAAGTGTAGGGCTGGTGGTGGATTTGCGTTCCGGGCTAGGGTTAGGGTTAGGGAACGGCAAGGCTTAGGGCTCAGGTGAGGGAACGGAAACGTGGGAGGGTCAGGCTACGTGCTGACGCACGGTTCAGTGCCAGCGTACGGGCCAGGAATAGGGAACGGCGTAAGTTAAGGTGTAGGGCTGGTGGTGGGTTTCCGTTCCGGGCTAGGGTTAGGGTTAGGGAACGGCAAGGCTTAGGGTACAGGTCAGGGTACGGAAACGTGGGAGGGTAAGGCTACGTGCTGATGCGCAGGTCAGTGCCAGAGTACACGCCAGTAGTAGGCAACGGCGTAGGGTAAGGTTTTGGGCTGGTGGTGGGTTTCAATTCCGGGCTAGTGTTAGGGTTAGGGAACCGCAAGACTTAGGGCACAGGTGAGCGTACGGAGACGTGGGTGGGTCAGGCTACATGCTGACGCACGGGTCAATGCCAGCGTACGGGCCAGGAGTAGGCAACGGCGTAAGGTATGGTGTAGGGCTGGTGGTTGGTTTCCGTTCCAGGCTAGGGTTAGGGTAAGGGAACGGCAAGGCTTAGGGCACAGGTGAGGGTACGGAAACGTGGGAGGGTCGGGCTACGTGCTGACGCACGGGTCAGTGCCAGCGTACGGGCCAGGAGTAGGCAACGGCGTAGGATAAAGTGTAGGGCTGGTGGTGGATTTGCGTTCCGGGCTAGGGTTAGGGTTAGGGAACGGTAAGGCTTAGGGCACAGGTGTGGGAACGAAAACGTGGGAGGGTCAGGCTACGTGCTGACGCACGGTTCAGTGCCAGCGTACGGGCCAGGAATAGGAAACGGCATAAGTTAGGGTGTAGGGCTGGTGGTGGGTTTCCGTTCCGGGCTAGGGTTAGGGTTAGGGAACGGCAAGGCTTAGGGCACAGGTGAGGGTATGGAAACGTGGGAGGGTCAGGCTACGTGCTGACGCATGGGTCAGAGCCAGCGTACGGGTCAGCAGTAGGGTACGGCATAATGTAAGGTGTAGGGCTGGTGGTGGGTTTCCGTTCCGGGCTAGGGTTAGGGTTAGGGAACGGCAAGGCTTAGGGCACAGGTGAGTGTACGTAAACGTGGGAGGGTCAGGCTACGTGCTGACGCACGGGTCAATGCCAGCGTACGGGCGAGGAGTAGGCAACGGCGTAAGGTAAGGTTTAGGGCTGGTGGTGGGTTTCCGTTCCGGACTGGGGTTAGGGTTAGGGAACGGCAAGGCTTAGGGCACAGGTCAGAGTACGGAAACGCGTGAGGGTAAGGCTACGTGCTGATGCACGGTTCAGTGCCAGAGTACAGGCCAGGAGTAGGCAACGGCGTAGGGTAAGGTGTAGGGCTGGTGGTGGGTTTCCGTTCAGGGCTAGGGTTAGGGTTAGGGAACGGCAAGGCTTAGGGCACAGGTGAGGTACGTAAACGTGGGAGGGTCAGGCTACGTGCTGACGCACGGGTCAATGCCAGCGTACGGGCGAGGAGTAGGCAACGACGTAAGGTGAGGTGTACGGCTGGTGGTTGGTTTCCGTTCCAGGCTAGGGTTAGGGTTAGGGAATGGCACGGCTTAGGGCACAGGTGAGGGTACGGAAACGTAGGAGGGTCAGGCTACGTGCTGACGCACGGTTCAGTGCCAGCGTACGGGCCAGGAATAGGGTACGGCGTAAGGTAAGGTGTAGGGCTGTTGGTGGGTTTCTAATCCGGGCTAGGGTTAGGGTTAGGGAACGGCAAGTCTTAGGGCAAAGGAGAGGGTACGGAAACGTGGGAGGGTCAGGCTACGTGCTGACGCACGGTTCAGTGCCAGCGTACGGGCCAGGAATAGGGTACGGCCTAAGGTAAGGTGTACGGCTGGTGGTGGGTTTCCGTTCCGGGCTAGGGTTAGGGTTAGGGAACGGCAAGGCTTAGGGCACAGGTGAGGTTACAGAAACGTGGGACGGTCAGGCTACGTGCTGACGCACGTGTCAGTGCCAGCGTACGGGCCAGGGGTAGGCATCGGCGTAAGGTAAGATGTAGGGCTGGTGGTTGGTTTCCGTTCCAGGCTAGGGTTAGGGTAAGGGAACGGCAAGGCTTAGGGCACAGGTGAGGGTACCGAAACGTGGGAGGGTCAGGCTACATGCTGACGCACGGTTCAGTGCCTGCGTATGGGCCAGGAGTAGGCAACGGCGTAGGGTAAGGTGTAGGGCTGGTGGTGGCTTTCCGTTCTGAGCTAGGGTTAGGGTTAGGGAACGGCAAGGCTTAGGGCACAGGTGAGGGTACGTAAACGTGGGAGGGTCAGACTACGTGCTGACGCACGGGTCAATGCCAGCGTACGGGCGAGGAGTAGGCAACGGCGTAAGGTAATGTTTAGGGCTGGTGGTGGGTTTCCGTTCCGGACTAGGGTTAGGGTTTGGGAACGTCACGGCTTAGGGCACAGGTCAGGGTATGGAAACGCGGGAGGGTAAGGCTACGTGCTGATGCACGGTTCAGTGCCAGAGTACAGGCCAGGAGTAGGCAACGGCGTAGGGTAAGGTGTAGGGCTGGTGGTGGGTTTCCGTTTCGGGCTAGGGTTAGGGTTAGGTAACGCAAGGCTTAGGGCACAGGTGAGGGTACGTAAACGTGGGAGGGTCAGGCTACGTGCTGACGCATGGGTCAATGCCAGCGTACGGGCGAGGTGTAGGCAACGACGTAAGGTAAGGTGTACGTCTGGTGGTTGGTTTCCGTTCCAGGCTAGGGTTAGGGTTAGGGAATGGCAAGGCTTAGGGCACAGGTGAGGGTACGTAAACGTGGGAGGGTCAGGCTACGTGCTGACGCATGGTTCAGTGCCAGCGTACGGGCCAGGAATATGGTACGGCGTAAGGTAAGGTGTAGGGCTGGTGGTGGGTTTCTAATCAGGGCTAGGGTTAGGGTTAGGGAACGGCAAGTCTTAGGGCAAAGGAGAGGATACAAAAACGTGGGAGGGTCAGGCTACGTGCTGACGCACGGTTCAGTGCCTGCGTACGGGCCAGGAATAGGGTACGGCGTAAGGTAAGGTGTACGGCTGGTGGTGGGTTTCCGTTCTGGTCTAGGGTTAGGGTTAGGGAACGGCAAGGCTTAGGGCACAGGTGAGGTTACAGAAACGTGGGACGGTCAAACTACGTGCCGACGCACGTGTCAGTGCCAGCGTACGGGCCAGGGGTAGGCAACGGCGTAAGGTAAGATGTAGGGCTGGTGGTTGGTTTCCGTTCCAGGCTAGGGTTAGGGTAAGGGAACGGCAAGGCTTAGGGCACAGGTGAGAGTACCGAAACGTGGGAGGGTCAGGCTACATGCTGACGCATGTTTTAGTGCCAGCGTATGGGCCAGGAATAAGTTACGGCTTAAGGTAAGGTGTAGGGCTGGTGGTGGGTTTCCGTTCGGGGCTAGGGTTAGGGTTAGGGAACGGCAAGGCTTAGGGCACAGGTGAGGGTACGGAAACGTGGGAGGGTCAGGCTACGTGCTGACGCACGGGTCAGTGCCAGCGTACGGGTCAGTAGCAGCGTACGGCGTAAGGTATGGTGTAGGGCTGGTGGTGGGTTACTATTCTGGGCTAGGGTTAGGGTTAGGGAATGGCAAGGCTTAGGGCACAGGTGAGGGTACGGAAACGTGGGAGGGTCAGGCTACGTGCTGACGCACGGGTCAGTGCCAGCGTACGGGCCAGGAATAGGTAACGGCGTAAGGTAAGGTTTAGGGCTGGTGGTTGGTTTCCGTTCCTGGCTAGGGTTAGGGTTAGGGAACAGCAAGGCATAGGGCACAGGTGAGGGTACGGAAACGTGGGAGTGTCGGGCTACGTGCAGACGCACGGGTCAGTGCCAGCGTACGGGCCAGGAGTAGGCAACGGCGTAGGATAAAGTGTAAGGCTGGTGGTGGATTTGCGTTCTGGGCTAGGGTTAGGGTTAGGGAACGGCAAGGCTTAGGGCACAGGTCAGGGTACGGAAACGCGGGAAGGTAAGGCTACGTGCTGATGCACGGTTAAGTGCCAGAGTACAGGCCAGGAATAGGCAACGGCGTAGGGTAAGGTGTAGGGCTGGTGGTTGGTTTCCGTTCCAGGCTAGGGTTAGTGTTAGGGAACGGCAAGGCTTAGGGCACAGGTGAGGGTACGGAAACGTGGGAGGGTCGGGCTACGTGCTGACGGACTGGTCAGTGCCAGCGTACGGGCCAGGAGTAGGCAACGGCGTAGGATAAAGTGTAGGGCTGGTGGTGGATTTGCGTTCCTGGCTAGGGTTAGGGTTAGGGAACGGCAAGGCTTAGGGCACAGGTGAGGGAACGGAAACATGGGAGGGTCAGGCTACGTGCTGACACACGGTTCAGTGCCAGCGTACGGGCCAGAAATAGGGAACGGCGTAAGTTAAGGTGTAGGGCTGGTGGTGGGTTTCCGTTCCGGGCTAGGGTTATGGTTAGGGAACGTCAAGGCTTAGGGCACAGGTGAGGGTACGGAAACGTTGGAGGCTCAGACTACGTGCTGACGCATGGTTCAGTGCCAGCGTACCGGTCAGGAGTAGGATACGGCATAACGTAAAGTGTAGGGCTGGTGGTGGGTTTCTATTCCGGGATAGGGTTAGGGTTAGGGAAAGGCAAGGCTTAGGGCACAGGTGAGGATACGGAAACGTGGGAGGGTCAGGCTACATGCTGACGCATGGTTCATTGCCAGCGTACGGGCCAGGAATAGGTTACGGCGTAAGGTAAGGTGTAGGGCTGATGGTGGGTTTCCGTTCCGGGCTAGGGTTATGGTTAGGGAACGGCAAGGCTTAGGGCACAAGTGAGGGAACTGAAACGTGGGAGGGTCAGGCTACGTGCTGACGCATGCGTCAGTGCCAGCGTACGGGCCAGGAGTAGAGTACGGCGTAAGGTAAAGTGTAGCGCTTGTGGTTGATTTCCTTTCCAGGCTAGGTTTAGGGTTAGGGAACGGCAAGGCTTAGGGCACAGGTGAGGGTACGGAAACGTGAGAGGGACGGGCTACGTGCTGACGCACGGGTCAGTGCCAGCGTACGGAACAGGAGTAGGCAACGGCATAGGATACAGTGTAGGGCTGGTGGTGGATTTGCGTTCAGGGCTAGGGTTAGGGTTAGGGAACGGCAAGGCTTAGGGCACAGGTGAGGGTATGGAAACGTGGGAGGGTCAGGCTACGTGCTGACGCACGGGTCAGTGCCAGCGTACGGGTCAGGAGTAGGGTACGGCGTAATGTAAGGTGTAGGGCTGGTGGTGGGTTTCCGTTCCGGGCTAGGGTTATGGTTAGGGAACGGCTAGGCGTAGGGCACAGGTGAGGGTACGGAAACTTGGGAGGCTCAGGCTACATGCTGACGCAATGTTCAGTGCCAGCGTACGGGCCAGGAATAGGGTACGGCGTAAGGTAAGGTGTAAGGATGGTGGTGGGTTTCTAATCCGGGCTAGGGTTAGGGTTAGGGAACGGCAAGTCTTAGGGCAAAGGAGAGGGTACGGAAACGTGCGAGGGTCAGGCTACATGCTGACGCACGGTTCAGTGCCAGCATACGGGCCAGGAATAGGGTACAGCGTAAGGTAAGGTGTACGGCTGGTGGTGGGTTTCCGTTCCGGGCTAGGGTTAGGGTTAGGGAACGGCAAGGCTTAGGGCACAGGTGAGGTTACAGAAACTTGGGACGGTCAGGCTACGTGCTGACGCATGTGTCAATGCCAGCATACGGGCGAGGAGTAGGCAACGGCGTAAGGTAAGGTGTACGGCTGGTGGTTGGTTTCCGTTCCAGGCTAGGGTTAGGGTTAGGGAACGGCAAGGCTTAGGGCACAGGTGATGGTACGGAAACGTGGGAGGGTCAGGCTACGTGCTGACGCACGGTTCAGTGCCAGCGTACGGGCCAGGAATAGGGAACGGCATAAGTTAAGGTGTAGGGCTGGTGGTGGGTTTCCGTTCCGGGCTACGGTTAGGGTTAGGGAACAGCAAGGCTTAGGGAACAGGTGAGGATACGTAAACGTGGGAGGGTCAGGCTACGTGCTGACGCACGGGTCAATGCCAGGGTACGGGCGAGTAGTAGGCAACGGCGTAAGGTAAGGTGTACGGCAGGTGGTTGTTTTCCGTTCCAGGCTAGTGTTAGGGTTAGGGAACGGCAAGGCTTAGGACACAGGTGAGGGTACGGAAAAGTGGGAGGGTCAGGCTACGTGCTGACGCACGGTTCAGTGCCAATATACGGGCCAGGAATAGGGAAAGTCGTAAGGTAAGGTATAGGGCTGGTGCTGGGTTTCCGTTCCGGGCTAGGGTTAGGGTTAGGGAACGGCAAGGCTTCGGGCACAGGTCAGGGTACGGAAACGCGTGAGGGTAAGGCCACGTGCTAATGCATGGGTCAGTGCCGGAGTACAGGCCAGTAGTAGGCAACGGCGTAAGGTAAGGTGTAGGGCTGGTGGTTGGTTTCCGTTCCAGGCTAGGGTTAGTGTTAGGGAACGGCAAGGCTTAGGGCACAGGTGAGGGTACGGAAACGTGGGAGGGTCGGGCTACGGGCTGACGCACTGGTCAGTGCCAGCGTACGGGCCAGGAGTAGGCAACGGCGTAGGATAAAGTGTAGGGCTGGTGGTGGATTTGCGTTCCTGGCTAGGGTTAGGGTTAGGGAACGGCAAGGCTTAGGGCACAGGTGAGGGAACGGAAACGTGGGAGGGTCAGGCTACGTGTTGACACACGGTTCAGTGCCAGCGTACGGGCCAGGAATAGGGAACTGCGTAAGTTAAGGTGTAAGGCTGGTGGTGGGTTTCCGTTCCGGGCTAGGGTTAGGGTTAGGGAACGTCAAGGCTTAGGGCACAGGTGAGGTTACGGAAACGTTGGAGGCTCAGACTACGTACTGACGCTTGGTTCAGTGCCAGCGTACGGGTCAGGAGTAGGATACGGCGTAAGGTAAGGTGTAGGGCTGGTGGTGGGTTTCTATTCCGGGCTAGGGTTAGGGTTAGGGAAAGGCAAGTCTTAGGGCACAGGTTAGGTTACGGAAACGTGGGAGGGTCAGGCTACATGCTGACGCACGGTTCAGTGCCAGCGTACAGGCCAGGAATAGGTTAAGGCGTAAGGTAAGGTGTAGGGCTGGTGGTGGGTTTCCGTTCCGGTCTAGGGTTATGGTTAGGGAACGGCAAGGCTTAGGGCACAGGTGAGGTTACGGAAACTTGGGCGGGTCAGGCTACATGCTGACGCACGGTTCAGTGCCAGCGTACGGGCCAGGAATAGGTTACGGCGTAAGGTAAGGTGTAGGGCTGGTGGTGGGTTTCCGTTCCGGGCTAGGGTTATAGTTAGGGAACGGCAAGGCTTAGGGCACAGGTGAGGGTACTGAAACGTGGGAGGGTCAGGCTACGTGCTGACGCATGGGTCAGTGCCAGGGTACGGGCCAGGAGTAGGGTACGGCGTAAGGTAAAGTGTAGCGCTTGTGGTTGATTTCCTTTCCAGGCTAGGTTTAGGGTTAGGGAACGGCAAGGCTTAGGGCACAGGTGAGGGTACGGAAACGTGAGAGGGACGGGCTACGTGCTGACGCACGGGTCTGTGCCAGCGTACGGAACAGGAGTAGGCAACGGCATAGGATACAGTGTAGGGCTGTTGGTGGATTTGCGTTCAGGGCTAGGGTTAGGGTTAGGGAACGGCAAGGCTTAGGGCACAGGTGAGGGTATGGAAATTTGGGAGGGTCAGGCTACATGCTGACGCAATGTTCAGTGCCAGCGTACGGGCCAGGAATAGCGTACGGCGTAAGGTAAGGTGTAGGGCTGGTGGTGGGTTTCTAATCCGGGCTAGGGTTAGGGTTAGGGAAAGGCAAGTCTTAGGGCAAAGGAGAGGGTACGGAAACGTGGGAGGGTCATGCTACATGCTGACGCACGGGTCAGTGCCAGCGTACGGGCCAGGACTAGGGTACGGCGTAAGGTAAGGTGTACGGCTGGTGGTGGGTTTCCGTTCCGGGCTAGGGTTAGGGTTAGGGAACGGCAAGGCTTAGGGCACAGGTGAGGGTACGTAAACGTGGGAGGGTCAGACTACGTGCTGACGCACGGGTCAATGCCAGCGTACGGGCGAGGAGTAGGCAACGGTGTAAGGTAATGTTTAGGGCTGGTGGTGGGTTTCCGTTCCGGACTAGGGTTAGGGTTTGGGAACGTCACGGCTTAGGGCACAGGTCAGGGTATGGAAACGCGGGAGGGTAAGGCTACGTGCTGATGCACGGTTCAGTGCCAGAGTACAGGCCAGGAGTAGGCAACGGCGTAGGGTAAGGTGTAGGGCTGGTGGTGGGTTTCCGTTTCGGGCTATGGTTAGGGTTAGGTAACGCAAGGCATAGGGCACAGGTGAGGGTACGTAAACTTGTGAGGGTCAGGCTACGTGCTGACGCACGGTTCAGTGCCAGCGTACGGGCCAGGAATAGGGTACGGCGTAAGGTAAGGTGTAGGGCTGGTGGTGGGTTTCTAATCAGGGCTAGGGTTAGGGTTAGGGAACGGCAAGTCTTAGGGCAAAGGAGAGGATACGGAAACGTGGGAGGGTCAGGCTACGTGCTGACGCACGGTTCAGTAACTGCGTATGGGCCAGGAATAGGGTACGGCGTAAGGTAAGGTGTACGGCTGGTGGTGGGTTTCCGTTCCGGTCTAGGGTTAGGGTTAGGGAACGGCAAGGCTTAGGGCACAGGTCAGGGTACGGAAACGCGTGAGGGTAAGGCTACGTGCTGAAGCACGGTTCAGTGCCATAGTACAGGCCAGGATAGGCAACGGCGTAGGGTAAGGTGTGGGGCTGGTGGTGGGTTTCCGTTCCGGGCTAGGGTTAGGGTTAGGGAACGGCAAGGCTTAGGGCACAGGTGAGGGTACGGAAACGTGGGAGGGTCAGGCTACGTGCTGGCGCACGGTTCAGTGCCAGCGTACGGGCCAGGAATAGGGTACGGCGTAAGGTAAGGTGTAGGGCTGTTGGTGGGTTTCTAATCCGGGCTAGGGTTAGGGTTAGGGAACGGCAAGTCTTAGGGCAAAGGAGAGGGTACGGAAACGTGCGAGGGTCAGGCTACGTGCTGACGCACGGTTCAGTGCCAGCGTACGGGCCAGGAATAGGGAACGGCGTAAGGTAAGGTGTACGGCTGGTGGTGGGTTTCCGTTCCGGGCTAGGGTTAGGGTCAGGGAACGGCAAGGCTTAGGGCACAGGTGAAGTTACAGAAACGTGGGACGGTCAGGCTACGTGCTGACGCACGTTTCAGTGCCAGCGTACGGGCCAGGGGTAGGCAACGGCGTAAGGTAAGATGTAGGGCTGGTGGTGGGTTTCCGTTCCAGGCTAGGGTTAGGGTAAGGGAACGGCAAGGCTTAGGGCACAGGTCAGGGTACGGAAACGCGGGAGGGTAAGGCTACGTGCTGATGCACGGGTCAGTACCAGAGTACAGGCCAGTAGTAGGCAACGGCGTAGGGTAAGGTTTTGGGCTGGTGGTGGGATTCCTTTTCGGGCTAGGGTTAGGGTTAGGGAACCGCAGTGCTTAGCGCACAGGTGAGGGTACGGAGACGAGGGATGGTCAGGCTACGTGCTGACGCACGGGTCAATGCCAGCGTACGGGCCAGGAGTAGGCAACGGCGTAAGGTAAGGTGTAGGGCTGGTGGATGGTTTCTGTTCCAGGCTAGGGTTAGGGTTAGGGAACGGCAAGGCTTAGGGCACAGGTGAGGGTACGGAAACGTTGGAGGGTCGGGCTACGTGCTGATGCACGGGTCAGTGCCAGCGTACGGGCCAGGAGTAGGCAACGGCGTAGGATAAAGTGTAGGGCTGGTGGTGGATTTGCGTTCCGGGCTAGAGTTAGGGTTAGGGAATGGCAAGGCTTAGGGCACAGGTGAGGGTACGGAAACGTGGGACGGTCAGGCTACGTGCTGACGCACGTGTCAGTGCCAGCGTACGGGCCAGGGTTAGGCAACGGCGTAAGGTAAGATGTAGGGCTGGTGGTTGGTTTCCGTTTCAGGTTAGGGTTAGGGTAAGGGAACGGCAAGGCTTAGGGCACAGGTGAGGGTACCGAAACGTTGGAGGGTCAGGCTACATGCTGACGCACGGTTCAGTGCCAGCGTATGGGCCAGGAATAAGTTACGGCGTAAGGTAAGGTGTAGGGCTGGTGGAGGGTTTCCATTCGGGGCTAGGGTTAGGGTTAGGGAACGGCAAGGCTTAGGGCACAGGTGAGGGTACGGAAACGTGGGAGGGTCAGGCTACGTGCTGACGCACGGGTCAGTGCCAGCATGCGGGTCAGTAGCAGCGTACGGCGTAAGGTATGGTGTAGGGCTGGTGGTGGCTTACTATTCCGGGCTAGGGTTAGGATTAGGGAATGGCAAGGCTTAGGGCACAGGTGAGGGTACGGAAACGTGGGAGGGTCAGGCTATGTGCTGACGCACGGGTCAGTGCCAGCGTACGGGCCAGGAGTAGGCAACGGCGTAAGGTAAGGTGTAGGGCTGGTGTTTGGTTTCCGTTCCAGGCTAGGGTTAGGGTTAGGGAACGGCAAGGCTTAGGGCACAGGTGAGGGTACGGAAACGTGGGAGGGTCGGGCTACGTGCTGACGCACCGGTCAGTGCCAGCGTACGGGCCAGGAGTAAGCAACGGCGTAGGATAAAGTGTAGGGCTGGTGGTGGATTTGCGTTCTGGGCTAGGGTTAGGGTTAGGGAACGGCAAGGCTTAGGGCACATGTCAGGGAACGAAAACGCGGGAGGGTAAGGCTACGTGCTGATGCACGGTTCAGTGCCAGAGTACAGGCCAGGAGTAGGCAACGGCGTAGGGTAAGGTGTAGGGCTGGTGGTGGGTTTCCGTTCCGGGCTAGGGTTAGGGTTAGGGAACGGCAAGGCTTAGGGCAGAGGTGAGGGTACGGAAACGTGAGAGGGACGGGCTACGTGCTGACGCACGGGTCAGTGGCAGCGTACGGAACAGGAGTAGGCAACGGCATAGGATACAGGGTAGGGCTGGTGGTGGATTTGCGTTCAGGGCTAGGGTTAGGGTTAGGGAATGGCAAGGCTTAGGGCACAGGTGAGGGTATGGAAACGTGGGAGGGTCAGGCTACGTGCTGACGCACGGGTCAGTGCCAGCGTACGGGTCAGGAGTAGGGTACGGCGTAATGTAAGGTGTAGGGCTGGTGGTGGGTTTCTATTCCGGGCTAGGGTTAGGGTTAGGGAACGGCAAGGCTTAGGGCACAGGTGAGGGTACGGAAACTTGGGAGGGTCAGGCTACATGCTGACGCAATGTTCAGTGCCAGCGTACGGGCCAGGAATAGGGTACGGCGTAAGGTAAGGTGTAGGGCTGGTGGTGGGTTTCTAATCCGGGCTAGGGTTAGGGTTAGGGAACGGCAAGTCTTAGGGCAAAGGAGACGGTACGGAAACGTGGGAGGGTCAGGCTACATGCTGACGCACGGTTCCGTGCCAGCGTACGGGCTAGGAATAGGGTACAGCGTAAGGTAAGGTGTACGGCTGGTGGTGGGTTTCCGTTCCGGGCTAGGGTTAGGGTTAGGGAACGGCAAGGCTTAGGGCACAGGTGAGGGTACGGAAACGTTGGAGGGTCGGGCTACGTGCTGATGCACGGGTCAGTGCCAGCGTACGGGCCAGGAGTAGGCAACGGCGTAGGATAAAGTGTAGGGCTGGTGGTGGATTTGCGTTCCGGGCTAGGGTTAGGGTTAGGGAACGGCAAGGCTTAGATCTCAGGTGAGGGAACGGAAACGTGGGAGGGTCAGGCTACGTGCTGACGCACGGTTCAGTGCCAGCGTACGGGCCAGGAATAGGGAACGGCGTAAGTTAAGGTGTAGGGCTGGTGGTGGGTTTCCGTTCTGGGCTAGGGTTAGAGTTAGGGAACGGCAAGGCTTAGGGTACAGGTCAGGGTACGGAAACGCGGGAGGGTAAGGCTACGTGCTGATGCGCAGGTCAGTGCCAGAGTACACGCCAGTAGTAGGCAACGGCGTAGGGTAAGGTTTTGGGCTGGTGGTGGGTTTCCATTCCGGGCTAGTGTTAGGGTTAGGGAACCGCAAGGCTTAGGGCACAGGTGAGGGTACGGAGACGTGGGAGGGTCAGGCTACGTGCTGACGCACGGGTCAATGCCAGCGTACGGGCCAGGAGTAGGCAACGGCGTAAGGTATGGTGTAGGGCTGGTGGTTGGTTTCCGTTCCAGGTTAGGGTTAGGGTAAGTGAACGGCAAGGCTTAGGGCACAGGTGAGGGTACGGAAACGTGGGAGGGTCGGGCTACGTGCTGACGCACGGGTCAGTGCCAGCGTACGGGCCAGGAGTAGGCAACGGCGTAGGATAAAGTGTAGGGCTGGTGGTGGATTTGCGTTCCGGGCTAGGGTTAGGGTTACGGAACGGTAAGGCTTAGGGCACAGGTGTGGGAACGGAAACGTGGGAGGGTCAGGCTACGTGCTGACGCACGGTTCAGTACCATCGTACGGGCCAGGAATAGGAAACGGCATAAGTTAGGGTGTAGGGCTGGTGGTGGGTTTCCGTTCCGGGCTAGGGTTAGGGTTAGGGAACGGCAAGGCTTAGGGCACAGGTGAGGGTATGGAAACGTGGGAGGGTCAGGCTACGTGCTGACGCATGGGTCAGAGCCAGCGTACGGGTCAGCAGTAGGGTACGGCGTAATGTAAGGTGTCGGGCTGGTGGTGGGTTTCTATTCCGGGCTAGGTTTAGGGTTAGGGAACGGCAAGGCTTAGGGCACAGGTGAGGGTACGGAAACTTGGGAGGATCAGGCTACATGCTGACGCAATGTTCAGTGCCAGCGTACGGGCCAGGAATAGGGTACGGCGTAAGGTAAGGTGTAGGGCTGGTGGTGGGTTTCTAATCCGGGCTAGGGTTAGGGTTAGGGAACGGCAAGTCTTAGGGCAAAGGAGAGGGTACGGAAACGTGGGACGGTCAGGCTACGTGCTGACGCACGGTTCAGTGCCAGCGTACTGGCCAGGAATAGGGTACGGCGTAAGGTAAGGTGTACGGCTGGTGGTGGGTTTCTATTCCGGGCTAGGGTTAGGGTTAGGGAACGGCAAGGCTTAGGGCACAGGTGAGGTTACAGAAACGTGGGACTGTCAGGCTACGTGCTGACGCACGTGTCAGTGCCAGCGTACGGGCCAGGTGTAGGCAACGGCGTAATGTAAGATATAGGGCTGGTGGTTGGTTTCCATTCCAGGCTAGGGTTAGGGTAAGGGAACGGCATGGCTTAGGGCACAGGTGAGTGTACCGAAACGTGGGAGGGTCAGGCTACATGCTGACGCACGGTTCAGTGCCAGCGTACGGGCCAGTAATAATTTACGGCATAAGGTAAGGTGTAGGGCTGGTGGTGGGTTTCCGTTCGGGGCTAGGGTTAGGGTTAGGGAACGGCAAGGCTTAGGGCACAGTTGAGGGTACGGAAACGTGGGAGGGTCAGGCTACGTGCTGACGCACGGGTCAGTGCCAGCGTACGGGTCAGTATCAGCGTACGTCGTAAGGTATGGTGTAGGGCTGGTGGTGGGTTACTATTCCGGGCTAGGGTTAGGGTTAGGGAATGGCAAGGCTTAGGGCACAGGTGAGGGTACGGAAACGTGGGAGGGTCAGGCTACGTGCTGACGCACGTGTCAGTGCCAGCGTACGGGCCAGGAGTAGGCAACGGCGTAAGGTAAGGTGTAGGGCTGGTGGTTGGTTACCGTTCCAGGCTAGGGTTAGGGTTAGGGAACGGCAAGGCTTAGGGCAGAGGTGTGGGTACGGAAACGTGGGAGGGTCGGTCTATGTGCTGACGCACGGGTCAGTGCCAGCGTACGGGCCAGGAGTAGGCAACGGCGTAGGATAAAGTGTAGGGCTGGTGGTGGATTTGCGTTCTGGGCTAGGGTTAGGGTTACGGAACGGCAAGGCTTAGGGCACAGGTCAGGGAACAGAAACGCGGGAGTGTAAGGCTATGTGCTGATGCACGGTTCAGTGCCAGAGTACAGGCCAGGAGTAGGCAACGGCATAGGGTAAGGTGTAGGGCTGGTGGTGGGTTTCCGTTCCGGGCTAGGGTTAGGGTTAGGGAACGGCAAGTCTTAGGGCACAGGTGAGGGTACCGAAACGTGGGAGGGTCAGGCTACGTGCTGACGCACGTGTCAGTGCCTGCGTACGGGTCAGTTGCAGCGTACGGCGTAAGGTATGGTGTAGGGCTGGTGGTGGGTTACTATTCCGGGCTAGGGTTAGGGTTAGGGAATGGCAAGGCTTAGGGCACAGGTGAGGGTACGGAAACGTTGGAGGCTCAGACTACGTGAAGACGCATGGTTCAGTGCCAGCGTACGGGTCAGGAGTAGGATACGGCGTAAGGTAAGGTGTAGTGCTGGTGGTGGGATTCTATTCCGGGCTAGGGTTAGGGTTAGGGAAAGGCAAGGCTTAGGGCACAGGTGAGGTTACGGAAACGTGGGAGGGTCAGGCTACATGCAGACGAACGGTTCAGTGCCTGCGTACGGGCCAGGAATATGTTACCGCGTAAGGTAAGGTTTAGGGCTGGTGGTGGGTTTCCGTTCCAGGCTAGGGTTAGGGTTAGGGAACGGCAAGACTTAGGGCACAGGTGACGGTACAGAAACGTGGGAGGGTCAGGCTACGTGCTGACGCACGGGTCAGTGCCAGCGTACGGGCCAGTATTAGGCAACGGCGTAATGTAAGGTGTAGGGCAGGTGGTTGGTTTCCATTCCAGGTTAGGGTTAGGGTTAGGGAATGGCAAATCTTAGGACAAAGGTGAGGGTACGGAAACGTGGGATGGTCGGGCTACGTGCTGACGCACGGTCAGTGCCAGCATACGGGCCAGGTGTAGGCAACGGCGTAGGATAAAGTGTAGGGCTGGTGGTGGATATGCGTTCCGGGCTAGGGTTAGGGTTAGGGAACGGCAAGGCTTAGGGCACAGGTGAGGGTACGGAAACGTGGGAGGGTCAGGCTACGTGCTGACGCACTGGTCAGTGCCAGTGTACGGGTCAGGAGTAGGGTACGGTGTAAGGTATGGTGTAGGGCTGGTGGTGGGTTTCTATTCCGGGCTAGGTTTAGGGTTAGGGAACGGCAAGGCTTAGGGCACAGGTGAGGGTACGGAAACTTGGGAGGGTCTGGCTACGTGCGGACGCATGGATCAGTGCTAGCGTACGGGCCAGGAATAGGGTACGGCGTAAGGTAAGGTGTAGGGCTGGTGGTGGGTTTCCGTTCCGGGCTAGGGTTAGGGTTAGGGAACGGCATGGCTTAGGGCACAGGTGAGGGTACGGAAACGTGAGAGGGTCAGGCTACGTGCTGACGCACGGGTCAGTGCCAGAGTACAGGCCGGGAGTAGGCAACGGCGTAGGGTAAGGTGTAGGGCTGGTGGTGGGTTTCCGTTCCGGGCTAGGGTTAGGTTTAGGGAACGGCAAAGCTTAGGGCGCAGGTGAGGGTACGGAAACGTGGGAGGGTCGGGCTACGTGCTGACGCACGGTTCAGTGCCAGCGTACGGGCCATGAGTAGGCAACGGCGTAGGATAAAATTTAGGGCTGGTGGTGGATTTGCGTTTTGGGCTAGGGTTAGGTTTAGGGAACGGCAAGGCTTAGGGCGCAGGTCAGGGTACAGAAACGCGGGTGGGTAAGGCTACGTGCTGACGCACTGTTCAGTGCCAGCGTACGGGCCAGGAATAGGGTACGGTGTAAGGTAAGGTGTAGGGCTGGTGGTGGGTTTCTAATCCGGGCTACGGTTAGCGTTAGGGAACAGCAAGGCTTAGGGCAAAGGTGAGGTTACGGAAACGTGGGAGGGTCAGGCTACGTGCTGACGCACGTTTCAGTGCCAGCCTACGGGCCAGGATTAGGGTACGGCTTAAGGTAAGGTGTAGGGCTGGTGGTGGGTTTCCGTTCCGGGCTAGGGTTAGGGTTAGGGAATGGCAAGTTTTAGGGCACAGGTGAGGGTACGGAAACGTGGGATTGTCGGGCTACGTGCTGACGCATGGGTCAGTGTCAGCGTACGGGCCAGGAGTAGGCAACGGCGTAGGATATTGTGTAGGGCCGGTGATGGATTTGTGTTCCGGGCTAGGGTTAGGGTTAGGGAACGGCAAGGCTTAGGGTACAGGTGAGGGTACGGAAACGTGGGAGGCTGAGGGTACGTGCTGACGCATGGGTCAGTGCCAGCGTACGGGTCAGGAGTAGAGTACGGCGTAAGTTATGGTGTAGGGCTTGTGGTGGGTTTCTATTCCGGGCTAAGGTTAGGGTTAGGGAACGGCAAGGCTTAGGGCACAGGTGAGGGAACGTAAACGTGGGAGGGTCAGGCTACGTGCTGACGCACGGGTCATTGCCAGCGTACGGGTCAGTAGTAGGGTACGGCGTAAGGTATGGTTTAGGGCTGTTGGTGGGTTTCTATTCAGGGCTAGGGTTAGGGTTAGGGAACGGCAAGGCTTAGGGCACAGGTGAGGTTACAGAAACGTGGCACGGTCAGGCTACGTGCTGACGCATGTGTCAATTCCAGCATACGGGCGAGGAGTAGGCAACGGCGTAAGGTAAGGTGTACGGCTGGTGGTTGGTTTCCTATCCAGGCTAAGGTTAGGGTTAGGGAACGGCAAGGCTTAGGGCACAGGTGATGGTACGGAAACGTGGGAGGGTCAGGCTACGTGCTGACGCACGGTTCAGTGCCAGCGTACGGGCCAGGAATAGGGAACGGCGTAAGGTAAGGTGTAGGGCTGGTGGTGGGTTTCCGTTCCGGGCTAGGGTTAGGGTTAGGGAACGGCAAGGCTTAGGGCACAGGTCAGGGTACGGAAACGCGGGAGGGTAAGGCTACAGGCTGATGCACGGGTCAGTACCAGAGTACAGGCCAGTAGTAGGCAACGGCGTAGGGTAAGGTTTTGCGCTGGTGGTGGGATTCCTTTCCGGGCTAGGGTTAGGGTTAGGGAACCGCAGGGCTTAGCGCACAGGTGAGGGTACGGAGACGAGGGAGGGTCAGGCTACGTGCTGACGCACGGGTCAATGCCAGCGTACGGGCCAGGAGTAGGCAACGGCGTAGGATAAAGTGTAGGGCTGGTGGTGGATTTGCGTTCCGGGCTAGGGTTAGGGTTAGGGAACGGCAAGGCTTAGGGCTCAGGTGAGGGAACGGAAACGTGGGAGGGTCAGGCTACGTGCTGACTCACGGTTCAGTGCCAGCGTACGGGCCAGGAATAGGGAACGGCGTAAGTTAAGGTGTAGGGCTGGTGGTGGGTTTCCGTTCCGGGCTAGGGTTAGGGTTAGGGAACGGCAAGGCTTAGGGCACAGGTCAGGGTACGGAAACGCGGGAGGGTAAGGCTACGTGCTGATGCGCAGGTCAGTGCCAGAGTACACGCCAGTAGTAGGCAACGGCGTAGGGTAAGGTTTTGGGCTGGTGGTGGATTTCCATTCCGGGCTAGTGTTAGGGTTAGGGAACCGCAAGGCTTAGGGCACAGGTGAGGGTACGGAGACGTGGGTGCGTCAGGCTACGTGCTGACGCACGGGTCAATGCCAGCGTACGGGCCAGGAGTAGGCAACGGCGTAAGGTATGGTGTAGGGCTGGTGGTTGGTTTCCGTTCCAGGCTAGGGTTAGGGTTAGGGAACGGCAAGGCTTAGGGCACAGGTGAGGGTACGGAAACGTGGGAGGGTCGGGCTACGTGCTGACGCACGGGTCAGTGCCAGAGTACGGGCCAGGAGTAGGCAACGGCGTAGGATAAAGTGTAGGGCTGGTGGTGGATTTGCGTTCTGGGCTAGGGTTAGGGTTAGGGAACGGCAAGGCTTAGGGCACAGGTCAGGGTACGGAAACGCGGTAGGCTAAGGCTACGTGCTGATGCACGGTTCAGTGCCAGAGTACAGGCCAGGAGTAGGCAACGGCGTAGGGTAAGGTGTAGGGCTGGTGGTGGCTTTCCGTTCCGGGCTAGGGTTAGGGTTAGGGAACGGAAAGGCTTAGGGCACAGGTGAGGGTACGTAAACGTGGGAGGGTCAGACTACGTGCTGACGCACGGGTCAATGCCAGCGTACGGGCGAGGAGTAGGCAACGGCGTAAGGTAAGGTTTAGGGCTGGTGGTGGGTTTCCGTTCCGGACTAGGGTTAGGGTTAGGGAACGTCAAGGCTTAGGGCACAGGTCAGGGTACGGAAACGCGGGAGGGTAAGGCTACGTGCTGATGCACGGTTTAGTGCCAGAGTACAGGCCAGGAGTAGGCAACGGCGTAGGGTAAGGTGTAGGGCTGGTGGTGGTTTTCCGTTCCGGGCTAGGGTTAGGGTTAGGTAACGCAAGGCTTAGGGCACAGGTGAGGGTACGTAAACGTGGGAGGGTCAGGCTACGTGCTGACGCACGGGTCAATGCCAGCGTACGGGCGAGGAGTAGGCAACGACGTAAGGTAAGGTGTACGGCTGGTGGTTGGTTTCCGTTCCAGGCTAGGGTTAGGGTTAGGGAATGGCAAGGCTTAGGGCACAGGTGAGGGTACGTAAACGTGGGAGGGTCAGGCTACGTGCTGACGCACGGTTCACTGCCAGCGTACTGGCCAGGAATAGGGTACGGCGTAAGGTAAGGTGTAGGGCTGGTGGTGGGTTTCTAATCCGGGCTAGGGTTAGGGTTAGGGAACGGCAAGTCTTAGGGCAAAGGAGAGGATACGGAAACGTGGGAGGGTCAGGCTACGTGCTGACGCACGTTTCAGTGCCTGCGTACGGGCCAGGAATAGGGTACGGCGTAAGGTAAGGTGTAAGGCTGGTGGTGGGTTTCCGTTCCGGTCTAGGGTTAGGGTTAGGGAATGGCAAGGCTTAGGGCACAGGTGAGGTTACAGAAACGTGGGACGGTCAGGCTACGTGCTGACGCACGTGTCAGTGCCAGCGTACGGGCCAGGGGTAGGCAATGGCGTAAGGTAAGATGTAGGGCTGGTGGTTGGTTTCCGTTCCAGGCTAGGGTTAGGGTAAGGGAACGGCAAGGCTTAGGGCACAGGTGAGAGTACCGAAACTTGGGAGTGTCAGGCTACATGCTGACGCATGTTTCAGTGCCAGCGTATGGGCCAGGAATAAGTTACGGCGTAAGGTAAGGTGTAGGGCTGGTGGTGGGTTTCCGTTCGGGGCTAGGGTTAGGGTTAGGGAATGGCAAGGCTTAGGGCACAGGTGAGGGTACGGAAAGGTGGGAGGGTCAGGCTACGTGCTGACACACGGGTCAGTGCCAGCGTACGGGTCAGTAGCAGCGTACGGCGTAAGGTATGGTGTAGGGCTGGTGGTGGGTTACTATTCCGGGCTAGGGTTAGGGTTAGGGAATGGCAAGGCTTAGGGCACAGGTGAGGGTACGGAAACGTGGGAGGGTCAGGCTACGTGCTGACGCACGGGTCAGTGCCAGCGTACGGGCCAGGAATAGGCAACGGCGTAAGGTAAGGTGTAGGGCTGGTGGTTGGTTTCCGTTCCTGGCTAGGGTTAGGGTTAGGGAACGGCAAGGCATAGGGCACAGGTGAGGGTACAGAAACGTGGGAGAGTCGGGCTACGTGCTGACGCACGGGTCAGTGCCAGCGTACGGGCCAGGAGTAGGCAACGGCGTAGGATAAAGTGTAAGGCTGGTGGTGGATTTGCGTTCTGGGCTAGGGTTAGGGTTAGGGAACGGCAAGGCTTAGGGCACATGTCAGGGAACGGAAACTCGGGAGGGTAAGGCTACGTGCTGATGCACGGTTCAGTGCAGAGTACAGGCCAGGAATAGGCAACGGCGTAGGGTAAGGTGTAGGGCTGGTGGTGGGTTTCCGTTCCAGGCTAGGGTTAGTGTTAGGGAACGGCAAGGCTTAGGGCAAAGGTGAGGGTACGTAAACGTGGGAGGGTCGGGCTACGTGCTGACGCACTGGTCAGTGCCAGCGTACGGGCCAGGAGTAGGCAACTGCGTAGGATAAAGTGTAGGGTTGGTGGTGGATTTGCGTTCCTGGCTAGGGTTAGGGTTAGGGAACGGCAAGGCTTAGGGCACAGGTGAGGGAACGGAAACGTGGGAGGGTCAGGCTACGTGCTGACACACGGTTCAGTGCCAGTGTACGGGCCAGGAATAGGGAACGGCGTAAGTTAAGGTGTAGGGCTGGTGGTGGGTTTCCGTTCCGGGCTAGGGTTAGGGTTAGGGAACGTCAAGGCTTAGGGCACAGGTGAGGGTACGGAAACGGTGGAGGCTCAGACTACGTGCTGACGCATGGTTCAGTGCCAGCGTACGGGTCAGGAGTAGGATACGGCGTAAGGTAAGGTGTAGGGCTGATGGTGGTTTTCTATTCCGGGCTAGGGTTAGGGTTAGGGAAAGGCAAGGCTTAGCGCACAGGTGAGGATACGGAAACGTGGGAGGGTCAGGCTACGTGCTGACGCATGGCTCAGTGCCAGCGTACGGGCCAGGAGTAGGGTACGGCGTAAGGTAAAGTGTAGCGCTTGTGGTTGATTTCCTTTCCAGGCTAGGTTTAGGGTTAGGGAACGGCAAGGCTTAGGGCACAGGTGAGGGTACGGAAACGTGAGAGGGACGGGCTACGTGCTGACGCACGGGTCAGTGCCAGCGTACGGAACAGGAGTAGGCAACGGCATAGGATACAGTGTAGGGCTGGTGGTGGATTTGCGTTCAGGGCTAGGGTTAGGGTTAGGGAACGGCAAGGCTTAGGGCACAGGTGAGGGTATGGAAACGTGGGAGGGTCAGGCTACGTGCTGACGCACGGGTCAGTGCCAGCGTACGGGTCAGGAGTAGGGTACGGCGTAATGTAAGGTGTAGGGCTGGTGGTGGGTTTCTATTCCGGGCTAGGGTTAGGGTTATGGAACGGCTAGGCTTAGGGCACAGGTGAGGGTACGGAAACTTGGGAGGCTCAGGCTACACGCTGACGCAATGTTCAGTGCCAGCGTACGGGCCAGGAATAGGGTACGGCGTAAGGTAAGGTGTAGGGATGGTGGTGGGTTTCTAATCCGGGCTAGGGTTAGGGTTAAGGAACGGCAAGTCTTAGGGCAAAGGAGAGGGTACGGAAACGTGGGAGGGTCAGGCTACATGCTGACGCACGGTTCAGTGCTAGCGTACGAGCCACGAATAGGGTACGGCGTAAGGTAAGGTGTACGGCTGGTGGTGGGTTTCCGTTCCGGGCTAGGGTTAGGGTTAGGGAACGGCAAGGCTTAGGGCACAGGTGAGGTTACAGAAACGTGGGACGGTCAGGCTACGTGCTGACGCATGTGTCAATGCCAGCATACGGGCGAGGAGTAGGCAACGGCGTAAGGTAAGGTGTACGGCTGGTGGTTGGTTTCCGTTCCAGGCTAGGGTTAGGGTTAGGGAACGGCAAGGCTTAGGGCACAGGTGATGGTACGGAAACGTGGGAGGGTCAGGCTACGTGCTGACGCACGGTTCAGTGCCAGCGTACGGGCCAGGAATAGGGAACGGCGTAAGTTAAGGTGTTGGGCTGGTGGTGGGTTTCCGTTCCGGGCTAGGGTTAGGGTTAGGGAACAGCAAGGCTTAGGGCACAGGTGAGGGTACGTAAACGTGGGAGGGTCAGGCTACGTGCTGACGCACGGGTCAATGCCAGCGTACGGGCGAGTAGTAGGCAACGGCGTAAGGTAAGGTGTACGGCAGGTGGTTGTTTTCCGTTCCAGGCTAGGGTTAGGGTTAGGGAACGGCAAGGCTTAGGGCACAGGTGAGGGTACGGAAACGTGGGAGGGTCGGGCTACGTGCTGACGCACTGGTCAGTGCCAGCGTACGGGCCAGGAGTAGGCAACGGCGTAGGATATAGTGTAGGGCTGGTGGTGGATTTGCGTTCCTGGCTAGGGTTAGGGTTAGGGAACGGCAAGGCTTAGGGCACAGGTGAGGGAACGGAAACGTGGGAGGGTCAGGCTACGTGCTGACACATTGTTCAGTGCCAGCGTACGGGCCAGGAATAGGGAACTGCGTAAGTTAAGGTGTACGGCTGGTGGTGGGTTTCCGTTCCGGGCTAGGGTTAGGGTTAGGGAACGTCAAGGCTTAGGGCACAGGTGAGGTTACGGAAACGTTGGAGGCTCAGACTACGTGCTGACGCATGGTTCAGTGCCAGCGTACGGGTCAGGAGTAGGATACGGCGTAAGGTAAGGTGTAGGGCTGGTTGTGGGTTTCTATTCCGGGCTAGGGTTAGGGTTAGGGAAAGGCAAGTCTTAGGGCACAGGTGAGGTTACGGAAACGTGGGAGGGTCAGGCTACATGCTGACGCACGGTTCAGTGCCAGCGTACGGGCCAGGAATAGGTTACGGCGTAAGGTAAGGTGTAGGGCTGGTGGTGGGTTTCCGTTCCGGTCTAGGGGTATGGTTAGGGAACGGCAAGGCTTAGGGCACAGGTGAGGGTACGGAAACTTGGGAGGGTCAGGCTACATGCTGACGCACTGTTCAGTGCCAGCGTACGGGCCAGGAATAGGGTACGGCGTAAGGTAAGGTGTAGGGCTGGTGGTAGGTTTCTAATCCGGGCTAGGGTTAGGGTTAGGGAACGGCAAGTCTTAGGGCAAAGGAGAGGGTACGGAAACGTGGGAGGGTCAGGCTACGTGCTGACGCATGGTTCAGTGCCAGCGTACGGGCCAGTAATAGGGTACGGCGTAAGGTAAGGTGTACGGCTGGTGGTGGGTTTCCGTTCTGGGCTAGGGTTAGGGTTAGGGAACGGCAAGGCTTAGGGCACAGGTGAGGTTACAGATACGTGGGACTGTCAGGCTACGTGCTGACGCACGTGTCAGTGCCAGCGTACGGGCCAGTTGCAGCGTACGGCGTAAGGTATGGTGTAGGGCTGGTGGTGGGTTACTATTCCGGGCTACGGTTAGGGTTAGGGAATGGCAAGGCTTAGGGCACAGGTGAGGGTACGGAAACGTGGGAGCGTCAGGCTACGTGCTGACGCACGTGTCAGTGCCAGCGTACGGGCCAGTAGTAGGCAACAGCGTAAGGTAAGGTGTAGGGCTGGTGGTTGGTTTCCGTTCCAGGCTAGGGTTAGGGTTAGGGAACGGCAAGGCTTAGGGCACAGGTGAGGGTACGGAAACGTGGGAGGGTCGGGCTACGTGCTGACGCACGGGTCAGTGACAGCGTACGGGCCAGGAGTAGGCAACGGCGTAGGATAAAGTGTAGGGCTGGTGGTGGATTTGCGTTCTGGGCTAGGGTTAGGGTTAGGGAACCGCAAGGCTTAGGGCACAGGTCAGGGTACAGAAACGCGGGAGGGTAAGGCTATGTGCTGATGCACGGTTCAGTGCCAGAGTACAGGCCAGGAGTAGGCAACGGCGTAGGGTAAGGTGTAGGGCTGGTGGTGGGTTTCCGTTCCGGGCTAGGGTTAGGTTTAGGGAACGGCAAGGCTTAGGGCACAGGTGAGGGTACGTAAACGTGGGAGTGTCAGGCTACGTGCTGACGCACGGGTCAATGCCAGCGTACGGGCGAGGAGTAGGCAACGGCGTAAGGTTATGTTTAGGGCTGGTGGTGGGTTTCCGTTCCGGACTAGGCTTAGGGTTAGGGAACGGCAAGGCTTAGGGCACAGGTCAGGGTACGGAAACGCGTGAGGGTAAGGCTACGTGCTGATGCACTTTTCAGTGCCAGAGTACAGGCCAGGATAGGCAACGGCGTAGGGTAAGGTGTAGGACTGGTGGTGGGTTTCCGTTCAGGGCTAGGGTTAGGGTTAGGGAACGGCAAGGCTTAGGGCACAGGTGAGGGTACGGAAACGTGGGAGGGTCAGGCTACGTGCTGACGCACGGTTCAGTGCCAGCGTACGGGCCAGGAATAGGGTACGGCGTAAGGTAAGGTGTAGGGCTGCTGGTGGGTTTCTAATCCGGGCTAGGGTTAGGGTTAGGGAACGGCAAGTCTTAGGGCAAAGGAGAGGGTACGGAAACGTGGGAGGGTCAGGCTACGTGCTGACGCACGGTTCAGTGCCAGCGTACGGGCCAGGAATATGGTACGGCGTAAGGTAAGGTGTACGGCTGGTGGAGGGTTTCCGTTCCGGGCTAGGGTTAGGGTTAGGGAACGGCAAGGCTTAGGGCACAGGTGAAGTTACAGAAACGTGGGATGGTCAGGCTACGTGCTGACGCACGTGTCAGTGCCAGCGTACGGGCCAGGGGTAGGCAACGGCGTAAGGTAAGATGTAGGGCTGGTGGTTGGTTTCCGTTCCAGGCTAGGGTTAGGGTAAGGGAACGGCAAGGCTTAGGGCACAGGTGAGTGTACTGAAACGTGGGAGGGTCAGGCTACGTGCTGACGCATGGGTCAGTGCCAGCGTACGGACCAGGAGTAGGGTACGGCGTAAGGTAAAGTGTAGCACTTGTGGTTGATTTCCTTTCCAATCTATGTTTAGGGTTAGGGAACGTCAAGGCTTAGGGCACAGGTGAGGGTACGGAAACTTGGGAGTGTCAGGCTACATGCTGACGAAATGTTCAGTGCCAGCGTACGGGCCAGGAGTAGGCAACGGCGTAAGGTAAGGTGTAGGGCTGGTGGTTGGTTTCTCTTCCAGTCTAGGGTTAGGGTTAGGGAACGGCAAGGCTTAGGGCACAGGTGAGGGTACGGAAACGTTGGAGGGTCGGGCTACGTGCTGATGCACGGGTCAGTGCCAGCGTATGGGCCAGGAGTAGGCAACGGCATAGGATAAAGTGTAGGGCTGGTGGTGGATTTGCGTTCCGGGCTAGGGTTAGGGTTAGGGAACGGCAAGGCTTAGGGCTCAGGTGAGGGAACGGAAACGTGGGAGGGTCAGGCTACGTGCTGACGCACGTTTTAGTGCCAGCGTACGGGCCAGGAATAGGGAACGGCGTAAGTTAAGGTGTAGGGCTGGTGGTGGGTTTCCGTTCCGGGCTAGGGTTAGGGTTAGGGAACGGCAAGGCTTAGGGCACAGGTCAGGGTACGGAAACGCGGGAGGGTAAGGCTACGTGCTGATGCGCAGGTCAGTGTCAGAGTACACGCCAGTAGTAGGCAACGGCGTAGGGTAAGGTTTTGGGCTGGTGGTGGGTTTCCATTCCGGGCTAGGGTTAGGGTTAGGGAAAGGCAAGGCTTAGGGCACAGGTGAGGTTACGGAAACGTGGGAGGGTCAGGCTACATGCTGACGCACGGTTCAGTGCCAGCGTACGGGCCAGGAATAGGTTACGGCGTAAGGTAAGGTGTAGGGCTGGTGGTGGTTTTCCGTTCCGAGCTAGGGTTATGGTTAGGGAACGGCAAGGCTTAGGGCACAGGTGAGGGTACTGAAACGTGGGAGGGTCAGGCTACGTGCTGACGCATGGGTCAGTGCCAGCGTACGTGCCAGGAGTAGGGTACGGCGTAAGGTAAAGTGTAGCGCTTGTGGTTGATTTCCTTTCCAGGCTAGGTTTAGGGTTAGGGAACGGCAAGGCTTAGGGCACAGGTGAGGGTACGGAAACTTGAGAGGGACGGGCTACGTGCTGACGCACGGGTCAGTGCCAGCGTACGGAACAGGAGTAGGCAACGGCATAGGATACAGTGTAGGGCTGGTGGTGGATTTGCGTTCAGGGCTAGGGTTAGGGTTAGGGAACGGCAAGGCTTAGGGCACAGGTGAGGGTATGGAAACTTGGGAGGGTCAGGCTACATGCTGACGCAATGTTCAGTGCCAGCGTACGGGCCAGGAATAGGGTACGGCGTAAGGTAAGGTGTACGGCTGGTGGTGGGTTTCCGTTCCGGGCTAGGGTTAGGGTTAGGGAACGGCAAGGCTTAGGGCACAGGTGACGTTACAGAAACGTGGGACGGTCAGGCTACGTGCTGACACATGTGTCAATGCCAGCATACGGGCGAGGAGTAGGCAACGGCGTAAGGTAATGTGTACGGCTGGTGGTTGGTTTCCGTTCCAGGCTAAGGTTAGGGTTAGGGAACGGCAAGGCTTAGGGCACAGGTGATGGTACGGAAACGTGGGAGGGTCAGGCTACGTGCTGACGCACGGTTCAGTGCCAGCGTACGGGCCAGGAATAGGGAACGGTGTAAGGTATGTTGTAGGGCTGGTGGTGGGTTTCCGTTCCGGGCTAGGGTTAGGGTTAGGGAACGGCAAGGCTTAGGGCACACGTCAGGGTACGGAAACGCGGGAGGGTAAGGCTACGTGCCGATGCACGGGTCAGTACCAGAGTACAGGCCAGTAGTAGGCAACGGCGTAGGGTAAGGTTTTGGGCTGGTGGTGGGATTCCATTCCGGGCTAGGGTTAGGGTTAGGGAACCGCAGGGCTTAGGGCACAGGTGAGGGTACGGAGACGAGGGAGGGTCTGGCTACGTGCTGACGCACGGGTCAATGCCAGCATACGGGCCAGGAGTAGGCAACGGCGTAAGGTAAGGTGTAGGGCTGGTGGTTGGTTTCTGTTCCAGGCTAGGGTTAGGGTTAGGGAACGGCAAGGCTTAGGGCACAGTTGAGAGTACGGAAACGTTGGAGGGTCGGGCTACGTGCTGATGCACGGGTCAGTGCCAGCGTACGGGTCAGAAGTAGGGTACGGCGTAATGTAAGGTGTAGGGCTGGTGGTGGGTTTCTATTCCGGGCTAGGGTTAGGGTTAGGGAACTGCAAGGCTTAGGGCACAGGTGAGGGTACGGAAACTTGGGAGGGTCAGGCTACATGCTGACGCACTGTTCAGTGCCAGCGTACGGGCCAGGAATAGGGTACGGCGTAAGGTAAGGTGTAGGGCTGGTGGTAGGTTTCTAATCCGGGCTAGGGTTAGGGTTAGGGAACGGCAAGTCTTAGGGCAAAGGAGAGGGTACGGAAACGTGGGAGGGTCAGGCTACGTGCTGACGCATGGTTCAGTGCCAGCGTACGGGCCAGGAATAGGGTACGGCGTAAGGTAAGGTGTACGGCTGGTGGTGGGTTTCCGTTCCGGGCTAGGGTTAGGGTTAGGGAACGGCAAGGCTTAGGGCACAGGTGAGGTTACAGATACGTGGGACTGTCAGGCTACGTGCTGACGCACGTGTCAGTGCCAGCGTACGCGCCAGTTGCAGCGTACGGCGTAAGGTATGGTGTAGGGCTGGTGGTGGGTTACTATTCCGGGCTACGGTTAGGGTTAGGGAATGGCAAGGCTTAGGGCACAGGTGAGGGTACGGAAACGTGGGAGCGTCAGGCTACGTGCTGACGCACGTGTCAGTGCCAGCGTACGGGCCAGTAGTAGGCAACAGCGTAAGGTAAGGTGTAGGGCTGGTGGTTGGTTTCCGTTCCAGGCTAGGGTTAGGGTTAGGGAACGGCAAGGCTTAGGGCACCGGTGAGGGTACGGAAACGTGGGAGGGTCGGGCTACGTGCTGACGCACGGGTCAGTGCCAGCGTACGGGCCAGGAGTAGGCAACGGCGTAGGATAAAGTGTAGGGCTGGTGGTGGATTTGCGTTCTGGGCTAGGGTTAGGGTTAGGGAACCGCAAGGCTTAGGGCACAGGTCAGGGTACAGAAACGCGGGAGGGTAAGGCTATGTGCTGATGCACGGTTCAGTGCCAGAGTACAGGCCAGGAGTAGGCAACGGCGTAGGGTAAGGTGTAGGGCTGGTGGTGGGTTTCCGTTCCTGGCTAGGGTTAGGGTTAGGGAACGGCAAGGCTTAGGGCACAGGTGAGGGTACGTAAACGTGGGAGTGTCAGGCTACGTGCTGACGCACGGGTCAATGCCAGCGTACGGGCGAGGAGTAGGCAACGGCGTAAGGTTATGTTTAGGGCTGGTGGTGGGTTTCCGTTCCGGACTAGGGTTAGGGTTAGGGAACGGCAAGGCTTAGGGCACAGGTCAGGGTACGGAAACGCGTGAGGGTAAGGCTACGTGCTGATGCACGGTTCAGTGCCAGAGTACAGGCCAGGATAGGCAACGGCGTAGGGTAAGGTGTAGGGCTGGTGGTGGGTTTCCGTTCAGGGCTAGGGTTAGGGTTAGGGAACGGCAAGGCTTAGGGCACAGGTGAGGGTACGGAAACGTGGGAGGGTCAGGCTATGTGCTGACGCACGGTTCAGTGCCAGCGTACGGGCCAGGAATAGGGTACGGCGTAAGGTAAGGTGTAGGGCTGGTGGTGGGTTTCTAATCCGGGCTAGGGTTAGGGTTAGGGAACGGCAAGTCTTAGGGCAAAGGAGAGGGTACGGAAACGTGGGAGGGTCAGGCTACGTGCTGACGCACGGTTCAGTGCCAGCGTACGGGCCAGGAATATGGTACGGCGTAAGGTAAGGTGTACGGCTGTTGGTTGGTTTCCGTTCCAGGCTAGGGTTAGGGTAAGGGAACGGCAAGGCTTAGGGCACAGGTGAGGGTACCGAGACGTGGGAGGGTCAGGCTACATGCTGACGCACGGGTCAGAGCCAGCGTATGGGCCAGGAATAAGTTACGGCGTAAGGTAAGGTGTAGGGCTGGTGGTGGGTTTCCGTTCCGGTCTAGGGTTATGGTTAGGGAACGGCAAGGCTTAGGGCACAGGTGAGTGTACTGAAACGTGGGAGGGTCAGGCTACGTGCTGACGCATGGGTCAGTGCCAGCGTACGGACCAGGAGTAGGGTACGGCGTAAGGTAAAGTGTAGCGCTTGTGGTTGATTTCCTTTCCAATCTAGGTTTAGGGTTAGGGAACGGCAAGGCTTAGGGCACAGGTGAGGGTACGGAAACTTGGGAGTGTCAGGCTACATGCTGACGCAATGTTCAGTGCCAGCGTACGGGCCAGGAGTAGGCAACGGCGTAAGGTAAGGTGTAGGGCTGGTGGTGGGTTTCCGTTCCGGGCTAGGGTTAGGGTTAGGGAACGGCAAGGCTTAGGGCACAGGTGACGTTACAGAAACGTGGGACGGTCAGGCTACGTGCTGACACATGTGTCAATGCCAGCATACGGGCGAGGAGTAGGCAACGGCGTAAGGTAATGTGTACGGCTGGTGGTTGGTTTCCGTTCCAGGCTAAGGTTAGGGTTAGGGAACGGCAAGGCTTAGGGCACAGGTGATGGTACGGAAACGTGGGAGGGTCAGGCTACGTGCTGACGCACGGTTCAGTGCCAGCGTACGGGCCAGGAATAGGGAACGGCGTAAGGTATGTTGTAGGGCTGGTGGTGGGTTTCCGTTCCGGGCTAGGGTTAGGGTTAGGGAACGGCAAGGCTTAGGGCACACGTCAGGGTACGGAAACGCGGGAGGGTAAGGCTACGTGCTGATGCACGGGTCAGTACCAGAGTACAGGCCAGTAGTAGGCAACGGCGTAGGGTAAGGTTTTGGGCTGGTGGTGGGATTCCATTCCGGGCTAGGGTTAGGGTTAGGGAACCGCAGGGCTTAGGGCACAGGTGAGGGTACGGAGACGAGGGAGGGTCTGGCTACGTGCTGACGCACGGGTCAATGCCAGCATACGGGCCAGGAGTAGGCAACGGCGTAAGGTAAGGTGTAGGGCTGGTGGTTGGTTTCTGTTCCAGGCTAGGGTTAGGGTTAGGGAACGGCAAGGCTTAGGGCACAGTTGAGAGTACGGAAACGTTGGAGGGTCGGGCTACGTGCTGATGCACGGGTCAGTGCCAGCGTACGGGTCAGAAGTAGGGTACGGCGTAATGTAAGGTGTAGGGCTGGTGGTGGGTTTCTATTCCGGGCTAGGGTTAGGGTTAGGGAACTGCAAGGCTTAGGGCACAGGTGAGGGTACGGAAACTTGGGAGGGTCAGGCTACATGCTGACGCACTGTTCAGTGCCAGCGTACGGGCCAGGAATAGGGTACGGCGTAAGGTAAGGTGTAGGGCTGGTGGTAGGTTTCTAATCCGGGCTAGGGTTAGGGTTAGGGAACGGCAAGTCTTAGGTCAAAGGAGAGGGTACGGAAACGTGGGAGGGTCAGGCTACGTGCTGACGCATGGTTCAGTGCCAGCGTACGGGCCAGGAATAGGGTACGGCGTAAGGTAAGGTGTACGGCTGGTGGTGGGTTTCCGTTCCGGGCTAGGGTTAGGGTTAGGGAACGGCAAGGCTTAGGGCACAGGTGAGGTTACAGATACGTGGGACTGTCAGGCTACGTGCTGACGCACGTGTCAGTGCCAGCGTACGGGCCAGTTGCAGCGTACGGCGTAAGGTATGGTGTAGGGCTGGTGGTGGGTTACTATTCCGGGCTACGGTTAGGGTTAGGGAATGGCAAGGCTTAGGGCACAGGTGAGGGTACGGAAACGTGGGAGCGTCAGGCTACGTGCTGACGCACGTGTCAGTGCCAGCGTACGGGCCAGTAGTACGCAACAGCGTAAGGTAAGGTGTAGGGCTGGTGGTTGGTTTCCGTTCCAGGCTAGGGTTAGGGTTAGGGAACGGCAAGGCTTAGGGCACAGGTGAGGGTACGGAAACGTGGGAGCGTCAGGCTACGTGCTGACGCACGGGTCAGTGCCTGCGTACGGTCCAGGAGTAGGCAACGGCGTAGGATAAAGTGTAGGGCTGGTGGTGGATTTGCGTTCTGGGCTAGGGTTAGGGTTAGGGAACCGCAAGGCTTAGGGCACAGGTCAGGGTACAGAAACGCGGGAGGGTAAGGCTATGTGCTGATGCACGGTTCAGTGCCAGAGTACAGGCCAGGAGTAGGCAACGGCGTAAGGTAAGGTGTAGGGCTGGTGGTGGGTTTCCGTTCCTGGCTAGGGTTAGGGTTAGGGAACGGCAAGGCTTAGGGCACAGGTGAGGGTACGTAAACGTGGGAGTGTCAGGCTACGTGCTGACGCACGGGTCAATGCCAGCGTACGGGCGAGGAGTAGGCAACGGCGTAAGGTTATGTTTAGGGCTGGTGGTGGGTTTCCGTTCCGGACTAGGGTTAGGGTTAGGGAACGGCAAGGCTTAGGGCACAGGTCAGGGTACGGAAACGCGTGAGGGTAAGGCTACGTGCTGATGCACGGTTCAGTGCCAGAGTACAGGCCAGGATAGGCAACGGCGTAGGGTAAGGTGTAGGGCTGGTGGTGGGTTTCCGTTCAGGGCTAGGGTTAGGGATAGGGAACGGCAAGGCTTAGGGCACAGGTGAGGGTACGGAAACGTGGGAGGGTCAGGCTACGTGCTGACGCACGGTTCAGTGCCAGCGTACGGGCCAGGAATAGGGTACGGCGTAATGTAAGGTGTAGGGCTGGTGGTGGGTTTCTAATCCGGGCTAGGGTTAGGGTTAGGGAACGGCAAGTCTTAGGGCAAAGGAGAGGGTACGGAAACGTGGGAGGGTCAGGCTACGTGCTGACGCACGGTTCAGTGCCAGCGTACGGGCCAGGAATATGGTACGGCCTAAGGTAAGGTGTACGGCTGGTGGTTGGTTTCCGTTCCAGGCTAGGGTTAGGGTAAGGGAACGGCAAGGCTTAGGGCACAGGTGAGGGTACCGAGACGTGGGAGGGTCAGGCTACATGCTGACGCACGGTTCAGAGCCAGCGTATGGGCCAGGAATAAGTTACGGCGTAAGGTAAGGTGTAGGGCTGGTGGTGGGTTTCCGTTCCGGTCTAGGGTTATGGTTAGGGAACGGCAAGGCTTAGGGCACAGGTGAGTGTACTGAAACGTGGGAGGGTCAGGCTACGTGCTGACGCATGGGTCAGTGCCAGCGTACGGACCAGGAGTAGGGTACGGCGTAAGGTAAAGTGTAGCGCTTGTGGTTGATTTCCTTTCCAATCTAGGTTTAGGGTTAGGGAACGGCAAGGCTTAGGGCACAGGTGAGGGTACGGAAACTTGGGAGTGTCAGGCTACATGCTGACGCAATGTTCAGTGCCAGCATACGGGCCAGGAGTAGGCAACGGCGTAAGGTAAGGTGTAGGGCTGGTGGTTGGTTTCTGTTCCAGTCTAGGGTTAGGGTTAGGGAACGGCAAGGCTTAGGGCACAGGTGAGGGTACGGAAACGTTGGAGGGTCGGGCTACGTGCTGATGCACGGGTCAGTGCCAGCGTATGGGCCAGGAGTAGGCAACGGCATAGGATAAAGTGTAGGGCTGGTGGTGGATTTGCGTTCCGGGCTAGGGTTAGGGTTAGGGAACGGCAAGGCTTAGGGCTCAGGTGAGGGAACGGAAACGTGGGAGGGTCAGGCTATGTGCTGACGCACGGTTCAGTGCCAGCGTACGGGCCAGGAATAGGGAACGGCGTAAGTTAAGCTGTAGGGCTGGTGGTGGGTTTCCGTTCCGGGCTAGGGTTAGGGTTAGGGAACGGCAAGGCTTAGGGCACAGGTCAGGGTACGGAAACGCGGGAGGGTAAGGCTACGTGCTGATGCGCAGGTCAGTGCCAGAGTACACGCCAGTAGTAGGCAACGGCGTAGGGTAAGGTTTTGGGCTGGTGGTGGGTTTCCATTCCGGGCTAGGTTTAGGGTTAGGGAAAGGCAAGGCTTAGGGCACAGGTGAGGTTACGGAAACGTGGGAGGGTCAGGCTACATGCTGACGCACGGTTCAGTGCCAGCGTACGGGCCAGGAATAGGTTACGGCGTAAGGTAAGGTGTAGGGCTGGTGGTGGTTTTCCGTTCCGGGCTAGGGTTATGGTTAGGGAACGGAATGGCTTAGGGCACAGGTGAGGGTACTGAAACGTGGGAGGGTCAGGCTACGTGCTGACGCATGGGTCAGTGCCAGCGTAGGTGCCAGGAGTAGGGTACGGCGTAATGTAAGGTGTAGGGCTGGTGGTGGGTTTCCGTTCAGGGCTAGGGTTATGGTTAGGGAACGGCAAGTCTTAGGGCACAGGTGAGGGTACTGAAACGTGGGAGGGTCAGGCTACGTGCTGACGCATGGGTCAGTGCCAGCGTACGGGCCAGGTGTAGGGTACGGCGTAAGGTAAGGTGTAGGGCTGGTGGTGGGTTTCTATTCCGGGCTAGGGTTAGGGTTAGGGCACGGCAAGGCTTAGGGCACAGGTGAGGGTATGGAAACTTGGGAGGGTCAGGCTACATGCTGACGCAATGTTCAGTGCCAGCGTACGGGCCAGGAATAGGGTACGGCGTAAGGTAAGGTGTAGGGCTGGTGGTCGGTTTCTAATCCGGGCTAGGGTTAGGGTTAGGGAAAGGCAAGTCTTAGGGCAAAGGAGAGGGTACGGAAACGTGGGAGGGTCATGCTACATGCTGACGCACGGTTCAGTGCCAGCGTACGGGCCAGGAATTGGGTACGGCGTAAGGTAAGGTGTACGGCTGGTGGTGGGTTTCCGTTCCGGGCTAGGGTTAGGGTTAGGGAACGGCAAGGCTTAGGGCACAGGTGAGGTTACAGAAACGTGGGACGGTCAGGCTACGTGCTGACGCATGTGTCAATGCCAGCATACGGGTGAGGAGTAGGCAACGGCGTAAGGTAAGGTGTACGGCTGGTGGTTGGTTTCCGTTCCAGGCTAAGGTTAGGGTTAGGGAACGGCAAGGCTTAGGGCACAGGTGATGGTACGGAAACGTGGGAGGGTCAGGCTACGTACTGATGCACGGTTCAGTGCCAGCGTACGGGCCAGGAATAGGGAACGGCGTAAGGTAAGGTGTAGGGCTGGTGGTGGGTTTCCGTTCCGGGCTAGGGTTAGGGTTAGGGAACGGCAAGGCTTAGGGCACAGGTCAGGGTACGGAAACGTGGGAGGGTAAGGCTACGTGCTGATGCACGGGTCAGTACCAGTGTACAGGCCAGTAGTAGGCAACGGCGTAGGGTAAGGTTTTGGGCTGGTGGTGAGATTCCATTCCGGGCTAGGGTTAGGGTTAGGGAACCGCAGGGCTTAGGGCACAGGTGAGGGTACGGAGACGAGGGAGGGTCTGGCTACGTGCTGACGCACGGGTCAATGCCAGCATACGGGCCAGGAGTAGGCAACGGCGTAAGGTAAGGTGTAGGGCTGATGGTTCGTTTCTGTTCCAGGCTAGGGGTAGGGTTAGGGAACGGCAAGCCTTAGGGCACAGGTGAGGGTACGGAAACGTTGGAGGGTCGGGCTACGTGCTGATGCACGGTTCAGTGCCAGCGTACGGGTCAGCAGTAGGGTACGGCGTAATGTAAGGTGTAGGGCTGGTGGTGGGTTTCTATTCCGGGCTAGGGTTAGGGTTAGGGAACGGCAAGGCTTAGGGCACAGGTGAGGGTACGGAAACTTGGGAGGGTCAGGCTACATGCTGACGCAGTGTTCAGTGCCAGCGTACGGGCCAGGAATAGGGTACGGCGTAAGGTAAGGTGTAGGGCTGGTGGTAGGTTTCTAATCCGGTCTAGGGTTACGGTTAGGGAACGGCAAGTCTTAGGGCAAAGGAGAGGTTACGGAAACGTGGGAGGGTCAGGCTACGTGCTGACCCACGGTTCAGTGCCAGCGTACGGGCCAGGAATAGGGTACGGCGTAAGGTAAGGTGTACGGCTGGTGGTGGGTTTCCGTTCCGGGCTAGGGTTAGGGTTAGGGAACGGCAAGGCTTAGGGCACAGGTGAGGTTACAGATACGTGGGACTGTCAGGCTACGTGCTGACGCACGTGTCAGTGCCTGCGTACGGGCCAGGTGTAGGCAACGGCGTAAGGTAAGATGTAGGGCTGGTGGTTGGTTTCCGTTCCAGGCTAGGGTTAGGGTAAGGGAACGGCAAGGCTTAGGGCACAGGTGAGGGTACGTAAACGTGGGAGGGTCAGGCTACGTGCTGACGCACGGGTCAATGCCAGCGTACGGGCGAGGAGTAGGCAACGGAGTAAGGTAAGGTTTAGGGCTGGTGGTGGGTTTCCGTTCCGGACTAGGGTTAGGGTTAGGGAACGGCAAGGCTTAGGGCACAGGTCAGGGTACGGAAACGCGTGAGGGTAAGGCTACGTGCTGAAGCACGGTTCAGTGCCAGAGTACAGGCCAGGATAGGCAACGGCGTAGGGTAAGGTGTAGGGCTGGTGGTGGGTTTCCGTTCCGGGCTAGGGTTAGGGTTAGGGAACGGCAAGGCTTAGGGCACAGGTGAGGGTACGGAAACGTGGGCGGGTCAGGCTACGTGCTGACGCACGGTTCAGTGCCAGCGTACGGGCCAGGAATAGGGTACGGCGTAAGGTAAGGTGTAGGGCTGGTGGTGGGTTTCTAATCCGGGCTAGGGTTAGGGTTAGGGAACGGCAAATCTTAGGGCAAAGGAGAGGGTATGGAAACGTGGGAGGGTCAGGCTACGTGCTGACGCACGGTTCAGTGCCAGCGTACGGGCCAGGAATAGGGAACGGCGTAAGGTAAGGTGTACGGCTGGTGGTGGGTTTCCGTTCCGGGCTAGGGTTAGGGTTAGGGAACGGCAAGGCTTAGGGCACAGGTGAAGTTACAGAAACGTGGGACGGTCAGGCTACGTGCTGACGCACGTGTCAGTGCCAGCGTACGGGCCAGGGGTAGGCAACGGCGTAAGGTAAGATGTAGGGCTGGTGGTTGGTTTCCGTTCCAGGCTAGGGTTAGGGTAAGGGAACGGCAAGGCTTAGGGCACAGGTCAGGGTACGGAAACACGGGAGGGTAAGGCTAAGTGCTGATGCACGGGTCAGTACCAGAGTACAGGCCAGTAGTAGGCAACGGCGTAGGGTAAGGTTTTGGGCTGGTGGTGGGATTCCATTTCGGGCTAGGGTTAGGGTTAGGGAACCGCAGTGCTTAGCGCACAGGTGAGGGTACGGAGACGAGGGAGGGTCAGGCTACGTGCTGACGCACGGGTCAATGCCAGCGTACGGGCCAGGAGTAGGCAACGGCGTAAGGTAAGGTGTAGGGCTGGTGGTTGGTTTCTGTTCCAGGCTAGGGTTAGGGTTAGGGAACGGCAAGGCTTAGGGCACAGGTGAGGGTACGGAAACTTTGGAGGGTCGGGCTACGTGCTGATGCACGGGTCAGTGCCAGCGTACGGGCCAGGAGTAGGCAACGGCGTAAGATAAAGTGTAGGGCTGCTGGTGGATTTGCGTTCCAGGCTAGGGTTAGGGTTAGGGAATGGCAAGGCTTAGGGCACAGGTGAGGGTACGGAAACGTGGGACGGTCAGGTTACGTGCTGACGCACGTGTCAGTGCCAGCGTACGGGCCAGGGGTAGGCCACGCGTAAGGTAAGATGTAGGGCTGGTGGTTGGTTTCCCTTTCAGGTTAGGGTTAGGGTAAGGGAACGGCAAGGCTTAGGGCACAGGTGAGGGTACCGAAACGTGGGAGGGTCAGGCTACATGCTGACGCACGGTTCAGTGCCAGCGTATGGGCCAGGAATAAGTTACGGCGTAAGGTAAGGTGTAGGGCTGGTGGTGGGTTTCCATTCGGGGCTAGTGTTAGGGTTAGGGAACGGCAAGGCTTAGGGCACAGGTGAGGGTACGGAAACGTGGGAGGGTCAGGCTACGTGCTGACGCATGGGTCAGTGCCAGCGTGCGGGTCAGTAGCAGCGTACGGCGTAAGGTATGGTGTAGGGCTGGTGGTGGGTTACTATTCCGGGCTAGGGTTAGAGTTAGGGAATGGCAAGGCTTAGGGCACAGGTGAGGGTACGGAAACTTGGGAGGGTCAGGCTATGTGCTGACGCACGGGTCAGTGCCAGCGTACGGGCCAGGAGTAGGCAACGGCGTAAGGTAAGGTGTAGGGCTGGTGGTGGGTTTCTATTCCGGGCTAGGGTTAGGGTTAGGGAACGGCAAGGCTTAGGGCACAGGTGAGGGTACGGAAACTTGGGAGGGTCAGGCTACATGCTGACGCAGTGTTCAGTGCCAGCGTACGGGCCAGGAATAGGGTACGGCGTAAGGTAAGGTGTAGGGCTGGTGGTAGGTTTCTAATCCGGTCTAGGGTTACGTTTAGGGAACGGCAAGTCTTAGGGCAAAGGAGAGGTTATGGAAACGTGGGAGGGTCAGGCTACGTGCTGACCCACGGTTCAGTGCCAGCGTACGGGCCAGGAATAGGGTACGGCGTAAGGTAAGGTGTACGGCTGGTGGTGGGTTTCCGTTCCGGGCTAGGGTTAGGGTTAGGGAACGGCAAGGCTTAGGGCACAGGTGAGGTTACAGATACGTGGGACTGTCAGGCTACGTGCTGACGCACGTGTCAGTGCCTGCGTACGGGCCAGGTGTAGGCAACGGCGTAAGGTAAGATGTAGGGCTGGTGGTTGGTTTCCGTTCCAGGCTAGGGTTAGGGTAAGGGAACGGCAAGGCTTAGGGCACAGGTGAGGGTACGTAAACGTGGGAGGGTCAGGCTACGTGCTGACGCACGGGTCAATGCCAGCGTACGGGCGAGGAGTAGGCAACGGAGTAAGGTAAGGTTTAGGGCTGGTGGTGGGTTTCCGTTCCGGACTAGGGTTAGGGTTAGGGAACGGCAAGGCTTAGGGCACAGGTCAGGGTACGGAAACGCGTGAGGGTAAGGCTACGTGCTGAAGCACGGTTCAGTGCCAGAGTACAGGCCAGGATAGGCAACGGCGTAGGGTAAGGTGTAGGGCTGGTGGTGGGTTTCCGTTCCGGGCTAGGGTTAGGGTTAGGGAACGGCAAGGCTTAGGGCACAGGTGAGTGTACGGAAACGTGGGCGGGTCAGGCTACGTGCTGACGCACGGTTCAGTGCCAGCGTACGGGCCAGGAATAGGGTACGGCGTAAGGTAAGGTGTAGGGCTGGTGGTGGGTTTCTAATCCGGGCTAGGGTTAGGGTTAGGGAACGGCAAGTCTTAGGGCAAAGGAGAGGGTATGGAAACGTGGGAGGGTCAGGCTACGTGCTGACGCACGGGTCAGTGCCAGCGTGCGGGTCAGTAGCAGCGTACGGCGTAAGGTATGGTGTAGGGCTGGTGGTGGGTTACTATTCCGGGCTAGGGTTAGAGTAAGGGAATGGCAAGGCTTAGGGCACAGGTGAGGGTACGGAAACGTGGGAGGGTCTGGGTACGTGCTGACGCACGGTTCAGTGCCAGCGTATGGGCCAGGAATAAGTTACGGCTTAAGGTAAGGTGTAGGGCTGGTGGTGGGTTTCCGTTCGGGGCTAGGGTTAGGGTTAGGGAACGGCAAGGCTTAGGGCACAGGTCAGGGTACGGAAACGCGGGAGGGTAAGGCTACGTGCTGATGCACGGGTCAGTACCAGAGTACAGGCCAGTAGTAGGCAACGGCGTAGGGTAAGGTTTTGGGCTGGTGGTGGGATTCCATTCCGGGCTAGGGTTAGGGTTAGGGAACCGCAGGGCTTAGCGCACAGGTGAGGGTACGGAGACGAGGGAGGGTCAGGCTACGTGCTGACGCACGGGTCAATGCCAGCGTACGGGCCAGGAGTAGGCAACGGCGTAAGGTAAGGTGTAGGGCTGGTGGTTGGTTTCTGTTCCAGGCTAGGGTTAGGGTTAGGGAACAGCAAGGCTTAGGGCACAGGTGACGGTACGGAAACGTTGGAGGGTCGGGCTACGTGCTGATGCACGGGTCAGTGCCAGCGTACGGGCCAGGAGTAGGCAACGGCGTAGGATAAAGTGTAGGGCTGGTGGTGGATTTGCGTTCCGGGCTAGGGTTAGGGTTAGCGAACGGCAAGGCTTAGGGCACAGGTGAGGGTATGGAAACGTGGGAGGGACAGGCTACGTGCTGACAAACGGGTCAGTGCCAGCGTACGGGTCAGGAGTAGGGTACGGCGTAATGTAAGGTGTAGGGCTGGTGGTGGGTTTCTATTCCGGGCTAGGGTTAGGGTTAGGGAACGGCAAGGCTTAGGGCACAGGTGAGGGTACGGAAACTTGGGAGGGTCAGGCTACATGCTGACGCAATATTCAGTGCCAGCGTACGGGCCAGGAATAGGGTACGGCGTAAGCTAAGGTGTAGGGCTGGTGGTGGGTTTCTAATCCGGGCTAGGGTTAGGGTTAGGGAACGGCAAGGCTTAGGGCACAGGTGAGGGTATGGAAACGTGGGAGGGTCAGGCTACGTGCTGACGCATGGGTCAGTGCCAGCGTATGGGTCAGCAGTAGGGTACGGCTTAATGTAAGGTGTAGGGCTGGTGGTGGGTTTCTATTCCGGGCTAGGTTTAGGGTTAGGGAACGGCAAGGCTTAGGGCACAGGTGAGGGTACGGAAACTTGGGAGGGTCAGGCTACATGCTGACGCACTGTTCAGTGCCAGCGTACGGGCCAGGAATAGGGTACGGCGTAAGGTAAGGTGTAGGGCTGTTGGTGGGTTTCTAATCCGGGCTTGGGTTAGGTTTAGGGAACGGCAAGGCTTAGGGCACAGGTGAGGTTACAGAAACGTGGGACTGTCAGGCTACGTGCTGACGCACGTGTCAGTGCCAGCGTACGGGCCAGGTGTAGGCAACGGCGTAAGGTAAGATGTAGGGCTGGTGGTTGGTTTCCGTTCCAGGCTATGGTTAGGGTAAGGGAACGGCAAGGCTTAGGGCACAGGTGAGGGTACGGAAACTTGGGAGGGTCAGGCTACATGCTGACGCACTGTTCAGTGCCAGCGTACGGGCCAGGAATAGGGTACGGCGTAAGGTAAGGTGTAGGGCTGGTGGTGGGTTTCTAATCCGGTCTCGGGTTAGGGTTAGGGAACGGCAAGTCTTAGGGCAAAGGAGAGGGTACGGAAACGTGGGAGGGTCAGGCTACGTGCTGACGCACGGGTCAGTGCCAGCGTACGGGTCAGTAGCAGCGTACGGCGTAAAGTATGGTGTAGGGCTGGTGGTGGGTTACTATTCCGGTCTAGGGTTAGGGTTAGGGAATGGCAAGGCTTAGGGCACAGGTGAGGGTACGGAAACGTGGGAGGGTCAGACTACGTGCTGACGCACGTGTCAGTGCCAGCGTACGGGCCAGGAGTAGGCAACGGCGTAAGGTAAGGTGTAGGGCTGGTGGTTGGTTTCCGTTCCAGGCTAGGGTTAGGGTTAGGGAACGGCAAGGCTTAGGGCACAGGTGAGGGTACGGAAACGTGGGACGGTCAGGTTACGTGCTGACGCACGTGTCAGTGCCAGCGTACGGGCCAGGGGTAGGCCACGCGTAAGGTAAGATGTAGGGCTGGTGGTTGGTTTCCCTTTCAGGTTAGGGTTAGGGTAAGGGAACGGCAAGGCTTAGGGCACAGGTGAGGGTACCGAAACGTGGGAGGGTCAGGCTACATGCTGACGCACGGTTCAGTGCCAGCGTATGGGCCAGGAATAAGTTACGGCGTAAGGTAAGGTGTAGGGCTGGTGGTGGGTTTCCATTCGGGGCTAGGGTTAGGGTTAGGGAACGGCAAGGCTTAGGGCACAGGTGAGGGTACGGAAACGTGGGAGGGTCAGGCTACGTGCTGACGCACGGGTCAGTGCCAGCGTGCGGGTCAGTAGCAGCGTACGGCGTAAGGTATGGTGTAGGGCTGGTGGTGGGTTACTATTCCGGGCTAGGGTTAGTGTTAGGGAATGGCAAGGCTTAGGGCACAGGTGAGGGTACGGAAACTTGGGAGGGTCAGGCTATGTGCTGACGCACGGGTCAGTGCCAGCGTACGGGCCAGGAGTAGGCAACGGCGTAAGGTAAGGTGTAGGGCTGGTGGTTGGTTTCCGTTCCAGGCTAGGGTTAGGGTTAGGGAACGGCAAGGCTTAGGGCACAGGTGAGGGTACGGAAACGTGGGAGGGTCGGGCTACGTGCTGACGCACGGGTCAGTGCCAGCGTACGAGCCAGGAGTAGGCAACGGCGTAGGATAAAGTGTAGGGCTGGTGGTGGATTTGCGTTCTGGGCTAGGGTTAGGGTTAGGGAACGGCAAGGCTTAGGGCACATGTCAGGGAACGAAAACGCGGGAGGGTAAGGCTACGTGCTGATGCACGGTTCAGTGCCAGAGTACAGGCCAGGAGTAGGCAACGGCGTACGGTAAGGTGTAGGGCTGGTGGTGGGTTTCCGTTCCGGGCTAGGGTTAGGGTTAGGGAACGGCAAGGCTTAGGGCAGAGGTGAGGGTACGGCAACGTGAGAGGGACGGGCTACGTGCTGACGCACGGGTCAGTGGCAGCGTACGGAACAGGAGTAGGCAACGGCATAGGATACAGGGTAGGGCTGGTGGAGGATTTGCGTTCAGGGCTAGGGTTAGGGTTAGGGAATGGCAAGGCTTAGGGCACAGGTGAGGGTATGGAAACGTGGGAGGGTCAGGCTACGTGCTGACGCATGGGTCAGTGCCAGCGTACGGGTCAGCAGTAGGGTACGGCGTAATGTAAGGTGTAGGGCTGGTGGTGGGTTTCTATTCCGGGCTAGGTTTAGGGTTAGGGAACGGCAAGGCTTAGGGCACAGGTGAGGGTACGGAAACTTGGGAGGGTCAGGCTACATGCTGACGCACTGTTCAGTGCCAGCGTACGGGCCAGGAAGAGGGTACGGCATAAGGTAAGGTGTAGGGCTGGTGGTGGGTTTCTAATCCGGGCTAGGGTTAGGGTTAGGGAACGGCAAGTCTTAGGGCAAAGGAGAGGGTACGGAAACGTGGGAGGGTCAGGCTACGTGCTAACGCACGGTTCAGTGCCAGCGTACGGGCCAGGAATAGGGTACGGCATAAGGTAAGATGTAGGGCTGGTGGTTGGTTTCCGTTCCAGGCTAGGGTTAGGGTAAGGGAACGGCATGGCTTAGGGCACAGGTGAGGGTACCGAAACGTGGGAGGGTCAGGCTACATGCTGACGCACGGTTCAGTGCCAGCGTACGGGCCAGGAATAAGTTACGGCGTAAGGTAAGGTGTAGGGCTGGTGGTGGGTTTCCGTTCGGGGCTAGGGTTAGGGTTAGGGAACGGCAAGGCTTAGGGCACAGGTGAGGGTACGGAAAGGTGGGAGGGTCAGGCTACGTGCTGACGCACGGGTCAGTGCCAGCGTGCGGGTCAGTAGCAGCGTACGGCGTAAGGTATGGTGTAGGGTTGGTGGTGGGTTACTATTCCGGGCTAGGGTTAGGGTTAGGGAATGGCAAGGCTTAGGGCACAGGTGAGGGTACGGAAACGTTGGATGCTCAGACTACGTGTAGACGCATGGTTCAGTGCCAGCGTACGGGTCAGGAGTAGGATACGGCGTAAGGTAATGTGTAGGGCTGGTGGTGGGATTCTATTCCGGGCTAGGGTTAGGGTTAGGGAAAAGCAAGGCTTAGGGCACAGGTGAGGTTACGGAAACGTGGGAGGGTCAGGCTACATGCAGACGAACGGTACAGTGCCTGCGTACGGGCCAGGAATAGGTTACGGCGTAAGGTAAGGTGTAGGGCTGGTGGTGGGTTTCCGTTCCGGGCTAGGGTTATGGTTAGGGAACGGCAAGGCTTAGGGCACAGGTGAGGGTACGTAAACGTGGGAGGGTCAGACTACGTGCTGACGCACGGGTCAATGCCAGCGTACGGGCGAGGAGTAGGCAACGGCGTAAGGTAATGTTTAGGGCTGGTGGTGGGTTTCCGTTCCGGACTAGGTTTAGGGTTTGGGAACGTCACGGCTTAGGGCACAGGTCAGGGTATGGAAACGCGGGAGGGTAAGGCTACGTGCTGATGCACGGTTCAGTGCCAGAGTACAGGCCAGGAGTAGGCAACGGCGTAGGGTAAGGTGTAGGGCTGGTGGTGGGTTTCCGTTCCGGGCTAGGGTTAGGGTTAGGTAACGCAAGGCTTAGGGCACAGGTGAGGGTACGTTAACGTGGGAGGGTCAGGCTACGTGCTGACGCATGGGTCAATGCCAGCGTACGGGCGAGGAGTAGGCAACGACGTAAGGTAAGGTGTACGGCTGGTGGTTGGTTTCCGTTCCAGGCTAGGGTTAGGGTTAGGGAATGGCAAGGCTTAGGGCACAGGTGAGGGTACGTAAACGTGGGAGGGTCAGGCTACGTGCTGACGCACGGTTCAGTGCCAGCGTACGGGCCAGGAATAGGGTACGGCGTAAGGTAAGGTGTAGGGCTGGTGGTGGGTTTCTAATCAGGGCTAGGGTTAGGGTTAGGGAACGGCAAGTCTTAGGGCAAAGGAGAGGATACGGAAACGTGGGAGGGTCAGGCTACGTGCTGACGCACGGTTCAGTGCCTGCGTACGGGCCAGGAATAGGGTACGGCGTAAGGTAAGGTGTACGGCTAGTGGTGGGCTTCCGTTCCGGTCTAGGGTTAGGGTTAGGGAACGGCAAGGCTTAGGGCACAGGTGAGGTTACAGAAACGTGGGACGGTCAAACTACGTACTGACGCACGTGTCAGTGCCAGCGTACGGGCCAGGGGTAGGCAACGGCGTAAGGTAAGATGTAGGGCTGGTGATTGGTTTCCGTTCCAGGCTAGGGTTAGGGTAAGGGAACGGCAAGTCTTAGGGCACAGGTGAGAGTACCGAAACGTGGGAGGGTCAGGCTACATGCTGACGCATGTTTTAGTGCCAGCGTATGGGCCAGGAATAAGTTACGGCGTAAGGTAAGGTGTAGGGCTGGTGGTGGGTTTCCGTTCGGGGCTAGGGTTAGGGTTAGGGAACGGCAAGGCTTAGGGCACAGGTGAGGGTACGGAAAGGTGGGAGGGTCAGGCTACGTGCTGACGCACGGGTCAGTGCCAGCGTACGGGTCAGTAGCAGCGTACGGCGTAAGGTATGGTGTAGGGCTGGTGGTGGGTTACTATTCTGGGCTAGGATTAGGGTTAGGGAATGGCAAGGCTTAGGGCACAGGTGAGGGTACGGAAACGTGGGAGGGTCAGGCTACGTGCTGACGCACGGGTCAGTGCCAGCGTACGGGCCAGGAATAGGCAACGGCGTAAGGTAAGGTTTAGGGCTGGTGGTTGGTTTCCGTTCCTGGCTAGGGTTAGGGTTAGGGAACGGCAAGGCATAGGGCACAGGTGAGGGTACGGAAACGTGGGAGGGTCGGGCTACGTGCTGACGCACGGGTCAGTGCCAGCGTACGGGCCAGGAGTAGGCAACGGCGTAGGATAAAGTGTAAGGCTGGTGGTGGATTTGCGTTCTGGGCTAGGGTTAGGGTTAGGGAACGGCAAGGCTTAGGGCACAGGTCAGGGTACGGAAACGCGGGAGGGTAAGGCTACGTGCTGATGCACGGTTAAGTGCCAGAGTACAGGCCAGGAATAGGCAACGGCGTAGGGTAAGGTGTAGGGCTGGTGGTTGGTTTCCGTTCCAGGCTAGGGTTAGTGTTAGGGAACGGCAAGGCTTAGGGCACAGGTGAGGGTACGGAAACGTGGGAGGGTCGGGCTACGTGCTGACGGACTGGTCAGTGCCAGCGTACGGGCCAGGAGTAGGCAACGGCGTAGGATAAAGTGTAGGGCTGGTGTTGGATTTGCGTTCCTGGCTAGGGTTAGGGTTAGGGAACGGCAAGGCTTAGGGCACAGGTGAGGGAACGGAAACGTGGGAGGGTCACGCTACGTGCTGACACACGGTTCAGTGCCAGCGTACGGGCCAGGAATAGGGAACGGCGTAAGTTAAGGTGTAGGGCTGGTGGTGGGTTTCCGTTCCGGGCTAGGGTTAGGGTTAGGGAACGTCAAGGCTTAGGGCACAGGTGAGGGTACGGAAACGTTGGAGGCTCAGACTACGTGCTGACGCATGGTTCAGTGCCAGCGTACGGGTCAGGAGTAGGATACGGCGTAAGGTAAGGTGTAGGGCTGAAGGTGGGTTTCTATTTCGGGCTAGGGTTAGGGTTAGGGAAAGGCAAGGCTTAGGGCACAGGTGAGGATACGGAAACGTGGGAGGGTCAGGCTACATCCTGACGCACGGTTCATTGCCAGCGTACGGGCCAGGAATAGGTTACGGCGTAAGGTAAGGTGTAAGGCTGATGGTGGGTTTCCGTTCCGGGCTAGGGTTATGGTTAGGGAACGGCAAGGCTTAGGGCACAAGTGAGGGTACTGAAACGTGGGAGGGTCAGGCTACGTGCTGACGCATGCGTCAGTGCCAGCGTACGGGCCAGGAGTAGGGTACGGCGTAAGGTAATGTGTAGCGCTTGTGGTTGATTTCCTTTCCAGACTAGGTTTAGGGTTAGGGAACGACAAGGCTTAGGGCACAGGTGAGGGTACGGAAACGTGAGAGGGACGGGCTACGTGCTGACGCACGGGTCAGTGCCAGCGTACGGAACAGGAGTAGGCAACGGCATAGGATACAGTGTAGGGCTGGTGGTGGATTTGCGTTCAGGGCTAGGGTTAGGGTTAGGGAACGGCAAGCCTTAGGGCACAGGTGAGGGTATGGAAACGTGGGAGGGTCAGGCTACGTGCTGACGCACGGGTCAGTGCCAGCGTACGGGTCAGGAGTAGGGTACGGCGTAATGTATGGTGTAGGGCTGGTGGTGGGTTTCCGTTCCGGGATAGGGTTAGGGTTAGGGAACGGCTAGGCTTAGGGCACAGGTGAGGGTACGGAAACTTGGGAGGCTCAGGCTACATGCTGACGCAATGTTCAGTGCCAGCGTACGGGCCAGGAATAGGGTACGGCGTAAGCTAAGGTGTAGGGATGGTGGTGGGTTTCTAATCCGGGCTAGGGTTAGGGTTAGGGAACGGCAAGTCTTAGGGCAAAGGAGAGGGTACGGAAACGTGGGAGGGTCAGGCTACATGCTAACGCACTGTTCAGTGCCAGCGTACGGGCCAGGAATAGGGTACGGCGTAAGGTAAGGTGTACGGCTGGTGGTGGGTTTCCGTTCCGGGCTAGGGTTAGGGTTAGGGAACGGCAAGGCTTAGGGCACAGGTGAGGTTACAGAAACGTGGGACGGTCAGGCTACGTGCTGACGCATGTGTCAATGCCAGCATACGGGCGAGGAGTAGGCAACGGCGTAAGGTAAGGTGTACGGCTGGTGGTTGGTTTCCGTTCCAGGCTAGGGTTAGGGTTAGGGAACGGCAAGGGTTAGGGCACAGGTGATGGTACGGAAACGTGGGAGGGTCAGGCTACGTGCTGACGCACGGTTCAGTGGCAGCGTACGGGCCAGGAATAGGGAACGGCGTAAGGTAAGGTGTAGGGCTGGTGGTGGGTTTCCTTTCCGGGCTAGGGTTAGGGTTAGGGAACGGCAAGGCTTAGGGCACAGGTCAGGGTACGGAAACGCGGGAGGGTAAGGCTACGTGCTGATGCACGGGTCAGTGCCAGAATACGGGCCAGTAGTAGGCAACGGCGTAGGGTAAGGTTTTGGGCTGGTGGTGGGATTCCATTCCGGGCTAGGGTTAGGGTTAGGGAACCGCAGGGCTTAGGGCACAGGTGAGGGTACGGAGACGAGGGAGGGTCAGGCTACGTGCTGACGCACGAGTCACTGCCAGCTTACGGACCAGGAGTAGGCAACGGCGTAAGGTAAGGTGTAGGGCTGGTGGTTGGTTTCTGTTCCAGGCTAGGGTTAGGGTTAGGGAACGGCAAGGCTTAGGGCACAGGTGAGGGTACGGAAACGTTGGAGGGTCGGGCTACGTGCTGATGCACGGGTCAGTGCCAGCGTACGGGACAGGAGTAGGCAACGGCATAGGATAAAGTGTAGGGCTGGTGCTGGATTTGCGTTCCGGGCTAGGGTTAGGGTAAGGGAAAGGCAAGGCTTAGGGCTCAGGAGATGGAACGGAAACGTGGGAGTGTCAGGCTACGTGCTGACGCACGGTTCAGTGCCAGCGTACGGGCCAGGAATAGGGAACGGCATAAGTTAAGGTGTAGGGCTGGTGGTGGGTTTCCGTTCCGGGCTAGGGTTAGGGTTAGGGAACAGCAAGGCTTAGGGCACAGGTGAGGGTACGTAAACCTGGGAGGGTCAGGCTACGTGCTGACGCACGGGTCAATGCCAGCGTACGGGCGAGTAGTAGGCAACGGCGTAAGGTAAGGTGTACGGCAGGTGGTTGTTTTCCGTTCCAGGCTAGGGTTAGGGTTAGGGAACGGCAAGGCTTAGGACACAGGTGAGGGTACGGAAAAGTGGGAGGGTCAGGCTACGTGCTGACGCACGGTTCAGTGCCAATATACGGGCCAGGAATAGGGAAAGTCGTAAGGTAAGGTATAGGGCTGGTGGTGGGTTTCCGTTCCGGGCTAGGGTTAGGGTTAGGGAACGGCAAGGCTTCGGGCACAGGTCAGGGAACGGAAACGCGTGAGGGTAAGGCCACGTGCTAATGCACGGTTCAGTGCCGGAGTACAGGCCAGTAGTAGGCAACGGCGTAAGGTAAGGTGTAGGGCTGGTGGTTGGTTTCCGTTCCAGGCTAGGGTTAGTGTTAGGGAACGGCAAGGCTTAGGGCACAGGTGAGGGTACGGAAACGTGGGAGGGTCGGGCTACGGGCAGACGCACTGGTCAGTGCCAGCGTACGGGCCAGGAGTAGGCAACGGCGTAAGATAAGGTGTAGGGCTGGCGGTTGGTTTCTGTTCCAGGCTAGGGTTAGGGTTAGGGAACGGCAAGACTTAGGGCACAGGTGAGGGTACGGAAACGTTGGAGGGTCGGGCTACGTGCTGATGCACGGGTCAGTGCCAGCGTATGGGCCAGGAGTAGGCAACGGCATAGGATAATGTGTAGGGCTGGTGGTGGATTTGCGTTCCGGGCTAGGGTTAGGGTTAGGGAACGGCAAGGCTTAGGGCTCAGGTGAGGGAACGGAAACGTGGGAGGGTCAGGCTACGTGCTGACACACGGTTCAGTGCCAAAGTACGGGCCAGGAATAGGGAACGGCGTAAGTTAAGGTGTAGGGCTGGTGGTGGGTTTCCGTTCCGGGCTAGGGTTAGGGTTAGGGAACGGCAAGGCTTAGGGCACAGGTCAGGGTACGGAAACGCGGGAGGGTAAGGCTACGTGCTGATGCGCAGGTCAGTGCCAGAGTACACGCCAGTAGTAGGCAACGGCGTAGGGTAAGGTTTTGGGCTGGTGGTAGGTTTCCACTCCGGGCTAGGGTTAGGGTTAGGGAAAGGCAAGGCTTAGGGCACAGGTGAGGTTACGGAAACGTGGGAGGGTCAGGCTACATGCTGACGCACGGTTCAGTGCCAGCGTACGGGCCAGGAATAGGTTACGGCGTAAGGTATGGTGTAGGGCTGGTGGTGGGTTTCCGTTCCGGGCTAGGGTTATGGTTAGGGAACGGCAAGGCTTAGGGCACAGGTGAGGGTACTGAAACGTGGGAGGGTCAGGCTACGTGCTGACGCATGGGTCAGTGCCAGGGTACGGGCCAGGAGTAGGGTACGGCGTAAGGTAAAGTGTAGCGCTTGTGGTTGATTTCCTTTCCAGGCTAGGTTTAGGGTAAGGGAACGGCAAGGCTTAGGGCACAGGTGAGGGTACGGAAACGTGAGAGGGACGGGCTACGTGCTGACGCACGGGTCAGTGCCAGCGTACGGAACAGGAGTAGGCAACGGCATAGGATACAGTGTAGGGCTGGTGGTGGATTTGCGTTCAGGGCTAGGGTTAGGGTTAGGGAACGGCAAGGCTTAGGGCACAGGTGAGGGTATGGAAACTTGGGAGGGTCAGGCTACATGCTGACGCAATGTTCAGTGGCAGCGTACGGGCCAGGAATAGGGTACGGCATAAGGTAAGGTGTAGAGCTGGTGGTGGGTTTCTAATCCGGGCTAGGGTTAGGGTTAGGGAAAGGCAAGTCTTAGGGCAAAGGAGAGGGTATGGAAACGTGGGAGGGTCAGGCTACATGCTGACGCACGGTTCAGTGCCAGCGTACGGGCCAGGAATTGGGTACTGCGTAAGGTAAGGTGTAGAGCTGGTGGTGGGTTTCTAATCCGGGCTAGGGTTAGGGTTAGGGAACAGCAAGTCTTAGGGCGCAGGTGAGGGTACGTAAACGTGGGAGGGTCAGGCTACGTGCTGACGCACGGGTCAATGCCAGCGTACGGGCGAGTAGTAGGCAACGGCGTAAGGTAAGGTGTACGGCAGGTGGTTGTTTTCCGTTCCAGGCTAGGGTTAGGGTTAGGGAACGGCTAGGCTTAGGACACAGGTGAGGGTACGGAAAAGTGGGAGGGTCAGGCTACGTGCTGACGCACGGTTCAGTACCAATATACGGGCCAGGAATAGGGAAAGTCGTAAGGTAAGGTATAGGGCTGGTGGTGGGTTTCCGTTCCGGGCTAGGGTTAGGGTTAGGGAACGGCAAGGCTTCGGGCACAGGTCAGGGAACGGAAACGCGTGAGGGTAAGGCCACGTGCTAATGCACGGGTCAGTGCCGGAGTACAGGCCAGTAGTAGGCAACGGCGTAAGGTAAGGTGTAGGGCTGGTGGTTGGTTTCCGTTCCAGGCTAGGGTTAGTGTTAGGGAACGGCAAGGCTTAGGGCACAGGTGAGGGTATGGAAACGTGGGAGGGTCGGGCTACGGGCTGACGCACTGGTCAGTGCCAGCGTACGGGCCAGGAGTAGGCAACGGCGTAGGATAAAGTGTAGGGCTGGTGGTGGATTTGCGTTCCTGGCTAGGGTTAGGGTTAGGGAAGAGCAAGGCTTAGGGCACAGGTGAGGGAACGGAAACGTGGGAGGGTCAGGCTACGTGTTGACACACGGTTCAGTGCCAGCGTACGGGCCAGGAATAGGGAACTGCGTAAGTTAAGGTGTAGGGCTGGTGGTTGGTTTCCGTTCCGGGCTAGGGTTACGGTTAGGGAACGTCAAGGCTTAGGGCACAGGTGAGGTTACGGAAACGTTGGAGGCTCAGACTACGTACTGACGCATGGTTCAGTGCCAGCGTACGGGTCAGGAGTAGGATACGGCGTAAGGTAAGGTGTAGGGCTGGTGGTGGGTTTCTATTCCGTGCTAGGGTTAGGGTTAGGGAAAGGCAAGTCTTAGGGCACAGGTGAGGTTACGGAAACGTGGGAGGGTCAGGCTACATGCTGACGCACGGTTCAGTGCCAGCGTACGGGCCAGGAATAGGTTACGGCGTAAGGTAAGGTGTAGGGCTGGTGGTGGGTTTCCGTTCTGGTCTAGGGTTATGGTTAGGGAACGGCAAGGCTTAGGGCACAGGTGAGGGTACTGAAACGTGGGAGGGTCAGGCTACGTGCTGACGCATGGGTCAGTGCCAGCGTACGGACCAGGTGTAGGGTACGGCGTAAGGTACAGTGTAGCGCTTGTGGTTGATTTCCTTTCCAGGCTAGGTTTAGGGTTAGGGAACGGCAAGTCTTAGGGCACAGGTGAGGGTACGGAAACTTGGGAGGGTCAGGCTACATGCTGACGCAATGTTCATTGCCAGCGTACGGGCCAGGAATAGGGTACGGCGTAAGGTAAGGTGTAGGGCTGGTGTTGGGTTTCTAATCCGGGCTAGGGTTAGGGTTAGGGAACGGCAAGTCTTAGGGCAAAGGAGAGGGTATGGAAATGTGGGAGGGTCAGGCTACATGCTGACGCACGGTTCAGTGCCAGCGTACGGCCCAGGAATAGGGTACGGCGTAAGGTAAGGTGAACGGCTGCTGGTGGGTTTCCGTTCCGGGCTAGGGTTAGGGTTAGGGAACGGCAAGGCTTAGGGCACAGGTGAGGTTACAGAAACGTGGGACGGTCAGGCTACGTGCTGACGCATGTGTCAATGCCAGCATACGGGCGAGGAGTAGGCAACGGCGTAAGGTAAGGTGTACGGCTGGTGGTTGGTTTCCGTTCCAGGCTAAGGTTAGGGTTAGGGAACGGCAAGGCTTAGGGCACAGGTGATGGTACGGAAACGTGGGAGGGTCAGGCTACGTGCTGACGCACGATTCACTGCCAGCGTACGGGCCAGGAATAGGGAACGGCGTAAGGTAAGGTGTAGGGCTGGTGGTGGGTTTCCGTTCCGGGCTAGGGTTAGGGTTAGGGAACGGCAAGGCTTAGGGCACAGGTCAGGGTACGGAAACGCGGGAGGGTAAGGCTACGTGCAGATGCACGGGTCAGTACCAGAGTACAGGCCAGTAGTAGGCAACGGCACAGGGTAAGGTTTTGGGCTGGTGGTGGGATTCCATTCCGGGCTAGGGTTAGGGTTAGGGAACCGCAGGGCTTAGGGCACAGGTGAGGGTACGGAGACGAGGGAGGTTCAGGCTACATGCTGACGCACGAGTCAATGCCAGGGTACGAGCCAGGAGTAGGCAACGGCGTAAGGTAAGGTGTAGGGCTGGCGGTTGGTTTCTGTTCCAGGCTAGGGTTAGGGTTAGGGAACGGCAAGGCTTAGGGCACAGGTGAGGGTACGGAAACGTTGGAGGGTCGGGCTACGTGCTGATGCACGGGTCAGTGCCAGCGTATGGGCCAGGAGTAGGCAACGGCATAGGATAAAGTGTAGGGCTGGTGGTGGATTTGCGTTCCGGGCTAGGGTTAGGGTTAGGGAACGGCAAGGCTTAGGGCTCAGGTGAGGGAACGGAAACGTGGGAGGGTCAGGCTACGTGCTGACGCACGGTTCAGTGCCAAAGTACGGGCCAGGAATAGGGAACGGCGTAAGTTAAGGTGTAGGGCTGGTGGTGGGTTTCCGTTCCGGGCTAGGGTTAGGGTTAGGGAACGGCAAGGCTTGGGGCACAGGTCAGGGTACGGAAACGCGGGAGGGTAAGGCTACGTGCTGATGCGCAGGTCAGTGCCAGAATACACGCCAGTAGTAGGCAACGGCGTAGGGTAAGGTTTTGGGCTGGTGGTAGGTTTCCATTCCGGGCTAGGGTTAGGGTTAGGGAAAGGCAAGGCTTAGGGCACAGGTGAGGTTACGGAAACGTGGGAGGGTCAGGCTACATGCTGACGCACGGTTCAGTGCCAGCGTACGGGCCAGGAATAGGTTACGGCGTAAGGTATGGTGTAGGGCTGGTGGTGGGTTTCCGTTCCGGGCTAGGGTTATGGTTAGGGAACGGCAAGGCTTAGGGCACAGGTGAGGGTACTGAAACGTGGGAGGGTCAGGCTACGTGCTGACGCATGGGTCAGTGCCAGGGTACGGGCCAGGAGTAGGGTACGGCGTAAGGTAAAGTGTAGCGCTTGTGGTTGATTTCCTTTCCAGGCTAGGTTTAGGGTTAGGGAACGGCAAGGCTTAGGGCACAGGTGAGGGTACGGAAACGTGAGAGGGACGGGCTACGTGCTGACGCACGGGTCAGTGCCAGCGTACGGAACAGGAGTAGGCAACGGCATAGGATACAGTGTAGGGCTGGTGGTGGATTTGCGTTCAGGGCTAGGGTTAGGGTTAGGGAACGGCAAGGCTTAGGGCACAGGTGAGGGTATGGAAACTTGGGAGGGTCAGGCTACATGCTGACGCAATGTTCAGTGCCAGCGTACGGGCCAGGAATAGGGTACGGCGTAAGGTAAGGTGTAGAGCTGGTGGTGGGTTTCTAATCCGGGCTAGGGTTAGGGTTAGGGAAAGGCAAGTCTTAGGGCAAAGGAGAGGGTACGGAAACGTGGGAGGGTCATGCTACATGCTGACGCACGGGTCAGTGCCAGCGTACGGGCCAGGAATAGGGTACGGCGTAAGGTAAGGTGTACGGCTGGTGGTGGGTTTCCGTTCCGGGCTAGGGTTAGGGTTAGGGAACGGCAAGGCTTAGGGCACAGGTGAGGTTACAGAAACGTGGGACGGTCAGGCTACGTGCTGACACATGTGTCAATGCCAGCATACGGGCGAGGAGTAGGCAACGGCGTAAGGTAAGGTATACGGCTGGTGGTTGGTTTCCGTTCCAGGCTAAGGTTAGGGTTAGGGAACGGCAAGGCTTAGGGCACAGGTGATGGTACGGAAACGTGGGAGGGTCAGGCTACGTGCTGACGCACGGTTCAGTGCCAGCGTACGGGCCAGGAATAGGGAACGGCGTAAGGTAAGGTGTAGGTCTGGTGGTGGGTTTCCGTTCCGGGCTAGGGTTAGGGTTAGGGAACGGCAAGGCTTAGGGCACAGGTCAGGGTACGGAAACGCGGGAGAGTAAGGCTACGTGCTGATGCACGGGTCAGTACCAGAGTACAGGCCAGTAGTAGGCAACGGCGTAGGGTAAGGTTTTGGGCTGGTGGTGGGATTCCATTCCGGGCTAGGGTTAGGGTTAGGGAACCGCAGAGCTTAGGGCACAAGTGAGGGTACGGAGACGAGGGAGGGTCTGGCTACGTGCTGACACACGGGTCAATGCCAGCATACGGGCCAGGAGTAGGCAACGGCGTAAGGTAAGGTGTAGGGCTGGTGGTTGGTTTCTGTTCCAGGCTAGGGTTAGGGTTAGGGAACGGCAAGTCTTAGGGCACAGGTGAGGGTACGGAAACGTTGGAGGGTCGGGCTACGTGCTGATGCACGGGTCACTGCCAGCGTACGGGTCAGCAGTAGGGTACGGCGTAATGTAAGGTGTAGGGCTGGTGGTGGGTTTCTATTCCGGGCTAGGGTTAGGGTTAGGGAACGGCAAGGCTTAGGGCACAGGTGAGGGTACGGAAACTTGGGAGAGTCAGGCTACATGCTGACGCACTGTTCAGTGCCAGCGTACGGGCCAGGAATAGGGTACGGTGTAAGGTAAGGTGTAGGGCTGGTGGTAGGTTTCTAATCCGGGCTAGGGTTAGGGTTAGGGAACGGCAAGTCTTAGGGCAAAGGAGAGGGTACGGAAACGTGGGAGGGTCAGGCTACGTGCTGACGCATGTTTCAGTGCCAGCGTACGGGCCAGGAATCGGGTACGGCGTAAGGTAAGGTGTACGGCTGGTGGTGGGTTTCCGTTCCGGGCTAGGGTTAGGGTTAGGGAACGGCAAGGCTTAGGGCACAGGTGAGGTTACAGATACGTGGGACTGTCAGGCTACGTGCTGACGCACGTGTCAGTGCCAGCGTACGGGCCAGGTGTAGGCAACGGCGTAAGGTAAGATGTAGGGCTGGTGGTTGGTTTCCGTTCCAGGCTAGGCTTAGCGTAAGGGAACGGCAAGGCTTAGGGCACAGGTGAGGGTACCGAAACGTGGGAGGGTCAGGCTACATGCTGACGCACGGTTCAGTGCCAACGTACGGGCCAGGAATAAGTTACGGCGTAAGGTAAGGTGTAGGGCTGGTGGTGGGTTTCCGTTCCAGGCTAGGGTTAGGGTTAGGGAACGGCAAGGCTTAGGGCACAGGTGAGGGTACGGAAACGTGGGAGGGTCAGGCTACGTGCTGACGCACGGGTCAGTGCCAGCGTACGGGTCAGTTGCAGCGTACGGCGTAAGGTATGGTGTAGGGCTGGTTGTGGGTTATTATTCCGGGCTACGGTTAGGGTTAGGGAATGGCAAGGCTTAGGGCACAGGTGAGGGTACCGAAACGTGGGAGGGTCAGGCTACGTGCTGACGCACGTGTCAGTGCCAGCGTACGGGCCAGGAGTAGGCAACGGCGTAAGGTAAGGTGTAGGTCTGGTGGTTGGTTTCCGTTCCAGGCTAGGGTTAGGGTTAGGGAACAGCAAGGCTTAGGGCACAGGTGAGGGTACGGAAACGTGGGAGGGTCGGGCTACGTGCTGACGCACGGGTCAGTGCCAGCGTACGGGCCAGGAGTAGGCAACGGCGTAGGATAAAGTGTAGGGCTGGTGGTGGATTTGCGTTCTGGGCTAGGGTTAGGATTAGGGAACCGCAAGGCTTAGGGCACAGGTCAGGGTACAGAAACGCGGGAGGGTAAGGCTATGTGCTGATGCACGGTTCAGTGCCAGAATACAGGCCAGGAGTAGGCAACGGCGTAGGTTAAGGTGTAGGGCTGGTTGTGGGTTTCCGTTCCGGGCTAGGGTTAGGGTTAGGGAACGGCAAGGCTTAGGGCACAGGTGAGGGTACGTAAACGTGGGAGGGTCAGGCTACGTGCTGACGCACGGGTCAATGCCAGCGTACGGGCGAGGAGTAGGCAACGGCGTAAGGTTATGTTTAGGGCTGGTGGTGGGTTTCCGTTCCGGACTAGGGTTAGGGTTAGCGAACGGCAAGGCTTAGGGCACAGGACAGGGTACGGAAACGCGTGATGGTAAGTCTACGTGCTGATGCACGGTTCAGTGCCAGAGTACAGGCCAGGATAGGCAACGGCGTAGGGTAAGGTGTAGGGCTGGTGGTGGGTTTCCGTTCAGGGCTAGGGTTAGGGTTAGGGAACGGCAAGGCTTAGGGCACAGGTGAGGGTACGGAAACGTGGGAGGGTCAGGCTACGTGCTGACGCACCGTTCAGTGCCAGCGTACAGGCCAGGAATAGGGTACGGCGTAAGGTAAGGTGTAGGGCTGGTGGTGGGTTTCTAATCCGGGCTAGGGTTAGGGTTAGGGAACGGCAAGTCTTAGGGCAAAGGAGAGGGTACGGAAACGTGGGAGGGTCAGGCTACGTGCTGACGCACGGTTCAGTGCCAGCGTACGGGCCAGGAATATGGTACGGCGTAAGGTAAGGTGTACGGCTGGTGGTGGGTTTCCGTTCCGGGCTAGGGTTGGGGTTAGGGAACGGCAAGGCTTAGGGCACAGGTGAAGTTACAGAAACGTGGGACGGTCAGGCTACGTGCTGACGCACGTGTCAGTGCCAGCGTACGGGCCAGGGGTAGGCAACGGCGTAAGGTAAGATGTAGGGCTGGTGGTTGGTTTCCGTTCCAGGCTAGGGTTAGGGTAAGGGAACGGCAAGGCTTAGGGCACAGGTGAGGGTACCGAAACGTGGGAGGGTCAGGCTACATGCTGACGCACGGTTCAGTGCCAGCGTATGGGCCAGGAATAAGTTACGGCGTAAGGTAAGGTGTAGGGCTGGTGGTGGGTTTCCGTTCGGGGCTAGGGTTAGGGTTAGGGAACGGCAAGGCTTAGGGCACAGGTGAGGGTACGGAAAAGTGGGAGGGTCAGGCTACGTGCTGACGCACGGGTCAGTGCCAGCGTGCGGGTCAGTAGCAGTGTACGGCGTAATGTATGGTGTAGGGCTGGTGGTGGGTTACTATTCCGGGCTAGGGTTAGGGTTAGGGAATGGCAAGGCTTAGGGCACAGGTGAGGGTACGGAAACGTGGGAGGGTCGGGCTACGTGCTGACGCACGGGTCAGTGCCTGCGTACGGGCCAGGAGTAGGCAACGGCGTAGGATAAAGTTTAGGGCTGGTGGTGGATTTGCGTTCTGGGATAGGGTTAGGGTTAGGGAACGGCAAGGCTTAGGGCACAGGTCAGGGAACGGAAACGCGGGAGGGTAAGGCTACGTGCTGATGCACGGTTCAGTGCCAGAGTACAGGCCAGGAGTAGGCAACGGCGTAGGGTAAGGTGTAGGGCTGGTGGTGGGTTTCCGTTCCGGGCTAGGGTTAGGGTTAGGGAACGGCAAGGCTTAGGGCAGAGGTGAGGGTACGGAAACGTGAGAGGGACGGGCTACGTGCTGATGCACGGGTCAGTGGCAGCGTACGGAACAGGAGTAGGCAACGGCATAGGATACAGTGTAGGGCTGGTGGTGGATTTGCGTTCAGGGCTAGGGTTAGGGTTAGGGAACGGCAAGGCTTAGGGCACAGGTGAGGGTACGTAAACGTGGGAGGGTCAGGCTACGTGCTGACGCACGGGTCAATGCCAGCGTACGGGCGAGGAGTAGGCAACGGCGTAAGGTTATGTTTAGGGCTGGTGGTGGGTTTCCGTTCTGGACTAGGGTTAGGATTAGGGAACGGCAAGGCTTAGGGCACAGGTCAGGGTACGGAAACGCGTGAGGGTAAGGCTACGTGCTGATGCACGGTTCAGTGCCAGAGTACAGGCCAGGATAGGCAACGGCGTAGGGTAAGGTGTAGGGCTGGTGGTGGGTTTCCGTTCAGGGCTAGGGTTAGGGTTAGGGAACGGCAAGGCTTAGGGCACAGGTGAGGGTACGGAAACGTGGGAGGGTCAGGCTACGTGCTGACGCACCGTTCAGTGCCAGCGTACAGGCCAGGAATAGGGTACGGCGTAAGGTAAGGTGTAGGGCTGGTGGTGGGTTTCTAATCCGGGCTAGGGTTAGGGTTAGGGAACAGCAAGTCTTAGGGCAAAGGATAGGGTACGGAAACGTGGGAGGGTCAGGCTACGTGCTGACGCACGTTTCAGTGCCAGCGTACGGGCCAGGAATATGGTACGGCGTAAGGTAAGGTGTACGGCTGGTGGTGGGTTTCCGTTCCGGGCTAGGGTTAGGGTTAGGGAACGGCAAGGCTTAGGGCACAGGTGAAGTTACAGAAACGTGGGACGGTCAGGCTACGTGCTGACGCACGTTTCAGTGCCAGCGTACGGGCCAGGGGTAGGCAAAGGCGTAAGGTAAGATGTAGGGCTGGTGGTTGGTTTCCGTTCCAGGCTAGGGTTAGGGTAAGGGAACGGCAAGGCTTATGGCACAGGTGAGGGTACCGAAACGTGGGAGGGTCAGGCTACATGCTGACGCACGGTTCAGTGCCAGCGTATGGGCCAGGAATAAGTTACGGCGTAAGGTAAGGTGTAGGGCTGGTGGTGGGTTTCCGTTCGGGGCTAGGGTTAGGGTTAGGGAACGGCAAGGCTTAGGGCACAGGTGAGGGTACGGAAACGTGGGAGGGTCAGGCTACGTGCTGACGCACGGGTCAGTGCCAGCGTGCGGGTCAGTAGCAGTGTACGGCGTAAGGTATGGTGTAGGGCTGGTGGTGGGTTACTATTCCGGGCTAGGGTTAGGGTTAGGGAATGGCAAGGCTTAGGGCACATGTGAGGGTACGGAAACGTGGGAGGGTCAGGCTATGTGCTGACGCACGTGTCAGTGCCAGCGTACGGGCCAGGAGTAGGCAACGGCGTAAGGTAAGGTGTAGGGCTGGTGGTTGGTTTCCGATCCAGGCTAGGGTTAGGGTTAGGGAACGGCAAGGCTTAGGGCACAGGTGAGGGTACGGAAACGTGGGAGGGTCGGGCTACGTGCTGACGCACGGGTCAGTGCCTGCGTACGGGCCAGGAGTAGGCAACGGCGTAGGATAAAGTTTAGGGCTTGTGGTGGATTTGCGTTCTGGGCTAGGGTTAGGGTTAGGGAACGGCAAGGCTTAGGGCACAGGTCAGGGAACGGAAACGCGGGAGGGTAAGGCTACGTGCTGATGCACGGTTCAGTGCCAGAGTACAGGCCAGGAGTAGGCAACGGCGTAGGGTAAGGTGTAGGGCTGGTGGTGGGTTTCCGTTCCGGGCTAGGGTTAGGGTTAGGGAACGGCAAGGCTTAGGGCAGAGGTGAGGGTACGGAAACGTGAGAGGGACGGGCTACGTGCTGACGCACGGGTCAGTGGCAGCGTACGGAACAGGAGTAGGCAACGGCATAGGATACAGTGTAGGGCTGGTGGTGGATTTGCGTTCAGGGCTAGGGTTAGGGTTAGGGAACTGCAAGGCTTAGGGCACAGGTGAGGGTATGGAAACGTGGGAGGGTCAGGCTACGTGCTGACGCACGGGTCAGTGCCAGCGTACGGGTCAGGAGTAGGGTACGGCGTAATGTAAGGTGTAGGGCTGGTGGTGGGTTTCTATTCCGGGCTAGGCTTAGGGTTAGGGAACGGCAAGGCTTAGGGCACAGGTCAGGGTACAGAAACGCGGGATTGTAAGGCTACGTGCTGATGCACGGTTCAGTGCCAGAGTACAGGCCAGGAGTAGGCAACGGTGTAGGGTAAGGTGTAGGGCTGGTGGTGGGTTTCCGTTCCGGGCTAGGGTTAGGGTTAGGGAACGGCAAGGCTTAGGGCACAGGTGAAGGTACGTAAACGTGGGAGTGTCAGGCTACGTGCTGACGCACGGGTCAATGCCAGCGTACGGGCGAGGAGTAGACAACGGCGTAAGGTAAGGTTTAGGGCTGGTGGTGGGTTTCCGTTCCGGACTAGGGTTAGGGTTAGGGAACGGCAAGACTTAGGGCACAGGTCAGGGTACGGAAACGCGTGAGGGTAAGGCTACGTGCTGATGCACGGTTCAGTGCCAGAGTACAGGCCAGGAGTAGGCAACGGCGTAGGGTAAGGTGTAGGGCTGGTGGTGGGTTTCCGTTCCGGGCTAGGGTTAGGGTTAGGGAACGGCAAGGCTTAGGGCACAGGTGAGGTACGTAAACGTGGGAGGGTCAGGCTACGTGCTGACGCACGGGTCAATGCCAGCGTACGGGCGAGGAGTAGGCAACGACGTAAGGTAAGGTGTACGACTGGTGGTTGGTTTCCGTTCCAGGCTAGGGTTAGGGTTAGGGAATGGCACGGCTTAGGGCACAGGTGAGGGTACGGAAACGTGGGAGGGTCAGGCTACGTGCTGACGCACGGTTCAGTGCCAGCGTACGGGCCAGGAATAGGGTACGGCGTAAGGTAAGGTGTAGGGCTGGAGGTGGGTTTCTAATCCGGGCTAGGGTTAGGGTTAGGGAACGGCAAGTCTTAGGGCAAAGGAGAGGGTACGGAAACGTGGGAGGGTCAGGCTACGTGCTGACGCACGGTTCAGTGCCAGCGTACGGGCCAGGAATAGGGTACGGCGTAAGGTAAGGTGTACGGCTGGTGGTGGGTTTCCGTTCCGGGCTAGGGTTAGGGTTAGGGAACGGCAAGGCTTAGGGCACAGGTGAGGGTACGTAAACGTGGGAGTGTCAGGCTACGTGCTGACGCACGGGTCAATGCCAGCGTACGGGCGAGGAGTAGGCAACGGCGTAAGGTAAGGTTTAGGGCTGGTGGTGGGTTTCCGTTCCGGACTAGGGTTAGGGTTAGGGAACGGCGAGGCTTAGGGCACAGGTCAGGGTACGGAAACGCGTGAGGGTAAGGCTACGTGCTGATGCACGGTTCAGTGCCAGAGTACAGGCCAGGAGTAGGCAACGGCGTAGGGTAAGGTGTAGGGCTGGTGGTTGGTTTCCGTTCCTGGCTAGGGTTAGGGTTAGGGAACGGCAAGGCTTAGGGCACAGGTGAGGGTACTGAAACGTGGGAGGGTCAGGCTACGTGCTGACGCACGGGTCAGTGGCAGCGTACGGACCAGGAGTAGGGTACGGCGTAAGGTAAAGTGTAGCGCTTGTGGTTGATTTCCTTTCCAGGCTAGGTATAGGGTTAGGGAACGGCAAGGCTTAGGGCACAGGTGAGGGTACGGAACCTTGGGAGGGTCAGGCTACATGCTGACGCAATGTTCAGTGCCAGCGTACGGGCCAGGAATAGGGTACGGCGTAAGGTAAGGTGTAGGGCTGGTGGTTGGTTTCTGTTCCAGGCTAGGGTTAGGGTTAGGGAACGGCAAGGCTTAGGGCACAGGTGAGGGTACGGAAACGTTGGAGGGTCGGGCTACGTGCTGATGCACGGGTCAGTGCCAGCGTATGGGCCAGGAGTAGGCAACGGCATAGGATAAAGTGTAGGGCTGGTGGTGGATTTGCTTTCCGGGCTAGGGTTAGGGTTAGGGAACGGCAAGGCTTAGGGCTCAGGTGAGGGAACGGAAACGTGGGAGGGTCAGGCTACGTGCTGACGCACGGTTCAGTGCCAAAGTACGGGCCAGGAATAGGGAACGGCGTAAGTTAAGGTGTAGGGCTGGTGGTGGGTTTCCGTTCCGGGCTAGGGTTAGGGTTAGGGAACGGCAAGGCTTAGGGCACAGGTCAGGGTACGGAAACGCGGGAGGGTAAGGCTACGTGCTGATGCGCAGGTCAGTGCCAGAGTACACGCCAGTAGTAGGCAACGGCGTAGGGTAAGGTTTTGGGCTGGTGGTGGGTTTCCATTCCGGGCTAGGGTTAGGGTTAAGGAAAGGCAAGGCTTAGGGCACAGGTGAGGTTACGGAAACGTGGGAGGGTCAGGCTACATGCTGACGCACGGTTCAGTGCCAGCGTACGGGCCAGGAATAGGTTACGGCGTAAGGTATGGTGTAGGGCTGGTGGTGGGTTTCCTTTCTGGGCTAGGGTTATGGTTAGGGAACGGCAAGGCTTAGGGCACAGGTGAGGGTACTGAAACGTGGGAGGGTCAGGCTACGTGCTGACGCATGGGTCAGTGCCAGGGTACGGGCCAGGAGTAGGGTACGGCGTAAGGTAAAGTGTAGCGCTTGTGGTTGATTTCCTTTCCAAGCTAGGTTTAGGGTTAGGGAACGGCAAGGCTTAGGGCACAGGTGAGGGTACGGAAACGTGAGAGGGACGGGCTACGTGCTGACGCACGGGTCAGTGCCAGCGTACGGAACAGGAGTAGGCAACGGCATAGGATACAGTGTAGGGCTGGTGGTGGATTTGCGTTCAGGGCTAGGGTTAGGGTTAGGGAACGGCAAGGCTTAGGGCACAGGTGAGGGTACGGAAACGTGAGAGGGACGGGCTACGTGCTGACGCACGGGTCAGTGCCTGCGTACGGGCCAGGAATAGGGTACGGCGTAAGGTAAGGTGTACGGCTGGTGGTGGGTTTCCGTTCCGGGCTAGGGTTAGGGTTAGGGAACGGCAAGGCATAGGGCACAGGTGAGGTTACAGAAACGTGGGACGGTCAGGCTACGTGCTGACACATGTGTCAATGCCAGCATACGGGCGAGGAGTAGGCAACGGCGTAATGTAAGGTGTACGGCTGGTTGTTGGTTTCCGTTCCAGGCTAAGGTTAGGGTTAGGGAACGGCAAGGCTTAGGGCATAGGTGAGGGTACGGAAACGTTGGAGGGTCGGGCTACGTGCTGATGCACGGGTCAGTGCCAGCGTACGGGTCAGCAGTAGGGTACGGCGTAATGTAAGGTGTAGGGCTGGTGGTGGGTTTCTATTCCGGGCTAGGGTTAGGGTTAGGGAACGGCAAGGCTTAGGGCACAGGTGAGGGTACGGAAACTTGGGAGGGTCAGGCTACATGCGGACGCACTGTTCAGTGCCAGCTTACGGGCCAGGAATAGGGTACGGCGTAAGGTAAGGTGTACGGCTGGTGGTGGGTTTCCGTACCGGGCTAGGGTTAGGGTTAGGGAACGGCAAGGCTTAGGGCACAGGTGAGGTTACAGATACGTGGGACTGTCAGGCTACGTGATGACGCACGTGGCAGTGCCAGCGTACGGGCCAGGTGTAGGCAACGGCGTAAGGTAAGATGTAGGGCTGGTGGTTGGTTTCCGTTCCAGGCTAGGCTTAGCGTAAGGGAACGGCAAGGCTTAGGGCACAGGTGAGGGTACCGAAACGTGGGAGGGTCAGGCTACATGCTGACGCACGGTTCAGTGCCAACGTACGGGCCAGGAATAAGTTACGGCATAAGGTAAGGTGTAGGGCTGGTGGTGGGTTTCCGTTCCAGGCTAGGTTTAGGGTTAGGGAACGGCAAGGCTTAGGGCACAGGTGAGGGTACGGAAACGTGGGAGGGTCAGGCTACGTGCTGACGCACGGGTCAGTGCCAGCGTACGGGTCAGTTGCAGCGTACGGCGTAAGGTATGGTGTAGGGCTGGTGGTGGGTTACTATTCCGGGCTACGGTTAGGGTTAGGGAATGGCAAGGCTTAGGGCACAGGTGAGGGTACGGAAACGTGGGAGGTTCAGGCTACGTGCTGACGCACGTGTCAGTGCCAGCGTACGGGCCAGGAGTAGGCAACGGCGTAAGGTTAGGTGTAGGGCTGGTGGTTGGTTTCCGTTCCAGGCTAGGGTTAGGGTTAGGGAACGGCAAGGCTTAGGGCACAGGTGAGGGTACGGAAACGTGGGAGGGTCGGGCTACGTGCTGACGCACGGGTCAGTGCCAGCGTACGGGCCAGGAGTAGGCAACGGCGTAGGATAAAGTGTAGGGCTGGTGGTGGATTTGCGTTCTGGGCTAGGGTTAGGGTTAGGGAACCGCAAGGCTTAGGGCACAGGTCAGGGTACAGAAACGCGGGAGGGTAAGGCTATGTGCTGATGCACGGTTCAGTGCCAGAGTACAGGCCAGGATTAGGCAACGGCGTAGGGTAAGGTGTAGGGCTGGTTGTGGGTTTCCGTGCCGGGCTAGGGTTAGGGTTAGGGAACGGCAAGGCTTAGGGCACAGGTGAAGTTACAGAAACGTGGGACGGTCAGGCTACGTGCTGACGCACGTGTCAGTGCCAGCGTACGGGCCAGGGGTAGGCAACGGCTTAAGGTAAGATGTAGGGCTGGTGGTTGGTTTCCGTTCCAGGCTAGGGTTAGGGTAAGGGAACGGCAAGGCTTAGGGCACAGGTGAGGGTACCGAAACGTGGGAGGGTCAGGCTACATGCTGACGCACGGTTCAGTGCCAGCGTATGGGCCAGGAATAAGTTACGGCGTAAGGTAAGGTGTAGGGCTGGTGGTGGGTTTCTGTTCGGGGCTAGGGTTAGGGTTAGGGAACGGCAAGGCTTAGGGCACAGGTGAGGGTACGGAAACGTGGGAGGGTCAGGCTACGTGCTGACGCACGGGTCAGTGCCAGCGTGCGGGTCAGTAGCAGTGTACGGCGTAAGGTATGGTGTAGGGCTGGTGGTGGGTTACTATTCCGGGCTAGGGTTAGGGTTAGGGAATGGCAAGGCTTAGGGCACAGGTGAGGGTACGGAAACGTGGGAGGGTCAGGCTATGTGCTGACGCACGGGTCAGTGCCAGCGTACGGGCCAGGAGTAGGCAACGGCGTAAGGTAAGGTGTAGGGCTGGTGGTTGGTTTCCGTTCCAGGCTAGGGTTAGGGTTAGGGAACGGCAAGGCTTAGGGCACAGGTGAGGGTACGGAAACGTGGGAGGGTCGGGCTACGTGCTGACGCACGGGTCAGTGCCTGCGTACGGGCCAGGAGTAGGCAACGGCGTAGGATAAAGTTTAGGGCTGGTGGTGGATTTGCGTTCTGGGCTAGGGTTAGGGTTAGGGAACGGCAAGGCTTAGGGCACAGGTCAGGGAACGGAAACGCGGGAGGGTAAGGCTACGTGCTGATGCACGGTTCAGTGCCAGAGTACAGGCCAGGAATAGGCAACGGCGTAGGGTAAGGTGTAGGGCGGGTGGTGGGTTTCCGTTCCGTGCTAGGGTTAGGATTAGGGAACGGCAAGGCTTAGGGCAGAGGTGAGGGTACGGAAACGTGAGAGGGACGGGCTACGTGCTTACGCACGGGTCAGTGGCAGCGTACGGAACAGGAGTAGGCAACGGCATAGGATAAAGTGTAGGGCTGGTGGTGGATTTGCGTTCAGGGCTAGGGTTAGGGTTAGGGAACGGCAAGGCTTAGGGCACAGGTGAAGGTATGGAAACGTGGGAGGGTCAGGCTACGTGCTGACGCACGGGTCAGTGCCAGCGTACGGGCCAGGGGTAGGCAACGGCGTAAGGTAAGATGTAGGGCTGGTGGTTGGTTTCCGTTCCAGGCTAGGGTTAGGGTAAGGGAACGGCAAGGCTTAGGGCACAGGTGAGGGTACCGAAACGTGGGAGGGTCAGGCTACATGCTGACGCACGATTCAGTGCCAGCGTATGGGCCAGGAATAAGTTACGGCGTAAGGTAAGGTGTAGGGCTGGTGGTTGGTTTCCGTTCGGGGCTAGGGTTAGGGTTAGGGAACGGCAAGGCTTAGGGCACAGGTGAGGGTACGGAAACGTGGGAGGGTCAGGCTACGTGCTGACGCACGGGTCAGTGCCAGCGTGCGGGTCAGTAGCAGCGAACGGCGTAAGGTATGGTGTAGGGCTGGTGGTGGGTTACTATTCCGGGCTAGGGTTAGGGTTAGGGAATGGCAAGTCTTAGGGCACAAGTGAGGGTACGGAAACGTGGGAGGGTCAGGCTATGTGCTGACGCACGGGTCAGTGCCAGCGTACGGGCCAGGAGTAGGCAACGGCGTAAGGTAAGGTGTAGGGCTGGTGGTTGGTTTCCGTTCCAGGCTAGGGTAAGGGTTAGGGAACGGCAAGGCTTAGGGCACAGGTGAGGGTACGGAAACGTGGGAGGGTCGGGCTACATGCTGACGCACGGGTCAGTGCCAGCGTACGGGCCAGGAGTAGGCAACGGCGTAGGATAAAGTGTAGGGCTGGTGGTGGAATTGCGTTCTGGGCTAGGGTTAGGGTTAGGGAACGGCAAGGCTTAGGGCACATGTCAGGGAACGGAAACGCGGGAGGGTAAGGCTACGTGCTGATGCACGGTTCAGTGCCAGAGTACAGGCCAGGAGTAGGCAACGGCGTACGGTAAGGTGTAGGGCTGGTGGTGGGTTTCCGTTCCGGGCTAGGGTTAGGGTTAGGGAACGGCAAGGCTTAGGGCACAGGTGAGGGTATGGAAACGTGGGAGGGTCAGGCTACGTGCTGACGCACGGGTCAGTGCCAGCGTACGGGTCAGGAGTAGGGTACGGCGTAATGTAAGGTGTAGGGCTGGTGGTGGGTTTCTATTCCGGGCTAGGGTTAGGGTTAGGGATCGGCAAGGCTTAGGGCACAGGTGAGGGTACGGAAACTTGGGAGGGTCAGGCTACATGCTGACGCAATGTTCAGTGCCAGCGTACGGGCCAGGAATAGGGTACGGCGTAAGGTAAGGTGTAGGGCTGGTGGTGGGTTTCTAATCCGGGCTAGGGTTAGGGTTAGGGAACGGCAAGTCTTAGGGCAAAGGAGACGGTACGGAAACGTGGGAGGGTCAGGCTACATGCTGACGCACGGTTCAGTGCCAGCGTACGGGCCAGGAATAGGGTACGGCGTAAGGTAAGGTGTACGGCTGGTGGTGGGTTTCCGTTCCGGGCTAGGGTTAGGGTTAGGGAACGGCAAGGCTTAGGGCACAGGTGAGGTTACAGAAACGTGGGACGGTCAGGCTACGTGCTGACGCATGTGTCAATGCCAGCATACGGGCGAGGAGTAGGCAACGGCGTAAGGTAAGGTGTACGGCTGGTGGTTGGTTTCCGTTCCAGGCTAAGGTTATGGTTAGGGAACGGCAAGGCTTAGGGCACAGGTGATGGTACGGAAACGTGGGAGGGTCTGGCTACGTGCTGACGCACGGTTCAGTGCCAGCGTACGGGCCAGGAATAGGGAACGGCATAAGGTAAGGTGTAGGGCTGGTGGTGGGTTTCCGTTCCGGGCTAGGGTGAGGGTTAGGGAACGGCAAGGCTTAGGGCACAGGTCAGGGTACGGAAACGCGGGAGGGTAAGGCTACAGGCTGATGCACGGGTCAGTACCAGAGTACAGGCCAGTAGTAGGCAACGGCGTAGGGTAAGGCTTTGCGCTGGTGGTGGGATTCCATTCCGGGCTAGGGTTAGGGTTAGGGAACCGCAGGGCTTAGCGCACTGGTGAGGGTACGGAGACGAGGGAGGGTCAGGCTACGTGCTGACGCACGGGTCAATGCCAGCGTACGGGCCAGGAGTAGGCAACGGCGTAAGGTAAGGTGTAGGGCTGGTGGTTGGTTTCTGTTCCAGGCTAGGGTTAGGGTTAGGGAACGGCAAGGCTTAGGGCACAGGTCAGGGTACGGAAACGCGTGAGGGTAAGGCCACGTGCTAATGCACGGGTCAGTGCCGGAGTACAGGCCAGTAGTAGGCAACGGCGTAAGGTAAGGTGTAGGGCTGGTGGTTGGTTTCCGTTCCAGGCTAGGGTGAGTGTTAGGGAACGGCAAGGCTTAGGGCACAGGTGAGGGTACGGAAACGTGGGAGGGTCGGGCTACGTGCTGACGCACTGGTCAGTGCCAGCGTACGGGCCAGGAGTAGGCAACGGCATAGGATAAAGTGTAGGGCTGGTGGTGGATTTGCGTTCCTGGCTAGGGTTAGGGTTAGGGAACGGCAAGGCTTAGGGCACAGGTGAGGGAACGGAAACGTGGGTGGGTCAGGCTACGTGCTGACGCACGGGTCAGTGCCAGCGTACGGGTCAGGAGTAGGGTACGGCGTAATGTAAGGTTTAGGGCTGGTGGTTGGTTTCCGTTCCTGGCTAGGGTTAGGGTTAGGGAACGGCAAGGCATAGGGCACAGGTGAGGGTACGGAAACGTGGGAGGGTCGGGCTACGTGCTGACGCACGGGTCAGTGCCAGCGTACGGGCCAGGAGTAGGCAACGGCGTAGGATAAAGTGTAAGGCTGGTGGTGGATTTGCGTTCTGGGCTAGGGTTAGGGTTAGGGAACGGCAAGGCTTAGGGCACAGGTCAGGGTACGGAAACGCGGGAGGGTAAGGCTACGTGCTGATGCACGGTTAAGTGCCAGAGTACAGGCCAGGAATAGGCAACAGCGTAGGGTAAGGTGTAGGGCTGGTGGTTGGTTTCCGTTCCAGGCTAGGGTTAGTGTTAGGGAACGGCAAGGCTTAGGGCACAGGTGAGGGTACGGAAACGTGGGAGGGTCGGGCTACGTGCTGACGGACTGGTCAGTGCCAGCGTACGGGCCAGGAGTAGGCAACGGCGTAGGATAAAGTGTAGGGCTGGTGGTGGATTTGCGTTCCTGGCTAGGGTTAGGGTTAGGGAACGGCAAGGCTTAGGGCACAGGTGAGGGAACGGAAACGTGGGAGGGTCACGCTACGTGCTGACACACGGTTCAGTGCCAGCGTACGGGCCAGGAATAGGGAACGGCGTAAGTTAAGGTGTAGGGCTGGTGGTGGGTTTCCGTTCCGGGCTAGGGTTAGGGTTAGGGAACGTCAAGGCTTAGGGCACAGGTGAGGGTACGGAAACGTTGGAGGCTCAGACTACGTGCTGACGCATGGTTCAGTGCCAGCGTACGGGTCAGGAGTAGGATACGGCGTAAGGTAAGGTGTAGGGCTGAAGGTGGGTTTCTATTTCGGGCTAGGGTTAGGGTTAGGGAAAGGCAAGGCTTAGGGCACAGGTGAGGATACGGAAACGTGGGAGGGTCAGGCTACATCCTGACGCACGGTTCATTGCCAGCGTACGGGCCAGGAATAGGTTACGGCGTAAGGTAAGGTGTAAGGCTGATGGTGGGTTTCCGTTCCGGGCTAGGGTTATGGTTAGGGAACGGCAAGGCTTAGGGCACAAGTGAGGGTACTGAAACGTGGGAGGGTCAGGCTACGTGCTGACGCATGCGTCAGTGCCAGCGTACGGGCCAGGAGTAGGGTACGGCGTAAGGTAATGTGTAGCGCTTGTGGTTGATTTCCTTTCCAGACTAGGTTTATGGTTAGGGAACGACAAGGCTTAGGGCACAGGTGAGGGTACGGAAACGTGAGAGGGACGGGCTACGTGCTGACGCACGGGTCAGTGCCAGCGTACGGAACAGGAGTAGGCAACGGCATAGGATACAGTGTAGGGCTGGTGGTGGATTTGCGTTCAGGGCTAGGGTTAGGGTTAGGGAACGGCAAGCCTTAGGGCACAGGTGAGGGTATGGAAACGTGGGAGGGTCAGGCTACGTGCTGACGCACGGGTCAGTGCCAGCGTACGGGTCAGGAGTAGGGTACGGCGTAATGTATGGTGTAGGGCTGGTGGTGGGTTTCCGTTCCGGGATAGGGTTAGGGTTAGGGAACGGCTAGGCTTAGGGCACAGGTGAGGGTACGGAAACTTGGGAGGCTCAGGCTACATGCTGACGCAATGTTCAGTGCCAGCGTACGGGCCAGGAATAGGGTACGGCGTAAGCTAAGGTGTAGGGATGGTGGTGGGTTTCTAATCCGGGCTAGGGTTAGGGTTAGGGAACGGCAAGTCTTAGGGCAAAGGAGAGGGTACGGAAACGTGGGAGGGTCAGGCTACATGCTAACGCACTGTTCAGTGCCAGCGTACGGGCCAGGAATAGGGTACGGCGTAAGGTAAGGTGTACGGCTGGTGGTGGGTTTCCGTTCCGGGCTAGGGTTAGGGTTAGGGAACGGCAAGGCTTAGGGCACAGGTGAGGTTACAGAAACGTGGGACGGTCAGGCTACGTGCTGACGCATGTGTCAATGCCAGCATACGGGCGAGGAGTAGGCAACGGCGTAAGGTAAGGTGTACGGCTGGTGGTTGGTTTCCGTTCCAGGCTAGGGTTAGGGTTAGGGAACGGCAAGGGTTAGGGCACAGGTGATGGTACGGAAACGTGGGAGGGTCAGGCTACGTGCTGACGCACGGTTCAGTGGCAGCGTACGGGCCAGGAATAGGGAACGGCGTAAGGTAAGGTGTAGGGCTGGTGGTGGGTTTCCTTTCCGGGCTAGGGTTAGGGTTAGGGAACGGCAAGGCTTAGGGCACAGGTCAGGGTACGGAAACGCGGGAGGGTAAGGCTACGTGCTGATGCACGGGTCAGTGCCAGAATACGGGCCAGTAGTAGGCAACGGCGTAGGGTAAGGTTTTGGGCTGGTGGTGGGATTCCATTCCGGGCTAGGGTTAGGGTTAGGGAACCGCAGGGCTTAGGGCACAGGTGAGGGTACGGAGACGAGGGAGGGTCAGGCTACGTGCTGACGCACGAGTCACTGCCAGCTTACGGACCAGGAGTAGGCAACGGCGTAAGGTAAGGTGTAGGGCTGGTGGTTGGTTTCTGTTCCAGGCTAGGGTTAGGGTTAGGGAACGGCAAGGCTTAGGGCACAGTTGAGGGTACGGAAACGTTGGAGGGTCGGGCTACGTGCTGATGCACGGGTCAGTGCCAGCGTACGGGACAGGAGTAGGCAACGGCATAGGATAAAGTGTAGGGCTGGTGCTGGATTTGCGTTCCGGGCTAGGGTTAGGGTAAGGGAAAGGCAAGGCTTAGGGCTCAGGAGAGGGAACGGAAACGTGGGAGTGTCAGGCTACGTGCTGACGCACGGTTCAGTGCCAGCGTACGGGCCAGGAATAGGGAACGGCATAAGTTAAGGTGTAGGGCTGGTGGTGGGTTTCCGTTCCGGGCTAGGGTTAGGGTTAGGGAACAGCAAGGCTTAGGGCACAGGTGAGGGTACGTAAACCTGGGAGGGTCAGGCTACGTGCTGACGCACGGGTCAATGCCAGCGTACGGGCGAGTAGTAGGCAACGGCGTAAGGTAAGGTGTACGGCAGGTGGTTGTTTTCCGTTCCAGGCTAGGGTTAGGGTTAGGGAACGGCAAGGCTTAGGACACAGGTGAGGGTACGGAAAAGTGGGAGGGTCAGGCTACGTGCTGACGCACGGTTCAGTGCCAATATACGGGCCAGGAATAGGGAAAGTCGTAAGGTAAGGTATAGGGCTGGTGGTGGGTTTCCGTTCCGGGCTAGGGTTAGGGTTAGGGAACGGCAAGGCTTCGGGCACAGGTCAGGGAACGGAAACGCGTGAGGGTAAGGCCACGTGCTAATGCACGGTTCAGTGCCGGAGTACAGGCCAGTAGTAGGCAACGGCGTAAGGTAAGGTGTAGGGCTGGTGGTTGGTTTCCGTTCCAGGCTAGGGTTAGTGTTAGGGAACGGCAAGGCTTAGGGCACAGGTGAGGGTACGGAAACGTGGGAGGGTCGGGCTACGGGCAGACGCACTGGTCAGTGCCAGCGTACGGGCCAGGAGTAGGCAACGGCGTAAGATAAGGTGTAGGGCTGGCGGTTGGTTTCTGTTCCAGGCTAGGGTTAGGGTTAGGGAACGGCAAGACTTAGGGCACAGGTGAGGGTACGGAAACGTTGGAGGGTCGGGCTACGTGCTGATGCACGGGTCAGTGCCAGCGTATGGGCCAGGAGTAGGCAACGGCATAGGATAATGTGTAGGGCTGGTGGTGGATTTGCGTTCCGGGCTAGGGTTAGGGTTAGGGAACGGCAAGGCTTAGGGCTCAGGTGAGGGAACGGAAATGTGGGAGGGTCAGGCTACGTGCTGACACACGGTTCAGTGCCAAACTACGGGCCAGGAATAGGGAACGGCGTAAGTTAAGGTGTAGGGCTGGTGGTGGGTTTCCGTTCCGGGCTAGGGTTAGGGTTAGGGAACGGCAATGCTTAGGGCACAGGTCAGGGTACGGAAACGCGGGAGGGTAAGGCTACGTGCTGATGCGCAGGTCAGTGCCAGAGTACACGCCAGTAGTAGGCAACGGCGTAGGGTAAGGTTTTGGGCTGGTGGTAGGTTTCCACTCCGGGCTAGGGTTAGGGTTAGGGAAAGGCAAGGCTTAGGGCACAGGTGAGGTTACGGAAACGTGGGAGGGTCAGGCTACATGCTGACGCACGGTTCAGTGCCAGCGTACGGGCCAGGAATAGGTTACGGCGTAAGGTATGGTGTAGGGCTGGTGGTGGGTTTCCGTTCCGGGCTAGGGTTATGGTTAGGGAACGGCAAGGCTTAGGGCACAGGTGAGGGTACTGAAACGTGGGAGGGTCAGGCTACGTGCTGACGCATGGGTCAGTGCCAGGGTACGGGCCAGGAGTAGGGTACGGCGTAAGGTAAAGTGTAGCGCTTGTGGTTGATTTCCTTTCCAGGCTAGGTTTAGGGTAAGGGAACGGCAAGGCTTAGGGCACAGGTGAGGGTACGGAAACGTGAGAGGGACGGGCTACGTGCTGACGCACGGGTCAGTGCCAGCGTACGGAACAGGAGTAGGCAACGGCATAGGATACAGTGTAGGGCTGGTGGTGGATTTGCATTCAGGGCTAGGGTTAGGGTTAGGGAACGGCAAGGCTTAGGGCACAGGTGAGGGTATGGAAACTTGGGAGGGTCAGGCTACATGCTGACGCAATGTTCAGTGGCAGCGTACGGGCCAGGAATAGGGTACGGCGTAAGGTAAGGTGTAGAGCTGGTGGTGGGTTTCTAATCCGGGCTAGGGTTAGGGTTAGGGAAAGGCAAGTCTTAGGGCAAAGGAGAGGGTATGGAAACGTGGGAGGGTCAGGCTACATGCTGACGCACGGTTCAGTGCCAGCGTACGGGCCAGGAATTGGGTACTGCGTAAGGTAAGGTGTAGAGCTGGTGGTGGGTTTCTAATCCGGGCTAGGGTTAGGGTTAGGGAACAGCAAGTCTTAGGGCGCAGGTGAGGGTACGTAAACGTGGGAGGGTCAGGCTACGTGCTGACGCACGGGTCAATGCCAGCGTACGGGCTTGTAGTAGGCAACGGCGTAAGGTAAGGTGTACGGCAGGTGGTTGTTTTCCGTTCCAGGCTAGGGTTAGGGTTAGGGAACGGCTAGGCTTAGGACACAGGTGAGGGTACGGAAAAGTGGGAGGGTCAGGCTACGTGCTGACGCACGGTTCAGTACCAATATACGGGCCAGGAATAGGGAAAGTCGTAAGGTAAGGTATAGGGCTGGTGGTGGGTTTCCGTTCCGGGCTAGGGTTAGGGTTAGGGAACGGCAAGGCTTCGGGCACAGGTCAGGGAACGGAAACGCGTGAGGGTAAGGCCACGTGCTAATGCACGGGTCAGTGCCGGAGTACAGGCCAGTAGTAGGCAACGGCGTAAGGTAAGGTGTAGGGCTGGTGGTTGGTTTCCGTTCCAGGCTAGGGTTAGTGTTAGGGAACGGCAAGGCTTAGGGCACAGGTGAGGGTATGGAAACGTGGGAGGGTCGGGCTACGGGCTGACGCACTGGTCAGTGCCAGCGTACGGGCCAGGAGTAGGCAACGGCGTAGGATAAAGTGTAGGGCTGGTGGTGGATTTGCCTTCCTGGCTAGGGTTAGGGTTAGGGAAGAGCAAGGCTTAGGGCACAGGTGAGGGAACGGAAACGTGGGAGGGTCAGGCTACGTGTTGACACACGGTTCAGTGCCAGCGTACGGGCCAGGAATAGGGAACTGCGTAAGTTAAGGTGTAGGGCTGGTGGTTGGTTTCCGTTCCGGGCTAGGGTTACGGTTAGGGAACGTCAAGGCTTAGGGCACAGGTGAGGTTACGGAAACGTTGGAGGCTCAGACTACGTACTGACGCATGGTTCAGTGCCAGCGTACGGGTCAGGAGTAGGATACGGCGTAAGGTAAGGTGTAGGGCTGGTGGTGGGTTTCTATTCCGTGCTAGGGTTAGGGTTAGGGAAAGGCAAGTCTTAGGGCACAGGTGAGGTTACGGAAACGTGGGAGGGTCAGGCTACATGCTGACGCACGGTTCAGTGCCAGCGTACGGGCCAGGAATAGGTTACGGCGTAAGGTAAGGTGTAGGGCTGGTGGTGGGTTTCCGTTCTGGTCTAGGGTTATGGTTAGGGAACGGCAAGGCTTAGGGCACAGGTGAGGGTACTGAAACGTGGGAGGGTCAGGCTACGTGCTGACGCATGGGTCAGTGCCAGCGTACGGACCAGGTGTAGGGTACGGCGTAAGGTACAGTGTAGCGCTTGTGGTTGATTTCCTTTCCAGGCTAGGTTTAGGGTTAGGGAACGGCAAGTCTTAGGGCACAGGTGAGGGTACGGAAACTTGGGAGGGTCAGGCTACATGCTGACGCAATGTTCAGTGCCAGCGTACGGGCCAGGAATAGGGTACGGCGTAAGGTAAGGTGTAGGGCTGGTGTTGGGTTTCTAATCCGGGCTAGGGTTAGGGTTAGGGAACGGCAAGTCTTAGGGCAAAGGAGAGGGTATGGAAATGTGGGAGGGTCAGGCTACATGCTGACGCACGGTTCAGTGCCAGCGTACGGCCCAGGAATAGGGTACGGCGTAACGTAAGGTGAACGGCTGCTGGTGGGTTTCCGTTCCGGGCTAGGGTTAGGGTTAGGGAACGGCAAGGCTTAGGGCACAGGTGAGGTTACAGAAACGTGGGACGGTCAGGCTACGTGCTGACGCATGTGTCAATGCCAGCATACGGGCGAGGAGTAGGCAACGGCGTAAGGTAAGGTGTACGGCTGGTGGTTGGTTTCCGTTCCAGGCTAAGGTTAGGGTTAGGGAACGGCAAGGCTTAGGGCACAGGTGATGGTACGGAAACGTGGGAGGGTCAGGCTACGTGCTGACGCACGATTCACTGCCAGCGTACGGGCCAGGAATAGGGAACGGCGTAAGGTAAGGTGTAGGGCTGGTGGTGGGTTTCCGTTCCGGGCTAGGGTTAGGGTTAGGGAACGGCAAGGCTTAGGGCACAGGTCAGGGTACGGAAACGCGGGAGGGTAAGGCTACGTGCAGATGCACGGGTCAGTACCAGAGTACAGGCCAGTAGTAGGCAACGGCACAGGGTAAGGTTTTGGGCTGGTGGTGGGATTCCATTCCGGGCTAGGGTTAGGGTTAGGGAACCGCAGGGCTTAGGGCACAGGTGAGGGTACGGAGACGAGGGAGGTTCAGGCTACATGCTGACGCACGAGTCAATGCCAGGGTACGAGCCAGGAGTAGGCAACGGCGTAAGGTAAGGTGTAGGGCTGGCGGTTGGTTTCTGTTCCAGGCTAGGGTTAGGGTTAGGGAACGGCAAGGCTTAGGGCACAGGTGAGGGTACGGAAACGTTGGAGGGTCGGGCTACGTGCTGATGCACGGGTCAGTGCCAGCGTATGGGCCAGGAGTAGGCAACGGCATAGGAAAAAGTGTAGGGCTGGTGGTGGATTTGCGTTCCGGGCTAGGGTTAGGGTTAGGGAACGGCAAGGCTTAGGGCTCAGGTGAGGGAACGGAAACGTGGGAGGGTCAGGCTACGTGCTGACGCACGGTTCAGTGCCAAAGTACGGGCCAGGAATAGGGAACGGCGTAAGTTAAGGTGTAGGGCTGGTGGTGGGTTTCCGTTCCGGGCTAGGGTTAGGGTTAGGGAACGGCAAGGCTTAGGGCACAGGTCAGGGTACGGAAACGCGGGAGGGTAAGGCTACGTGCTGATGCGCAGGTCAGTGCCAGAGTACACGCCAGTAGTAGGCAACGGCGTAGGGTAAGGTTTTGGGCTGGTGGTAGGTTTCCATTCCGGGCTAGGGTTAGGGTTAGGGAAAGGCAAGGCTTATGGCACAGGTGAGGTTACGGAAACGTGGGAGGGTCAGGCTACATGCTGACGCACGGTTCAGTGCCAGCGTACGGGCCAGGAATAGGTTACGGCGTAAGGTATGGTGTAGGGCTGGTGGTGGGTTTCCGTTCCGGGCTAGGGTTATGGTTAGGGAACGGCAAGGCTTAGGGCACAGGTGAGGGTACTGAAACGTGGGAGGGTCAGGCTACGTGCTGACGCATGGGTCAGTGCCAGGGTACGGGCCAGGAGTAGGGTACGGCGTAAGGTAAAGTGTAGCGCTTGTGGTTGATTTCCTTTCCAGGCTAGGTTTAGGGTTAGGGAACGGCAAGGCTTAGGGCACAGGTGAGGGTACGGAAACGTGAGAGGGACGGGCTACGTGCTGACGCACGGGTCAGTGCCAGCGTACGGAACAGGAGTAGGCAACGGCATAGGATACAGTGTAGGGCTGGTGGTGGATTTGCGTTCAGGGCTAGGGTTAGGGTTAGGGAACGGCAAGGCTTAGGGCACAGGTGAGGGTATGGAAACTTGGGAGGGTCAGGCTACATGCTGACGCAATGTTCAGTGCCAGCGTACGGGCCAGGAATAGGGTACGGCGTAAGGTAAGGTGTAGAGCTGGTGGTGGGTTTCTAATCCGGGCTAGGGTTAGGGTTAGGGAAAGGCAAGTCTTAGGGCAAAGGAGAGGGTACGGAAACGTGGGAGGGTCATGCTACATGCTGACGCACGGGTCAGTGCCAGCGTACGGGCCAGGAATAGGGTACGGCGTAAGGTAAGGTGTACGGCTGGTGGTGGGTTTCCGTTCCGGGCTAGGGTTAGGGTTAGGGAACGGCAAGGCTTAGGGCACAGGTGAGGTTACAGAAACGTGGGACGGTCAGGCTACGTGCTGACACATGTGTCAATGCCAGCATACGGGCGAGGAGTAGGCAACGGCGTAAGGTAAGGTATACGGCTGGTGGTTGGTTTCCGTTCCAGGCTAAGGTTAGGGTTAGGGAACGGCAAGGCTTAGGGCACAGGTGATGGTACGGAAACGTGGGAGGGTCAGGCTACGTGCTGACGCACGGTTCAGTGCCAGCGTACGGGCCAGGAATAGGGAACGGCGTAAGGTAAGGTGTAGGTCTGGTGGTGGGTTTCCGTTCCGGGCTAGGGTTAGGGTTAGGGAACGGCAAGGCTTAGGGCACAGGTCAGGGTACGGAAACGCGGGAGAGTAAGGCTACGTGCTGATGCACGGGTCAGTACCAGAGTACAGGCCAGTAGTAGGCAACGGCGTAGGGTAAGGTTTTGGGCTGGTGGTGGGATTCCATTCCGGGCTAGGGTTAGGGTTAGGGAACCGCAGAGCTTAGGGCACAAGTGAGGGTACGGAGACGAGGGAGGGTCTGGCTACGTGCTGACACACGGGTCAATGCCAGCATACGGGCCAGGAGTAGGCAACGGCGTAAGGTAAGGTGTAGGGCTGGTGGTTGGTTTCTGTTCCAGGCTAGGGTTAGGGTTAGGGAACGGCAAGTCTTAGGGCACAGGTGAGGGTACGGAAACGTTGGAGGGTCGGGCTACGTGCTGATGCACGGGTCACTGCCAGCGTACGGGTCAGCAGTAGGGTACGGCGTAATGTAAGGTGTAGGGCTGGTGGTGGGTTTCTATTCCGGGCTAGGGTTAGGGTTAGGGAACGGCAAGGCTTAGGGCACAGGTGAGGGTACGGAAACTTGGGAGAGTCAGGCTACATGCTGACGCACTGTTCAGTGCCAGCGTACGGGCCAGGAATAGGGTACGGTGTAAGGTAAGGTGTAGGGCTGGTGGTAGGTTTCTAATCCGGGCTAGGGTTAGGGTTAGGGAACGGCAAGTCTTAGGGCAAAGGAGAGGGTACGGAAACGTGGGAGGGTCAGGCTACGTGCTGACGCATGTTTCAGTGCCAGCGTACGGGCCAGGAATAGGGTACGGCGTAAGGTAAGGTGTACGGCTGGTGGTGGGTTTCCGTTCCGGGCTAGGGTTAGGGTTAGGGAACGGCAAGGCTTAGGGCACAGGTGAGGTTACAGATACGTGGGACTGTCAGGCTACGTGCTGACGCACGTGTCAGTGCCAGCGTACGGGCCAGGTGTAGGCAACGGCGTAAGGTAAGATGTAGGGCTGGTGGTTGGTTTCCGTTCCAGGCTAGGCTTAGCGTAAGGGAACGGCAAGGCTTAGGGCACAGGTGAGGGTACCGAAACGTGGGAGGGTCAGGCTACATGCTGACGCACGGTTCAGTGCCAACGTACGGGCCAGGAATAAGTTACGGCGTAAGGTAAGGTGTAGGGCTGGTGGTGGGTTTCCGTTCCAGGCTAGGGTTAGGGTTAGGGAACGGCAAGGCTTAGGGCACAGGTGAGGGTACGGAAACGTGGGAGGGTCAGGCTACGTGCTGACGCACGGGTCAGTGCCAGCGTACGGGTCAGTTGCAGCGTACGGCGTAAGGTATGGTGTAGGGCTGGTTGTGGGTTATTATTCCGGGCTACGGTTAGGGTTAGGGAATGGCAAGGCTTAGGGCACAGGTGAGGGTACCGAAACGTGGGAGGGTCAGGCTACGTGCTGACGCACGTGTCAGTGCCAGCGTACGGGCCAGGAGTAGGCAACGGCGTAAGGTAAGGTGTAGGGCTGGTGGTTGGTTTCCGTTCCAGGCTAGGGTTAGGGTTAGGGAACAGCAAGGCTTAGGGCACAGGTGAGGGTACGGAAACGTGGGAGGGTCGGGCTACGTGCTGACGCACGGGTCAGTGCCAGCGTACGGGCCAGGAGTAGGCAACGGCGTAGGATAAAGTGTAGGGCTGGTGGTGGATTTGCGTTCTGGGCTAGGGTTAGGGTTAGGGAACCGCAAGGCTTAGGGCACAGGTCAGGGTACAGAAACGCGGGAGGGTAAGGCTATGTGCTGATGCACGGTTCAGTGCCAGAATACAGGCCAGGAGTAGGCAACGGCGTAGGGTAAGGTGTAGGGCTGGTTGTGGGTTTCCGTTCCGGGCTAGGGTTAGGGTTAGGGAACGGCAAGGCTTAGGGCACAGGTGAGGGTACGTAAACGTGGGAGGGTCAGGCTACGTGCTGACGCACGGGTCAATGCCAGCGTACGGGCGAGGAGTAGGCAACGGCGTAAGGTTATGTTTAGGGCTGGTGGTGGGTTTCCGTTCCGGACTAGGGTTAGGGTTAGCGAACGGCAAGGCTTAGGGCACAGGTCAGGGTACGGAAACGCGTGATGGTAAGGCTACGTGCTGATGCACGGTTCAGTGCCAGAGTACAGGCCAGGATAGGCAACGGCGTAGGGTAAGGTGTAGGGCTGGTGGTGGGTTTCCGTTCAGGGCTAGGGTTAGGGTTAGGGAACGGCAAGGCTTAGGGCACAGGTGAGGGTACGGAAACGTGGGAGGGTCAGGCTACGTGCTGACGCACCGTTCAGTGCCAGCGTACAGGCCAGGAATAGGGTACGGCGTAAGGTAAGGTGTAGGGCTGGTGGTGGGTTTCTAATCCGGGCTAGGGTTAGGGTTAGGGAACGGCAAGTCTTAGGGCAAAGGAGAGGGTACGGAAACGTGGGAGGGTCAGGCTACGTGCTGACGCACGGTTCAGTGCCAGCGTACGGGCCAGGAATATGGTACGGCGTAAGGTAAGGTGTACGGCTGGTGGTGGGTTTCCGTTCCGGGCTAGGGTTGGGGTTAGGGAACGGCAAGGCTTAGGGCACAGGTGAAGTTACAGAAACGTGGGACGGTCAGGCTACGTGCTGACGCACGTGTCAGTGCCAGCGTACGGGCCAGGGGTAGGCAACAGCGTAAGGTAAGATGTAGGGCTGGTGGTTGGTTTCCGTTCCAGGCTAGGGTTAGGGTAAGGGAACGGCAAGGCTTAGGGCACAGGTGAGGGTACCGAAACGTGGGAGGGTCAGGCTACATGCTGACGCACGGTTCAGTGCCAGCGTATGGGCCAGGAATAAGTTACGGCGTAAGGTAAGGTGTAGGGCTGGTGGTGGGTTTCCGTTCGGGGCTAGGGTTAGGGTTAGGGAACGGCAAGGCTTAGGGCACAGGTGAGGGTACGGAAAAGTGGGAGGGTCAGGCTACGTGCTGACGCACGGGTCAGTGCCAGCGTGCGGGTCAGTAGCAGTGTACGGCGTAATGTATGGTGTAGGGCTGGTGGTGGGTTACTATTCCGGGCTAGGGTTAGGGTTAGGGAATGGCAAGGCTTAGGGCACAGGTGAGGGTACGGAAACGTGGGAGGGTCGGGCTACGTGCTGACGCACGGGTCAGTGCCTGCGTACGGGCCAGGAGTAGGCAACGGCGTAGGATAAAGTTTAGGGCTGGTGGTGGATTTGCGTTCTGGGATAGGGTTAGGGTTAGGGAACGGCAAGGCTTAGGGCACAGGTCAGGGAACGGAAACGCGGGAGGGTAAGGCTACGTGCTGATGCACGGTTCAGTGCCAGAGTACAGGCCAGGAGTAGGCAACGGCGTAGGGTAAGGTGTAGGGCTGGTGGTGGGTTTCCGTTCCGGGCTAGGGTTAGGGTTAGGGAACGGCAAGGCTTAGGGCAGAGGTGAGGGTACGGAAACGTGAGAGGGACGGGCTACGTGCTGATGCACGGGTCAGTGGCAGCGTACGGAACAGGAGTAGGCAACGGCATAGGATACAGTGTAGGGCTGGTGGTGGATTTGCGTTCAGGGCTAGGGTTAGGGTTAGGGAACGGCAAGGCTTAGGGCACAGGTGAGGGTACGTAAACGTGGGAGGGTCAGGCTACGTGCTGACGCACGGGTCAATGCCAGCGTACGGGCGAGGAGTAGGCAACGGCGTAAGGTTATGTTTAGGGCTGGTGGTGGGTTTCCGTTCTGGACTAGGGTTAGGATTAGGGAACGGCAAGGCTTAGGGCACAGGTCAGGGTACGGAAACGCGTGAGGGTAAGGCTACGTGCTGATGCACGGTTCAGTGCCAGAGTACAGGCCAGGATAGGCAACGGCGTAGGGTAAGGTGTAGGGCTGGTGGTGGGTTTCCGTTCAGGGCTAGGGTTAGGGTTAGGGAACGGCAAGGCTTAGGGCACAGGTGAGGGTACGGAAACGTGGGAGGGTCAGGCTACGTGCTGACGCACCGTTCAGTGCCAGCGTACAGGCCAGGAATAGGGTACGGCGTAAGGTAAGGTGTAGGGCTGGTGGTGGGTTTCTAATCCGGGCTAGGGTTAGGGTTAGGGAACGGCAAGTCTTAGGGCAAAGGATAGGGTACGGAAACGTGGGAGGGTCAGGCTACGTGCTGACGCACGTTTCAGTGCCAGCGTACGGGCCAGGAATATGGTACGGCGTAAGGTAAGGTGTACGGCTGGTGGTGGGTTTCCGTTCCGGGCTAGGGTTAGGGTTAGGGAACGGCAAGGCTTAGGGCACAGGTGAAGTTACAGAAACGTGGGACGGTCAGGCTACGTGCTGACGCACGTTTCAGTGCCAGCGTACGGGCCAGGGGTAGGCAAAGGCGTAAGGTAAGATGTAGGGCTGGTGGTTGGTTTCCGTTCCAGGCTAGGGTTAGGGTAAGGGAACGGCAAGGCTTAGGGCACAGGTGAGGGTACCGAAACGTGGGAGGGTCAGGCTACATGCTGACGCACGGTTCAGTGCCAGCGTATGGGCCAGGAATAAGTTACGGCGTAAGGTAAGGTGTAGGGCTGGTGGTGGGTTTCCGTTCGGGGCTAGGGTTAGGGTTAGGGAACGGCAAGGCTTAGGGCACAGGTGAGGGTACGGAAACGTGGGAGGGTCAGGCTACGTGCTGACGCACGGGTCAGTGCCAGCGTGCGGGTCAGTAGCAGTGTACGGCCTAAGGTATGGTGTAGGGCTGGTGGTGGGTTACTATTCCGGGCTAGGGTTAGGGTTAGGGAATGGCAAGGCTTAGGGCACATGTGAGGGTACGGAAACGTGGGAGGGTCAGGCTATGTGCTGACGCACGTGTCAGTGCCAGCGTACGGGCCAGGAGTAGGCAACGGCGTAAGGTAAGGTGTAGGGCTGGTGGTTGGTTTCCGATCCAGGCTAGGGTTAGGGTTAGGGAACGGCAAGGCTTAGGGCACAGGTGAGGGTACGGAAACGTGGGAGGGTCGGGCTACGTGCTGACGCACGGGTCAGTGCCTGCGTACGGGCCAGGAGTAGGCAACGGCGTAGGATAAAGTTTAGGGCTTGTGGTGGATTTGCGTTCTGGGCTAGGGTTAGGGTTAGGGAACGGCAAGGCTTAGGGCACAGGTCAGGGAACGGAAACGCGGGAGGGTAAGGCTACGTGCTGATGCACGGTTCAGTGCCAGAGTACAGGCCAGGAGTAGGCAACGGCGTAGGGTAAGGTGTAGGGCTGGTGGTGGGTTTCCGTTCCGGGCTAGGGTTAGGGTTAGGGAACGGCAAGGCTTAGGGCAGAGGTGAGGGTACGGAAACGTGAGAGGGACGGGCTACGTGCTGACGCACGGGTCAGTGGCAGCGTACGGAACAGGAGTAGGCAACGGCATAGGATACAGTGTAGGGCTGGTGGTGGATTTGCGTTCAGGGCTAGGGTTAGGGTTAGGGAACTGCAAGGCTTAGGGCACAGGTGAGGGTATGGAAACGTTGGAGGGTCAGGCTACGTGCTGACGCACGGGTCAGTGCCAGCGTACGGGTCAGGAGTAGGGTACGGCGTAATGTAAGGTGTAGGGCTGGTGGTGGGTTTCTATTCCGGGCTAGGCTTAGGGTTAGGGAACGGCAAGGCTTAGGGCACAGGTCAGGGTACAGAAACGCGGGATTGTAAGGCTACGTGCTGATGCACGGTTCAGTGCCAGAGTACAGGCCAGGAGTAGGCAACGGTGTAGGGTAAGGTGTAGGGCTGGTGGTGGGTTTCCGTTCCGGGCTAGGGTTAGGGTTAGGGAACGGCAAGGCTTAGGGCACAGGTGAAGGTACGTAAACGTGGGAGTGTCAGGCTACGTGCTGACGCACGGGTCAATGCCAGCGTACGGGCGAGGAGTAGACAACGGCGTAAGGTAAGGTTTAGGGCTGGTGGTGGGTTTCCGTTCCGGACTAGGGTTAGGGTTAGGGAACGGCAAGACTTAGGGCACAGGTCAGGGTACGGAAACGCGTGAGGGTAAGGCTACGTGCTGATGCACGGTTCAGTGCCAGAGTACAGGCCAGGAGTAGGCAACGGCGTAGGGTAAGGTGTAGGGCTGGTGGTGGGTTTCCGTTCCGGGCTAGGGTTAGGGTTAGGGAACGGCAAGGCTTAGGGCACAGGTGAGGTACGTAAACGTGGGAGGGTCAGGCTACGTGCTGACGCACGGGTCAATGCCAGCGTACGGGCGAGGAGTAGGCAACGACGTAAGGTAAGGTGTACGACTGGTGGTTGGTTTCCGTTCCAGGCTAGGGTTAGGGTTAGGGAATGGCACGGCTTAGGGCACAGGTGAGGGTACGGAAACGTGGGAGGGTCAGGCTACGTGCTGACGCCCGGTTCAGTGCCAGCGTACGGGCCAGGAATAGGGTACGGCGTAAGGTAAGGTGTAGGGCTGGTGGTGGGTTTCTAATCCGGGCTAGGGTTAGGGTTAGGGAACGGCAAGTCTTAGGGCAAAGGAGAGGGTACGGAAACGTGGGAGGGTCAGGCTACGTGCTGACGCACGGTTCAGTGCCAGCGTACGGGCCAGGAATAGGGTACGGCGTAAGGTAAGGTGTACGGCTGGTGGTGGGTTTCCGTTCCGGGCTAGGGTTAGGGTTAGGGAACGGCAAGGCTTAGGGCACAGGTGAGGGTACGTAAACGTGGGAGTGTCAGGCTACGTGCTGACGCACGGGTCAATGCCAGCGTACGGGCGAGGAGTAGGCAACGGCGTAAGGTAAGGTTTAGGGCTGGTGGTGGGTTTCCGTTCCGGACTAGGGTTAGGGTTAGGGAACGGCGAGGCTTAGGGCACAGGTCAGGGTACGGAAACGCGTGAGGGTAAGGCTACGTGCTGATGCACGGTTCAGTGCCAGAGTACAGGCCAGGAGTAGGCAACGGCGTAGGGTAAGGTGTAGGGCTGGTGGTTGGTTTCCGTTCCGGGCTAGGGTTAGGGTTAGGGAACGGCAAGGCTTAGGGCACAGGTGAGGGTACTGAAACGTGGGAGGGTCAGGCTACGTGCTGACGCACGGGTCAGTGGCAGCGTACGGACCAGGAGTAGGGTACGGCGTAAGGTAAAGTGTAGCGCTTGTGGTTGATTTCCTTTCCAGGCTAGGTATAGGGTTAGGGAACGGCAAGGCTTAGGGCACAGGTGAGGGTACGGAACCTTGGGAGGGTCAGGCTACATGCTGACGCAATGTTCAGTGCCAGCGTACGGGCCAGGAATAGGGTACGGCGTAAGGTAAGGTGTAGGGCTGGTGGTTGGTTTCTGTTCCAGGCTAGGGTTAGGGTTAGGGAACGGCAAGGCTTAGGGCACAGGTGAGGGTACGGAAACGTTGGAGGGTCGGGCTACGTGCTGATGCACGGGTCAGTGCCAGCGTATGGGCCAGGAGTAGGCAACGGCATAGGATAAAGTGTAGGGCTGGTGGTGGATTTGCTTTCCGGGCTAGGGTTAGGGTTAGGGAACGGCAAGGCTTAGGGCTCAGGTGAGAGAACGGAAACGTGGGAGGGTCAGGCTACGTGCTGACGCACGGTTCAGTGCCAAAGTACGGGCCAGGAATAGGGAACGGCGTAAGTTAAGGTGTAGGGCTGGTGGTGGGTTTCCGTTCCGGGCTAGGGTTAGGGTTAGGGAACGGCAAGGCTTAGGGCACAGGTCAGGGTACGGAAACGCGGGAGGGTAAGGCTACGTGCTGATGCGCAGGTCAGTGCCAGAGTACACGCCAGTAGTAGGCAACGGCGTAGGGTAAGGTTTTGGGCTGGTGGTGGGTTTCCATTCCGGGCTAGGGTTAGGGTTAAGGAAAGGCAAGGCTTAGGGCACAGGTGAGGTTACGGAAACGTGGGAGGGTCAGGCTACATGCTGATGCACGGTTCAGTGCCAGCGTACGGGCCAGGAATAGGTTACGGCGTAAGGTATGGTGTAGGGCTGGTGGTGGGTTTCCTTTCTGGGCTAGGGTTATGGTTAGGGAACGGCAAGGCTTAGGGCACAGGTGAGGGTACTGAAACGTGGGAGGGTCAGGCTACGTGCTGACGCATGGGTCAGTGCCAGGGTACGGGCCAGGAGTAGGGTACGGCGTAAGGTAAAGTGTAGCGCTTGTGGTTGATTTCCTTTCCAAGCTAGGTTTAGGGTTAGGGAACGGCAAGGCTTAGGGCACAGGTGAGGGTACGGAAACGTGAGAGGGACGGGCTACGTGCTGACGCACGGGTCAGTGCCAGCGTACGGAACAGGAGTAGGCAACGGCATAGGATACAGTGTAGGGCTGGTGGTGGATTTGCGTTCAGGGCTAGGGTTAGGGTTAGGGAACGGCAAGGCTTAGGGCACAGGTGAGGGTACGGAAACGTGAGAGGGACGGGCTACGTGCTGACGCACGGGTCAGTGCCTGCGTACGGGCCAGGAATAGGGTACGGCGTAAGGTAAGGTGTACGGCTGGTGGTGGGTTTCCGTTCCGGGCTAGGGTTAGGGTTAGGGAACGGCAAGGCATAGGGCACAGGTGAGGTTACAGAAACGTGGGACGGTCAGGCTACGTGCTGACACATGTGTCAATGCCAGCATACGGGCGAGGAGTAGGCAACGGCGTAATGTAAGGTGTACGGCTGGTGGTTGGTTTCCGTTCCAGGCTAAGGTTAGGGTTAGGGAACGGCAAGGCTTAGGGCATAGGTGAGGGTACGGAAACGTTGGAGGGTCGGGCTACGTGCTGATGCACGGGTCAGTGCCAGCGTACGGGTCAGCAGTAGGGTACGGCGTAATGTAAGGTGTAGGGCTGGTGGTGGGTTTCTATTCCGGGCTAGGGTTAGGGTTAGGGAACGGCAAGGCTTAGGGCACAGGTGAGGGTACGGAAACTTGGGAGGGTCAGGCTACATGCGGACGCACTGTTCAGTGCCAGCTTACGGGCCAGGAATAGGGTACGGCGTAAGGTAAGGTGTACGGCTGGTGGTGGGTTTCCGTTCCGGGCTAGGGTTAGGGTTAGGGAACGGCAAGGCTTAGGGCACAGGTGAGGTTACAGATACGTGGGACTGTCAGGCTACGTGATGACGCACGTGGCAGTGCCAGCGTACGGGCCAGGTGTAGGCAACGGCGTAAGGTAAGATGTAGGGCTGGTGGTTGGTTTCCGTTCCAGGCTAGGCTTAGCGTAAGGGAACGGCAAGGCTTAGGGCACAGGTGAGGGTACCGAAACGTGGGAGGGTCAGGCTACATGCTGACGCACGGTTCAGTGCCAACGTACGGGCCAGGAATAAGTTACGGCATAAGGTAAGGTGTAGGGCTGGTGGTGGGTTTCCGTTCCAGGCTAGGTTTAGGGTTAGGGAACGGCAAGGCTTAGGGCACAGGTGAGGGTACGGAAACGTGGGAGTGTCAGGCTACGTGCTGACGCACGGGTCAGTGCCAGCGTACGGGTCAGTTGCAGCGTACGGCGTAAGGTATGGTGTAGGGCTGGTGGTGGGTTACTATTCCGGGCTACGGTTAGGGTTAGGGAATGGCAAGGCTTAGGGCACAGGTGAGGGTACGGAAACGTGGGAGGTTCAGGCTACGTGCTGACGCACGTGTCAGTGCCAGCGTACGGGCCAGGAGTAGGCAACGGCGTAAGGTTAGGTGTAGGGCTGGTGGTTGGTTTCCGTTCCAGGCTAGGGTTAGGGTTAGGGAACGGCAAGGCTTAGGGCACAGGTGAGGGTACGGAAACGTGGGAGGGTCGGGCTACGTGCTGACGCACGGGTCAGTGCCAGCGTACGGGCCAGGAGTAGGCAACGGCGTAGGATAAAGTGTAGGGCTGGTGGTGGATTTGCGTTCTGGGCTAGGGTTAGGGTTAGGGAACCGCAAGGCTTAGGGCACAGGTCAGGGTACAGAAACGCGGGAGGGTAAGGCTATGTGCTGATGCACGGTTCAGTGCCAGAGTACAGGCCAGGATTAGGCAACGGCGTAGGGTAAGGTGTAGGGCTGGTTGTGGGTTTCCGTGCCGGGCTAGGGTTAGTGTTAGGGAACGGCAAGGCTTAGGGCACAGGTGAAGTTACAGAAACGTGGGACGGTCAGGCTACGTGCTGACGCACGTGTCAGTGCCAGCGTACGGGCCAGGGGTAGGCAACGGCTTAAGGTAAGATGTAGGGCTGGTGGTAGGTTTCCGTTCCAGGCTAGGGTTAGGGTAAGGGAACGGCAAGGCTTAGGGCACAGGTGAGGGTACCGAAACGTGGGAGGGTCAGGCTACATGCTGACGCACGGTTCAGTGCCAGCGTATGGGCCAGGAATAAGTTACGGCGTAAGGTAAGGTGTAGGGCTGGTGGTGGGTTTCTGTTCGGGGCTAGGGTTAGGGTTAGGGAACGGCAAGGCTTAGGGCACAGGTGAGGGTACGGAAACGTGGGAGGGTCAGGCTACGTGCTGACGCACGGGTCAGTGCCAGCGTGCGGGTCAGTAGCAGTGTACGGCGTAAGGTATGGTGTAGGGCTGGTGGTGGGTTACTATTCCGGGCTAGGGTTAGGGTTAGGGAATGGCAAGGCTTAGGGCACAGGTGAGGGTACGGAAACGTGGGAGGGTCAGGCTATGTGCTGACGCACGGGTCAGTGCCAGCGTACGGGCCAAGAGTAGGCAACGGCGTAAGGTAAGGTGTAGGGCTGGTGGTTGGTTTCCGTTCCAGGCTAGGGTTAGGGTTAGGGAACGGCAAGGCTTAGGGCACAGGTGAGGGTACGGAAACGTGGGAGGGTCGGGCTACGTGCTGACGCACGGGTCAGTGCCTGCGTACGGGCCAGGAGTAGGCAACGGCGTAGGATAAAGTTTAGGGCTGGTGGTGGATTTGCGTTCTGGGCTAGGGTTAGGGTTAGGGAACGGCAAGGCTTAGGGCACAGGTCAGGGAACGGAAACGCGGGAGGGTAAGGCTACGTGCTGATGCACGGTTCAGTGCCAGAGTACAGGCCAGGAATAGGCAACGGCGTAGGGTAAGGTGTAGGGCGGGTGGTGGGTTTCCGTTCCGTGCTAGGGTTAGGATTAGGGAACGGCAAGGCTTAGGGCAGAGGTGAGGGTACGGAAACGTGAGAGGGACGGGCTACGTGCTTACGCACGGGTCAGTGGCAGCGTACGGAACAGGAGTAGGCAACGGCATAGGATAAAGTGTAGGGCTGGTGGTGGATTTGCGTTCAGGGCTAGGGTTAGGGTTAGGGAACGGCAAGGCTTAGGGCACAGGTGAAGGTATGGAAACGTGGGAGGGTCAGGCTACGTGCTGACGCACGGGTCAGTGCCAGCGTACGGGCCAGGGGTAGGCAACGGCGTAAGGTAAGATGTAGGGCTGGTGGTTGGTTTCCGTTCCAGGCTAGGGTTAGGGTAAGGGAACGGCAAGGCTTAGGGCACAGGTGAGGGTACCGAAACGTGGGAGGGTCAGGCTACATGCTGACGCACGATTCAGTGCCAGCGTATGGGCCAGGAATAAGTTACGGCGTAAGGTAAGGTGTAGGGCTGGTGGTTGGTTTCCGTTCGGGGCTAGGGTTAGGGTTAGGGAACGGCAAGGCTTAGGGCACAGGTGAGGGTACGGAAACGTGGGAGGGTCAGGCTACGTGCTGACGCACGGGTCAGTGCCAGCGTGCGGGTCAGTAGCAGCGAACGGCGTAAGGTATGGTGTAGGGCTGGTGGTGGGTTACTATTCCGGGCTAGGGTTAGGGTTAGGGAATGGCAAGTCTTAGGGCACAAGTGAGGGTACGGAAACGTGGGAGGGTCAGGCTATGTGCTGACGCACGGGTCAGTGCCAGCGTACGGGCCAGGAGTAGGCAACGGCGTAAGGTAAGGTGTAGGGCTGGTGGTTGGTTTCCGTTCCAGTCTAGGGTAAGGGTTAGGGAACGGCAAGGCTTAGGGCACAGGTGAGGGTACGGAAACGTGGGAGGGTCGGGCTACATGCTGACGCACGGGTCAGTGCCAGCGTACGGGCCAGGAGTAGGCAACGGCGTAGGATAAAGTGTAGGGCTGGTGGTGGAATTGCGTTCTGGGCTAGGGTTAGGGTTAGGGAACGGCAAGGCTTAGGGCACATGTCAGGGAACGGAAACGCGGGAGGGTAAGGCTACGTGCTGATGCACGGTTCAGTGCCAGAGTACAGGCCAGGAGTAGGCAACGGCGTACGGTAAGGTGTAGGGCTGGTGGTGGGTTTCCGTTCCGGGCTAGGGTTAGGGTTAGGGAACGGCAAGGCTTAGGGCACAGGTGAGGGTATGGAAACGTGGGAGGGTCAGGCTACGTGCTGACGCACGGGTCAGTGCCAGCGTACGGGTCAGGAGTAGGGTACGGCGTAATGTAAGGTGTAGGGCTGGTGGTGGGTTTCTATTCCGGGCTAGGGTTAGGGTTAGGGATCGGCAAGGCTTAGGGCACAGGTGAGGGTACGGAAACTTGGGAGGGTCAGGCTACATGCTGACGCAATGTTCAGTGCCAGCGTACGGGCCAGGAATAGGGTACGGCGTAAGGTAAGGTGTAGGGCTGGTGGTGGGTTTCTAATCCGGGCTAGGGTTAGGGTTAGGGAACGGCAAGTCTTAGGGCAAAGGAGACGGTACGGAAACGTGGGAGGGTCAGGCTACATGCTGACGCACGGTTCAGTGCCAGCGTACGGGCCAGGAATAGGGTACGGCGTAAGGTAAGGTGTACGGCTGGTGGTGGGTTTCCGTTCCGGGCTAGGGTTAGGGTTAGGGAACGGCAAGGCTTAGGGCACAGGTGAGGTTACAGAAACGTGGGACGGTCAGGCTACGTGCTGACGCATGTGTCAATGCCAGCATACGGGCGAGGAGTAGGCAACGGCGTAAGGTAAGGTGTACGGCTGGTGGTTGGTTTCCGTTCCAGGCTAAGGTTATGGTTAGGGAACGGCAAGGCTTAGGGCACAGGTGATGGTACGGAAACGTGGGAGGGTCTGGCTACGTGCTGACGCACGGTTCAGTGCCAGCGTACGGGCCAGGAATAGGGAACGGCATAAGGTAAGGTGTAGGGCTGGTGGTGGGTTTCCGTTCCGGGCTAGGGTGAGGGTTAGGGAACGGCAAGGCTTAGGGCACAGGTCAGGGTACGGAAACGCGGGAGGGTAAGGCTACAGGCTGATGCACGGGTCAGTACCAGAGTACAGGCCAGTAGTAGGCAACGGCGTAGGGTAAGGCTTTGCGCTGGTGGTGGGATTCCATTCCGGGCTAGGGTTAGGGTTAGGGAACCGCAGGGCTTAGCGCACAGGTGAGGGTACGGAGACGAGGGAGGGTCAGGCTACGTGCTGACGCACGGGTCAATGCCAGCGTACGGGCCAGGAGTAGGCAACGGCGTAAGGTAAGGTGTAGGGCTGGTGGTTGGTTTCTGTTCCAGGCTAGGGTTAGGGTTAGGGAACGGCAAGGCTTAGGGCACAGGTCAGGGTACGGAAACGCGTGAGGGTAAGGCCACGTGCTAATGCACGGGTCAGTGCCGGAGTACAGGCCAGTAGTAGGCAACGGCGTAAGGTAAGGTGTAGGGCTGGTGGTTGGTTTCCGTTCCAGGCTAGGGTGAGTGTTAGGGAACGGCAAGGCTTAGGGCACAGGTGAGGGTACGGAAACGTGGGAGGGTCGGGCTACGTGCTGACGCACTGGTCAGTGCCAGCGTACGGGCCAGGAGTAGGCAACGGCATAGGATAAAGTGTAGGGCTGGTGGTGGATTTGCGTTCCTGGCTAGGGTTAGGGTTAGGGAACGGCAAGGCTTAGGGCACAGGTGAGGGAACGGAAACGTGGGTGGGTCAGGCTACGTGCTGACACACGGTTCTGTGCCAGCGTACGGGGCAGGAATAGGGAACGGCGTAAGTTAAGGTGTAGGGCTGGTGGTGGGTTTCCGTTCCGGGCTAGGGTTAGGGTAAGGGAACGGCAAGGCTTAGGGCACAGGTGAGGGTACGTAAACGTGGGAGGGTCAGGCTACGTGCTGACGCACGGGTCAATGCCAGCGTACGGGCGAGGAGTAGGCAACGGCGTAAGGTAATGTTTAGGGCTGGTTGTGGGTTTCCGTTCCGGACTAGGGTTAGGGTTAGGTCACGGCAAGGCTTAGGGCACAGGTCAGGGTACGGAAACGCGTGAGTGTAAGGCTACGTGCTGATGCACGGTTCAGTGCCAGAGTACAGGCCAGGATAGGCAACGGCGTAGGGTAAGGTGTAGGGCTGGTGGTGGGTTTCCGTTCCGGGCTAGGGTTATGGTTAGGGAACGGCAAGGCTTAGGGCACAGGTGAGGGTACGGAAACGTGGGAGGGTCAGGCTACGTGCTGACGCACGGTTCAGTGCCAGCGTACGGGCCAGGAATAGGGTACGGCGTAAGGTAAGGTGTAGGGCTGGTGGTGGGTTTCTAATCCGGGCTAGGGTTAGGGTTAGGGAACGGCAAGTCTTAGGGCAAAGGAGAGGGTACGGAAACGTGTGAGGGTCAGGCTAGGTGCTGACGCACGGTTCAGTGCCAGCGTACGGGCCAGGAATAGGGTACGGCGTAAGGTAAGGTGTACGGCTGGTGGTGGGTTTCCGTTCCGGGCTAGGGTTAGGGTTAGGGAACGGCAAGGCTTAGGGCACAGGTGAAGTTTCAGAAACGTGGGACGGTCAGGCTACGTGCTGACGCACGTGTCAGTGCCAGCGTACGGGCCAGGGGTAGGCAACGGCGTAAGGTAAGATGTAGGGCTGGTGGTTGGTTTCCTTTCCAGGCTAGGGTTAGGGTAAGGGAACGGCAAGGCTTAGGGCACAGGTGAGGGTACCGAAACGTGGGAGGGTCAGGCTACATGCTGACGCACGATTCAGTGCCAGCGTATGGGCCAGGAATAAGTTACGGCGTAAGGTAAGGTGTAGGGCTGGTGGTGGGTTTCCGTTCGGGGCTAGGGTTAGGGTTAGGGAACGGCAAGGCTTAGGGCACAGGTGAGGGTACGGAAAGGTGGGAGGGTCAGGCTACGTGCTGACGCACGGGTCAGTGCCAGCGTGCGGGTCAGTAGCAGCGAACGGCGTAAGGTATGGTGTAGGGCTGGTGGTGGGTTACTATTCCGGGCTAGGGTTAGGGTTAGGGAATGGCAAGTCTTAGGGCACAGGTGAGCGTACGGAAACGTGGGAGGGTCAGGCTATGTGCTGACGCACGGGTCAGTGCCAGCGTACGGGCCAGGAGTAGGCAACGGCCTAAGGTAAGGTGTAGGGCTGGTGGTTGGTTTCCGTTCCAGGCTAGGGTTAGGGTTAGGGAACGGCAAGGCTTAGGGCACAGGTGAGGGTACGGAAACGTGGGAGGGTCGGGCTACATGCTGACGCACGGGTCAGTGCCAGTGTACGGGCCAGGAGTAGGCAACGGCGTAGGATAAAGTGTAGGGCTGGTGGTGGAATTGCGTTCTGGGCTAGGGTTAGGGTTAGGGAACGGCAAGGCTTAGGGCACATGTCAGGGAACGGAAACGCGGGAGGGTAAGGCTACGTGCTGATGCACGGTTCAGTGCCAGAGTACAGGCCAGGAGTAGGCAACGGCGTACGGTAAGGTGTAGGGCTGGTGGTGGGTTTCCGTTCCGGGCTAGGGTTAGGGTTAGGGAACGGCAAGGCTTAGGGCACAGGTGAGGGTATGGAAACGTGGGAGGGTCAGGCTACGTGCTGACGCACGGGTCAGTGCCAGCGTACGGGTCAGGAGTAGGGTACGGCGTAATGTAAGGTGTAGGGCTGGTGGTGGGTTTCTATTCCGGGCTAGGGTTAGGGTTAGGGAACGGCAAGGCTTAGGGCACAGGTGTGGGTACGGAAACTTGGGAGGGTCAGGCTACATGCTGACGCAATGTTCAGTGCCAGCGTACGGGCCAGGAATAGGGTACGGCGTAAGGTAAGGTGTAGGGCTGGTGGTGGGTTTCTAATCCGGGCTAGGGTTAGGGTTAGGGAACGGCAAGTCTTAGGGCAAAGGAGACGGTACGGAAACGTGGGAGGGTCAGGCTACATGCTGACGCACGGTTCAGTGCCAGCGTACGGGCCAGGAATAGGGTACGGCGTAAGGTAAGGTGTACGGCTGGTGGTGGGTTTCCGTTCCGGGCTAGGGTTAGGGTTAGGTAACGGCAAGGCTTAGGGCACAGGTGAGGTTACAGAAACGTGGGACGGTCAGGCTACGTGCTGACGCATGTGTCAATGCCAGCATACGGGCGAGGAGTAGGCAACGGCGTAAGGTAAGGTGTACGGCTGGTGGTTGGTTTCCGTTCCAGGCTAAGGTTAGGGTTAGGGAACGGCAAGGCTTAGGGCACAGGTGATGGTACGGAAACGTGGGAGGGTCAGGCTACGTGCTGACGCACGGTTCAGTGCCAGCATACGGGCCAGGAATAGGGAACGGCGTAAGGTAAGGTGTAGGGCTGGTGGTGGGTTTCCGTTCCGGGCTAGGGTTAGGGTTAGGGAACGGCAAGGCTTAGGGCACAGGTCAGGGTACGGAAACGCGGGAGGGTAAGGCTACGTGCTGATGCACGGGTCAGTACCAGAGTACAGGCCAGTAGTAGGCAACGGCGTAGGGTAAGGTTTTGGGCTGGTGGTGGGATTCCATTCCGGGCTAGGGTTAGGGTTAGGGAACCGCAGAGCTTAGGGCACAAGTGAGGGTACGGAGACGAGGGAGGGTCTGGCTACGTGCTGACACACGGGTCAATGCCAGCATACGGGCCAGGAGTAGGCAACGGCGTAAGGTAAGGTGTAGGGCTGGTGGTTGGTTTCTGTTCCAGGCTAGGGTTAGGGTTAGGGAACGGCAAGTCTTAGGGCACAGGTGAGGGTACGGAAACGTTGGAGGGTCGGGCTACGTGCTGATGCACGGGTCACTGCCAGCGTACGGGTCAGCAGTAGGGTACGGCGTAATGTAAGGTGTAGGGCTGGTGGTGGGTTTCTATTCCGGGCTAGGGTTAGGGTTAGGGAACGGCAAGGCTTAGGGCACAGGTGAGGGTACGGAAACTTGGGAGAGTCAGGCTACATGCTGACGCACTGTTCAGTGCCAGCGTACGGGCCAGGAATAGGGTACGGTGTAAGGTAAGGTGTAGGGCTGGTGGTAGGTTTCTAATCCGGGCTAGGGTTAGGGTTAGGGAACGGCAAGTCTTAGGGCAAAGGAGAGGGTACGGAAACGTGGGAGGGTCAGGCTACGTGCTGACGCATGTTTCAGTGCCAGCGTACGGGCCAGGAATAGGGTACGGCGTAAGGTAAGGTGTACGGCTGGTGGTGGGTTTCCGTTCCGGGCTAGGGTTAGGGTTAGGGAACGGCAAGGCTTAGGGCACAGGTGAGGTTACAGATACGTGGGACTGTCAGGCTACGTGCTGACGCACGTGTCAGTGCCAGCGTACGGGCCAGGTGTAGGCAACGGCGTAAGGTAAGATGTAGGGCTGGTGGTTGGTTTCCGTTCCAGGCTAGGCTTACCGTAAGGGAACGGCAAGGCTTAGGGCACAGGTGAGGGTACCGAAACGTGGGAGGGTCAGGCTACGTGCTGACGCACGGTTCAGTGCCAACGTACGGGCCAGGAATAAGTTACGGCGTAAGGTAAAGTGTAGGGCTGGTGGTGGGTTTCCGTTCCAGGCTAGGGTTAGGGTTAGGGAACGGCAAGGCTTAGGGCACAGGTGAGGGTACGGAAACGTGGGAGGGTCAGGCTACGTGCTGACGCACGGGTCAGTGCCAGCGTACGGGTCAGTTGCAGCGTACGGCGTAAGGTATGGTGTAGGGCTGGTTGTGGGTTATTATTCCGGGCTACGGTTAGGGTTAGGGAATGGCAAGGCTTAGGGCACAGGTGAGGGTACAGAAACGTGGGAGGGTCAGGCTACGTGCTGACGCACGTGTCAGTGCCAGCGTACGGGCCAGGAGTAGGCAATGGCGTAAGGTAAGGTGTAGGGCTGGTGGTTGGTTTCCGTTCCAGGCTAGGGTTAGGGTTAGGGAACAGCAAGGCTTAGGGCACAGGTGAGGGTACGGAAACGTGGGAGGGTCGGGCTACGTGCTGACGCACGGGTCAGTGCCAGCGTACGGGCCAGGAGTAGGCAACGGCGTAGGATAAAGTGTAGGGCTGGTGGTGGATTTGCGTTCTGGGCTAGGGTTAGGGTTAGGGAACCGCAAGGCTTAGGGCACAGGTCAGGGTACAGAAACGCGGGAGGGTAAGGCTATGTGCTGATGCACGGTTCAGTGCCAGAATACAGGCCAGGAGTAGGCAACGGCGTAGGGTAAGGTGTAGGGCTGGTTGTGGGTTTCCGTTCCGGGCTAGGGTTAGGGTTAGGGAACGGCAAGGCTTAGGGCACAGGTGAGGGTACGTAAACGTGGGAGGGTCAGGCTACGTGCTGACGCACGGGTCAATGCCAGCGTACGGGCGAGGAGTAGGCAACGGCGTAAGGTTATGTTTAGGGCTGGTGGTGGGTTTCCGTTCCGGACTAGGGTTAGGGTTAGCGAACGGCAAGGCTTAGGGCACAGGTCAGGGTACGGAAACGCGTGATGGTAAGGCTACGTGCTGATGCACGGTTCAGTGCCAGAGTACAGGCCAGGATAGGCAACGGCGTAGGGTAAGGTGTAGGGCTGGTGGTGGGTTTCCGTTCAGGGCTAGGGTTAGGGTTAGGGAACGGCAAGGCTTAGGGCACAGGTGAGGGTACGGAAACGTGGGAGGGTCAGGCTACGTGCTGACGCACCGTTCAGTGCCAGCGTACAGGCCAGGAATAGGGTACGGCGTAAGGTAAGGTGTAGGGCTGGTGGTGGGTTTCTAATCCGGGCTAGGGTTAGGGTTAGGGAACGGCAAGTCTTAGGGCAAAGGAGAGGGTACGGAAACGTGGGAGGGTCAGGCTACGTGCTGACGCACGGTTCAGTGCCAGCGTACGGGCCAGGAATATGGTACGGCGTAAGGTAAGGTGTACGGCTGGTGGTGGGTTTCCGTTCCGGGCTAGGGTTGGGGTTAGGGAACGGCAAGGCTTAGGGCACAGGTGAAGTTACAGAAACGTGGGACGGTCAGGCTACGTGCTGACGCACGTGTCAGTGCCAGCGTACGGGCCAGGGGTAGGCAACGGCGTAAGGTAAGATGTAGGGCTGGTGGTTGGTTTCCGTTCCAGGCTAGGGTTAGGGTAAGGGAACGGCAAGGCTTAGGGCACAGGTGAGGGTACCGAAACGTGGGAGGGTCAGGCTATATGCTGACGCACGGTTCAGTGCCAGCGTATGGGCCAGGAATAAGTTACGGCGTAAGGTAAGGTGTAGGGCTGGTGGTGGGTTTCCGTTCGGGGCTAGGGTTAGGGTTAGGGAACGGCAAGGCTTAGGGCACAGGTGAGGGTACGGAAACGTGGGAGGGTCAGGCTACGTGCTGACGCACGGGTCAGTGCCAGCGTGCGGGTCAGTAGCAGTGTACGGCGTAATGTATGGTGTAGGGCTGGTGGTGGGTTACTATTCCGGGCTAGGGTTAGGGTTAGGGAATGGCAAGACTTAGGGCACAGGTGAGGGTACGGAAACGTGGGAGGGTCAGGCTATGTGCTGACGCACGGGTCAGTGCCAGCGTACGGGCCAGGAGTAGGCAACGGCGTAAGGTAAGGTGTAGGGCTGGTGGTTGGTTTCCGTTCCAGGCTAGGGTTAGGGTTAGGGAACGGCAAGGCTTAGGGCACAGGTGAGGGTACGGAAACGTGGGAGGGTCGGGCTACGTGCTGACGCACGGGTCAGTGCCTGCGTACGGGCCAGGAGTAGGCAACGGCGTAGGATAAAGTTTAGGGCTGGTGGTGGATTTGCGTTCTGGGATAGGGTTAGGGTTAGGGAACGGCAAGGCTTAGGGCACAGGTCAGGGAACGGAAACGCGGGAGGGTAAGGCTACGTGCTGATGCACGGTTCAGTGCCAGAGTACAGGCCAGGAGTAGGCAACGGCGTAGGGTAAGGTGTAGGGCTGGTGGTGGGTTTCCGTTCCGGGCTAGGGTTAGGGTTAGGGAACGGCAAGGCTTAGGGCAGAGGTGAGGGTACGGAAACGTGAGAGGGACGGGCTACGTGCTGATGCACGGGTCAGTGGCAGCGTACGGAACAGGAGTAGGCAACGGCATAGGATACAGTGTAGGGCTGGTGGTGGATTTGCGTTCAGGGCTAGGGTTAGGGTTAGGGAACGGCAAGGCTTAGGGCACAGGTGAGGGTACGTAAACGTGGGAGGGTCAGGCTACGTGCTGACGCACGGGTCAATGCCAGCGTACGGGCGAGGAGTAGGCAACGGCGTAAGGTTATGTTTAGGGCTGGTGGTGGGTTTCCGTTCTGGACTAGGGTTAGGATTACGGAACGGCAAGGCTTAGGGCACAGGTCAGGGTACGGAAACGCGTGAGGGTAAGGCTACGTGCTGATGCACGGTTCAGTGCCAGAGTACAGGCCAGGATAGGCAACGGCGTAGGGTAAGGTGTAGGGCTGGTGGTGGGTTTCCGTTCAGGGCTAGGGTTAGGGTTAGGGAACGGCAAGGCTTAGGGCACAGGTGAGGGTACGGAAACGTGGGAGGGTCAGGCTACGTGCTGACGCACCGTTCAGTGCCAGCGTACAGGCCAGGAATAGGGTACGGCGTAAGGTAAGGTGTAGGGCTGGTGGTGGGTTTCTAATCCGGGCTAGGGTTAGGGTTAGGGAACGGCAAGTCTTAGGGCAAAGGATAGGGTACGGAAACGTGGGAGGGTCAGGCTACGTGCTGACGCACGTTTCAGTGCCAGCGTACGGGCCAGGAATATGGTACGGCGTAAGGTAAGGTGTACGGCTGGTGGTGGGTTTCCGTTCCGGGCTAGGGTTAGGGTTAGGGAACGGCAAGGCTTAGGGCACAGGTGAAGTTACAGAAACGTGGGACGGTCAGGCTACGTGCTGACGCACGTGTCAGTGCCAGCGTACGGGCCAGGGGTAGGCAAAGGCGTAAGGTAAGATGTAGGGCTGGTGGTTGGTTTCCGTTCCAGGCTAGGGTTAGGGTAAGGGAACGGCAAGGCTTAGGGCACAGGTGAGGGTACCGAAACGTGGGAGGGTCAGGCTACATGCTGACGCACGGTTCAGTGCCAGCGTATGGGCCAGGAATAAGTTACGGCGTAAGGTAAGGTGTAGGGCTGGTGGTGGGTTTCCGTTCGGGGCTAGGGTTAGGGTTAGGGAACGGCAAGGCTTAGGGCACAGGTGAGGGTACGGAAACGTGGGAGGGTCAGGCTACGTGCTGACGCACGGATCAGTGCCAGCGTGCGGGTCAGTAGCAGTGTACGGCGTAAGGTATGGTGTAGGGCTGGTGGTGGGTTACTATTCCGGGCTAGGGTTAGGGTTAGGGAATGGCAAGGCTTAGGGCACATGTGAGGGTACGGAAACGTGGGAGGGTCAGGCTATGTGCTGACGCACGTGTCAGTGCCAGCGTACGGGCCAGGAGTAGGCAACGGCGTAAGGTAAGGTGTAGGGCTGGTGGTTGGTTTCCGATCCAGGCTAGGGTTAGGGTTAGGGAACGGCAAGGCTTAGGGCACAGGTGAGGGTACGGAAACGTGGGAGGGTCGGGCTACGTGCTGACGCACGGGTCAGTGCCTGCGTACGGGCCAGGAGTAGGCAACGGCGTAGGATAAAGTTTAGGGCTTGTGGTGGATTTGCGTTCTGGGCTAGGGTTAGGGTTAGGGAACGGCAAGGCTTAGGGCAGAGGTCAGGGAACGGAAACGCGGGAGGGTAAGGCTACGTGCTGATGCACGGTTCAGTGCCAGAGTACAGGCCAGGAGTAGGCAACGGCGTAGGGTAAGGTGTAGGGCTGGTGGTGGGTTTCCGTTCCGGGCTAGGGTTAGGGTTAGGGAACGGCAAGGCTTAGGGCAGAGGTGAGGGTACGGAAACGTGAGAGGGACGGGCTACGTGCTGACGCACGGGTCAGTGGCAGCGTACGGAACAGGAGTAGGCAACGGCATAGGATACAGTGTAGGGCTGGTGGTGGATTTGCGTTCAGGGCTAGGGTTAGGGTTAGGGAACGGCAAGGCTTAGGGCACAGGTGAGGGTATGGAAACGTGGGAGGGTCAGGCTACGTGCTGACGCACGGGTCAGTGCCAGCGTACGGGTCAGGAGTAGGGTACGGCGTAATGTAAGGTGTAGGGCTGGTGGTGGGTTTCTATTCCGGGCTAGGCTTAGGGTTAGGGAACGGCAAGGCTTAGGGCACAGGTCAGGGTACAGAAACGTGGGATTGTAAGGCTACGTGCTGATGCACGGTTCAGTGCCAGAGTACAGGCCAGGAGTAGGCAACGGTGTAGGGTAAGGTGTAGGGCTGGTGGTGGGTTTCCGTTCCGGGCTAGGGTTAGGGTTAGGGAACGGCAAGGCTTAGGGCACAGGTGAAGGTACGTAAACGTGGGAGTGTCAGGCTACGTGCTGACGCACGGGTCAATGCCAGCGTACGGGCGAGGAGTAGACAACGGCGTAAGGTAAGGTTTAGGGCTGGTGGTGGGTTTCCGTTCCGGACTAGGGTTAGGGTTAGGGAACGGCAAGACTTAGGGCACAGGTCAGGGTACGGAAACGCGTGAGGGTAAGGCTACGTGCTGATGCACGGTTCAGTGCCAGAGTACAGGCCAGGAGTAGGCAACGGCGTAGGGTAAGGTGTAGGGCTGGTGGTGGGTTTCCGTTCCGGGCTAGGGTTGGGGTTAGGGAACGGCAAGGCTTAGGGCACAGGTGAGGTACGTAAACGTGGGAGGGTCAGGCTACGTGCTGACGCACGGGTCAATGCCAGCGTACGGGCGAGGAGTAGGCAACGACGTAAGGTAAGGTGTACGACTGGTGGTTGGTTTCCGTTCCAGGCTAGGGTTAGGGTTAGGGAATGGCACGGCTTAGGGCACAGGTGAGGGTACGGAAACGTGGGAGGGTCAGGCTACGTGCTGACGCACGGTTCAGTGCCAGCGTACGGGCCAGGAATAGGGTACGGCGTAAGGTAAGGTGTAGGGCTGGTGGTGGGTTTCTAATCCGGGCTAGGGTTAGGGTTAGGGAACGGCAAGTCTTAGGGCAAAGGAGAGGGTACGGAAACGTGGGAGGGTCAGGCTACGTGCTGACGCACGGTTCAGTGCCAGCGTACGGGCCAGGAATAGGGTACGGCGTAAGGTAAGGTGTACGGCTGGTGGTGGGTTTCCGTTCCGGGCTAGGGTTTGGGTTAGGGAACGGCAAGGCTTAGGGCACAGGTGAGGGTACGTAAACGTGGGAGTGTCAGGCTACGTGCTGACGCACGGGTCAATGCCAGCGTACGGGCGAGGAGTAGGCAACGGCGTAAGGTAAGGTTTAGGGCTGGTGGTGGGTTTCCGTTCCGGACTAGGGTTAGGGTTAGGGAACGGCGAGGCTTAGGGCACAGGTCAGGGTACGGAAACGCGTGAGGGTAAGGCTACGTGCTGATGCACGGTTCAGTGCCAGAGTACAGGCCAGGAGTAGGCAACGGCGTAGGGTAAGGTGTAGGGCTGGTGGTTGGTTTCCGTTCCGGGCTAGGGTTAGGGTTAGGGAACGGCAAGGCTTAGGGCACAGGTGAGGGTACTGAAACGTGGGAGGGTCAGGCTACGTGCTGACGCACGGGTCAGTGGCAGCGTACGGACCAGGAGTAGGGTACGGCGTAAGGTAAAGTGTAGCGCTTGTGGTTGATTTCCTTTCCAGGCTAGGTATAGGGTTAGGGAACGGCAAGGCTTAGGGCACAGGTGAGGGTACGGAAACTTGGGAGGGTCAGGCTACATGCTGACGCAATGTTCAGTGCCAGCGTACGGGCCAGGAATAGGGTACGGCGTAAGGTAAGGTGTAGGGCTGGTGGTTGGTTTCTGTTCCAGGCTAGGGTTAGGGTTAGGGAACGGCAAGGCTTAGGGCACAGGTGAGGGTACGGAAACGTTGGAGGGTCGGGCTACGTGCTGATGCACGGGTCAGTGCCAGCGTATGGGCCAGGAGTAGGCAACGGCATAGGATAAAGTGTAGGGCTGGTGGTGGATTTGCTTTCCGGGCTAGGGTTAGGGTTAGGGAACGGCAAGGCTTAGGGCTCAGGTGAGGGAACGGAAACGTGGGAGGGTCAGGCTACGTGCTGACGCACGGTTCAGTGCCAAAGTACGGGCCAGGAATAGGGAACGGCGTAAGTTAAGGTGTAGGGCTGGTGGTGGGTTTCCGTTCCGGGCTAGGGTTAGGGTTAGGGAACGGCAAGGCTTAGGGCACAGGTCAGGGTACGGAAACGCGGGAGGGTAAGGCTACGTGCTGATGCGCAGGTCAGTGCCAGAGTACACGCCAGTAGTAGGCAACGGCGTAGGGTAAGGTTTTGGGCTGGTGGTGGGTTTCCATTCCGGGCTAGGGTTAGGGTTAAGGAAAGGCAAGGCTTAGGGCACAGGTGAGGTTACGGAAACGTGGGAGGGTCAGGCTACATGCTGACGCACGGTTCAGTGCCAGCGTACGGGCCAGGAATAGGTTACGGCGTAAGGTATGGTGTAGGGCTGGTGGTGGGTTTCCTTTCTGGGCTAGGGTTATGGTTAGGGAACGGCAAGGCTTAGGGCACAGGTGAGGGTACTGAAACGTGGGAGGGTCAGGCTACGTGCTGACGCATGGGTCAGTGCCAGGGTACGGGCCAGGAGTAGGGTACGGCGTAAGGTAAAGTGTAGCGCTTGTGGTTGATTTCCTTTCCAAGCTAGGTTTAGGGTTAGGGAACGGCAAGGCTTAGGGCACAGGTGAGGGTACGGAAACGTGAGAGGGACGGGCTACGTGCTGACGCACGGGTCAGTGCCAGCGTACGGAACAGGAGTAGGCAACGGCATAGGATACAGTGTAGGGCTGGTGGTGGATTTGCGTTCAGGGCTAGGGTTAGGGTTAGGGAACGGCAAGGCTTAGGGCACAGGTGAGGGTACGGAAACGTGAGAGGGACGGGCTACGTGCTGACGCACGGGTCAGTGCCTGCGTACGGGCCAGGAATAGGGTACGGCGTAAGGTAAGGTGTACGGCTGGTGGTGGGTTTCCGTTCCGGGCTAGGGTTAGGGTTAGGGAACGGCAAGGCATAGGGCACAGGTGAGGTTACAGAAACGTGGGACGGTCAGGCTACGTGCTGACACATGTGTCAATGCCAGCATACGGGCGAGGAGTAGGCAACGGCGTAATGTAAGGTGTACGGCTGGTGGTTGGTTTCCGTTCCAGGCTAAGGTTAGGGTTAGGGAACGGCAAGGCTTAGGGCATAGGTGAGGGTACGGAAACGTTGGAGGGTCGGGCTACGTGCTGATGCACGGGTCAGTGCCAGCGTACGGGTCAGCAGTAGGGTACGGCGTAATGTAAGGTGTAGGGCTGGTGGTGGGTTTCTATTCCGGGCTAGGGTTAGGTTTAGGGAACGGCAAGGCTTAGGGCACAGGTGAGGGTACGGAAACTTGGGAGGGTCAGGCTACATGCGGACGCACTGTTCAGTGCCAGCTTACGGGCCAGGAATAGGGTACGGCGTAAGGTAAGGTGTACGGCTGGTGGTGGGTTTCCGTTCCGGGCTAGGGTTAGGGTTAGGGAACGGCAAGGCTTAGGGCACAGGTGAGGTTACAGATACGTGGGACTGTCAGGCTACGTGATGACGCACGTGGCAGTGCCAGCGTACGGGCCAGGTGTAGGCAACGGCGTAAGGTAAGATGTAGGGCTGGTGGTTGGTTTCCGTTCCAGGCTAGGCTTAGCGTAAGGGAACGGCAAGGCTTAGGGCACAGGTGAGGGTACCGAAACGTGGGAGGGTCAGGCTACATGCTGACGCACGGTTCAGTGCCAACGTACGGGCCAGGAATAAGTTACGGCATAAGGTAAGGTGTAGGGCTGGTGGTGGGTTTCCGTTCCAGGCTAGGGTTAGGGTTAGGGAACGGCAAGGCTTAGGGCACAGGTGAGGGTACGGAAACGTGGGAGGGTCAGGCTACGTGCTGACGCACGGGTCAGTGCCAGCGTACGGGTCAGTTGCAGCGTACGGCGTAAGGTATGGTGTAGGGCTGGTGGTGGGTTACTATTCCGGGCTACGGTTAGGGTTAGGGAACGGCAAGGCTTAGGGCACAGGTGAGGGTACGGAAACGTGGGAGGGTCGGGCTACGTGCTGACGCACGGGTCAGTGCCTGCGTACGGGCCAGGAGTAGGCAACGGCGTAGGATAAAGTTTAGGGCTTGTGGTGGATTTGCGTTCTGGGCTAGGGTTAGGGTTAGGGAACGGCAAGGCTTAGGGCACAGGTCAGGGAACGGAAACGCGGGAGGGTAAGGCTACGTGCTGATGCACGGTTCAGTGCCAGAGTACAGGCCAGGAGTAGGCAACGGCGTAGGGTAAGGTGTAGGGCTGGTGGTGGGTTTCAGTTCCTGGCTAGGGTTAGGGTTAGGGAACGGCAAGGCTTAGGGCAGAGGTGAGGGTACGGAAACGTGAGAGGGACGGGCTACGTGCTGACGCACGGGTCAGTGGCAGCGTACGGAACAGGCGTAGGCAACGGCATAGGATACAGTGTAGGGCTGGTGGTGGATTTGCGTTCAGGGCTAGGGTTAGGGTTAGGGAACGGCAAGGCTTAGGGCACAGGTGAGGGTATGGAAACGTGGGAGGGTCAGGCTACGTGCTGACGCACGGGTCAGTGCCAGCGTACGGGTCAGGAGTAGGGTACGGCGTAATGTAAGGTGTAGGGCTGGTGGTGGGTTTCTATTCCGGGCTAGGCTTAGGGTTAGGGAACGGCAAGGCTTAGGGCACAGGTCAGGGTACAGAAACGCGGGATTGTAAGGCTACGTGCTGATGCACGGTTCAGTGCCAGAGTACAGGCCAGGAGTAGGCAACGGTGTAGGGTAAGGTGTAGGGCTGGTGGTGGGTTTCCGTTCCGGGCTAGGGTTAGGTTTAGGGAACGGCAAGGCTTAGGGCACAGGTGAAGGTACGTAAACGTGGGAGTGTCAGGCTACGTGCTGACGCACGGGTCAATGCCAGCGTACGGGCGAGGAGTAGACAACGGCGTAAGGTAAGGTTTAGGGCTGGTGGTGGGTTTCCGTTCCGGACTAGGGTTAGGGTTAGGGAACGGCAAGACTTAGGGCACAGGTCAGGGTACGGAAACGCGTGAGGGTAAGGCTACGTGCTGATGCACGTTTCAGTGCCAGAGTACAGGCCAGGAGTAGGCAACGGCGTAGGGTAAGGTGTACGGCTGGTGGTGGGTTTCCGTTCCGGGCTAGGGTTGGGGTTAGGGAACGGCAAGGCTTAGGGCACAGGTGAGGTACGTAAACGTGGGAGGGTCAGGCTACGTGCTGACGCACGGGTCAATGCCAGCGTACGGGCGAGGAGTAGGCAACGACGTAAGGTAAGGTGTACGACTGGTGGTTGGTTTCCGTTCCAGGCTAGGGTTAGGGTTAGGGAATGGCACGGCTTAGGGCACAGGTGAGGGTACGGAAACGTGGGAGGGTCAGGCTACGTGCTGACGCACGGTTCAGTGCCAGCGTACGGGCCAGGAATAGGGTACGGCGTAAGGTAAGGTGTAGGGCTGGTGGTGGGTTTCTAATCCGGGCTAGGGTTAGGGTTAGGGAACGGCAAGTCTTAGGGCAAAGGAGAGGGTACGGAAACGTGGGAGGGTCAGGCTACGTGCTGACGCACGGTTCAGTGCCAGCGTACGGGCCAGGAATAGGGTACGGCGTAAGGTAAGGTGTACGGCTGGTGGTGGGTTTCCGTTCCGGGCTAGGGTTAGGGTTAGGGAACGGCAAGGCTTAGGGCACAGGTGAGGGTACGTAAACGTGGGAGTGTCAGGCTACGTGCTGACGCACGGGTCAATGCCAGCGTACGGGCGAGGAGTAGGCAACGGCGTAAGGTAAGGTTTAGGGCTGGTGGTGGGTTTCCGTTCCGGACTAGGGTTAGGGTTAGGGAACGGCGAGGCTTAGGGCACAGGTCAGGGTACGGAAACGCGTGAGGGTAAGGCTACGTGCTGATGCACGGTTCAGTGCCAGAGTACAGGCCAGGAGTAGGCAACGGCGTAGGGTAAGGTGTAGGGCTGGTGGTTGGTTTCCGTTCCGGGCTAGGGTTAGGGTTAGGGAACGGCAAGGCTTAGGGCACAGGTGAGGGTACTGAAACGTGGGAGGGTCAGGCTACATGCTGACGCAATGTTCAGTGCCAGCGTACGGGCCAGGAATAGGGTACGGCGTAAGGTAAGGTGTAGGGCTGGTGGTTGGTTTCTGTTCCAGGCTAGGGTTAGGGTTAGGGAACGGCAAGGCTTAGGGCACAGGTGAGGGTACGGAAACGTTGGAGGGTCGGGCTACGTGCTGATGCACGGGTCAGTGCCAGCGTATGGGCCAGGAGTAGGCAACGGCATAGGATAAAGTGTAGGGCTTGTGGTGGATTTGCTTTCCGGGCTAGGGTTAGGGTTAGGGAATGGCAAGGCTTAGGGCTCAGGTGAGGGAACGGAAACGTGGGAGGGTCAGGCTACGTGCTGACGCACGGTTCAGTGCCAAAGTACGGGCCAGGAATAGGGAACGGCGTAAGTTAAGGTGTAGGGCTGGTGGTGGGTTTCCGTTCCGGGCTAGGGTTATGGTTAGGGAACGGCAAGGCTTAGGGCATAGGTGAGGGTACGGAAACGTTGGAGGGTCGGGCTACGTGCTGATGCACGGGTCAGTGCCAGCGTACGGGTCAGCAGTAGGGTACGGCGTAATGTAAGGTGTAGGGCTGGTGGTGGGTTTCTATTCCGGGCTAGGGTTAGGTTTAGGGAACGGCAAGGCTTAGGGCACAGGTGAGGGTACGGAAACTTGGGAGGGTCAGGCTACATGCGGACGCACTGTTCAGTGCCAGCTTACGGGCCAGGAATAGGGTACGGCGTAAGGTAAGGTGTACGGCTGGTGGTGGGTTTCCGTTCCGGGCTAGGGTTAGGGTTAGGGAACGGCAAGGCTTAGGGCACAGGTGAGGTTACAGATACGTGGGACTGTCAGGCTACGTGATGACGCACGTGGCAGTGCCAGCGTACGGGCCAGGTGTAGGCAACGGCGTAAGGTAAGATGTAGGGCTGGTGGTTGGTTTCCGTTCCAGGCTAGGCTTAGCGTAAGGGAACGGCAAGGCTTAGGGCACAGGTGAGGGTACCGAAACGTGGGAGGGTCAGGCTACATGCTGACGCACGGTTCAGTGCCAACGTACGGGCCAGGAATAAGTTACGGCATAAGGTAAGGTGTAGGGCTGGTGGTGGGTTTCCGTTCCAGGCTAGGGTTAGGGTTAGGGAACGGCAAGGCTTAGGGCACAGGTGAGGGTACGGAAACGTGGGAGGGTCAGGCTACGTGCTGACGCACGGGTCAGTGCCAGCGTACGGGTCAGTTGCAGCGTACGGCGTAAGGTATGGTGTAGGGCTGGTGGTGGGTTACTATTCCGGGCTACGGTTAGGGTTAGGGAATGGCAAGGCTTAGGGCACAGGTGAGGGTACGGAAACGTGGGAGGTTCAGGCTACGTGCTGACGCACGTGTCAGTGGCAGCGTACGGGCCAGGAGTAGGCAACGGCGTAAGGTTAGGTGTAGGGCTGGTGGTTGGTTTCCGTTCCAGGCTAGGGTTAGGGTTAGGGAACGGCAAGGCTTAGGGCACAGGTGAGGGTACGGAAACGTGGGAGGGTCGGGCTACGTGCTGACGCACGGGTCAGTGCCAGCGTACGGGCCAGGAGTAGGCAACGGCGTAGGATAAAGTGTAGGGCTGGTGGTGGATTTGCGTTCTGGGCTAGGGTTAGGGTTAGGGAACCGCAAGGCTTAGGGCACAGGTCAGGGTACAGAAACGCGGGAGGGTAAGGCTATGTGCTGATGCACGGTTCAGTGCCAGAGTACAGGCCAGGATTAGGCAACGGCGTAGGGTAAGGTGTAGGGCTGGTTGTGGGTTTCCGTGCCGGGCTAGGGTTAGGGTTAGGGAACGGCAAGGCTTAGGGCACAGGTGAAGTTACAGAAACGTGGGACGGTCAGGCTACGTGCTGACGCACGTGTCAGTGCCAGCGTACGGGCCAGGGGTAGGCAACGGCTTAAGGTAAGATGTAGGGCTGGTGGTTGGTTTCCGTTCCAGGCTAGGGTTAGGGTAAGGGAACGGCAAGGCTTAGGGCACAGGTGAGGGTACCGAAACGTGGGAGGGTCAGGCTACATGCTGACGCACGGTTCAGTGCCAGCGTATGGGCCAGGAATAAGTTACGGCGTAAGGTAAGGTGTAGGGCTGGTGGTGGGTTTCTGTTCGGGGCTAGGGTTAGGGTTAGGGAACGGCAAGGCTTAGGGCACAGGTGAGGGTACGGAAACGTGGGAGGGTCAGGCTACGTGCTGACGCACGGGTCAGTGCCAGCGTGCGGGTCAGTAGCAGTGTACGGCGTAAGGTATGGTGTAGGGCTGGTGGTGGGTTACTATTCCGGGCTAGGGTTAGGGTTAGGGAATGGCAAGGCTTAGGGCACAGGTGAGGGTACGGAAACGTGGGAGGGTCAGGCTATGTGCTGACGCACGGGTCAGTGCCAGCGTACGGGCCAGGAGTAGGCAACGGCGTAAGGTAAGGTGTAGGGCTGGTGGTTGGATTCCGTTCCAGGCTAGGGTTAGGGTTAGGGAACGGCAAGGCTTAGGGCACAGGTGAGGGTACGGAAACGTGGGAGGGTCGGGCTACGTGCTGACGCACGGGTCAGTGCCTGCGTACGGGCCAGGAGTAGGCAACGGCGTAGGATAAAGTTTAGGGCTGGTGGTGGATTTGCGTTCTGGGCTAGGGTTAGGGTTAGGGAACGGCAAGGCTTAGGGCACAGGTCAGGGAACGGAAACGCGGGAGGGTAAGGCTACGTGCTGATGCACGGTTCAGTGCCAGAGTACAGGCCAGGAATAGGCAACGGCGTAGGGTAAGGTGTAGGGCGGGTGGTGGGTTTCTGTTCCGGGCTAGGGTTAGGATTAGGGAACGGCAAGGCTTAGGGCAGAGGTGAGGGTACGGAAACGTGAGAGGGACGGGCTACGTGCTTACGCACGGGTCAGTGGCAGCGTACGGAACAGGAGTAGGCAACGGCATAGGATAAAGTGTAGGGCTGGTGGTGGATTTGCGTTCAGGGCTAGGGTTAGGGTTAGGGAACGGCAAGGCTTAGGGCACAGGTGAAGGTATGGAAACGTGGGAGGGTCAGGCTACGTGCTGACGCACGGGTCAGTGCCAGCGTACGGGCCAGTGGTAGGCAACGGCGTAAGGTAAGATGTAGGGCTGGTGTTTGGTTTCCGTTCCAGGCTAGGGTTAGGGTAAGGGAACGGCAAGGCTTAGGGCACAGGTGAGGGTACCGAAACGTGGGAGGGTCAGGCTACATGCTGACGCACGATTCAGTGCCAGCGTATGGGCCAGGAATAAGTTACGGCGTAAGGTAAGGTGTAGGGCTGGTGGTTGGTTTCCGTTCGGGGCTAGGGTTAGGGTTAGGGAACGGCAAGGATTAGGGCACAGGTGAGGGTACGGAAACGTGGGAGGGTCAGGCTACGTGCTGACGCACGGGTCAGTTGCAGCGTGCGGGTCAGTAGCAGCGAACGGCGTAAGGTATGGTGTAGGGCTGGTGGTGGGTTACTATTCCGGGCTAGGGTTAGGGTTAGGGAATGGCAAGTCTTAGGGCACAGGTGAGGGTACGGAAACGTGGGAGGGTCAGGCTATGTGCTGACGCACGGGTCAGTGCCAGCGTACGGGCCAGGAGTAGGCAACGGCGTAAGGTAAGGTGTAGGGCTGGTGGTTGGTTTCCGTTCCAGGCTAGGGTAAGGGTTAGGGAACGGCAAGGCTTAGGGCACAGGTGAGGGTACGGAAACGTGGGAGGGTCGGGCTACATGCTGACGCACGGGTCAGTGCCAGCGTACGGGCCAGGAGTAGGCAACGGCGTAGGATAAAGTGTAGGGCTGGTGGTGGAATTGCGTTCTGGGCTAGGGTTAGGGTTAGGGAACGGCAAGGCTTAGGGCACATGTCAGGTAACGGAAACGCGGGAGGGTAAGGCTACGTGCTGATGCACGGTTCAGTGCCAGAGTACAGGCCAGGAGTAGGCAACGGCGTACGGTAAGGTGTAGGGCTGGTGGTGGGTTTCCGTTCCGGGCTAGGGTTAGGGTTAGGGAACGGCAAGGCTTAGGGCACAGGTGAGGGTATGGAAACGTGGGAGGGTCAGGCTACGTGCTGACGCACGGGTCAGTGCCAGCGTACGGGTCAGGAGTAGGGTACGGCGTAATGTAAGGTGTAGGGCTGGTGGTGGGTTTCTATTCCGGGCTAGGGTTAGGGTTAGGGATCGGCAAGGCTTAGGGCACAGGTGAGGGTACGGAAACTTGGGAGGGTCAGGCTACATGCTGACGCAATGTTCAGTGCCAGCGTACGGGCCAGGAATAGGGTACGGCGTAAGGTAAGGTGTAGGGCTGGTGGTGGGTTTCTAATCCGGGCTAGGGTTAGGGTTAGGGAACGGCAAGTCTTAGGGCAAAGGAGACGGTACGGAAACGTGGGAGGGTCAGGCTGCATGCTGACGCACGGTTCAGTGCCAGCGTACGGGCCAGGAATAGGGTACGGCGTAAGGTAAGGTGTACGGCTGGTGGTGGGTTTCCGTTCCGGGCTAGGGTTAGGGTTAGGGAACGGCAAGGCTTAGGGCACAGGTGAGGTTACAGAAACGTGGGACGGTCAGGCTACGTGCTGACGCATGTGTCAATGCCAGCATACGGGCGAGGAGTAGGCAACGGCGTAAGGTAAGGTGTACGGCTGGTGGTTGGTTTCCGTTCCAGGCTAAGGTTATGGTTAGGGAACGGCAAGGCTTAGGGCACAGGTGAGGGTACGGAAACGTGGGAGGGTCTGGCTACGTGCTGACGCACGGTTCAGTGCCAGCGTACGGGCCAGGAATAGGGAACGGCATAAGGTAAGGTGTAGGGCTGGTGGTGGGTTTCCGTTCCGGGCTAGGGTTAGGGTTAGGGAACGGCAAGGCTTAGGGCACAGGTCAGGGTACGGAAACGCGGGAGGGTAAGGCTACAGGCTGATGCACGGGTCAGTACCAGAGTACAGGTCAGTAGTAGGCAACGGCGTAGGGTAAGGCTTTGCGCTGGTGGTGGGATTCCATTCCGGGCTAGGGTTAGGGTTAGGGAACCGCAGGGCTTAGCGCACAGGTGAGGGTAAGGAGACGAGGGAGGGTCAGGCTACGTGCTGACGCACGGGTCAATGCCAGCATACGGGCCAGGAGTAGGCAACGGCGTAAGGTAAGGTGTAGGGCTGGTGGTTGGTTTCTGTTCCAGGCTAGGGTTAGGGTTAGGGAACGGCAAGGCTTAGGGCACAGGTCAGGGTACGGAAACGCGTGAGGGTAAGGCCACGTGCTAATGCACGGGTCAGTGCCGGAGTACAGGCCAGTAGTAGGCAACGGCGTAAGGTAAGGTGTAGGGCTGGTGGTTGGTTTCCGTTCCAGGCTAGGGTGAGTGTTAGGGAACGGCAAGGCTTAGGGCACAGGTGAGGGTACGGAAACGTGGGAGGGTCGGGCTACGTGCTGACGCACTGGTCAGTGCCAGCGTACGGGCCAGGAGTAGGCAACGGCATAGGATAAAGTGTAGGGCTGGTGGTGGATTTGCGTTCCTGGCTAGGGTTAGGGTTAGGGAACGGCAAGGCTTAGGGCACAGGTGAGGGAACGGAAACGTGGGTGGGTCAGGCTACGTGCTGACACACGGTTCTGTGCCAGCGTACGGGGCAGGAATAGGGAACGGCGTAAGTTAAGGTGTAGGGCTGGTGGTGGGTTTCCGTTCCGGGCTAGGGTTAGGGTAAGGGAACGGCAAGGCTTAGGGCACAGGTGAGGGTACGTAAACGTGGGAGGGTCAGGCTACGTGCTGACGCACGGGTCAATGCCAGCGTACGGGCGAGGAGTAGGCAACGGCGTAAGGTAATGTTTAGGGCTGGTTGTGGGTTTCCGTTCCGGACTAGGGTTAGGGTTAGGTAACGGCAAGGCTTAGGGCACAGGTCAGGGTACGGAAACGCGTGAGTGTAAGGCTACGTGCTGATGCACGGTTCAGTGCCAGAGTACAGGCCAGGATAGGCAACGGCGTAGGGTAAGGTGTAGGGCTGGTGGTGGGTTTCCGTTCCGGGCTAGGGTTATGGTTAGGGAACGGCAAGGCTTAGGGCACAGGTGAGGGTACGGAAACGTGGGAGGGTCAGGCTACGTGCTGACGCACGGTTCAGTGCCAGCGTACGGGCCAGGAATAGGGTACGGCGTAAGGTAAGGTGTAGGGCTGGTGGTGGGTTTCTAATCCGGGCTAGGGTTAGGGTTAGGGAACGGCAAGTCTTAGGGCAAAGGAGAGGGTACGGAAACGTGTGAGGGTCAGGCTAGGTGCTGACGCACGGTTCAGTGCCAGCGTACGGGCCAGGAATAGGGTACGGCGTAAGGTAAGGTGTACGGCTGGTGGTGGGTTTCCGTTCCGGGCTAGGGTTAGGGTTAGGGAACGGCAAGGCTTAGGGCACAGGTGAAGTTTCAGAAACGTGGGACGGTCAGGCTACGTGCTGACGCACGTGTCAGTGCCAGCGTACGGGCCAGGGGTAGGCAACGGCGTAAGGTAAGATGTAGGGCTGGTGGTTGGTTTCCGTTCCAGGCTAGGGTTAGGGTAAGGGAACGGCAAGGCTTAGGGCACAGGTGAGGGTACCGAAACGTGGGAGGGTCAGGCTACATGCTGACGCACGATTCAGTGCCAGCGTATGGGCCAGGAATAAGTTACGGCGTAAGGTAAGGTGTAGGGCTGGTGGTGGGTTTCCGTTCGGGTCTAGGGTTAGGGTTAGGGAACGGCAAGGCTTAGGGCACAGGTGAGGGTACGGAAAGGTGGGAGGGTCAGGCTACGTGCTGACGCACGGGTCAGTGCCAGCGTGCGGGTCAGTAGCAGCGAACGGCGTAAGGTATGGTGTAGGGCTGGTGGTGGGTTACTATTCCGGGCTAGGGTTAGGGTTAGGGAATGGCAAGTCTTAGGGCACAGGTGAGCGTACGGAAACGTGGGAGGGTCAGGCTATGTGCTGACGCACGGGTCAGTGCCAGCGTACGGGCCAGGAGTAGGCAACGGCCTAAGGTAAGGTGTAGGGCTGGTGGTTGGTTTCCGTTCCAGGCTAGGGTTAGGGTTAGGGAACGGCAAGGCTTAGGGCACAGGTGAGGGTACGGAAACGTGGGAGGGTCGGGCTACATGCTGACGCACAGGTCAGTGCCAGCGTACGGGCCAGGAGTAGGCAACGGCGTAGGATAAAGTGTAGGGCTGGTGGTGGAATTGCGTTCTGGGCTAGGGTTAGGGTTAGGGAACGGCAAGGCTTAGGGCACATGTCAGGGAACGGAAACGCGGGAGGGTAAGGCTACGTGCTGATGCACGGTTCAGTGCCAGAGTACAGGCCAGGAGTAGGCAACGGCGTACGGTAAGGTGTAGGGCTGGTGGTGGGTTTCCGTTCCGGGCTAGGGTTAGGGTTAGGGAACGGCAAGGCTTAGGGCACAGGTGAGGGTATGGAAACGTGGGAGGGTCAGGCTACGTGCTGACGCACGGGTCAGTGCCAGCGTACGGGTCAGGAGTAGGGTACGGCGTAATGTAAGGTGTAGGGCTGGTGGTGGGTTTCTATTCCGGGCTAGGGTTAGGGTTAGGGAACGGCAAGGCTTAGGGCACAGGTGTGGGTACGGAAACTTGGGAGGGTCAGGCTACATGCTGACGCAATGTTCAGTGCCAGCGTACGGGCCAGGAATAGGGTACGGCGTAAGGTAAGGTGTAGGGCTGGTGGTGGGTTTCTAATCCGGGCTAGGGTTAGGGTTAGGGAACGGCAAGTCTTAGGGCAAAGGAGAGGGTACGGAAACGTGGGAGGGTCAGGCTACATGCTGACGCACGGTTCAGTGCCAGCGTACGGGCCAGGAATAGGGTACGGCGTAAGGTAAGGTGTACGGCTGGTGGTGGGTTTCCGTTCCGGGCTAGGGTTAGGGTTAGGTTACGGCAAGGCTTAGGGCACAGGTGAGGTTACAGAAACGTGGGACGGTCAGGCTACGTGCTGACGCATGTGTCAATGCCAGCATACGGGCGAGGAGTAGGCAACGGCGTAAGGTAAGGTGTACGGCTGGTGGTTGGTTTCCGTTCCAGGCTAAGGTTAGGGTTAGGGAACGGCAAGGCTTAGGGCACAGGTGATGGTACGGAAACGTGGGAGGGTCAGGCTACGTGCTGACGCACGGTTCAGTGCCAGCATACGGGCCAGGAATAGGGAACGGCGTAAGGTAAGGTGTAGGGCTGGTGGTGGGTTTCCGTTCCGGGCTAGGGTTAGGGTTAGGGAACGGCAAGGCTTAGGGCACAGGTCAGGGTACGGAAACGCGGGAGGGTAAGGCTACGTGCTGATGCACGGGTCAGTACCAGAGTACAGGCCAGTAGTAGGCAACGGCGTAGGGTAAGGTTTTGGGCTGGTGGGGGGATTCCATTCCGGGCTAGGGTTAGGTTTAGGGAACCGCAGGGCTTAGCGCACAGGTGAGGGTACGGAGACGAGGGAGGGTCAGGCTACGTGCTGACGCACGGGTCAATGCCAGCGTACGGGCCAGGAGTAGGCAACGGCGTAAGATAAGGTGTAGGGCTGGTGGTTGGTTTCTGTTCCAGGCTAGGGTTAGGGTTAGGGAACGGCAAGGCTTAGGGCACAGGTGAGGGTACGGAAACGTTGGAGGGTCGGGCTACGTGCTGATGCACGGGTCAGTGCCAGCGTACGGGCCAGGAGTAGGCAACGGCGTAGGATAAAGTGTAGGGCTGGTGCTGGATTTGCGTTCCGGGCTAGGGTTAGGGTTAGGGAACGGCAAGGCTTAGGGCTCAGGTGAGGGAACGGAAACGTGGGAGGGTCAGGCTACGTGCTGACGCACGGTTCAGTGCCAGCGTACGGGCCAGGAATAGGGAACGGCGTAAGTTAAGGTGTAGGGCTGGTGGTGGGTTTCCGTTCCGGGCTAGGGTTAGGGTTAGGGAACGGCAAGGCTTAGGGTACAGGTCAGGGTACGGAAACGCGGGAGGGTAAAGCTACGTGCTGATGCGCAGGTCAGTGCCAGAGTACACGCCAGTAGTAGGCAACGGCGTAGGGTAAGGTTTTGGGCTGGTGGTGGGTTTCAATTCCGGGCTAGTGTTAGGGTTAGGGAACCGCAAGACTTAGGGCACAGGTGAGCGTACGGAGACGTGGGTGGGTCAGGCTACGTGCTGACGCACGGGTCAATGCCAGCGTACGGGCCAGGAGTAGGCAACGGCGTAAGGTATGGTGTAGGGCTGGTGGTTTGTTTCCGTTCCAGGCTAGGGTTAGGGTAAGGGAACGGCAAGGCTTAGGGCACAGGTGAGGGTACGGAAACGTGGGAGGGTCGGGCTACGTGCTGACGCACGGGTCAGTGCCAGCGTACGGGCCAGGAGTAGGCAACGGCGTAGGATAAAGTGTAGGGCTGGTGGTGGATTTGCGTTCCGGGCTAGGGTTAGGGTTAGGGAACGGTAAGGCTTAGGGCACAGGTGTGGGAACGAAAACGTGGGAGGGTCAGGCTACGTGCTGACGCACGGTTCAGTGCCAGCGTACGGGCCAGGAATAGGAAACGGCATAAGTTAGGGTGTAGGGCTGGTGGTGGGTTTCCGTTCCGGGCTAGGGTTAGGGTTAGGGAACGGCAAGGCTTAGGGCACAGGTGAGGGTATGGAAACGTGGGAGGGTCAGGCTACGTGCTGACGCATGGGTCAGTGCCAGCGTACGGGTCAGCAGTAGGGTACGGCGTAATGTAAGGTGTAGGGCTGGTGGTGGGTTTCCGTTCCGGGCTAGGGTTAGGGTTAGGGAACGGCAAGGCTTAGGGCACAGGTGAGTGTACGTAAACGTGGGAGGGTCAGGCTACGTGCTGACGCACGGGTCAATGCCAGCGTACGGGCGAGGAGTAGGCAACGGCGTAAGGTAAGGTTTAGGGCTGGTGGTGGGTTTCCGTTCCGGACTGGGGTTAGGGTTAGGGAACGGCAAGGCTTAGGGCACAGGTCAGAGTACGGAAACGCGTGAGGGTAAGGCTACGTGCTGATGCACGGTTCAGTGCCAGAGTACAGGCCAGGAGTAGGCAACGGCGTAGGGTAAGGTGTAGGGCTGGTGGTGGGTTTCCGTTCAGGGCTAGGGTTAGGGTTAGGGAACGGCAAGGCTTAGGGCACAGGTGAGGTACGTAAACGTGGGAGGGTCAGGCTACGTGCTGACGCACGGGTCAATGCCAGCGTACGGGCGAGGAGTAGGCAACGACGTAAGGTGAGGTGTACGGCTGGTGGTTGGTTTCCGTTCCAGGCTAGGGTTAGGGTTAGGGAATGGCACGGCTTAGGGCACAGGTGAGGGTACGGAAACGTAGGAGTGTCAGGCTACGTGCTGACGCACGGTTCAGTGCCAGCGTACGGGCCAGGAATAGGGTACGGCGTAAGGTAAGGTGTAGGGCTGTTGGTGGGTTTCTAATCCGGGCTAGGGTTAGGGTTAGGGAACGGCAAGTCTTAGGGCAAAGGAGAGGGTACGGAAACGTGGGAGGGTCAGGCTACGTGCTGACGCACGGTTCAGTGCCAGCGTACGGGCCAGGAATAGGGTACGGCCTAAGGTAAGGTGTACGGCTGGTGGTGGGTTTCCGTTCCGGGCTAGGGTTAGGGTTAGGGAACGGCAAGGCTTAGGGCACAGGTGAGGTTACAGAAACGTGGGACGGTCAGGCTACGTGCTGACGCACGTGTCAGTGCCAGCGTACGGGCCAGGGGTAGGCATCGGCGTAAGGTAAGATGTAGGGCTGGTGGTTGGTTTCCGTTCCAGGCTAGGGTTAGGGTAAGGGAACGGCAAGGCTTAGGGCACAGGTGAGGGTACCGAAACGTGGGAGGGTCAGGCTGCATGCTGACGCACGGTTCAGTGCCTGCGTATGGGCCAGGAGTAGGCAACGGCGTAGGGTAAGGTGTAGGGCTGGTGGTGGCTTTCCGTTCTGAGCTAGGGTTAGGGTTAGGGAACGGCAAGGCTTAGGGCACAGGTGAGGGTACGTAAACGTGGGAGGGTCAGACTACGTGCTGACGCACGGGTCAATGCCAGCGTACGGGCGAGGAGTAGGCAACGGCGTAAGGTAATGTTTAGGGCTGGTGGTGGGTTTCCGTTCCGGACTAGGGTTAGGGTTTGGGAACGTCACTGCTTAGGGCACAGGTCAGGGTATGGAAACGCGGGAGGGTAAGGCTACGTGCTGATGCACGGTTCAGTGCCAGAGTACAGGCCAGGAGTAGGCAACGGCGTAGGGTAAGGTGTAGGGCTGGTGGTGGGTTTCCGTTTCGGGCTAGGGTTAGGGTTAGGTAACGCAAGGCTTAGGGCACAGGTGAGGGTACGTAAACGTGGGAGGGTCAGGCTACGTGCTGACGCATGGGTCAATGCCAGCGTACGGGCGAGGAGTAGGCAACGACGTAAGGTAAGGTGTACGGCTGGTGGTTGGTTTCCGTTCCAGGCTAGGGTTAGGGTTATGGAATGGCAAGGCTTAGGGCACAGGTGAGGGTACGTAAACGTGGGAGGGTCAGGCTACGTGCTGACGCACGGTTCAGTGCCAGCGTACGGACCAGGAATATGGTACGGCGTAAGGTAAGGTGTAGGGCTGGTGGTGGGTTTCTATTCAGGGCTAGGGTTAGGGTTAGGGAACGGCAAGTCTTAGGGCAAAGGAGAGGATACGGAAACGTGGGAGGGTCAGGCTACGTGCTGACGCACGGTTCAGTGCCTGCGTACGGGCCAGGAATAGGGTACGGCGTAAGGTAAGGTGTACGGCTGGTGGTGGGTTTCCGTTCTGGTCTAGGGTTAGGGTTAGGGAACGGCAAGGCTTAGGGCACAGGTGAGGTTACAGAAACGTGGGACGGTCAAACTACGTGCTGACGCACGTGTCAGTGCCAGCGTACGGGCCAGGGGTAGGCAACGGCGTAAGGTAAGATGTAGGGCTGGTGGTTGGTTTCCGTTCCAGGCTAGGGTTAGGGTAAGGGAACGGCAAGGCTTAGGGCACAGGTGAGAGTACCGAAACGTGGGAGGGTCAGGCTACATGCTGACGCATGTTTTATTGCCAGCGTATGGGCCAGGAATAAGTTACGGCTTAAGGTAAGGTGTAGGGCTGGTGGTGGGTTTCCGTTCGGGGCTAGGGTTAGGGTTAGGGAACGGCAAGGCTTAGGGCACAGGTGAGGGTACGGAAAGGTGGGAGGGTCAGGCTACGTGCTGACGCACGGGTCAGTGCCAGCGTACGGGTCAGTAGCAGCGTACGGCGTAAGGTATGGTGTAGGGCTGGTGGTTGGTTACTATTCTGGGCTATGGTTAGGGTTAGGGAATGGCAAGGCTTAGGGCACAGGTGAGGGTACGGAAACGTGGGAGGGTCAGGCTACGTGCTGACGCACGGGTCAGTGCCAGCGTACGGGCCAGGAATAGGTAAAGGCGTAAGGTAAGGTTTAGGGCTGGTGGTTGGTTTCCGTTCCTGGCTAGGGTTAGGGTTAGGGAACGGCAAGGCATAGGGCACAGGTGAGGGTACGGAAACGTGGGAGTGTCGGGCTACGTGCAGACGCACGGGTCAGTGCCAGCGTACGGGCCAGGAGTAGGCAACGGCGTAGGATAAAGTGTAAGGCTGGTGGTGGATTTCCGTTCTGGGCTAGGGTTAGGGTTAGGGAACGGCAAGGCTTAGGGCACAGGTCAGGGTACGGAAACGCGGGAAGGTAAGGCTACGTGCTGATGCACGGTTAAGTGCCAGAGTACAGGCCAGGAATAGGCAACGGCGTAGGGTAAGGTGTAGGGCTGGTGGTTGGTTTCCGTTCCAGGCTAGGGTTAGTGTTAGGGAACGGCAAGACTTAGGGCACAGGTGAGGGTACGGAAACGTGGGAGGGTCGGGCTACGTGCTGACGGACTGGTCAGTGCCAGCGTACGGGCCAGGAGTAGGCAACGGCGTAGGATAAAGTGTAGGGCTGGTGGTGGATTTGCGTTCCTGGCTAGGGTTAGGGTTAGGGAACGGCAAGGCTTAGGGCACAGGTGAGGGAACGGAAACATGGGAGGGTCAGGCTACGTGCTGACACACGGTTCAGTGCCAGCGTACGGGCCAGGAATAGGGAACGGCGTAAGTTAAGGTGTAGGGCTTGTGGTGGGTTTCCGTTCCGGGCTAGGGTTAGGGTTAGGGAACGTCAAGGCTTAGGGCACAGGTGAGGGTACGGAAACGTTGGAGGCTCAGACTACGTGCTGACGCATGGTTCAGTGCCAGCGTACCGGTCAGGAGTAGGATACGGCGTAAGGTAAAGTGTAGGGCTGGTGGTGGGTTTCTATTCCGGGATAGGGTTAGGGTTAGGGAAAGGCAAGGCTTAGGGCACAGGTGAGGATACGGAAACGTGGGAGGGTCAGGCTACATGCTGACGCACGGTTCATTGCCAGCGTACGGGCCAGGAATAGGTTACGGCGTAAGGTAAGGTTTAGGGCTGATGGTGGGTTTCCGTTCCGGGCTAGGGTTATGGTTAGGGAACGGCAAGGCTTAGGGCACAAGTGAGGGAACTGAAACGTGGGAGGGTCAGGCTACGTGCTGACGCATGCGTCAGTGCCAGCGTACGGGCCAGGAGTAGGGTACGGCGTAAGGTAAAGTGTAGCGCTTGTGGTTGATTTCCTTTCCAGGCTAGGTTTAGGGTTAGGGAACGGCAAGGCTTAGGGCACAGGTGAGGGTACGGAAACGTGAGAGGGACGGGCTACGTGCTGACGCACGGGTCAGTGCCAGCGTACGGAACAGGAGTAGGCAACGGCATAGGATACAGTGTAGGGCTGGTGGTGGATTTGCGTTCAGGGCTAGGGTTAGGGTTAGGGAACGGCAAGGCTTAGGGCACAGGTGAGGGTATGGAAACGTGGGAGGGTCAGGCTACGTGCTGACGCACGGGTCAGTGCCAGCGTACGGGTCAGGAGTAGGTTACGGCGTAATGTAAGGTGTAGGGCTGGTGGTGGGTTTCCGTTCCGGGCTAGGGTTATGGTTAGGGAACGGCTAGGCGTAGGACACAGGTGAGGGTACGGAAACTTGGGAGGCTCAGGCTACATGCTGACGCAATGTTCAGTGCCAGCGTACGGGCCAGGAATAGGGTACGGCGTAAGGTAAGGTGTAGGGATGGTGGTGGGTTTCTAATCCGGGCTAGGGTTAGGGTTAGGGAACGGCAAGTCTTAGGGCAAAAAAGAGGGTACGGAAACGTGGGAGGGTCAGGCTACATGCTGACGCACGGTTCAGTGCCAGCGTACGGGCCAGGAATAGGGTACAGCGTAAGGTAAGGTGTACGGCTGGTGGTGGGTTTCCGTTCCGGGCTAGGGTTAGGGTTAGGGAACGGCAAGGCTTAGGGCACAGGTGAGGTTACAGAATCGTGGGACGGTCAGGCTACGTGCTGACGCATGTGTCAATGCCAGCATACGGGCGAGGAGTAGGCAACGGCGTAAGGTAAGGTGTACGGCTGGTGGTTGGTTTCCGTTCCAGGCTAGGGTTAGGGTTAGGGAACGGCAAGGCTTAGGGCACAGGTGATGGAACGGAAACGTGGGAGGGTCAGGCTACGTGCTGACGCACGGTTCAGTGCCAGCGTACGGGCCAGGAATAGGGAACGGCATAAGTTAAGGTGTAGGGCTGGTGGTGGGTTTCCGTTCCGGGGTACGGTTATGGTTAGGGAACAGCAAGGCTTAGGGAACAGGTGAGGATACGTAAACGTGGGAGGGTCAGGCTACGTGCTGACGCACGGGTCAATGCCAGGGTACGGGCGAGTAGTAGGCAACGGCGTAAGGTAAGGTGTACGGCAGGTGGTTGTTTTCCGTTCCAGGCTAGTGTTAGGGTTAGGGAACGGCAAGGCTTAGGACACAGGTGAGGGTACGGAAAAGTGGGAGGGTCAGGCTACGTGCTGACGCACGGTTCAGTGCCAATATACGGGCCAGGAATAGGGAAAGTCGTAAGGTAAGGTATAGGGCTGGTGCTGGGTTTCCGTTCCGGGCTAGGGTTAGGGTTAGGGAACGGCAAGGCTTCGGGCACAGGTCAGGGTACGGAAACGCGTGAGGGTAAGGCCACGTGCTAATGCATGGGTCAGTGCCGGAGTACAGGCCAGTAGTAGGCAACGGCGTAAGGTAAGGTGTAGGGCTGGTGGTTGGTTTCCGTTCCAGGCTAGGGTTAGTGTTAGGGAACGGCAAGGCTTAGGTCACAGGTGAGGGTACGGAAACGTGGGAGGGTCGGGCTACGGGCTGACGCACTGGTCAGTGCCAGCGTACGGGCCAGGAGTAGGCAACGGCGTAGGATAAAGTGTAGGGCTGGTGGTGGATTTGCGTTCCTGGCTAGGGTTAGGGTTAGGGAACGGCAAGGCTTAGGGCACAGGTGAGGGAACGGAAACGTGGGAGGGTCAGGCTACGTGTTGACACACGGTTCAGTGCCAGCGTATGGGCCAGGAATAGGGAACTGCGTAAGTTAAGGTGTAAGGCTGGTGGTGGGTTTCCGTTCCGGGCTAGGGTTAGGGTTAGGGAACGTCAAGGCTTAGGGCACAGGTGAGGTTACGGAAACGTTGGAGGCTCAGACTACGTACTGACGCTTGGTTCAGTGCCAGCGTACGGGTCAGGAGTAGGATACGGCGTAAGGTAAGGTGTAGGGCTGGTGGTGGGTTTCTATTCCGGGCTAGGGTTAGGGTTAGGGAAAGGCAAGTCTTAGGGCACAGTTTAGGTTACGGAAACGTGGGAGGGTCAGGCTACATGCTGACGCACGGTTCAGTGCCAGCGTACAGGCCAGGAATAGGTTACGGCGTAAGGTAAGGTGTAGGGCTGGTGGTGGGTTTCCGTTCCGGTCTAGTGTTATGGTTAGGGAACGGCAAGGCTTAGGGCACAGGTGAGGTTACGGAAACTTGGGAGGGTCAGGCTACATGCTGACGCACGGTTCAGTGCCAGCGTACGGGCCAGGAATAGGTTACGGCGTAAGGTAAGGTGTAGGGCTGGTGGTGGGTTTCCGTTCCGGGCTAGGGTTATAGTTAGGGAACGGCAAGGCTTAGGGCACAGGTGAGGGTACTGAAACGTGGGAGGGTCAGGCTACGTGCTGACGCATGGGTCAGTGCCAGGGTACGGGCCAGGAGTAGGGTACGGCGTAAGGTAAAGTGTAGCGCTTGTGGTTGATTTCCTTTCCAGGCTAGGTTTAGGGTTAGGGAACGGCAAGGCTTAGGGCACAGGTGAGGGTACGGAAACGTGAGAGGGACGGGCTACGTGCTGATGCACGGGTCTGTGCCAGCGTACGGAACAGGAGTAGGCAACGGCATAGGATACAGTGTAGGGCTGTTGGTGGATTTGCGTTCAGGGCTAGGGTTAGGGTTAGGGAACGGCAAGGCTTAGGGCACAGGTGAGGGTATGGAAACTTGGGAGGGTCAGGCTACATGCTGACGCAATGTTCAGTGCCAGCGTACGGGCCAGGAATAGGGTACGGCGTAAGGTAAGGTGTAGGGCTGGTGGTGGGTTTCTAATCCGGGCTAGTGTTAGGGTTAGGGAAAGGCAAGTCTTAGGGCAAAGGAGAGGGTACGGAAACGTGGGAGGGTCATGCTACATGCTGACGCACGGGTCAGTGCCAGCGTACGGGCCAGGAATAGGGTACGGCGTAAGGTAAGGTGTACGGCTGGTGGTGGGTTTCCGTTCCGGGCTAGGGTTAGGGTTAGGGAACGGCAAGGCTTAGGGCACAGGTGAGGGTACGTAAACGTGGGAGGGTCAGACTACGTGCTGACGCACGGGTCAATGCCAGCGTACGGGCGAGGAGTAGGCAACGGCGTAAGGTAATGTTTAGGGCTGGTGGTGGGTTTCCGTTCAGGACTAGGGTTAGGGTTTGGGAACGTCACGGCTTAGGGCACAGGTCAGGGTATGGAAACGCGGGAGGGTAAGGCTACGTGCTGATGCACGGTTCAGTGCCAGAGTACAGGCCAGGAGTAGGCAACGGCGTAGGGTAAGGTGTAGGGCTGGTGGTGGGTTTCCGTTTCGGGCTATGGTTAGGGTTAGGTAACGCAAGGCTTAGGGCACAGGTGAGGGTACGTAAACGTGTGAGGGTCAGGCTACGTGCTGACGCACGGTTCAGTGCCAGCGTACGGGCCAGGAATAGGGTACGGCGTAAGGTAAGGTGTAGGGCTGGTGGTGGGTTTCTAATCAGGGCTAGGGTTAGGGTTAGGGAACGGCAAGTCTTAGGGCAAAGGAGAGGATACGGAAACGTGGGAGGGACAGGCTACGAGCTGACGTACGGTTCAGTAACTGCGTACGGGCCAGGAATAGGGTACGGCGTAAGGTAAGGTGTACGGCTGGTGGTGGGTTTCCGTTCCGGTCTAGGGTTAGGGTTAGGGAACGGCAAGGCTTAGGGCACAGGTCAGGGTACGGAAACGCGTGAGGGTAAGGCTACGTGCTGAAGCATGGTTCAGTGCCATAGTACAGGCCAGGAGAGGCAACGGCGTAGGGTAAGGTGTGGGGCTGGTGGTGGGTTTCCGTTCCGGGCTAGGGTTAGGGTTAGGGAACGGCAAGGCTTAGGGCACAGGTGAGGGTACGGAAACGTGGGAGGGTCAGGCTACGTGCTGGGGCACGGTTCAGTGCCAGCGTACGGGCTAGGAATAGGGTACGGCGTAAGGTAAGGTGTAGGCCTGGTGGTGGGTTTCTAATCCGGGCTAGGGTTAGGGTTAGGGAACGGCAATTCTTAGGGCAAAGGAGAGGGTACGGAAACGTGGGAGGGTCAGGCTACGTGCTGACGCACGGTTCAGTGCCAGCGTACGGGCCAGGAATAGGGAACGGCGTAAGGTAAGGTGTACGGCTGGTGGTGGGTTTCCGTTCCGGGCTAGGGTTAGGGTCAGGGAACGGCAAGGCTTAGGGCACAGGTGAAGTTACAGAAACGTGGGACGGTCAGGCTACGTGCTGACGCACGTTTCAGTGCCAGCGTACGGGCCAGGGGTAGGCAACGGCGTAAGGTAAGATGTAGGGCTGGTGGTGGGTTTCCGTTCCAGGCTAGGGTAAGGGTAAGGGAACGGCAAGACTTAGGGCACAGGACAGGGTACGGAAACGCGGGAGGGTAAGGCTACGTGCTGATGCACGGGTCAGTACCAGAGTACAGGCCAGTATTAGGCAACGGCGTAGGGTAAGGTTTTGGGCTGGTGGTGGGATTCCTTTTTGGGCTAGGGTTAGGGTTAGGGAACTGCAGTGCTTAGCGCACAGGTGAGGGTACGGAGACGAGGGATGGTCAGGCTACGTGCTGACGCACGGGTCAATGCCAGCGTACGGGCCAGGAGTAGGCAACGGCGTAAGGTAAGGTGTAGGGCTGGTGGTTGGTTTCTGTTCCAGGCTAGGGTTAGGGTTAGGGAACGGCAAGGCTTAGGGCACAGGTGAGGGTACGGAAACGTGGGAGGGTCAGGCTACGTGCTGACGCACGGTTCAGTGCCAGCGTATGGGCCAGGAATAAGTTACGGCGTAAGGTAAGGTGTAGGGCTGGTGGAGGGTTTCCATTCGGGGCTAGGGTTAGGGTTAGGGAACGGCAAGGCTTAGGGCACAGGTGAGGGTACGGAAACGTGGGAGGGTCAGGCTACGTGCTGACGCACGGGTCAGTGCCAGCATGCGGGTCAGTAGCAGCGTACGGCGTAAGGTATGGTGTAGGGCTGGTGGTGGGTTACTATTCTGGGCTAGGGTTAGGATTAGGGAATGGCAAGGCTTAGGGCACAGGTGAGGGTACGGAAACGTGGGAGGGTCAGGCTATGTGCTGACGCACGGGTCAGTGCCAGCGTACGGGCCAGGAGTAGGCAACGGCGTAAGGTAAGGTGTAGGGCTGGTGGTTGGTTTCCGTTCCAGGCTAGGGTTAGGGTTAGGGAACGGCAAGGCTTAGGGCACAGGTGAGGGTACGGAAACGTGGGAGGGTCGGGCTACGTGCTGACGCACCGGTCAGTGCCAGCGTACGGGACAGGAGTAAGCAACGGCGTAGGATAAAGTGTAGGGCTGGTGGTGGATTTGCGTTCTGGGCTAGGGTTAGGGTTAGGGAACGGCAAGGCTTAGGGCACATGTCAGGGAACGAAAACGCGGGAGGGTAAGGCTACGTGCTGATGCACGGTTCAGTGCCAGAGTACAGGCCAGGAGTAGGCAACGGCGTAGGGTAAGGTGTAGGGCTGGTGGTGGGTTTCCGTTCCGGGCTAGGGTTAGGGTTAGGGAACGGCAAGGCTTAGGGCAGAGGTGAGGGTACGGAAACGTGAGAGGGACGGGCTACGTGCTGACGCACGGGTCAGTGGCAGCGTACGGAACAGGAGTAGGCAACGGCATAGGATACAGGGTAGGGCTGGTGGTGGATTTGCGTTCAGGGCTAGGGTTAGGGTTAGGGAATGGCAAGGCTTAGGGCACAGGTGAGGGTATGGAAACGTGGGAGGGTCAGGCTACGTGCTGACGCACGGGTCAGTGCCAGCGTACGGGTCAGGAGTACGGTACGGCGTAATGTAAGGTGTAGGGCTGGTGGTGGGTTTCTATTCCGGGCTAGGGTTAGGGTTAGGGAACGGCAAGGCTTAGGGCACAGGTGAGGGTACGGAAACTTGGGAGGGTCAGGCTACATGCTGAGGCAATGTTCAGTGCCAGCGTACGGGCCAGGAATAGGGTACGGCGTAAGGTAAGGTGTAGGGCTGGTGGTGGGTTTCTAATCCGGGCTAGGGTTAGGGTTAGGGAACGGCAAGTCTTAGGGCAAAGGAGACGGTACGGAAACGTGGGAGGGTTAGGCTACATGCTGACGCACGGTTCCGTGCCAGCGTACGGGCCAGGAATAGGGTACAGCGTAAGGTAAGGTGTACGGCTGGTGGTGGGTTTCCATTCCGGGCTAGGGTTAGGGTTAGGGAACGGCAAGGCTTAGGGCACAGGTGAGGGTATGGAAACGTTGGAGGGTCGGGCTACGTGCTGATGCACGGGTCAGTGCCAGCGTACGGGCCAGGAGTAGGCAACGGCGTAGGATAAAGTGTAGGGCTGGTGGTGGATTTGCGTTCCGGGCTAGGGTTAGGGTTAGGGAACGGCAAGGCTTAGATCTCAGGTGAGGGAACGGAAACGTGGGAGGGTCAGGCTACGTGCTGACGCACGGTTCAGTGCCAGCGTACGGGCCAGGAATAGGGAACGGCGTAAGTTAAGGTGTAGGGCTGGTGGTGGGTTTCCGTTCTGGGCTAGGGTTAGAGTTAGGGAACGGCAAGGCTTAGGGTACAGGTCAGGGTACGGAAACGCGGGAGGGTAAGGCTACGTGCTGATGCGCAGGTCAGTGCCAGAGTACACGCCAGTAGTAGGCAACGGCGTAGGGTAAGGTTTTGGGCTGGTGGTGGGTTTCCATTCCGGGCTAGTGTTAGGGTTAGGGAACCGCAAGGCTTAGGGCACAGGTGAGGGTACGGAGACGTGGGAGGGTCAGGCTACGTGCTGACGCACGGGTCAATGCCAGCGTACGGGCCAGGAGTAGGCAACGGCGTAAGGTATGGTGTAGGGCTGGTGGTTGGTTTCCGTTCCATGTTAGGGTTAGGGTAAGTGAACGGCAAGGCTTAGGGCACAGGTGAGGGTACGGAAACGTGGGAGGGTCGGGCTACGTGCTGACGCACGGGTCAGTGCCAGAGTACGGGCCAGGAGTAGGCAACGGCGTAGGATAAAGTGTAGGGCTGGTGGTGGATTTGCGTTCCGGGCTAGGGTTAGGGTTACGGAACGGTAAGGCTTAGGGCACAGGTGTGGGAACGGAAACGTGGGAGGGTCAGGCTACGTGCTGACGCACGGTTCAGTACCAGCGTACGGGCCAGGAATAGGAAACGGCATAAGTTAGGGTGTAGGGCTGGTGGTGGGTTTCCGTTCCGGGCTAGGGTTAGGGTTAGGGAACGGCAAGGCTTAGGGCACAGGTGAGGGTATGGAAACGTGGGAGGGACAGGCTACGTGCTGACGCATGGGTCAGAGCCAGCGTACGGGTCAGCAGTAGGGTACGGCGTAATGTAAGGTGTCGGGCTGGTGGTGGGTTTCTATTCCGGGCTAGGTTTAGGGTTAGGGAACGGCAAGGCTTAGGGCACAGGTGAGGGTACGGAAACTTGGGAGGATCAGGCTACATGCTGACGCAATGTTCAGTGCCAGCGTACGGGCCAGGAATAGGGTACGGCGTAAGGTAAGGTGTAGGGCTGGTGGTGGGTTTCTAATCCGGGCTAGGGTTAGGGTTAGGGAACGGCAAGTCTTAGGGCAAAGGAGAGGGTACGGAAACGTGGGACGGTCAGGCTACGTGCTGACGCACGGTTCAGTGCCAGCGTACTGGCCAGGAATAGGATATGGCGTAAGGTAAGGTGTACGGCTGGTGGTGGGTTTCTATTCCGGGCTAGGGTTAGGGTTAGGGAACGGCAAGGCTTAGGGCACAGGTGAGGTTACAGAAACGTGGGACTGTCAGGCTACGTGCTGACGCACGTGTCAGTGCCAGCGTACGGGCCAGGTGTAGGCAACGGCGTAATGTAAGATGTAGGGCTGGTGGTTGGTTTCCGTTCCAGGCTAGGGTTAGGGTAAGGGAACGGCATGGCTTAGGGCACAGGTGAGTGTACCGAAACGTGGGAGGGTCAGGCTACATGCTGACGCACGGTTCAGTGCCAGCGTACGGGCCAGGAATAATTTACGGCGTAAGGTAAGGTGTAGGGCTGGTGGTGGGTTTCCGTTCGGGGCTAGGGTTAGGGTTAGGGAACGGCAAGGCTTAGGGCACAGGTGAGGGTACGGAAACGTGGGAGGGTCAGGCTACGTGCTGACGCACGGGTCAGTGCCAGCGTACGGGTCAGTATCAGCGTACGTCGTAAGGTATGGTGTAGGGCTGGTGGTGGGTTACTATTCCGGGCTAGGGTTAGGGTTAGGGAATGGCAAGGCTTAGGGCACAGGTGAGGGTACGGAAACGTGGGAGGGTCAGGCTACGTGCTGACGCACGTGTCAGTGCCAGCGTACGGGCCAGGAGTAGGCAACTGCGTAAGGTAAGGTGTAGGGCTGGTGGTTGGTTACCGTTCCAGGCTAGGGTTAGGGTTAGGGAACGGCAAGGCTTAGGGCACAGGTGTGGGTACGGAAACGTGGGAGGGTCGGTCTATGTGCTGATGCACGGGTCAGTGCCAGCGTACGGGCCAGGAGTAGGCAACGGCGTAGGATAAAGTGTAGGGCTGGTGGTGGATTTGCGTTCTGGGCTAGGGTTAGGGGTAGGGAACGGCAAGGCTTAGGGCACAGGTCAGGGAACAGAAACGCGGGAGTGTAAGGCTATGTGCTGATGCACGGTTCAGTGCCAGAGTACAGGCCAGGAGTAGGCAACGGCATAGGGTAAGGTGTAGGGCTGGTGGTGGGTTTCCGTTCCGGGCTAGGGTTAGGGATAGGGAACGGCAAGGCTTAGGGCACAGGTGAGGGTACCGAAACGTGGGAGGGTCACGCTACGTGCTGACGCACGTGTCAGTGCCAGCGTACGGGTCAGTTGCAGCGTACGGCGTAAGGTATGGTGTAGGGCTGGTGGTGGGTTACTATTCCGGGCTAGGGTTAGGGTTAGGGAATGGCAAGGCTTAGGGCACAGGTGAGGGTACGGAAACGTTGGAGGCTCAGACTACGTGCAGACGCATGGTTCAGTGCCAGCGTACGGGTCAGGAGTAGGATACGGCGTAAGGTAAGGTGTAGGGCTGGTGGTGGGATTCTATTCCGGGCTAGGGTTAGGGTTAGGGAAAGGCAAGGCTTAGGGCACAGGTGAGGTTACGGAAACGTGGGAGGGTCAGGCTACATGCAGACGAACGGTTCAGTGCCTGCGTACGGGCCAGGAATAAGTTACGGCGTAAGGTAAGGTTTAGGGCTGGTGGTGGGTTTCCGTTCCAGGCTAGGGTTAGGGTTAGGGAACGGCAAGACTTAGGGCACAGGTGAGGGTACCGAAACGTGGGAGGGTCAGGCTACATGCTGACGCACGGTTCAGTGCCAGCGTATGGGCCAGGAATAAGTTACGGCGTAAGGTAAGGTTTAGGGCTGGTGGTGGGTTTCCGTTCCGGACTAGGGTTAGGGTTAGGGAACGGCAAGGCTTAGGGCACAGGTCAGGGTACGGAAACGCGTGAGGGTAAGGCTACGTGCTGATGCACGTTTCAGTGCCAGAGTACAGGCCAGGAGTAGGCAACGGCGTAGGGTAAGGTGTAGGGCTGGTGGTGGGTTTCCGTTCCGGGCTAGGGTTAGGATTAGGGAACGGCGAGGCTTAGGGCACAGGTGAGGGTACGTAAACGTGCGAGGGTCAGGCTACGTGCTGACGCACGGGTCAATGCCAGCGTACGGGCAGGAGTAGGCAACGACGTAAGGTAAGGTGTACGGCTGGTGGTTGGTTTCCGTTCCAGGCTAGGGTTAGGGTTAGGGAATGGCAAGGCTTAGGGCACAGGTGAGGGTACGGAAACGTGGGAGGGTCAGGCTACGTGCTGACGCACGGTTCAGTGCCAGCGTACGGGCCAGGAATAGGGTACGGCGTAAGGTAAGGTGTAGGGCTGGTGGAGGATTTCTAATCCGGGCTAGGGTTAGGGTTAGGGAACGGCAAGTCTTAGGGCAAAGGAGAGGGTACGGAAACGTGGGAGGGTCAGGCTACGTGCTGACGCACGGTTCAGTGCCAGCGTACGGGCCAGGAATAGGGTACGGCGTAAGGTAAGGTGTACGGCTGGTGGTGGGTTTCCGTTCCGGGCTAGGGTTAGGGTTAGGGAACGGCAAGGCTTAGGGCACAGGTGAAGTTACCGAAACGTGTGACGGTCAGGCTACGTGCTGACGCACGTGTCAGTGCCAGCGTACGGGCCAGGGGTAGGCAACGGCGTAAGGTAAGATGTAGAGCTGGTGGTTGGTTTCCGTTCCAGGCTAGGGTTAGGGTAAGGGAACGGCAAGGCTTAGGGCACAGGTGAGGGTACCGAAACGTGGGAGGGTCAGGCTACATGCTGACGCACGTTTCAGTGCCAGCGTATGGGCCAGGAATAAGTTACGGCGTAAGGTAAGGTGTAGGGCTGGTGGTGGGTTTCCGTTCGGGGCTAGGGTTAGGGTTAGGGAACGGCAAGGCTTAGGGCACAGGTGAGGGTACGGAAACGTGGGAGGGTCAGGCTACGTGCTGACGCACGGGTCAGTGCCAGCGTGCGGGTCAGTAGCAGCGTACGGCGTAAGGTATGGTGTAGGGTTGGTGGTGGGTTACTATTCCGGGCTAGGGTTAGGGTTAGGGAATGGCAAGGCTTAGGGCACAGGTGAGGGTACGGAAACGTTGGAGGCTCAGACTACGTGCAGACGCATGGTTCAGTGCCAGCGTACGGGTCAGGAGTAGGATACGGCGTAAGGTAAGGTGTAGGGCTGGTGGTGGGATTCTATTCCGGGCTAGGGTTAGGGTTAGGGAAAGGCAAGGCTTAGGGCACAGGTGAGGTTACGGAAACGTGGGAGGGTCAGGCTACATGCAGACGAACGGTTCAGTGCCTGCGTACGGGCCAGGAATAAGTTACGGCGTAAGGTAAGGTTTAGGGCTGGTGGTGGGTTTCCGTTCCAGGCTAGGGTTAGGGTTAGGGAACGGCAAGACTTAGGGCACAGGTGAGGGTACCGAAACGTGGGAGGGTCAGGCTACATGCTGACGCACGGTTCAGTGCCAGCGTATGGGCCAGGAATAAGTTACGGCGTAAGGTAAGGTTTAGGGCTGGTGGTGGGTTTCCGTTCCGGACTAGGGTTAGGGTTAGGGAACGGCAAGGCTTAGGGCACAGGTCAGGGTACGGAAACGCGTGAGGGTAAGGCTACGTGCTGATGCACGTTTCAGTGCCAGAGTACAGGCCAGGAGTAGGCAACGGCGTAGGGTAAGGTGTAGGGCTGGTGGTGGGTTTCCGTTCCGGGCTAGGGATAGGATTAGGGAACGGCGAGGCTTAGGGCACAGGTGAGGGTACGTAAACGTGCGAGGGTCAGGCTACGTGCTGACGCACGGGTCAATGCCAGCGTACGGGCAGGAGTAGGCAACGACGTAAGGTAAGGTGTACGGCTGGTGGTTGGTTTCCGTTCCAGGCTAGGGTTAGGGTTAGGGAATGGCAAGGCTTAGGGCACAGGTGAGGGTACGGAAACGTGGGAGGGTCAGGCTACGTGCTGACGCACGGTTCAGTGCCAGCGTACGGGCCAGGAATAGGGTACGGCGTAAGGTAAGGTGTAGGGCTGGTGGAGGATTTCTAATCCGGGCTAGGGTTAGGGTTAGGGAACGGCAAGTCTTAGGGCAAAGGAGAGGGTACGGAAACGTGGGAGGGTCAGGCTACGTGCTGACGCACGGTTCAGTGCCAGCGTACGGGCCAGGAATAGGGTACGGCGTAAGGTAAGGTGTACGGCTGGTGGTGGGTTTCCGTTCCGGGCTAGGGTTAGGGTTAGGGAACGGCAAGGCTTAGGGCACAGGTGAAGTTACCGAAACGTGTGACGGTCAGGCTACGTGCTGACGCACGTGTCAGTGCCAGCGTACGGGCCAGGGGTAGGCAACGGCGTAAGGTAAGATGTAGGGCTGGTGGTTGGTTTCCGTTCCAGGCTAGGGTTAGGGTAAGGGAACGGCAAGGCTTAGGGCACAGGTGAGGGTACCGAAACGTGGGAGGGTCAGGCTACATGCTGACGCACGTTTCAGTGCCAGCGTATGGGCCAGGAATAAGTTACGGCGTAAGGTAAGGTGTAGGGCTGGTGGTGGGTTTCCGTTCGGGGCTAGGGTTAGGGTTAGGGAACGGCAAGGCTTAGGGCACAGGTGAGGGTACGGAAACGTGGGAGGGTCAGGCTACGTGCTGACGCACGGGTCAGTGCCAGCGTGCGGGTCAGTAGCAGCGTACGGCGTAAGGTATGGTGTAGGGTTGGTGGTGGGTTACTATTCCGGGCTAGGGTTAGGGTTAGGGAATGGCAAGGCTTAGGGCACAGGTGAGGGTATGGAAACGTTGGAGGCTCAGACTACGTGCAGACGCATGGTTCAGTGCCAGCGTACGGGTCAGGAGTAGGATACGGCGTAAGGTAAGGTGTAGGGCTGGTGGTGGGATTCTATTCCGGGCTAGGGTAAGGGTTAGGGAAAGGCAAGGCTTAGGGCACAGGTGAGGTTACGGAAACGTGGGAGGGTCAGGCTACATGCAGACGAACGGTTCAGTGCCTGCGTACGGGCCAGGAATAGGTTACGGCGTAAGGTAAGGTGTAGGGCTGGTGGTGGGTTTCCGTTCGGGGCAAGGGTTAGGGTTAGGGAACGGCAAGGCTTAGGGCACAGGTGAGGGTACGGAAACGTGGGAGGGTCAGGCTATGTGCTGACGCACGGGTCAGTGCCAGCGTACGGGCCAGGAGTAGGCAACGGCGTAAGGTAAGGTGTAGGGCTGGTGGTTGGTTTCCGTTCCAGGCTAGGGTTAGGGTTAGGGAACGGCAAGGCTTAGGGCACAGGTGAGGATACGGAAACGTGGGAGGGTCGGGCTACGTGCTGACGCACGGGTCAGTGCCAGCGTACGGGCCAGGAGTAGGCAACAGCGCAGGATAAAGTGTAGGGCTGGTGGTGGATTTGCGTTCTGGGCTAGGGTTAGGGTTAGGGAACGGCAAGGCTTAGGGCACAGGTCAGGGTACGGAAACGCGGGAGGCTAAGGCTACGTGCTGATGCATGGTTCAGTGCCAGAGTACAGGCCAGGAGTAGGCAACGGCGTAGGGTAAGGTGTAGGGCTGGTGGTGGCTTTCTGTTCCGGGCTAGGGTTAGGGTTAGGGAACGGCAAGGCTTAGGGCACAGGTGAGGGTACGTAAACGTGGGAGGGTCAGACTACGTGCTGACGCACGGGTCAATGCCAGCGTACGGGCGAGGAGTAGGCAACGGCGTAAGGTAAGGTTTAGGGATGGTGGTGGGTTTCCGTTCGGGACTAGGGTTAGGGTTAGGGAACGTCAAGGCTTAGGGCACAGGTCAGGGTACGGAAACGCGGGAGGGTAAGGCTACGTGCTGATGCACGGTTCAGTGCCAGCGTACGGGCCAGGAATAGGGTATGGCGTAAGGTAAGGTGTAGGGCTGGTGGTGGGTTTCTAATCAGGGCTAGGGTTAGGGTTAGGGAACGGCAAGGCTTAGGGCAAAGGAGAGGATACGGAAACGTGGGAGGGTCAGGCTACGTGCTGACGCACGGTTCAGTGCCTGCGTACGGGCCAGGAATAGGGTACGGCGTAAGGTAAGGTGTACGGCTTGTGGGGGGTTTCCGTTCAGGTCTAGGGTTAGGGTTAGGGAACGGCAAGGCTTAGGGCACAGGTGAGGTTACAGAAACGTGGGACGGTCAGGCTACGTGCTGACGCACGTGTCAGTGCCAGCGTACGGGCCAGGGGTAGGCAACGGCGTAAGGTAAGATGTAGGGCTGGTGGTTGGTTTCCGTTCCAGGCTAGGGTTAGGGTAAGGGAACGGCAAGGCTTAGGGCACAGATGAGAGTACCGAAACGTGGGAGGGTCAGGCTACATGCTGACGCATGTTTCAGTGCCAGCGTATGGGCCAGGAATAAGTTACGGCGTAAGGTAAGGTGTAGGGCTGGTGGTGGGTTTCCGTTCGGGGCTAGGGTTAGGGTTAGGGAACGGCAAGGCTTAGGGCACAGGTGAGGGTACGGAAAGGTGGGAGGGTCAGGCTACGTGCTGACGCACGGGTCAGTGCCAGCGTACGGGTCAGTAGCAGCGTACGGCGTAAGGTATGGTGTAGGGCTGGTGGTGGGTTACTATTCTGGGCTAGGGTTAGGGTTAGGGAATGGCAAGGCTTAGGGCACAGGTGAGGGTACGGAAACGTGGGAGGGTCAGGCTACGTGCTGACGCACGGGTCAGTGCCAGCGTACGGGCCAGGAATAGGCAACGGCGTAAGGTAAGGTGTAGGGCTGGTGGTTGGTTTCCGTTCCTGGCTAGGGTTAGGGTTAGGGAACGGCAAGGCATAGGGCACAGGTGAGGGTACGGAAACGTGGGAGGGTCGGGCTACGTGCTGACGCACGGGTCAGTGCCAGCGTACGGGCCAGGAGTAGGCAACGGCGTAGGATAAAGTGTAAGGCTGGTGGTGGATTTGCGTTCTGGGCTAGGGTTAGGGTTAGGGAACGGCAAGGCTTAGGGCACAGGTCAGGGTACGGAAACGCGGGAGGGTAAGGCTACGTGCAGATGCACGGTTAAGTGCCAGAGTACAGGCCAGGAATAGGCAACGGCGTAGGGTAAGGTGTAGGGCTGGTGGTTGGTTTCCGTTCCAGGCTAGGGTTAGTGTTAGGGCACGGCAAGGCTTAGGGCACAGGTGAGGGTACGGAAACGTGGGAGGGTCGGGCTACGTGCTGACGGACTGGTCAGTGCCAGCGTACGGGCCAGGAGTAGGCAACGGCGTAGGATAAAGTGTAGGGCTGGTGGTGGATTTGCGTTCCGGGCTAGGGTTAGGGTTAGGGAACGGCAAGGCTTAGGGCACAGGTGAGGGAACGGAAACGTGGAAGGGTCAGGCTACGTGCTGACACACGGTTCAGTGCCAGCGTACGGGCCAGGAATAGGGAACGGCGTAAGTTAAGGTGTAGGGCTGGTGGTGGGTTTCCGTTCCGGGCTAGGGTTAGGGTTAGGGAACGTCAAGGCTTAGGGCACAGGTGAGGGTACGGAAACGTTGGAGGCTCAGACTACGTGCTGACGCATGGTTCAGTGCCAGCGTACGGGTCAGGAGTAGGATACGGCGTAAGGTAAGGTGTAGGGCTGGTGGTGGGTTTCTATTCCGGGCTAGGGTTAGGGTTAGGGAAAGGCAAGGCTTAGGGCACAGGTGAGGATACGGAAACGTGGGAGGGTCAGGCTACATGCTGACGCACGGTTCATTGCCAGCGTACGGGCCAGGAATAGGTAACGGCGTAAGGTAAGGTGTAGGGCTGGTGGTGGGTTTCCGTTCCGGGCTAGGGTTATGGTTAGGGAACGGCAAGGCTTAGGGCACAAGTGAGGGTACTGAAACGTGGGAGGGTCAGGCTACGTGCTGACGCATGGGTCAGTGCCAGCGTACGGGCCAGGAGTAGGGTATGGCGTAAGGTAAAGTGTAGCGCTTGTGGTTGATTTCCTTTCCAGGCTAGGTTTAGGGTTAGGGAACGGCAAGGCTTAGGGCACAGGTGAGGGTACGGCAACGTGAGAGGGACGGGCTACGTGCTGACGCACGGGTCAGTGCCAGCGTACGGAACAGGAGTAGGCAACGGCATAGGATACAGTGTAGGGCTGGTGGTGGATTTGCGTTCAGGGCTAGGGTTAGGGTTAGGGAACGGCAAGGCTTAGGGCACAGGTGAGGGTATGGAAACGTGGGAGGGTCAGGCTACGTGCTGACGCAAGGGTCAGTGCCAGCGTACGGGCCAGGAGTAGGCAACGGTGTAAGGTAAGGTGTAGGGCTGGTGGTTGGTTTCCGTTCCGGGCAAGGGTTAGGGTTAGGGAACGGCAAGGCTTAGGGCACAGGTGAGGGTACGGAAACGTGGGAGGGTCGGGCTACGTGCTGACGCACGGGTCAGTGCCAGCGTACGGGCCAGGAGTAGGCAACGGCGTAGGATAAAGTGTAGGGCTGGTGGTGGATTTGCGTTCAGGGCTAGGGTTAGGGTTAGGGAACGGCAAGGCTTAGGGCACAGGTGAGGGTATGGAAACGTGGGAGGGACAGGCTACGTGCTGACGCACGGGTCAGTGCCAGCGTACGGGTCAGGATTAGGGTACGGCGTAATGTAAGGTGTAGGGCTGGTGGTGGGTTTCTATTCCGGGCTAGGGTTAGGGTTAGGGAACGGCTAGGCTTAGGGCACAGGTGAGGGTACAGAAACTTGGGTGGGTCAGGCTACATGCTGACGCAATGTTCAGTGCCAGCGTACGGGCCAGGAATAGGGTACGGCGTACGGTAAGGTGTAGGGCTGGTGGTGGGTTTCTAATACGGGCTAGGGTTAGGGTTATGGAACGGCAAGTCTTAGGGCAAAGGAGAGGGTACGGAAACGTGGGAGGGTCAGGCTACATGCTGACGCACGGTTCAGTGCCAGCGTACGGGCCAGGAATAGGGTACGGCGTAAGGTAAGGTGTACGGCTGGTGGTGGGTTTCCGTTCTGGGCTAGGGTTAGGGTTAGGGAACGGCAAGGCTTAGGGCACATGTGAGGTTACAGAAACGTGGGACGGTCAGGCTACGTGCTGACGCATGTGTCAATGCCAGCATACGGGCGAGGAGTAGGCAACGGCGTAAGGCAAGGTGTACGGCTGGTGGTTGGTTTCCGTTCCAGGCTAGGGTTAGGGTTAGGGAACGGCAAGGCTTAGGGCACAGGTGATGGTACGGAAACGTGAGAGGGTCAGGCTACGTGCTGACGCATGGTTCAGTGCCAGCGTACGGGCCAGGAATAGGGAACGGCGTAAGGTAAGGTGTAGGGCTGGTGGTGGGTTTCCGTTCCGGGCTAGGGTTAGGGTTAGGGAACGGCAAGGCTTAGCGCACAGGTCAGGGTACGGAAACGCGGGAGGCTAAGGCTACGTGCTGATGCATGGTTCAGTGCCAGAGTACAGGCCAGGAGTAGGCAACGGCGTAGGGTAAGGTGTAGGGCTGGTGGTGGCTTTCCGTTCCGGGCTAGGGTTAGGGTTAGGGAACGGCAAGGCTTACGGCACAGGTGAGGGTACCGAAACGTGGGAGGGTCAGGCTACATGCTGACGCATGTTTCAGTGCCAGCGTACGGGCGAGGAGTAGGCAACGGCGTAAGGTAAGGTTTAGGGATGGTGGTGGGTTTCCGTTCCGGACTAGGGTTAGGGTTAGGGAACGTCAAGGCTTAGGGCACAGGTCAGGGTACGGAAACGCGGGAGGGTAAGGCTACGTGCTGATGCACGGTTCAGTGCCAGCGTACGGGCCAGGAATAGGGTACGGCGTAAGGTAAGGTGTAGGGCTGGTGGTGGGTTTCTAATCAGGGCTAGGGTTAGGGTTAGGGAACGGCAAGGCTTAGGGCAAAGGAGAGGATACGGAAACGTGGGAGGGTCAGGCTACGTGCAGACGCATGGTTCAGTGCCTGCGTACGGGCCAGGAATAGGGTACGGCGTAAGGTAACGTGTACGGCTGGTGGTGGGTTTCCGTTCAGGTCTAGGGTTAGGGTTAGGGAACGGCAAGGCTTAGGGCACAGGTGAGGTTACAGAAACGTGGGACGGTCAGGCTACGTGCTGACGCACGTGTCAGTGCCAGCGTACGGGCCAGTGGTAGGCAACGGCGTAAGGTAAGATGTAGGGCTGGTGGTTGGTTTCCGTTCCAGGCTAGGGTTAGGGTAAGGGAACGGCAAGGCTTAGGGCACAGATGAGAGTACCGAAACGTGGGAGGGTCAGGCTACATGCTGACGCATGTTTCAGTGCCAGCGTATGGGCCAGGAATAAGTTACGGCGTAAGGTAAGGTGGAGGGCTGGTGGTGGGTTTCCGTTCGGGGCTAGGGTTAGGGTTAGGGAACGGCAAGGCTTAGGGCACAGTTGAGGGTACGGAAAGGTGGGAGGGTCAGGCTACGTGCTGACGCACGGGTCAGTGCCAGCGTACGGGTCAGTAGCAGCGTACGGCGTAAGGTATTGTGTAGGGCTGGTGGTGGGTTACTATTCTGGGCTAGGGTTAGGGTTAGGGAATGGCAAGGCTTAGGGCACAGGTGAGGGTACGGAAACGTGGGAGGGTCAGGCTACGTGCTGACGCACGGGTCAGTGCCAGCGTACGGGCCAGGAATAGGCAACGGCGTAAGGTAAGGTGTAGGGCTGGTGGTTGGTTTCCGTTCCTGGCTAGGGTTAGGGTTAGGGAACGGCAAGGCATAGGGCACAGGTGAGGGTACGGAAACGTGGGAGAGTCGGGCTACGTGCTGACGCACGGGTCAGTGCCAGCGTACGGGCCAGGAGTAGGCAACGGCGTAGGATAAAGTGTAAGGCTGGTGGTGGATTTGTGTTCTGGGCTAGGGTTAGGGTTAGGGAACGGCAAGGCTTAGGGCACAGGTCAGGGTACGGAAACGTGGGAGGGTAAGGCTACGTGCAGATGCACGGTTAAGTGCCAGAGTACAGGCCAGGAATAGGCAACGGCGTAGGGTAAGGTGTAGGGCTGGTGGTTGGTTTCCGTTCCGGCCTAGGGTTAGTGTTAGGGAACGGCAAGGCTTAGGGCACAGGTGAGGGTACGGAAACGTGGGAGGGTCGGGCTACGTGCTGACGGACTGGTCAGTGCCAGCGTACGGGCCAGGAGTAGGCAACGGCGTAGGATAAAGTGTAGGGCTGGTGGTGGATTTGCGTTCCTGGCTAGGGTTAGGGTTAGGGAACGGCAAGGCTTAGGGCACAGGTGAGGGAACGGAAACGTGGGAGGGTCAGGCTACGTGCTGACACACGGTTCAGTGCCAGCGTACGGGCCAGGAATAGGGAACGGCGTAAGTTAAGGTGTAGGGCTGGTGGTGGGTTTCCGTTCCGGGCTAGGGTTATGGTTAGGGAACGGCAAGGCTTAGGGCACAAGTGAGGGTACTGAAACGTGGGAGGGTCAGGCTACGTGCTGACGCATGGGTCAGTGCCAGCGTACGGGCCAGGAGTAGGGTATGGCGTAAGGTAAAGTGTAGCGCTTGTGGTTGATTTCCTTTCCAGGCTAGGTTTAGGGTTAGGGAACGGCAAGGCTTAGGGCACAGGTGAGGGTACGGAAACGTGGGAGGGTAGGGCTCCGTGCTGATGCACGGGTCAGTGCCAGCGTACGGGCCAGGAGTAGGCAACGGCGTAGGATAAAGTGTAGGGCTGGTGGTGGATTTGCGTTCCGGGCTAGGGTTAGGGTTAGGGAACGGCAAGGCTTAGGGCTCAGGTGATGGAACGGAAACGTGGGAGGGTCAGGCTACGTGCTGACGCACGGTTCAGTGCCAGCGTACGGGCCAGGAATAGGTTACGGCGTAAGGTAAGGTGTAGGGCTGGTGGGGGGTTTCCGTTCCGGGCTAGGGTTATGGTTAGGGAACGGCAAGGCTTACGGAACAGGTGAGGGTACGGAAACGTGGGAGGGTCAGGCTACGTGCTGACGCATGTGTCAATGCCAGCATACGGGCGAGGAGTAGGCAACGGCGTAAGGCAAGGTGTACGGCTGGTGGTTGGTTTCCGTTCCAGGCTAGGGTTAGGGTTAGGGAACGGCAAGGCTTAGGGCACAGGTGATGGTACGGAAACGTGAGAGGGTCAGGCTACGTGCTGACGCATGGTTCAGTGCCAGCGTACGGGCCAGGAATAGGGAACGGCGTAAGGTAAGGTGTAGGGCTGGTGGTGGGTTTCCGTTCCGGGCTAGGGTTAGGGTTAGGGAACGGCAAGGCTTAGCGCACAGGTCAGGGTACGGAAACGCGGGAGGCTAAGGCTACGTGCTGATGCATGGTTCAGTGCCAGAGTACAGGCCAGGAGTAGGCAACGGCGTAGGGTAAGGTGTAGGGCTGGTGGTGGCTTTCCGTTCCGGGCTAGGGTTAGGGTTAGGGAACGGCAAGGCTTACGGCACAGGTGAGGGTACCGAAACGTGGGAGGGTCAGGCTACATGCTGACGCATGTTTCAGTGCCAGCGTACGGGCGAGGAGTAGGCAACGGCGTAAGGTAAGGTTTAGGGATGGTGGTGGGTTTCCGTTCCGGACTAGGGTTAGGGTTAGGGAACGTCAAGGCTTAGGGCACAGGTCAGGGTACGGAAACGCGGGAGGGTAAGGCTACGTGCTGATGCACGGTTCAGTGCCAGCGTACGGGCCAGGAATAGGGTACGGCGTAAGGTAAGGTGTAGGGCTGGTGGTGGGTTTCTAATCAGGGCTAGGGTTAGGGTTAGGGAACGGCAAGGCTTAGGGCAAAGGAGAGGATACGGAAACGTGCGAGGGTCAGGCTACGTGCTGACGCATGGTTCAGTGCCTGCGTACGGGCCAGGAATAGGGTACGGCGTAAGGTAAGGTGTACGGCTGGTGGTGGGTTTCCGTTCAGGTCTAGGGTTAGGGTTAGGGAACGGCAAGGCTTAGGGCACAGGTGAGGTTACAGAAACGTGGGACGGTCAGGCTACGTGCTGACGCACGTGTCAGTGCCAGCGTACGGGCCAGGGGTAGGCAACGGCGTAAGGTAAGATGTAGGGCTGGTGGTTGGTTTCCGTTCCAGGCTAGGGTTAGGGTAAGGGAACGGCAAGGCTTAGGGCACAGATGAGAGTACCGAAACGTGGGAGGGTCAGGCTACATGCTGACGCATGTTTCAGTGCCAGCGTATGGGCCAGGAATAAGTTACGGCGTAAGGTAAGGTGGAGGGCTGGTGGTGGGTTTCCGTTCGGGGCTAGGGTTAGGGTTAGGGAACGGCAAGGCTTAGGGCACAGGTGAGGGTACGGAAAGGTGGGAGGGTCAGGCTACGTGCTGACGCACGGGTCAGTGCCAGCGTACGGGTCAGTAGCAGCGTACGGCGTAAGGTATGGTGTAGGGCTGGTGGTGGGTTACTATTCTGGGCTAGGGTTAGGGTTAGGGAATGGCAAGGCTTAGGGCACAGGTGAGGGTACGGAAACGTGGGAGGGTCAGGCTACGTGCTGACGCACGGGTCAGTGCCAGCGTACGGGCCAGGAATAGGCAACGGCGTAAGGTAAGGTGTAGGGCTGGTGGTTGGTTTCCGTTCCTGGCTAGGGTTAGGGTTAGGGAACGGCAAGGCATAGGGCACAGGTGAGGGTACGGAAACGTGGGAGAGTCGGGCTACGTGCTGACGCACGGGTCAGTGCCAGCGTACGGGCCAGGAGTAGGCAACGGCGTAGGATAAAGTGTAAGGCTGGTGGTGGATTTGTGTTCTGGGCTAGGGTTAGGGTTAGGGAACGGCAAGGCTTAGGGCACAGGTCAGGGTACGGAAACGTGGGAGGGTAAGGCTACGTGCAGATGCACGGTTAAGTGCCAGAGTACAGGCCAGGAATAGGCAACGGCGTAGGGTAAGGTGTAGGGCTGGTGGTTGGTTTCCGTTCCGGCCTAGGGTTAGTGTTAGGGAACGGCAAGGCTTAGGGCACAGGTGAGGGTACGGAAACGTGGGAGGGTCGGGCTACGTGCTGACGGACTGGTCAGTGCCAGCGTACGGGCCAGGAGTAGGCAACGGCGTAGGATAAAGTGTAGGGCTGGTGGTGGATTTGCGTTCCTGGCTAGGGTTAGGGTTAGGGAACGGCAAGGCTTAGGGCACAGGTGAGGGAACGGAAACGTGGGAGGGTCAGGCTACGTGCTGACACACGGTTCAGTGCCAGCGTACGGGCCAGGAATAGGGAACGGCGTAAGTTAAGGTGTAGGGCTGGTGGTGGGTTTCCGTTCCGGGCTAGGGTTATGGTTAGGGAACGGCAAGGCTTAGGGCACAAGTGAGGGTACTGAAACGTGGGAGGGTCAGGCTACGTGCTGACGCATGGGTCAGTGCCAGCGTACGGGCCAGGAGTAGGGTATGGCGTAAGGTAAAGTGTACCGCTTGTGGTTGATTTCCTTTCCAGGCTAGGTTTAGGGTTAGGGAACGGCAAGGCTTAGGGCACAGGTGAGGGTACGGAAACGTGGGAGGGTAGGGCTGCGTGCTGATGCACGGGTCAGTGCCAGCGTACGGGCCAGGAGTAGGCAACGGCGTAGGATAAAGTGTAGGGCTGGTGGTGGATTTGCGTTCCTTGCTAGGGTTAGGGTTAGGGAACGGCAAGGCTTAGGGCTCAGGTGATGGAACGGAAACGTGGGAGGGTCAGGCTACGTGCTGACGCACGGTTCAGTGCCAGCGTACGGGCCAGGAATAGGTTACGGCGTAAGGTAAGGTGTAGGGCTGGTGGGGGGTTTCCGTTCCGGGCTAGGGTTATGGTTAGGGAACGGCAAGGCTTACGGAACAGGTGAGGGTACGGAAACGTGGGAGGGTCAGGCTACGTGCTGACGCACGGGTCAGTGCCAGCGTACGGTTCAGGAGTAGGGTACGGTGTAATGTAAGGTGTAGGGCTGGTGGTGGTTTTCTATTCCGGGCTAGGGTTAGGGTTAGGGAATGGCAAGGCTTAGGGCACAGGTGAGGGTACGGAAACTTGGGAGGGTCACGCTACGTGCTGACGCACTGTTCAGTGCCAGCGTACGGGTCAGGAATAGGGTACGGCGTAAGGTAAGGTGTAGGGCTGGTGGTGGGTTTCTAATCCGGGCTAGGTTTAGGGTCAGTGAACGGCAAGTCTTAGGGCAAAGGTGAGGGTACGGAAACGTGGGAGGGTCAGGCTACGTGCTGACGCACGTGTCAGTGCCAGCGTACGGGCCAGGAGTAGGCAACGGCGTAAGGTAAGATGTAGGGCTGGTGGTTGGTTTCCGTTCCAGTCTAGGCTTAGGGTAAGGGAACGGCAAGGCTTAGGGCACAGGTGAGGATACGGAAACGTGGGAGGGTCAGGCTACATGCTGACGCACGGTTCAGTGCCAGCGTACGGGCCAGGAATAGGTTACGGCGTAAGGTAAGGTGTAGGGCTGGTGGTGGGTTTCCGTTCGGGGCTAGGGTTAGGGTTAGGGAACGGCAAGGCTTAGGGCACAGGTGAGGGTACGGAAACTTGGGAGGGTCAGGCTACGTGCTGACGCAAGGGTCAGTGCCAGCGTACGGGTCAGTAATAGGGTACGGCGTAAGGTATGGTGTAGGGCTGGTGGTGGGTTTCTATTCCGGGCTAGGGTTAGGTTTAGGGAATGGCAAGGCTTAGGGCACAGGTGAGGGTACGGAAACGTGGGAGGGTCGGGCTACGTGCTGACGCACGGGTCAGTGCCAGCGTACGGGCCAGGAGTAGGCAACGGCGTAGGATAAAGTGTAGGGCTGGTGATGGATTTGCGTCTGGGCTAGGGTTAGGATTAGGAACGGCAAGGCTTAGGGCACTGGTCACGGTACGGAAACGCGGGAGGGTAAGGCTACGTGCTGATGCACGGGTCAGTGCCAGAGTACAGGCCAGGAGTAGGCAACGGCGTAGGGTAAGGTGTAGGGCTGGTGGTGGGTTTCCGTTCCGGGCTAGGGTTAGGGTTAGGGAACGGCAAGGCTTATGGCACAGGTGAGTGTACGGAAACGTGGGAGGGTCAGAATACGAGCTGACGCACGGGTCAGTGCCAGCATACGGGCCAGGAGTAGGCAACGGCGTAAGGTAAGGTGTAGGGCTGGGGGTTGGTTTCCGTTCCAGTCTAGGGTTAGGGTTAGGGAACGGCAAGGCTTAGGGCACAGGTGAGGGTACGGAAACGTGGGATGCTCGGGCTACGTGCTGACGCACGGGTCAGTGCCAGCGTACGGGCCAGGAGTAGGCAACAGCGTAGGATAAAGTGTAGGGCTGGTGATGGATTTGCGTTCTGGGCTAGGGTTAGGGTTAGGAAACGGCAAGGCTTAGGGCACAAGTCAGGGAACGGAAACGCGGGAGGGTAAGGATACGTGCTGGTGCACGGTTCAGTGCCAGAGTACAGGCCAGGAGGAGGCAACGGCGTAGGCTAAGGTGTAGGGCTGGTGGTGGGTTTCCGTTCCTGCCTAGGGTTAGGGTTATGGAACGGCAAGGCTTAGGGCACAGTTGAGGGTACTTATACGTGGGAGGGTCAGGCTACGTGCTGACGCATGTGTCAATGCCAGCGTACGGGCGAGGAGTAGGCAACGGCGTAAGGTAAGGTGTACGGCTGGTGGTTGGTTTCCGTTCCAGGCTAGGGTTAGGGTTAGGGAACAGCAAGGCTTAGGGCACAGGTGAGGGTACGGAAACGTGGGAGGGTCAGGCTAGGTGCTGACGCATGGTTCAGTGCCAGCATACGGGACAGGAATAGGGAACGGCGTAAGGTAAGGTTTAGGGCTGGTGGTGGGTTTCCGTTCCGGGCTAGGGTTAGGGTTAGGGAACGGCAAGGCTAAGGGCACAGGTCACGGTACAGAAACGCGGGAGGGTAAGGCTACGTGCTGATGCACGGGTCAGTACCAGAATACAGGCCAGTAGTAGGCAACGGCGTAGGGTAAGGTGTTGGGCTGGTGGTGGGATTACATTCCGGGCTAGGGTTAGGGTTAGGGAATCGCAGGGCTTAGGGCACAGGTGAGGGTACGGAGACGAGGGAGGGTCAGGCTACGTGCTGACGCACGAGTCAATGCCAGCGTACGGGCCAGGAGTAGGCAACGGCGTAAGGTAAGGTGTAGGGCTGGTGGTTGGTTTCTGTTCCAGGCTAGGGTTAGGGTTAGGGAACGGCAAGGCTTAGGGCACAGGTCAGGGTACGGAAACGTGGGAGGGTAGGGCTACGTGCTGATGCACGGGTCAGTGCCAGCGTACGGGCCAGGAGTAGGCAACGGCGTAGGATAAAGTGTAGGGCTGGTGGTGGAATTGCGTTCCGGGCTAGGGTTAGGGTTAGGAAACGGCAAGGCTTAGGGCTCAGGTGATGGAACGGAAACGTGGGAGGGACAGGCTACGTGCTGACGCACGGTTCAGTGCCAGCGTACGGGCCAGGAATAGGTTACGGAGTAAGGTAAGGTGTAGGGCTGGTGGTGGGTTTCCGTTCCGGGCTAGGGTTATGGTTAGGGAACGGCAAGGCTTACGGCACAGGTGAGGGTACGGAAACGTGGGAGGGTCAGGCTACGTGCTGACGCACGGGTCAGTGCCAGCGTACGGTTCAGGAGTAGGGTACGGCGTAATGTAAGGTGTAGGGCAGGTGGTGGTTTTCTATTCCGGGCTAGGGTTAGTGTTAGGGAAAGGCAAGGCTTAGGGCACAGGTGAGGGTACGGAAACTTGGGAGGGTCACGCTACGTGCTGACGCACTGTTCAGTGCCAGCGTACGGGTCAGGAATAGGGTACGGCGTAAGGTAAGGTGTAGGGCTGGTGGTGGGTTTCTAATCCGGGCTAGGGTTACGGTTAGTGAACGGCAAGTCTTAGGGCAAAGGTGAGGGTACGGAAACGTAGGAGGGTCAGGCTACGTGCTGACACACGTGTCAGTGCCAGCGTACGGGCCAGGAGTAGGCAACGGCGTAAGGTAAGATGTAGGGCTGGTGGTTGGTTTCCGTTCCAGTCTAGGCTTAGGGTAAGGGAACGGCAAGGCTTAGGGCACAGGTGAGGGTACGGAACCGTGGGAGGGTCAGGCTACATTCTGACGCACGGTTCAGTGCCAGCGTACGGGCCAGGAATAGGTTACGGCGTAAGGTAAGGTGTAGGGCTGGTGGTGGGTTTCCGTTCGGGGCTAGGGTTAGGGTTAGGGAACGGCAAGGCTTAGGGCACAGGTGAGGGTACGGAAACTTGGGAGGGTCAGGCTACGTGCTGAGGCATGGGTCAGTGCCAGCGTACGGGTCAGTAGTAGTGTACGGCGTAAGGTATGGTGTAGGGCTGGTGGTGGGTTTCTATTCCGGGCTAGGGTTAGGTTTAGGGAATGGCAAGGCTTAGGGCACAGGTGAGGGTACGGAAACGTGGGAGGGTCGGGCTACGTGCTGACGCACGGGTCAGTGCCAGCGTACGGGCCAGGAGTAGGCAACGGCGTAGGATAAAGTGTAGGGCTGGTGATGGATTTGCGTTCTGGGCTAGGGTTAGGGTTAGGAAACGGCAAGGCTTAGGGCACAAGTCAGGGAACGGAAACGCGGGAGGGTAAGGATACGTGCTGGTGCACGGTTCAGTGCCAGAGTACAGGCCAGGAGGAGGCAACGGCGTAGGCTAAGGTGTAGGGCTGGTGGTGGGTTTCCGTTCCTGCCTAGGGTTAGGGTTATGGAACGGCAAGGCTTAGGGCACAGGTGAGGGTACTTATACGTGGGAGGGTCAGGCTACGTGCTGACGCATGTGTCAATGCCAGCGTACGGGCGAGGAGTAGGCAACGGCGTAAGGTAAGGTGTACGGCTGGTGGTTGGTTTCCGTTCCAGGCTAGGGTTAGGGTTAGGGAACAGCAAGGCTTAGGGCTCAGGTGAGGGTACGGAAACGTGGGAGGGTCAGGCTAGGTGCTGACGCATGGTTCAGTGCCAGCATACGGGACAGGAATAGGGAACGGCGTAAGGTAAGGTTTAGGGCTGGTGGTGGGTTTCCGTTCCGGGCTAGGGTTAGGGTTAGGGAACGGCAAGGCTTAGGGCACAGGTCACGGTACAGAAACGCGGGAGGGTAAGGCTACGTGCTGATGCACGGGTCAGTACCAGAATACAGGCCAGTAGTAGGCAACGGCGTAGGGTAAGGTGTTGGGCTGCTGGTGGGATTACATTCCGGGCTAGGGTTAGGGTTAGGGAATCGCAGGGCTTAGGGCACAGGTGAGGGTACGGAGACGAGGGAGGGTCAGGCTACGTGCTGACGCACGAGTCAATGCCAGCGTACGGGCCAGGAGTAGGCAACGGCGTAAGGTAAGGTGTAGGGCTGGTGGTTGGTTTCTGTTCCAGGCTAGGGTTAGGGTTAGGGAACGGCAAGGCTTAGGGCACAGGTGAGGGTACGGAAACGTGGGAGGGTAGGGCTACGTGCTGATGCACGGGTCAGTGCCAGCGTACGGGCCAGGAGTAGGCAACGGCGTAGGATAAAGTGTAGGGCTGGTGGTGGAATTGCGTTCCGGGCTAGGGTTAGGGTTAGGAAACGGCAAGGCTTAGGGCTCAGGTGATGGAACGGAAACGTGGGAGGGACAGGCTACGTGCTGACGCACGGTTCAGTGCCAGCGTACGGGCCAGGAATAGGTTACGGAGTAAGGTAAGGTGTAGGGCTGGTGGTGGGTTTCCGTTCCGGGCTAGGGTTATGGTTAGGGAACGGCAAGGCTTACGGCACAGGTGAGGGTACGGAAACGTGGGAGGGTCAGGCTACGTGCTGACGCACGGGTCAGTGCCAGCGTACGGTTCAGGAGTAGGGTACGGCGTAATGTAAGGTGTAGGGCAGGTGGTGGTTTTCTATTCCGGGCTAGGGTTAGGGTTAGGGAAAGGCAAGGCTTAGGGCACAGGTGAGGGTACGGAAACTTGGGAGGGTCACGCTACGTGCTGACGCACTGTTCAGTGCCAGCGTACGGGTCAGGAATAGGGTACGGCGTAAGGTAAGGTGTAGGGCTGGTGGTGGGTTTCTAATCCGGGCTAGGGTTACGGTTAGTGAACGGCAAGTCTTAGGGCAAAGGTGAGGGTACGGAAACGTAGGAGGGTCAGGCTACGTGCTGACACACGTGTCAGTGCCAGCGTACGGGCCAGGAGTAGGCAACGGCGTAAGGTAAGATGTAGGGCTGGTGGTTGGTTTCCGTTCCAGTCTAGGCTTAGGGTAAGGGAACGGCAAGGCTTAGGGCACAGGTGAGGGTACGGAACCGTGGGAGGGTCAGGCTACATTCTGACGCACGGTTCAGTGCCAGCGTACGGGCCAGGAATAGGTTACGGCGTAAGGTAAGGTGTAGGGCTGGTGGTGGGTTTCCGTTCGGGGCTAGGGTTAGGGTTAGGGAACGGCAAGGCTTAGGGCACAGGTGAGGGTACGGAAACTTGGGAGGGTCAGGCTACGTGCTGAGGCATGGGTCAGTGCCAGCGTACGGGTCAGTAGTAGTGTACGGCGTAAGGTATGGTGTAGGGCTGGTGGTGGGTTTCTATTCCGGGCTAGGGTTAGGTTTAGGGAATGGCAAGGCTTAGGGCACAGGTGAGGGTACGGAAACGTGGGAGGGTCGGGCTACGTGCTGACGCACGGGTCAGTGCCAGCGTACGGGCCAGGAGTAGGCAACGGCGTAGGATAAAGTGTAGGGCTGGTGATGGATTTGCGTCTGGGCTAGGGTTAGGGTTAGGGAACGGCAAGGCTTAGGGCACTTGTCAGTGTACGGAAACGCGGGAGGGTAAGGCTACGTGCTGATGCACGGGTCAGTGCCAGAGTACGGGCCAGGAGTAGGCAACGGCGTTGGGTAATGTTTAGGGCTGGTGGTGGGTTTCCGTTCCGGGCTAGGGTTAGGGTTAGGGAACGGCAAGGCTTATGGCACAGGTGAGTGTACGGAAACGTGGGAGGGTCAGAATAAGAGCTGACGCACGGGTCAGTGCCAGCATACGGGCCAGGAGTAGGCAACGGCGTAAGGTAAGGTGTAGGGCTGGGGGTTGGTTTCCGTTAGAGTCTAGGGTTAGGGTTAGGGAACGGCAAGGCTTAGGGCACAGGTGAGGGTACAGAAACGTGGGATGCTCGGGCTACGTGCTGACGCATGTGTCAGTGCCAGCGTACGGGCCAGGAGTAGGCAACAGCGTAGGATAAAGTGTAGGGCTGGTGATGGATTTGCATTCTGGGCTAGGGTTAGGGTTAGGAAATGGCAAGGCTTAGGGCACAAGTCAGCGTACGGAAACGCGGGAGGGTAAGGATACGTGCTGGTGCACGGTTCAGTGCCAGAGTACAGGCCAGGAGGAGGCAACGGCGTAGGGTAAGGTGTTGGGCTGGTGGTGGGTTTCCATTCCGGGCTAGGGTTAGGGTTAGGGAACCGCAGGGCTTAGGGCACATGTGAGGGTACGGAGACGAGGGAGGGTCAGGCTACATGCTGACGCACGGGTCAATGCCAGCGTACGGGCCAGGAGTAGGCAACGGCGTAAGGTAAGGTGTAGGTATGGTGGTTGGTTTCCGTTCCAGGCTAGTGTTAGTGTTAGGGAACGGCAAGGCTTAGGGCACAGGTGAGGGTACGGAAACGTGGGAGGGTCGGGCTACGTGCTGATGCACGCGTCAGTGCCAGCGTACGGGCCAGGAGTAGGCAACGGCGTAGGATAAAGTGTAGGGCGGGTGGTGGATTTGCGTTCCGGGCTAGGGTTAGGGTAAGCGAACGGCAAGGCTTAGGGCACAGTTGAGGGTACGGAAACGTGGGAGAGTCACGCTACGTGCTGACGCACGGGTCATTGCCAGCGTACGGGTCAGGAGTAGCGTACGGCGTAAGGTAAGGTGTAGGGCTGGTGGTGGGTTTCTATTCCAAGCTAGGGTTAGGGTTAGGGAACGGCAAGGCTTAGGGCACAGGTGAGGGTACGGAAACGTGGGAGGGTCAGGCTACGTGCTGACGCACGGCTCAGTGCCAGCGTACGGGCCAGGAATATGGAACGGCGTAAGGTAAGGTATAGGGCTGGTGGTTGGTTTCCGTTCCGGTCTAGGGTTAAGGTTAGGGAACGGCAAGGCTTAGGGCACAGGCCAGGGTACGGAAACGCGGGAGGGTAAGGCTATGTGCTGATGCACGGGTCATTGCCAGAGTACAGGCCAGTAGAAGGCAACGGCGTAGGTTAAGGTGTTGGGCTGGTGGTGGGTTTCCGTTCCGGGCTAGGGTTAGGGTTAGGGAACCGCAAGGCTTAGGGCACAGGTGAGGGTACGGAGACGTGGGAGGGTCAGGTTACGTGCTGACGCACGGGTCAATGCCAGCGTACGGGAGAGGAGTAGGCAACGGCGTAAGGTAAGGTGTAGGGCTGGTGGTTGGTTTCCGTTCCAAGCTAGGATTAGGGTTAGGGAACGGCAAGGCTTAGGGCACAGGTGAGGGTACGGAAACGTGGGATGGTCGGGCTACGTGCTGACGCACGGGTCAGTGCCAGCGTACGGGCCAGGAGTAGGCAACGGCATAGGATAAAGTGTAGGGCTGGTGGTGGATTTGGGTTCCGGGCAAGGGTTAGGGTTAGGGAACGGCAAGGCTTTGGGCACAGGTGTGGGAACGGAAACGTGGGAGGGTCAGGGTACGTGCTGACGCACGGTTCAGTGCCAGCGTACGGGCCAGGACTAGGGAACGGCGTAAGTTAAGGTGTAGGGCTGGTGGTGGGTTTCCGCTCCGGGCTAGGGTTAGGGTTAGGGTACGGCAAGGCTTAGGGCACACGTGAGGGTACGGAAACGTGGGAGGGTCAGACTACGTGCTGACGCATGGTTCAGTGCCAGCGTACGGGCCAGGACTAGGGAACGGCGTAAGTTAAGGTGTAGGGCTGGTGGTGGGTTTCCGCTCCGGGCTAGGGTTAGGGTTAGGGAAAGGCAAGGCTTAGGGCACATGTGAGGGTACAGAAACGTGGGAGGGTCAGGCTACGTGCTGACGCACGGGTCAGTGCCAGCGTACGGGCCAGGAGTAGGCAACGGCGTAAGGTAAGGTGTAGGGCTGGTGGTTGGTTTCCGTTCCAGGCTAGGGTTAGGGTTAGGGAATGGCAAATCTTAGGACACAGGTGAGGGTACGGAAACGTGGGAGGGTCGGTCTACGTGCTGACGCACGGGTCAGTGCCAGCGTACGGGCCAGGAGTAGGCAACCGCGTTGGATAAAGTGTAGGGCTGGTGGTGGATTTGCGTTTGGTTTAGGGTTAGGGTTAGGGAACGGCAAGGCTTAGGGCGCAGGTCAGGGTACGGAAACGCGGGTGGCTAAGGCTACGTGCTGACGCATGGCTCAGTGCCAGCGTACGGGTCAGGAGTAGGGTACGGCGTAATGTAAGGGATAGGGCTGGTGGTGGGTTTCTATTCCGGGCTAGGGTTAGGGTTAGGGAACGGCAAGGCTTAGGGCACAGGTGAGGGTACGGAAACTTGGGAGAGTCAGGCTACGTGCTGACGCACTGTTAAGTGCCAGCGTACGGGCCAGGAATAGGGTACGGCATAAGGTAAGGTTAGGGTTAGGGTTAGGGTTAGGGTTAGGGTTAGGGTTAGAGAATTGCAAGGTTTAGGGCACAGGTGATGGTACCGAAATGTGTTAGGTTCAGGGTACGTGTTGACTCAAGGGTTAGTGTTTGCGTACGCATGAGTATTAGGGTACCGCGTAGAGTAAGGTGTAGGGTTGGTGGTAGATTTCCCTTCCAGTCTAGGGTTATGTTTAGGGACCGGCAAAGTTTAGGGCACAGGTTAGGGTACGAAACGTGTTAGGGTCAGGGTACGTGTTGATGCACATGTTAGCGTCCGCATACGGATTAGGATTAGGGTACGGCGTAACGTAAGGTGTAGGGTTGGTGGAAGGTTTCCGTTCCGGTCTAGGGTTAGGGTTAGGGAACGGCAGGTTTTATGGCAGAGGTGAGGGAACCGAAACGTGTTAGGGTCAGGGTATGTGTTGACGTATGGATTAGGATTAGGGTACGGCTTAGGGTAAGGTGTAGGGCTGATGGTAGGTTTCCGTTCTGGGCTAAGGTTAAGGTAAGGCAACGGCAAAGTTTAGGGCACAGCTGAGGGTACGGAAAAGTTTTAGGGTCAGGGTACGTGTTTACTCACTGGTTAGGGCCAGCGTACAGATTAGGATTTTTGCACGGCGTAGATAATGTGTAGGGTTGGTGGTAGGTTTCCGTTCCGGGCTATGGTTAGGGTTAGGGAAAGTCAAGGTTTCTATTTCTAGTTTTTTTAAGGAAACTCCATTCTGTTCTCCATAGTGGCTGTATCAATTTACATTCCCACCAATAGTGGAAGAGGGCTCCTTTTGTCCACACCCTCCCCAGAATTTGTTGTTTATAGATTTTCTAATGATGCCGATTCTAACAGGTGTGAGGTTATATCTCATTGTAGTTTTGATTTGCATTTCTCTAATAATTAGTGATGTTGAGCAACTTTTCATGTGCGTCTTGGCCATTTCTGTGTTTTTTTGAAGAAACGTCTCTTTAGATCTTCTGCCCATTTTTGTATTGGGTTGTTTGTTTTTTCAAAATTAAGCTGCATGAGCTGTTTATATATATTGGAGATTAAACCTTTGTCCATTGATTCGTTTGCAACGATTTTCGCCCATTCTGAGGGATGCCTTTTTCCATTCCCGTTTTTTTAACAAAAAAGGAAAGAAAGAAAAAGGAACAGAACACTAATGTGCGTAAAATATGCCTTTTGAAACGGTCGTTTTGAAATATGGACGTCCTTTAAATTTTTTGGTCGATATGTGACCCCAGGATTTGTTTTCAGGGCAGGTGTCATTTACAGGCCTACAATGATTATGAATACCAAGTGACCATTAGCACTGCGATTAAATCTTCTGTTGTGAGAAACGGCCACAAGGTGGCAGCTGTTCTCCCTTACCAAATCTGGTTACTAGGGCAACAGAGCCTCAATGGAAGTCCTGTTCTAGATTGGAATTTAGAATGGAATGTGCCAGGAGAAAGCCCCTCAAGTTTGTCTCACTACTTCTTGTTCGTGTTTTTAATTTAATTTTTAATTTTTTATTGCAGCAAGATTGATTACAATCTTTGGCTTGATGTAGTCGTGGAAGATGTGGTTCTTTTACACATATACAGATGTCTGTTCTTCCTGGGATCCTATTCCCATGTACGTTATGACAGAACGTTGAGTAGTCTTCTCTTGGTATTCCGTAGGCCTTTGGTGATTATATATGTCACCTGTGATTGTATATGTCTGTTAACCCCAATATCGTAATGAAACCAGTCCTCACACCTTTCCATTGGTGAAACATAAGTTTGTTTAATGAATCTGTGATTGCCCTTCTCCGTGGAAATATCTGCCCTGGTATCCATTTTTAGGTAACACCTATAAGTGATATGATATGATATGTGTCTTTCACTTTCTGACTTACTACAAGTCACGTGATTACCTCTCGACTCATCTACGGGGCTGCAAATGGCATTGTGTCCTTTTATTCCTTGGCTTCTATTCTGCCTTAGTGAGGTCCATTTTCAACAATGTGATTCCATGAGGGTTGTGGATTAGCTGACCTGGGAAGCCTTGCCCTGCCGGCCGGCCCTCCCCAGGTGTGCCTGGTTGAGGTCAATATAAACAGCGCTCCAGGCAGCAATGGCCCCTGAAGCTGTGCCTGACTCCATATTCTCTGCCCCGTCAGCAGTCTCGGGGCTGTGCTGGTGGAAGGGAGCGAGGGGCCACAGTTTTGTGGTTGGCCAGCTGTGAGTGGGGTTCTGCTGGCCGTTCTGCAGGAGTTGTCAGGCTGCCACCTGTAAAGAAGAGGATGTGTCACCTATACCTTGCACTGGAATTTCTCTCCGGACAGAGGTGAGAAAGGAAAAAAGGAGTTGGTGCCGTGACAGGAGGGGTATTTCAGGCAGGGCAATGGAAAGCTTCTGGAAGAATGGCCGGTGCCAGGACCACCCTGGCTGGCCTGCTGGCACCAAGTTGGCCTCCGTGCTGTGGCTGGTGTGGCTCCGTGGCCCTTCCTCTAGGCTTTTAAGCCCTTGTACGTATTCAGGTGTTTTACCTGGGAAGGGTGGGAACAGTTCAGCAGCAGCTGGCCTGGGGCTCAGCTCACGTTTACTCACAGATGCCTCGGCACGGTCCCCCAGCTTTGCAATGAGGACGCTCCGTGCGTGGGGGTGTTTCTGGCTGTATGGGAGATGGTTCCCCACCTCTGACCCATTTCAGAATTGTTTACCGCTGGAGCAAGTGCCCTGATAGCGTTTTCCTCTGTATAACTGGGGTGTTCAGCTTTTTTTATCTTTTATGTTTCAAGTTAGATTTTATTACTCTTTTATGTATTTATAGATATAAGCAGAGAAATAATTCATTCCTATAAATACATCTGTGTGAAGGGAAGAAATTTTTTCTGTTTTATTTTTAAATTTTATTTTTTAAAATTTTGAAATTTATTATTTTTTTATTTTTTTATACACCAGGTTATTATTAGTTATGTATTTTATGCATATACATGTATACAGGTCAATCTCATTCTCCCAAATCATCCCACCACCACCACCCCATGGCTTCCCACACTTGGTGTCCATACGTTTGTTCTCTACCTCTGTGTCTCTATTTCTTCCCTGCAAACCAGTGCATCTGTACCATTTTTTAGGTTCCATATATATGCATTAATATACAATATTTGTTTTCCTCTTTCTGACTTACTTCATTCTGTATGACAGTCTCTAGATCCATCGATGTCTCTAAAAATGACCCAGTTTCATTCCTTTTTATGGCCGAGTAATATTCCATTTTATATATGTAGCCCATCTTTATCCATTCATCGGTCTGTGGGCATTTAGTTTGCTTCCATTAACTGGCTATTTTAAATAGTGCTGCAATGAACATTGTGGTGAATGTGCCTTTTTGATTTTCGGTTTTCTCTGGGTCTATGTCCGGAAGTGGGATTGCTGGATCAGTTGGTAATTCTATTTCTAGTTTTTTTAAGGAAACTCCATACTCTTCTCCATAGTGACTGTATCAATTTACATTCCCACCAATAGTGGAAGAGGGCTCCTTTTGTCCACACCCTCCCCAGAATTTGTTGTTTGTAGATTTTCTGGTGATGCCGATTCTAACAGGTGTGAGGTGACACCTCATTGTAGTTTTGATTTGCATTTCTCTAATAATTAGTGCTGTTGAGCAGCTTTTCATGTGCTTCTTGGACATCTCTGTGTCTTCTTTGAAGAAACGTCTTTTTAGATTTTCTGCCCATTTATATATTGGGTTGTTTGTTTTTTTAATATTAAGCTGCATGAGCTGTTTATATATATTGGAGATTAAACCTTTGTCCATTGATTCGTTTGCAACGATTTTCGCCCATTCTGATGGATGCCTGTTTCCATTCCGGTTTTTTAACAAAAAAGGAAAGAAAGAAAAAGAAGCAGAACACTAATGTGTGTTAAGTATGCCTTTTGAAACGGTTGTTTTGAAATATGGACGTCCTTTGAATTTTTTGATCGATATGTGACCCCAGGATTTGTTTTCAGGGCAGGTGTCATTTATAGGCCTGCAATGATTTTGAATATCAACTGACCATTATCGCTGGGATTAAAGCTTCTGTTGTGTGAAACGGCCACAAGGTGGCCCTTACCAAATCTGGTTACTAGGGCAGCAGAGCCTCAATGGAAGTCGCGTTCTAGATTGGAATTTAGAACGGAATGTGCCAGGAGAAAGCCCCTCAAGTTTGTCTCACTACTTCTTCTTCGTGTTTTTAATTTAATTTTTTATTTTTTATTACAGCAAGTTTGAGTACAACGTTTGGCCTGTTGTAGGTGTGCAAGATGTGTTTCTTTTACACATATACATATGTCTGTTCTTCCTGGGATCCTTTTCCCATGTACGTTATGACAGAATGTTGAGTAGTCTTCCCTTGGTATTCCGTAGGTCTTTGGTGATTATATATTTCACCTGTGTTTGTATATGTCTGTTAACCCCAATATCGTAATGAATCCAATCCTCACACCTTTCCATTGGTGAACCATAAGTGTGTTTAATGAATCTGTGATTGCCCTTCTCCATGGAAATATCTGCCCTGGTATCCATTTTTAGGTAACACCTATAAGTGATATGATACGATATGTGTCTTTCACTTTCTGACTTACTACAAGTCACGTTAAATCCTCTCGACTCATCTACGGTGCTGCAAATGGCATTGTGTCCTTTTTTCCCTTGGCGAATATTCTGTCTTAGCGAGGTCCATTTTCTGCAATGTGATTCCCTGAGGGCTGAGGATTAGCTGACCTGGGCAGCCTGACCCTGCAGGCAAGTCCTCCCCAGGTGTGCCTGGGTTGAGGTCAATATAAACAGCACTCCAGGCAGCAATAGCCCTTGCAGCTGTGCCTGACTCCATATTCTCTGCCCCGTCAGCAGTCTCGGGGCTGTGCTGGTGGGAGGGTGTGAGGGTCCACGGCTTTGTGGGTGGCCCGGTGTGAGTGGGGCTCTGCTGGACTTTCTGCAGGAGTTGCCAGGCTGCCACCTGTAAAGAAGACGATGTGTCACCCATAACTTCCACTGGAATTTCTCTCCGGGCTGAGGTGAGGAAGGAAAAAAAGAGTGGGGGCCGGGACAGGAGGGGTATCTCAGGCAGGGAAATGGAAAGCTTCCAGAAGAGTGCCCGGGGCCAGGACCATCCTGGCTGGCCTGCAGGCACCAAGTTGGCCTGCGTGCTGTCGCTGGTGTGGCTGCACGGCCCTTCCCTTAGGCTTTCAAGCCCTTGTACATATTCAGGTGTTTTACCTGGGAAGGGTGGGAACAGTTCAGCAGCAGCTGGCCTGGGGCTCAGATCACGTTTACTCACAGAGTCCTCGGCACGGTCCCCCAGGATTGCAATGAGGACGCTCCTTGCGTGGGGGGGGCGGGTCTGCTGGCAGTGTGGGAGATGATTCCCCACCTCTGACCAATTTCAGAATTGTTTACCACTGGAGCAAGTGCCTTGGTAGGGTTTTCCTCTCTATAACTGTTAGGTTCAGGTATTTTTTTTCTTTTTCAGTCCCAGTTACATTCTGTTCTTCTTTTATGTATTTATAGATATAAGCATGGAAATAATTCATTCATATAAATACATTTGTGTGAATGGAAGACCATTTTTCTCTTTTATTTTTAAATTTTATTTTTAAAAATTTTGAAATTTAAGTTTATTTATTTATTTTATACAGCAGGTTATTATTAGTTATCTATTTTATGCATATACATGTATACAAGTCAATCCCAATCTCCCAACTCATCCCACCACCACCACCCCATGGCTTCCCCCACTTGGTGTCCATACGTTTGTTCTCTACCTCTGTGTCTCTATTTCTGCCCTGCAAACCAGTTCATCTGTACCATTTTTCTAGGTTCCACATATAGGCATTAATATACAATATTTGTTTTTCTCTTTCTGACTTACTTCATTCCGTATGACAGTATCTAGATCCATCCACTTCTCTACAAATGACCCAGTTTCATTCCTCTTTATGGCTGAGTAATATTCCATTTTATATATGTACCACATCTTTATCCATTCGCCTGTCTGTGGGCATTTATGTTGCTTCCATTAGCTGGCTATTGTAAATAGTGCTGCAATGAATATTGTGGTGAATGTGTCTTTGTGATTTATGGTTTTCTCTGGGTATAGGCCCAGAAGTGGTATTGCTGGATCCTATGGTAATTCTCCTTTTAGTTTTTTAAAGGAACCTCCATACTCTTCTCCATAGTGACTGTATCAATTTACATTCCCACCAATAGTGGAAGGGGGTTCCTTTTGTCCACACCCTCCCCAGAATTTGTTGTTTGTAGATTTTCGGATGATGCCGATTCTAACAGGTTTGAGGTCTTACCTCATTGTAGTTTTGATTTGCATTTCTCTAATAATTAGTGATGTTGAGCAGCTTTTCATGAGCGTCTTGGCCATCTCTGGGTCTTCTTTGAAGAAACGTCTATTTAGATCTTCTGCCCATTTTTGTATTGGGTTGTTTGTTTTATTAATATTAAGCTTCATGAGCTGTTTATATATATTGGAGATTGAACCTGTGTCCATTGATTCGTTTGCAAACGTTTTCGCCCATCTGAGTGTTGCCTTTTTCCATTCCCTTTTTTTTAACAAACAAAGAAAGAAAGCAAAAGAAGCAGAACACTAATGTGCGTGAAATATGCCTCTTGAAATTGTCGTTTTAAAATATGGACGTCTTTTGAATTTTTTGGTCGATATATGACCCCAGGAATTGTTTTCAGGGCAGGTGTCATTTACAGGCCTGTAATGATTTTGAATATCCACTGACCATTAGTGCTGGGATTAAGGCTGCAGTTGTGTGAAACGGCCACATGGTGGCAGCAGTTCTCCCTTACCAAATCAGGTTACTAGGGCAGCAGAGCCTCAATGGAAGTCGCGTTCTAGATTGGAATTTAGGACGGAATGTGCCAGGAGAAAGCCCCTCAAGTTTGTCTCACTACTTCTTGTTCGTGTTTTTAATTTAATTTTTTATTTTTTATTACAGCAAGTTTGATTACAACGTTTGGCCTTTTGTAGGTGTGAAAGATGTGTTTCTTTTACACATATAGTTATGTCTGTTCTTCCTGGGATCCTTTTCCCATGTACGTTATGACAGAATGTTGAGTAGTCTTCCCCTGGTTCCGTAGGTCTTTGGTAATTATATATTTCACCTGTGTTTGTATATGTCTGTTAACCCCAATATCGTAATGAATCCAATCCTCACACCTTTCCATTGGTGAACCACAAGTGTGTTTAATGAATCTGTGATTGCCCTTCTCCGTGGAAATATCTGCCCTGGTATCCATTTTTAGGTAACACCTATAAGTGATATGATACGATATGTATCTTTCACTTTCTGACTTACTACAAGTCACGTGATTACCTCTCGACTCATCTACGGTGCTGCAAATGGCATTGTGTCATTTTTTTCCTTGGCGAATATTCTGTCTTAGCGAGGTACACTTTCTGCAATGTGATTCCCTGAGGGCTGAGGATTAGCTGACCTGGGCTGCCTGACCCTGCCGGCAAGCCCTTCCCAGGTGTGCCTGGGTTGAGGTCAATATAAACAGCACTCCAGGCAGCAATAGCCCCTGCAGCTGTGCCTGACTCCATATTCTCTGCCCCGTCAGCAGTCTCGGGGCTGTGCTGGTGGGATGGTGTGAGGGTCCACGGCTTTGTGGGTGGCCCGGTGTGAGTGGGGCTCTTCTGGACTTTCTGCAGGAGTTGCCAGGCTGCCACCTGTAAAGAAGACGATGTGTCACCCATAACTTCCACTGGAATTACTCTCCGGGCTGAGGTGAGGAAGGAAAAAAAGGAGTGGGGGCCGGGACAGGGGGGTATCTCAGGCAGGGAAATGGAAAGCTTCCAGAAGAGCGCCCGGGGCCAGGACCATCCTGGCTGGCCTGCAGGCACCAAGTTGGCCTGCGTGCTGTCGCTGGTGTGGCTCCACGGCCCTTCCTCTAGGCTTTCAAGCCCTTGTACATATTCAGGTGTTTTACCTGGGAAAGGTGGGAACAGTTCAGCAGCAGCTGGCCTGGGGCTCAGATCACGTTTACTCACAGAGTCCTCGGCACGGTCCCCCAGGATTGCAATGAGGACGCTCCTTGCGTGGGGGCCGGTCTGCTGGCAGTATGGGAGATGATTCCCCACCTCTGACCAATTTCAGAATTGTTTACCACTGGAGCAAGTGCCTTGGTAGGGTTTTCGTCTCTATAACTGTTAGGTTCAGGTATTTTTTTTCTTTTTCCATCCCAGTTACATTCTGTTCTTCTTTTATGTATTTATAGATATAAGCATGGAAATAATTCATTCATATAAATACATCTGTGTGAATGGAAGAACTTTTTTCTGTTTTATTTTTAAATTTTATTTTTAAAAATTTTGAAATTTAAGTTTATTTATTTATTTTATACAGCAGGTTATTATTAGTTATCTATTTTATGCATATACATGCATACAGGTCAATCCCAATCTCCCAACTCATCCCACCACCTCCACCCCATGGCTTCCCCCACTTGGTGTCCATACCTTTGTTCTCTACCTCTTTGTCTCTATTTCTGCCCTGCAAACCAGTTCATCTGTACCATTTTTCTAGGTTCCACATATAGGCATTAATATACAATATTTGTTTTTCTCTTTCTGACTTACTTCATTCCGTATGACAGTATCTAGATCCATCCACTTCTCTACAAATGACCCAGTTTCATTCCTTTTTATGGCTGAGTAATATTCCATTTTATATATGTACCACATCTTTATCCATTCGCCTGTCTGTGGGCATTTAGGTTGCTTCCATTAGCTGGCTATTGTAAATAGTGCTGCAATGAACATTGTGGTGAATGTGTCTTTGTGATTTATGGTTTTCTCTGGGTATATGCCCAGAAGTGGTATTGCTTGATCCTATGGTAATTCTCCTTTTAGTTTTTTAAAGGAACCTCCATACTCTTCTCCATAGTGACTGTATCAATTTACCTTCCCACCAATAGTGGAAGGGGGTTCCTTTTGTCCACACCCTCCCCAGAATTTGTTGTTTGTAGATTTTCGGATGATGCCGATTCTAACAGGTGTGAGGTCTTACCTCATTGTAGTTTTGATTTGCATTTCTCTAATAATTAGTGATGTTGAGCAGCTTTTCATGAGCGTCTTGGCCATCTCTGGGTCTTCTTTGAAGAAACGTCTATTTAGATCTTCTGCCCATTTTTGTATTGGGTTGTTTGTTTTATTAATATTAAGCTTCATGAGCTGTTTATATATATTGGCGATTGAACCTGTGTCCATTGATTCGTTTGCAAACGTTTTCACCCATCTGAGTGTTGCCTTTTTCCATTCCCTTTTTTTTAACAAAGAAAGAAAGAAAGCAAAAGAAGCAGAACACTAATGTGCGTGAAATATGCCTCTTGAAATTGTCGTTTTGAAATATGGACGTCTTTTGAATTTTTTGGTCGATATATGACCCCAGGAATTGTTTTCAGGGCAGGTGTCATTTACAGGCCTGTAATGATTTTGAATATCCACTGACCAATAGTGCTGGGATTAAGGCTGCAGTTGTGTGAAACGGCCACATGGTGGCAGCAGTTCTCCCTTACCAAATCTGGTTACTAGGGCAGCAGAGCCTCAATGGAAGTCGCGTTCTAGATTGGAATTTAGGACGGAATGTGCCAGGAGAAAGCCCCTCAAGTTTGTCTCACTACTTCTTGTTCGTGTTTTTAATTTAATTTTTTATTTTTTATTACAGCAAGTTTGATTACAACGTTTGGCCTTTTGTAGGTGTGAAAGATGTGTTTCTTTTACACATATAGTTATGTCTGTTCTTCCTGGGATCCTTTTCCCATGTACGTTATGACAGAATGTTGAGTAGTCTTCCCCTGGTTCCGTAGGTCTTTGGTAATTATATATTTCACCTGTGTTTGTATATGTCTGTTAACCCCAATATCGTAATGAATCCAATCCTCACACCTTTCCATTGGTGAACCACAAGTGTGTTTAATGAATCTGTGATTGCCCTTCTCCGTGGAAATATCTGCCCTGGTATCCATTTTTAGGTAACACCTATAAGTGATATGATACGATATGTATCTTTCACTTTCTGACTTACTACAAGTCACGTGATTACCTCTCGACTCATCTACGGTGCTGCAAATGGCATTGTGTCCTTTTTTTCCTTGGCGAATATTCTGTCTTAGCGAGGTCCACTTTCTGCAATGTGATTCCCTGAGGGCTGAGGATTAGCTGACCTGGGCTGCCTGACCCTGCCGGCAAGCCCTGCCCAGGTGTGCCTGGGTTGAGGTCAATATAAACAGCACTCCTGGCAGCAATAGCCCCTGCAGCTTTGCCTGACTCCATATTCTCTGCCCCGTCAGCAGTCTCGGGGCTGTGCTGGTGGGAGGGTGTGAGGGTCCACGGCTTTGTGGGTGGCCCGGTGTGAGTGGGGCTCTGCTGGACTTTCTGCAGGAGTTGCCAGGCTGCCACCTGTAAAGAAGACGATGTGTCACCCATAACTTCCACTGGAATTTCTCTCCGGGCTGAGGTGAGGAAGGAAAAAAAGGAGTGGGGGCCGGGACAGGAGGGGTATCTCAGGCAGGGAAATGGAAAGCTTCCAGAAGAGCGCCCGGGGCCAGGACCATCCTGGCTGGCCTGCAGGCACCAAGTTGGCCTGCGTGCTGTCGCTGGTGTGGCTCCACGGCCCTTCCTCTAGGCTTTCAAGCCCTTGTACATATTCAGGTGTTTTACCTGGGAAGGGTGGGAACAGTTCAGCAGCAGCTGGCCTGGGGCTCAGATCACGTTTACTCACAGAGTCCTCGGCACGGTCCCCCAGGATTGCAATGAGGACGCTCCTTGCGTGGGGGGCGGGGCTGCTGGCAGTATGGGAGATGATTCCCCACCTCTGACCAATTTCAGAATTGTTTACCACTGGAGCAAGTGCCTTGGTAGGGTTTTCCTCTCTATAACTGTTAGGTTCAGGTATTTTTTTTCTTTTTCCGTCCCAGTTACATTCTGTTCTTCTTTTATGTATTTATAGATATAAGCATGGAAATAATTCATTCATATAAATACATCTGTGTGAATGGAAGAACTTTTTTCTGTTTTATTTTTAAATTTTATTTTTAAAAATTTTGAAATTTAAGTTTATTTATTTATTTTATACAGCAGGTTATTATTAGTTATCTATTTTATGCATATACATGCATACAGGTCAATCCCAATCTCCCAACTCATCCCACCACCACCACCCCATGGCTTCCTCCACTTGGTGTCCATACCTTTGTTCTCTACCTCTGTGTCTCTATTTCTGCCCTGCAAACCAGTTCATCTGTACCATTTTTCTAGGTTCCACATATAGGCATTAATATACAATATTTGTTTTTCTCTTTCTGACTTACTTCATTCCGTATGACAGTCTCTAGATCCATCCACTTCTCTACAAATGACCCAGTTTCATTCCTTTTTATGGCTGAGTAATATTCCATTTTATATATGTACCACATCTTTATCCATTCGCCTGTCTGTGGGCATTTAGGTTGCTTCCACTACCTGGCTATTGTAAATAGTGCTGCAATGAACATTGTGGTGAATGTGTCTTTGTGATTTATGGTTTTCTCTGGGTATATGCCCAGAAGTGGGATTGCTGGATCCTATGGTAATTCTCCTTTTAGTTTTTTAAAGGAACCTCCATACTCTTCTCCATAGTGACTGTATCAATTTACATTCCCACCAATAGTGGAAGGGGGTTCCTTTTGTCCACACCCTCCCCAGAATTTGTTGTTTGTAGATTTTCGGATGATGCCGATTCTAACAGGTGTGAGGTCTTACCTCATTGTAGTTTTGATTTGCATTTCTCTAATAATTAGTGATGTTGAGCAGCTTTTCATGAGCGTCTTGGCCATCTATGGGTCTTCTTTGAAGAAACGTCTATTTAGATCTTCTGCCCATTTTTGTATTGGGTTGTTTGTTTTATTAATATTAAGCTTCATGAGCTGTTTATATATATTGGCGATTGAACCTGTGTCCATTGATTCGTTTGCAAACGTTTTCGCCCATCTGAGTGTTGCCTTTTTCCATTCCCTTTTTTTAACAAAGAAAGAAAGAAAGCAAAAGAAGCAGAACACTAATGTGCGTGAAATATGCCTCTTGAAATTGTCGTTTTGAAATATGGACGTCTTTTGAATTTTTTGGTCGATATATGACCCCAGGAATTGTTTTCAGGGCAGGTGTCATTTACAGGCCTGTAATGATTTTGAATATCCACTGACCAATAGTGCTGGGATTAAGGCTGCAGTTGTGTGAAACGGCCACATGGTGGCAGCAGTTCTCCCTTACCAAATCTGGTTACTAGGGCAGCAGAGCATCAATGGAAGTCGCGTTCTAGATTGGAATTTAGAACGGAATGTGCCAGGAGAAAGCCCCTCAAGTTTGTCTCACTACTTCTTGTTCGTGTTTTTAATTTAATTTTTTATTTTTATTACAGCAAGTTTGATTACAACGTTTGGCCTTTTGTAGGTGTGCAAGATGTGTTTCTTTTACACATATACATATGTCTGTTCTTCCTGGGATCCTTTTCCCATGTACGTTATGACAGAATGTTGAGTAGTCTTCCCCTGGTATTCCGTAGGTCTTTGGTGATTATATATTTCACCTGTGTTTGTATATGTCTGTTAACCCCAATATCGTAATGAATCCAATCCTCACACTTTCCATTGGTGAACCATAAGTGTGTTTAATGAATCTGTGATTGCCCTTCTCCGTGGAAATATCTGCCCTGGTATCCATTTTTAGGTAACACCTATAAGTGATATGATACGATATGTGTCTTTCACTTTCTGACTTACTACAAGTCACGTGATTACCTCTCGACTCATCTACGGTGCTGCAAACGGCATTGTGTCCTTTTTTCCCTTGGCGAATATTCTGTCTTAGCGAGGTCCATTTTCTGCAATGTGATTCCCTGAGGGCTGAGGATTAGCTGACCTGGGCAGCCTGACCCTGCCGGCAAGCCCTGCCCAGGTGTGCCTGGGTTGAGGTCAATATAAACAGCACTCCAGGCAGCAATAGCTCCTGCAGCTGTGCCTGACTCCATATTCTCTGCCCCGTCAGCAGTCTCGGGGCTCTGCTGGTGGGAGGGTGTGAGTGTCCATGGCTTTGTGGGTGGCCCGGTGTGAGTGGGGCTCTGCTGGACTTTCTGCAGGAGTTGCCAGGCTGCCACCTGTAAAGAAGACGATGTGTCACCCATAACTTCCACTGGAATTTCTCTCCGGGCTGAGGTGAGGAAGGAAAAAAAGGAGTGGGGGCCGGGACAGGAGGGGTATCTCAGGCAGGGAAATGGAAAGCTTCCAGAAGAGCGCCCGGGGCCAGGACCATCCTGGCTGGCCTGCAGGCACCAAGTTGGCCTGCGTGCTGTCGCTGGTGTGGCTCCACGGCCCATCCTCTAGGCTTTCAAGCCCTTGTACATATTCAGGTGTTTTACCTGGGAAGGGTGGGAACAGTTCAGCAGCAGCTGGCCTGGGGCTCAGTTCACGTTTACTCACAGAGTCCTCGGCACGGTCCCCAAGGATTGCAATGAGGATGCTCCTTGCGTGGGGGGGCGGAGCTGCTGGCAGTATGGGAGATGATTCCCCACCTCTGACCAATTTCAGAATTGTTTACCACTGGAGCAAGTGCCTTGGTAGTGTTTTCCTCTCTATAACTGTTAGGTTCAGGTATTTTTTTTCTTTTTCGGTGCCAGTTACATTCTGTTCTTCCTTTATGTATTTATAGATATAAGCATGGAAATAATTCATTCATATAAATACATCTGTGTGAATGGAAGAACTTCTTTCTGTTTTATTTATAAATTTTATTTTTAAAAATTTTGAAATTTAAGTTTATTTATTTATTTTATACAGCAGGTTATTATTAGTTATCTATTTTATGCATATACATGCATACAGGTCAATCCCAATCTCCCAACTCATCCCACCACCACCACCCCATGGCTTCCCCCACTTGGTGTCCATACGTTTGTTCTCTACCTCTGTGTCTCTATTTCTGCCCTGCAAACCAGTTCATCTGTACCATTTTTCTAGGTTCCACATATAGGCATTAATATACAATATTTGTTTTTCTCTTTCTGACTTACTTCATTCCGTATGACAGTCTCTAGATCCATCCACTTCTCTACAAATGACCCAGTTTCATTCCTTTTTATGGCTGAGTAATATTCCATTTTATATATGTACCACATCTTTATCCATTCGCCTGTCTGTGGGCATTTAGGTTGCTTCCATTAGCTGGCTATTGTAAATAGTGCTGCAATGAACATTGTTGTGAATGTGTCTTTGTGATTTATGGTTTTCTCTGGGTATATGCCCAGAAGTGGTATTGCTTGATCTTATGGTAATTCTCCTTTTAGTTTTTTAAAGGAACCTCCATACTCTTCTCCATAGTGACTGTATCAATTTACATTCCCACCAATAGTGGAAGGGGGTTCCTTTTGTCCACACCCTCCCCAGAATTTGTTGTTTGTAGATTTTCGGATGATGCCGATTCTAACAGGTGTGAGGTCTTACCTCATGGTAGTTTTGATTTGCATTTCTCTAATAATTAGTGATGTTGAGCAGCTTTTCATGAGCGTCTTGGCCGTCTCTGTGTCTTCTTTGAAGAAACGTCTATTTAGATCTTCTGCCCATTTTTGTATTGGGTTGTTTGTTTTATTAATATTAAGCTTCATGAGCTGTTTATATATATTGGCGATTGAACCTGTGTCCATTGATTCGTTTGCGAACGTTTTCGCCCATCTGAGGGTTGCCTTTTTCCATTCCCTTTTTTTTAACAAAGAAAGAAAGAAAGCAAAAGAAGCAGAACACTAATGTGCGTGAAATATGCCTCTTGAAATTGTCGTTTTGAAATATGGACGTCTTTTGAATTTTTTGGTCGATATATGACCCCAGGAATTGTTTTCAGGGCAGGTGTCATTTACAGGCCTGTAATGATTTTGAATATCCACTGACCATTAGTGCTGGGATTAAGGCTGCAGTTGTGTGAAACGGCCACATGGTGGCAGCAGTTCTCCCTTACCAAATCTGGTTACTAGGGCAGCAGAACCTCAATGGATGTCGCGTTCTAGATTGGAATTTAGAACAGAATGTGCCAGGAGAAAGCCCCTCAAGTTTGTCTCACTACTTCTTGTTCGTGTTTTTAATTTAATTTTTTATTTTTTATTACAGCAAGTTTGATTACAACGTTTGGCTTGTTGTAGGTGTTCAAGATGTGTTTCTTTTACACATATACATATGTCTGTTCTTCCTGGGATCCTTTTCCCATGTACGTTATGGCAGAATGTTGAGTAGTCTTCCCTTGGTATTCCGTAGGTCTTTCGTGATTATATATTTCACCTGTGTTTATATATGTCTGTTAACCCAAATATCGTAATGAATCCAATCCTCACACCTTTCCATTGGTGAACCATAAGTGTGTTTAATGAATCTTTGATTGCCCTTCTCCGTGGAAATATCTGCCCTGGTATCCATTTTTAGGTAACACCTATAAGTGATATGATATGATATGTGTCTTTCACTTTCTGACTTACTACAAGTCACGTGATTACCTCTCGACTCATCTACGGGGCTGCAAATGGCATTGTGTCCTTTTTTTCCTTGGCAAATATTCTGTCTTAGCGAGGTCCATTTTCTGCAATGTGATTCCCTGAGGGCTGAGGATTAGCTGACCTGGGCAGCCTGACACTGCCGGCAAGCCCTCCCCAGGTGTGCCTGGGTTGAGGTCAATATAAACAGCACTCCAGGCAACAATAGCCCTTGCAGCTGTGCCTGACTCCATATTCTCTGCCCCGTCAGCAGTCTCGGGGCTGTGCTGGTGGGAGGGTGTGAGGGTCCACGGCTTTGTGGGTGGCCCGGTGTGAGTGGGGCTCTGCTGGACTTTCTGCAGGAGTTGCCAGGCTGCCACCTGTAAAGAAGACGATGTGTCACCCATAACTTCCACTGGAATTTCTCTCCGGGCTGAGGTGAGGAAGGAAAAAAAGGATTGGGGGCCGGGACAGGATGGGTATCTCAGGCAGGGAAATGGAAAGCTTCCAGAAGAGCGCCCGGGGCCAGGACCATCCTGGCTGTCCTGCAGGCACCAAGTTGGTCTGCGTGCTGTCGCTGGTGTGGCTCCACGGCCCTTCCTCTAGGCTTTCAAGCCCTTGTACATATTCAGGTGTTTTACCTGGGGAGGGTGTGAACAGTTCAGCAGCAGCTGGCCTGGGGCTCAGATCACGTTTACTCACAGAGGCCTCGGCACGGTCCCCCAGGATTGCAATGAGGACGCTCCTTGCGTGGGGGGGAGGGGCTGCTGGCAGTATGGGAGATGATTCCCCACCTCTGACCAATTTCAGAATTGTTTACCACTGGAGCAAGTGCCTTGGTAGGGTTTTCCTCTCTATAACTGTTAGGTTCAGGTATTTTTTTTCTTTTTCAGTCCCAGTTACATTCTGTTCTTCTTTTATGTATTTATAGATATAAGCATGGAAATAATTCATTCATATAAATACATTTGTGTGAATGGAAGACCATTTTTCTCTTTTATTTTTAAATTTTATTTTTAAAAATTTTGAAATTTAAGTTTATTTATTTATTTTATACAGCAGGTTATTATTAGTTATCTATTTTATGCATATACATGTATACAAGTCAATCCCAATCTCCCAACTCATCCCACCACCACCACCCCATGGCTTCCCCCACTTGGTGTCCATACGTTTGTTCTCTACCTCTGTGTCTCTATTTCTGCCCTGCAAACCAGTTCATCTGTACTATTTTTCTAGGTTCCACATATAGGCATTAATATACAATATTTGTTTTTCTCTTTCTGACTTACTTCATTCCGTATGGCAGTCTCTAGATCCATCCACTTCTCTACAAATGACCCAGTTTCATTCCTTTTTATGGCTGAGTAATATTCCATTTTATATATGTACCACATCTTTATCCATTCGCCTGTCTGTGGGCATTTAGGTTGCTTCCATTAGCTGGCTATTGTAAATAGTGCTGCAATGAACATTGTGGTGAATGTGTCTTTGTGATTTATGGTTTTCTCTGGGTATATGCCCAGAAGTGGTATTGCTTGATCCTATGGTAATTCTCCTTTTAGTTTTTTAAAGGAACCTCCATACTCTTCTCCATAGTGACTGTATCAATTTACCTTCCCACCAATAGTGGAAGGGGGTTCCTTTTGTCCACACCCTCCCCAGAATTTGTTGTTTGTAGATTTTCGGATGATGCCGATTCTAACAGGTGTGAGGTCTTACCTCATTGTAGTTTTGATTTGCATTTCTCTAATAATTAGTGATGTTGAGCAGCTTTTCATGAGCGTCTTGGCCATCTCTGGGTCTTCTTTGAAGAAACGTCTCTTTAGATCTTCTGCCCATTTTTGTATTGGGTTGTTTGTTTTATTAATATTAAGCTTCATGAGCTGTTTATATATATTGGCGATTGAACCTGTGTCCATTGATTCGTTTGCGAACGTTTTTGCCCATCTGAGGGTTGCCTTTTTCCTTTCCCTTTTTTTTAACAAAGAAAGAAAGAAAGCAAAAGAAGCAGAACACTAATGTGCGTGAAATATGCCTCTTGAAACTGTCGTTTTGAAATATGGACGTCTTTTGAATTTTTTGGTCGATATATGACCCCAGGAATTGTTTTCAGGGCAGGTGTCATTTACAGGCCTGTAATGATTTTGAATATCCACTGACCATTAGTGTTGGGATTAAGGTTGCAGTTGTGTGAAACGGCCACATGGTGGCAGCAGTTCTCCCTTACCAAATCTGGTTACTAGGGCAGCAGAGCCTCAATGGAAGTTGTGGTCTAGATTGGAATTTAGAACGGAATGTGCCAGGAGAAAGCCCCTCAAGTTTGTCTCACTACTTCTTGTTCGTATTTTTAATTTAATTTTTTATTTTTTATTACAGCAAGTTTGATTACAACGTTTGGCCTTTTGTAGGTGTGCAAGATGTGTTTCTTTTACACATATACATATGTCTGTTCTTCCTGGGATCCTTTTCCCATGTACGTTATGATAGAATGTTGAGTAGTCTTCCCTTGGTATTCCGTAGGTCTTTGGTGATTATATATTTCACCTGTGTTTGTATATGTCTGTTAACCCCAATATCGTAATGAATCCAATCCTCACACCTTTCCATTGGTGAACCATAAGTGTGTTTAATGAATCTGTGATTGCCCTTCTCTGTGGAAATATCTGCACTGGTATCCATTTTTAGGTAACACCTATAATGATATGATACGGTATGTGTCTTTCACTTTCTGACTTACTACAAGTCACGTGATTACCTCTCGACTCATCTACGTTGCTGCAAATGGCATTGTGTCCTTTTTTCCCTTGGTTTCTATTCTGCCTTATTGAGGTCCATTTTCAAGAATGTGATTCCCTGAGGGTTGTGGATAAGCTGACCTAGGCAGCCTGACCCTGCCTGCCTGCCCTCCCCAAGTGTGCCTGGTTGAGGTCAATATAAAGAGTTCTACAGGCAGCAATAGCCCCTGAAGCTGTGCCTGACTCCATATTCTCTGCCCAGTCAGCAGTCTCGGGGCTCTGCTGTTGGGAGGGAGTGAGGGGCCACGGCTCTGTGGGTGGCCCGGTGTGAGTGGGGCTCTGCTGGCCTTTCTTCAGTAGTTGCCAGGCTGCCATCTGTAAAGAAGATGATGTGTCGCCCATACCATCTGCTGGAATTTATCTCCGGACAGAGGTGAGGAAGGAAAAAAGCAGTGGGGGCCGGGACAGGAGGGGTATCTCAGGCAGGGAAATGGAAAGCTTCCAGAAGAGCGCCCGGGGCCAGGACACTCCTAGCTGGCCTGCAGGCACCAAGTTGGCCTGCGTGCTCTCGCTGGTGTGGCTCCACCGCCCTTCCTCTAGTCTTTCAAGCCCTTGTACATATTCAGGTGTTTTACCTGGGAAGGGTGGGTACAGTTCAGCAGCAGCTGGCCTGGGGCTCAGCTCACGTTTACTCACAGATGCCTCAGCACGGTCCCACAGCTTTGCAATGAGGACGCTCCTTGCATGGGGGGTGGGTTGCTGGCTGAATTGGAGATGTTTCCCCACCTCTGACCAATTTCAGAATTGTTTACCCCTGGAGCAAGTGCCCTGATAGGGTTTTCCTCTGTATAACTAGTGGGTTCAGGTTTTTTTTTTCTTTTATGTTTCAAGTTAGATTTTATTCCTCTTTTATGTATTTATAGATATAAGCATGGAAATAATTCATTCCTATAAATACATCTGTGTGAAGGGAAGAACTTTTTTCTGTTTCATTGTGAAATTTTATTTTTTATAATTTTGAAATTTAATTTTATTTACTTTTTTATACAGCAGGTTATTATTAGTTATGTATTTTATACATATACATGTATACAGGTCAATCTCAATCTCCCAACTCATCCCACCACCAACACCCCATGGCTTCCCACACTTGGTGTCCATACGTTTGTTCTCTACCTCTGTGTCTCTATTTCTTCCCTGCAAACCAGTTCAACTGTACCATATTTTAGTTTCCACATATATGCATTAATATACAATATTTGTTTTCTTCTTTCTGACTTACTTCATTCTGTATGACAGTCTCTAGATCCATCGATTTCTCTACAAATGACCCAGTTTTATTCCTTTTTATGGCCGAGTAATATTCCATTTGATATATGGACACCATCTTTATCCATTCATTTCTCTGTGGGCATTTAGTTTGCTTCCATTACCTGCCTATTGTAAATAGTGGTGCAAAGAACATTGTGGTGACTGTGCCTTTTTGATTTATGGTTTTCTCTGGGTATATGCCCAGAAGTTGGATTGCTGGATCAGTTGGTATTTCTATTTCTAGATTTTTAAAGGAAACTCCATACTGTTCTCCATAGTGACTGTATAAATTTACATTCCCATCAATAGTGGAATATGGCTCCTTTTGTCCACACCCTCCCCAGAATTTGTTGTTTGTAGATTTTCTGATGATGACGATTCTAACAGGTGTGAGGTGATACCTCATTGTAGTTTTGAGTTGCACTTCTCAAATAATTAGTGATGTTGAGGAGCTTTTCATGTGCGTCTTGGCCATCTCTGTGTCTTCTTTGAAGAAACGTCTCTTTAGATCTTCTGCCCATTTTTGTATTGGGTTGTTTGTTTTTTTAATATTAAGCTGCATGAGTTGTTTATATATATTGGAGATTAAACCTTTGTCCATTGATTCGTTTGCAACGATTTTCGCACATTCTGAGGGATGCCTTTTTCCATTCCCGTTTTTTTAACCAAAAAAGACAGAAAGAAAAACAAGCAGAACACTAATGTGTTTAAAATATGCCTTTTGAAACGGTCGTTTTGAAATATGGACGTCCTTTGAATTTTTTGGTCGATATGTGACCCCAGGATTTGTTTTCTGGGCAGGTGTCATTTACAGGCCTGCAATGATTTTGAATATCTACTGACCATTAGCGCTGGGATTAAAGCTGCTGTTTTGTGAAAGGGCCACAAGGTGGCAGCAGTTCTGCCTTACCAAATCTGGTTACTAGGGCAACAGAGCCTCAAAGGAAGTCGTGTTCTAGATTGGAATTTAGAATGGAATGTGCCAGGAGAAAGCCCCTCAAGTTTCTCTCACTCCTTCTTGCACGTGTTTTTAATTTAATTTTTTATTTTTTGTTACAGCAAGTTTGATTACAATGTTTGGCTTGTTGAAGGTGTGGAAGATGTGGTTCTTTTACACATATACAGATGTCTGTTCTTCCTGGGATCCTTTTCCCATGTACGTTATGACAGAATGGTGAGTAGTCCTCTCTTGGTTTTCCGTAGGTCTTTGGTGATTATATATGTCACCTGTGTTTGTATATATCTGTTAACCCCAATATCGTAATGAAACCAATCCTCACACCTTTCCATTGGTGAACCTTAAGTTTGTTTAATGAATATGTCGTTGCACTTCTCCATGGAAATATCTACCCTCGTATCCATTTTTAGGTTACACCTATAAGTGACATGATATGATATGTGTCTTTCACTTTCTGACTTACTACAAGTCACGTGATTACCTCTAGACTCATCTATGGTGCTGCAAATGGCATTGTGTCCTTATTTTCGTTGGCTTCTATACTGCCTTAGCGAGGTCCATTTTCAACAATGTGATTCCCTGAGGTTTGTGGATTAGGTGACCTGGGCAGCCTTACCCTGCTGGCCGGTCATCCCCAGGTGTGCCTGGTTGAGGTCAATATAAACAGCGCTCCAGGCAGCAATAGCCCCTGAAGCTGTGCCTGACTCCATATTCTCTGCCCCGTCAGCAGTCTCGGGGCTGTGTTGGTGGGAGGGAGTGAGGGGCCACAGCTTTGTGGGTGGCCTGGTGTGAGTGGGGCTCTGCTGGCTTTTCTGCAGGATTTGCCAGGCTGCCACCTGTAAAGAAGAGGATTTGTCACCCATAACTTTCGCTGGAATTTCTCTCGGGACAGAGGTGAGGAAGGAAAAAAGCAGTGGGGGCCGGGACAGGAGGGGTATCTGAGGCAGGGCAATGGAAAGATACTGAAGAGTGCCCGGGGTCAGGACCACACTGGATGGCCTGCAGGCACCAAGTAGGCCTGCGTGCTGTCGCTGGTGTGGTTCCGTGGATCTTCGTCTAGGCTTTTAAGCCCTTGTACGTATTCAGGTGTTTTACCTGGGAAGGGTGGGAACATTTCAGCAGCAGCTGTCCTGGGGCTCAGCTCACGTTTACTCACAGATGCCTCGGCACGGTCCCCCAGCTTTGCAATGAGGACGCTCCTTGCGTGGGGGGGGGTTGCTGTCTGTATGGGAGATGGTTCCCCACCTCTGACCAATTTCAGAATTGTTTACCACTGGAGCAAGTGCGTGACAGGGTTTTTCTCTGTATAACTGGTTGGTTCAGGTTTTTTTTTTTCTTTTATGGTTTAAGTTAAATTTTATTCCTCTTTTATGTATTTATAGATATAATCATGGAATTAATCATTCCTATAAATACATCTGTGTGAAGGGAAGAAAGTTTTTCTGTTTTCTGTTTAAATTTTATTTTTTAAAATTTTGAAATTTAATTTTATTTATTTTTTTATACAAAAGGTTTTTATTAGTTATATATTTTATGCATATACATGTAAACAGGTCAATCCCAATCTCCCATCTCATCCCACCACCACCACCCCATGGCTTCCCACACTTGGTGTCCATACGTTTTTTCTCTACCTCTGTGTCTCTATTTCTTCCCTGCAAACCAGTTCATCTGTCCCATTTTTTTGGTTCCACATATATGCATTAATATACAATATTTGTTTTCCTCTTTCTGACTTACTTCATTCTGTATGACAGTCTCTATATCCATCGATGTCTCTACAAATGACCCAGTTTCATTCCTTTTTATTGCTGAGTAATATTCCATTTTATATATGTACCACATCTTTATCCATTCATCTGTTTGTGGGCATTTATGTTGCTTCCCTTACCTGGCTACTGTAAATAATGCTGCAATGAACATTGTGGTGAATGTGCCTTTTTGATTTATGGTTTTCTCTGGGTATATGCCCAGAAGTGGGATGGCTGGATCAGATGGTAATTCTATTTCTAGTTTTTTTAAGGAAACTCCACACTGTTCTCCATAGTGACTGTATCAATTTACATTTCCACCAATAGTGGAAGAGGGATCCTTTTGTCCACACCCTCCCCAGAATTTGTTTTTTGTAGGTTTTCTGATGATTCCGATTCTAACAGGTGTGAGGTGATACCTCATTGTAGTTTTGATTTGCATTTCTCTCATAATTAGTGTTGTTGAGCAGATTTTCATGTGCGTCTTGGCCATCATTTTGTCTTCTTTGAAGAAAAGTCTATTGAGATCTTCTGCCCATTTCTGTATTGGGAGGGTGGTGGGAGGGTCAGGCTACGTGCTGACGCACGTGTCAGTGCCTGCGTAAGGGCCAGGAGTAGTGTACAGCGTAGGGTAAGGTGTAGGTCTTGTGGTGCCTTTCCATTCAGGGCTAGGTTTAGGGTATGGGAACGGCAAGGCTTAGGGAACAGGTGAGGGTACAGAAACATGGGAGCGTCTGGCTACGTGCAGACGCATGGGTCAGTGCCAGCGTACAGGCCAGGAGTAGGCTATGGCGTAGGGTATGGTATAGGGCAAGTTGTGGGTCTCTGTTCTGGGCTCGAATTAGGGTTAGGGAATGGCAAGGATTAGGGCACACGTGAGGGTACGGAAACGTGGGACGGTCAGGCTACGTTCTTACGCACGGTTCAGTGCCAGCGTACGGGCCAGGATTAGGGTACGGCATAGCGTAAAGTTTAGGGCTGGGGGTGGGTTTCCGTTCCGGGATATGGTTAGGGTTACAGAACGACAAGCCTTAGGGCACAGGTGCGGGTACGGAAACGTGGGAGGTTCAGGCTATCTGCTGACACACGGGTTAGTGACAGCGTACAGGGCAGGAGTAGGCAATGGCGTAGGGTAAGGTGTAGGGCTGGTGGTGCGTTTCCTTTCTGGGCGAGGGTAAGGGTTAGGGAACGGCAAGGCTTAGGGCCCAAGTGAGGGTAGGTAAAAGTTGGAGTGTCAGGCTACGTGCTGACGCACAGGGCAGTGCCAGGTTACAGGCCAGGAGTAGGCTACAGCATAGGTAAAGGGTAGCGCTGGTGTTGGGTTTCAGTTCTGGGCTAGGGTTAGGGTTAGGGAACGGCAAGGCTTAGGGCACAGGTGAGGGTACTGAAACGTGGGAGGGTCAGGCTGCGTGCGGAAGCACGGGTCAGTGCCAGCGTATGGGCAAGGAGTAGGCTACGGCATAGGGTAAGGTGTAGAGCTGGTGGTGGGTTTCCGTTCCAGTCTAGGGTTAGGGTTACGGAACGACAAGGTTTACGGGACAGGTGAGGGTACGGAAACGTGGGAGGGTCAGTCTACGTGGGGACGCACGGGTCAGTGCCAGCGTACAGGCCAGGAGTAGGCAACGGCTTAGGGTAAGGTGTAGGGCTGGTGGTGGGTTTCTGTTCCGGGCTAGGGTTAGGGTTAGGGAACGGCATGGCTTAGGGCACAGGTGAGCATACAGAAACGTGGGAGGGACAGGCTTCATGCTGACTCACGGGTCAGTGCCAGCGTATGGGCCAAGAGTAGGATACGGCGTAGGGTAAGGTGTAGGGCTGGTGGTAGGTTTCCGTCCGGGCTAGGGTTATGGTTAGGGAACGGTAAGGCTTAGGGCCCAGGTGATGGTACGGAAACATGGGAGGTTCAGGATATGTGCTGACGCATGTGTCAGTGCCAGCGTACGGGCGAGGATTATGGTACGGCGTAGTGTAAGGTGTAGGGCTGGTGGTGCATTACTGTTCTGGGCTACGGTTAGGGCTAGGGAACCGCAAGGCTTAGGGAACAGGTGAGTGTACGGAAACGTGGGAGGGTCAGGCAACGTGCTGACGCACGGGAAAGTGCCAGCGTACGGGCCAGAAATAGGGTACGGCATAGCGTAAGGTTTAGGTCTGGGGGTGGGTTTCCGTTCCGGGATATGGTTAGGGTTACAGAACGACAAGCCTTAGGGCACAGTTGCCGGTACGGAAACGTGGGAGGTTCAGGCTATGTGCTGACACACGGGTTAGTGCCAGTGTACAGGGCAGGAGTAGGCAACGGCGTAGGGCAAGGTGTAGGGCTGGTGGTGCGTTTCCTTTCTGGGCTATGGTTAGGGTTAGGGAACGGCAAGGATTAGGGCACAAGTGAGGGTAGGTAAAAGTGGGAGTGTCAGGCTACGTGCTGACGCACAGGGCAGTGCCAGCTTACGGGCCAGGAGTAGGGAACGGCATAGGTAAGGGGTAGCGCTGGAGTTGGGTTTCCGTTCCGGGATAGGGTTAGTGTTAGGGAATGGCAAGGCTTAGGGAACAGGTGAGGGTACGGAAACGTGGGAAGGTCAGGCTACGTGCGGAAGCAGGTGTCAGTGCCAGCGTATGTGCAAGGAGTAGACTACGGCATAGGGTAAGGTGTAGAGCTGGTGTTGGGTTTCCGTTCCAGGCTAGGGTTAGGGTTAGGGAACGACAAGGTTTACAGGACAGGTGAGGGTACGGAAACGTGGGAGGGACAGGCTACGTGGTGACGCACGGGTCAGTGCCAGCGTACAGGCCAGGAGTACGCAACGGCTTAGGGTAAGGTGTAGGGCTGGTGGTGGGTTTCTGTTCCGGGCTAGGGTTAGGGTTAGGGAACGGCAAGGCTTAGGGCACAGGTGAGGGTACAGAAACGTGGGAGGGTCAGGCTACGTGCTGACGCACGTGTCAGTGCCAGCGTACGGGCCAGGAGTACCGTACGGTGTAGGGTAAAGTTTAGGGCTGGTGGTGGGTTTCCGTTCTGGGGTTGGGTTAAGGTTAGGGAACAGCAAGGCTTAGGGAACAGGTGAAGGTACGGAAACGTGGGAGGGTCAGGCTATGTGCTGACGCACAGGTCAGTGCCAGCGTACGGGCCAGGAGTAGGGTACGGCGTAGGGTAAGGTGTAGGGCTGGTGGTGGGTTAACATTCCGGGTTAGGGATAGGTTTAGGGAACGGTAAGGCTTTGGGCACAGGTGAGGGTACGGAAACGTGGGAAAGTCAGGCTACGTGCTGATGCACAGATCAGTGCCAGGTTACGTGACAGGATTAGGCTATGGCATAGGGTAAGGTTTAGGGCTGGTGGTGGGTTTCCGTTCATGGCTAGGGTTAGGGTTAGCGAACGGCAAGGCTTAGGGCACAGGTGAGGGTACGGAAACGTGTGAGGGGCAGGCTACATGCTGACGAACGGGTCAGTGACAGCATACTGGCTAGGAGTTGGCTACGGCGTAGGGTAAGCTTTAGGGCTGGTGGTGGATTTCCTTTCCGGGCTAGGGTTAGGGTTAGGAAATGGCCAGGCTTAGGGCACAGGTGAGGTTACGGAAACATGGGAGGGTCAGGCTACGTGCTGACGCACAGGTCAGTGACAGCGTCCGGGCCAGGTGTAGGCTACGGCGTAGGGTAAGGTGTAGTTCCGGTGGTGGGTTTCCGTTCCAGGCTATGGTTAGGGTTAGCGAACGGCAAGGCTTAAGGCACAGGCGAGGGTACAGAAACGTGGGAGGGTCAGGCTACGTGCTCACGCACGGGTCAGTGCCAGCTTCCGGGCAGGAGTAGGCTTCAACGTAGGGTAAGTTGTAGGGCTGCTGGTGCATCTACGTTTCGAGCTAGAGTTATGGTTAGGGAACGGCAATTTTTAGGGCACAGGTGAGTGTACGGCAACGTGGGAGAGGTAGGCTACGTGCAGACGGACGGTTCAGTGCCAGCGTACGGGCCAGGAGTAGTGTACGGCGTAGGGTGAGGTGTAGGGCTGGTGGTGGGTTTCCGTACAGGGCTAGGGTTAGGGAACAGCAAGGCTTAGGGCACAGGTGAGGGTACGTAAACGTGGGAGAGGCCGGCTACGTGCTGACACATGGGTCAGTGCCAGCGTACGGGCCACGAGTATGCTACGGCGTAGGCTATGGTATAGGGCTTTTGGTGGATTTCCTTTCAGGGCTAGGGTTAGGGTTAGGGAACTGCAAGTCTTAGGGCACAGGTTAGGGTACGGAAACGTGGGAGGGTCAGGCTACGTGCTGACGCACGGGTCAGTGCCAGCATACGGGCCAGGAGTAGGGTAAGGCGTAGGGTTAGGTTTAGGGCTGGCGGTGGGTTTCCGTTTCGGGCTAGTGTTAGGGTTAGGGAACGGCAAGGCTTAGGGAACAGGTGAGGGTATGGAAACTTGGGAGGGTCAGGCTACGTGCTGACGCACGGGTAAGTGTCAGCGTACGGGCCAGTTGTAGGGTACGGCATAGGGTAAAGTTTAGGGCTGGGGGTGGGTTTACGTTCCGGGATAGGGTTAGGGTTAGAGAACGACAAGCCTTAGGGCACAGGTGGGGGTACGGAAACGTGGGAGGTTCAGGCTATGTGCTGACGCACGGGTTAGTGCCAGCGTACAGGGCAGGAGTACGCAACGGCGTAGGGCAAGGTGTAGGGCTGGTGGTGCGTTTCCTTTCTGAGCTATGGTTAGGGTTAGGGAACGGCAAGGATTAGGGCACAAGTGATGGTAGGTAAAAGTGGGAGTGTCAGGCTACGTGCTGACGCACAGGGCATTGCCAGCTTACGGGCCAGGTGTAGGGAACGGCATAGGTAAGGGGTAGCGCTGGAGTTCGGTTTCCGTTCCGGGATAGGGTTAGTGTTAGGGAATGGCAAGGCTTAGGGCACAGGTGAGGGTACGGAAACGTGGGAAGGTCAGGCTACGTGCGGAAGCAGGTGTCAGTGCCAGCGTATGTGCAAGGAGTAGACTACGGCATAGGGTAAGGTGTAGAGCTGGTGTTGGGTTTCCGTTCCAGGCTAGGGTTAGGGTTAGGGAACGACAAGGTTTACGGGACAGGTGAGGGTACGGAAACGTGGGAGGGACAGGCTACGTGGTGACGCACGGGTCAGTGCCAGCGTACGGGCCAGGAATAGGGAACAGCGTAAGGTATGGTGTAAGGCTGGTGGTGGGTTTCCATTCCGGGCTAGGGTTAGGGTTAGTGAACGGCAAGGCTTAGGGCACAGGTGAGGGTACGGAAACGTGGGAGGGTCGGGCTAAGTGCTGACGCACGGGTCAGTGCCAGCGTATGGGCCAGGAGTAGTCTACGGCGTAGTGTATGGTGTAGGGCTGTTGGTGGATTTCCGCTCCAGGCTAGGTTTAGGGTTAGGGTTAGGGAACGGCAAGGCTTAGGGCACAGTTGAGGGTACGGAAACGTGGGAGGGTCAGGCTACGTGCTGACGCACGGGTCAGTGCCAGCGTACGGGCCAGTAATAGGGAACAGCGTAAGGTATGGTGTAAGGCTGGTGGTGGGTTTCCATTCCGGGCTAGGGTTAGGGTTAGTGAACGGCAAGGCTTAGGACACAGGTGAGGGTACGGAAACGTGGCAGGGTCGGGCTAAGTGCTGACGCACGGGTCAGTGCCAGCGTACGGGCCAGGAGTAGGCAACGGCGTAGGATAAAGTGTAGGGCTGGTGGTGGATTTGCGTTCTGCGCTAGGGTTAGGGTTAGGGAACGGCAAGGCTTAGGGCGCAGGTCAGGGAACGGAAACGCGGGTGGGTAAGGCTACGTGCTGATGAGCGGGTCAGTGCCAGAGTACAGGCCAGGAGTAGGCAACGGCATATGGTGAGGTGTAGGGCTGGTGGTGGCTTTCCGTATAGGGCTAGGGTTACGGTTAGGGAACGGCAAGTCTTAGGAAACAGGTGAAGGTACGGAAACGTGTGAGGTTCAGGCTACGTGCTGTCGCACGGGTCAGTGCCAGCGTATGGGCCAGGTGTAGGCAACGGCGTAAGGTAAGGTGTTGGGCTGGTGGTTGGTTTCCGTTCCAGGCTAGGGTTAGGGTTAGGGAACGGCAAGGCTTAGCTCACAGGTGAGGGTACGGAAACGTGGGAGGGACGGGCTACGTGCTGACGCACGGGACAGTGCCAGCATACGGGCCAGGAGTAGGCAACGTCATAGGATACAGTGTAGGGCTGGTGGTGGATTTGCGTTCCAGGCTAGGGTTAGGGTTAGGGAAAGGCAAGGCTTAGGGCACAGGTGAAGGTATGGAAACGTGGGAGGGTCAGGCTACGAGCTGACGCAGGTTTCAGTGCCAGCGTACGGGTCAGGAGTAGGGTACGGCGTAATGTAAGGTGTAGGGCTTGTGCTGGGTTTCTATTCCGGGCTAGGGTGAGGGTTAGGGAACGGCAAGGCTTAGGGCACAGGTGAGGGTACGGAAACTTGGTAGGGTCAGGCTACGTGCTGTCGCACTCTTCAGTGCCAGCGTACGGGCCAGGAATAGGGTACGGCGTAAGGTAAAGTGTAGGGCTGGTGGTGGGTTTCTAATCCGGTCTAGGGTTAGGGTTAGGGAACGGCAAGTCTTAGGGCAAAGGTGAGGGTACGGAAACGTGGGAGGGTCAGGCTACGTGCTGACGCACGGGTCAGTGCCAGCGTACGGGCCAGGAGTAGGCAACGGCGTAGGATAAAGTGTAGGGCTGGTGGTGGATTTGTGTTCTGGGCTAGGGTTAGGGTTAGGGAACGGCAAGGCTTAGGGCACTGGTCAGGGAACGGAAACACGGGAGGGTAAGGCTACGTGCTGATGCAAGGGTCAGTGCCAGAGTACAGGCCTGGAGTAGGCAACGGCGTACGGTAAGGTGTAGGGCTGGTGGTAGGTTACCGTTCCGGGCTAGGGTTTGTGTTAGGGAACGGCAAGGCTTAGGGCACAGGTGAGGTTACAGAAACGTGGGATGGTCAGGCTACATGCTGACGCACGTGTCAGTGCCAGCGTACGGGCCACGAGAAGGCAACGACGTAAGGTAAGATGTAGGGCTTGTGGTTGGTTTCCGTTCCAGGCTAGGGTTAGGGTAAGGGAACGGCAAGGCTTAGGGCACAGGTGAGGGTACGGAAACGTGGGAGGGTCAGGCTACATGCTGACGCACTGTTCAGTGCCAGCGTACGGGCCAGGAATTGGTTACGGCGTAAGGTAAGGTGTAGGGCTGGTGGTGGGTTTCAGTTCGGGGCTAGGGTTAAAGTTAGGGAACGGCAAGTCTTAGGGCACTGGTGAGGTTACGGAAACGTGGGAGGGTCAGGCTACGTGCTGACGCACGGGTCAGTGCCAGCGTACGGGTCAGTAGTAGGGTACGGCGTAAGGTATTGTGTAGGGCTGGTGGTGGGTTTCTATTCCGGGCTAGGGTTAGGGTTATGGAATGGCAAGGCTTAGGGCACATGTGAGGGTACGGAAACGTGGGAGAGTCAGGCTACGTGCTGACGCACGGGTCAGTGCCAGCGTATGGGACAGGAGTAGGCAACGGCGTAGGATAAAGTGTAGGGCTGGTGATGGATTTGCGTTCTGGGCTAGGGTTAGGGTTAGGGAACGGCAAGGCTTCGGGCACTGGTCAGGGTACGGAAACGCGGGAGGGTAAGGCTACGTGCTGATGCACGGGTCAGTGCCAGAGTACAGGCCAGGAGTAGGCAATGGCGTAGGGTAAGGTGTAGGGCTTGTGGTGGGTTTCCGTTCCGGGCTAAGGTTAGTGTTATGGAACGGCAAGGCTTAGGGCACAGGTGAGGGTACGGAAACGTGGGAGGGTCTGGCTACGTGCTGACGCACGTGTCAGTGCCAGCGTACGGGCCAGGAGTAGGCAACGGCGTAAGGTAAGGTGTAGGGCTGGTGGTTGGTTTCCGTTCCAGGCTAGGGTTAGGGTTAGGGAACGGCAAGGCTTAGTGCACAGGTGAGGGTACGGAAACGTGGGAGGGTCGGGCTACGTGCTGACGCACGGGTCAGTGCCAGCATACGGGCCAGGAGTAGGCAACGGCGTAGAATAAAGTGTACGGCAGGTGGTGGATTTGCATTCTGGGCTAGCTTTAGGGTTAGGGAACGGCAAGGCTTAGGGCACAGGTCAGGTTACGGAAACGCGGGAGGGTAAGGCTACGTGCTGATGCACGGTTCAGTGCCAGCATACAGGCCAGGAGTAGGCAACGGCGTAGGGAAAGGTGTAGGGCTGGTGGTGGGTTTCCGTTCCGTGCTAGGGTTAAGGTTAGGGAACGGCAAGGCTTAGGGCACAGGTGAGGGTACGTAAACGTGGGAGGGTCAGGCTACGTGCTGACGCACGGGTCAATGCCAGCGTACGGGCGAGGAGTAGGCAACTGCGTAAGGTAAGGTGTACGGCTGGTGGTTGGTTTCCGTACAAGGCTAGGGTAAGGGTTAGGGAACGGCAAGGCTTAGGGCACAGGTGAGGGTACGGAAACATGGGAGGGTCAGGCTACGTGCTGACGCACGGTTCAGTGCCAGCATACGGACCAGGAATAGGGAACGGCATAAGGTAAGTTGTAGGGCTGGTTGTGGGTTTCAGTTCAGAGCTAGGGTTAGGGTTAGGGAACGGCAAGGCTTAGGGCACAGGTCAGGGTACGGAAACGCGGGAGGGTATGGCTACGTGCTGATGCACAGGTCAGTGCCAGAGTACAGGCCAGTAGTAGGCAACGGCGTAAGGTAAGGAGTAGGGCTGGTGGTTGTTTTCCGTTCCAGGCTAGGGTTAGGGAACGGCAAGGCTTAGGGCACAGGTGAGGGTACGGAAACGTGGGAGGGTCGGGCTACATGCTGACGCACGGGTCAGTGCCACCGTACGGGCCAGGAGTAGGCAACGGCATAGGATACAGTGTAGCGCTGGTGGTGGATTTGCGTTCCTGCCTAGGGTTAGGGTTAGGGAACGGCAAGGCTTAGGGCACAGGTGAGGGAACGGAAACGTGGGAGGGTCAGGTTACGTGCTGACGCACGGTTCAGTGCCAGCGTACGGGCCAGGTGTAGGCAACGGCGTAAGGTAAGGTGTTGGGCTGGTGGTTGGTTTCCGTTCCAGGCTAGGGTTAGGGTTAGGGAACTGCAAGGCTTAGGGCACAGGTGAGGGTACGGAAACGTGGGAGGGACGGGCTACGTGCTGACGCACGGGTCAGTGCCAGCGTACGGGCCAGGAGTAGGCAACGGCATAGGATACAGTGTAGGGCTGGTGGTGGATTTGCGTTCCGGGCTAGGGGTAGGGTTAGGGAAAGGCAAGGCTTAGGGCACAGGTGAAGGTATGGAAACGTGGGAGGGTCAGGCTACGTGCTGACGCACGGTTCAGTGCCTGCGTACGGGTCAGGAGTAGGGTACGGCGTAATGTAAGGTGTAGGGCTGGTGGTGGGTTTCTATTCCGGGCTAGGTTTAGGGTTAGGGAACGGCAAGGCTTAGGGCACAGGTGAGGGTACGGAAACTTGGGAGGGTCAGGCTACGTGCTGACGCACGTGTCATTGCCAGCGTAAGGGCCAGGAGTAGTGTACAGCGTAGGGTAAGGTGTAGGGCTGGTGGTGGATTTGCGTTCTGGGCTACGGTTATGGTTAGGGAACGGCAAGGTTTAGGGCACAGGTGAGGGTACGGAAACGTGGGAGGGTCAGGCTACATGCTGACGCACGGTTCAGTGCCAGCGTACGGGCCAGGAATAGGTTACAGCGTAAGGTAAGGTGTAGGGCTGGTGGTGGTTTTCCGTTCCGGGCTAGGGTTTGGGTTAGGGAACGGCAAGTCTTAGGGCACAGGTGAGGTTACAGAAACGTGGGACGGTCAGGCTACGTGCTGACGCACGTGTCAGTGCCTGCATACGGGCCAGGAGTAGGCAAAGGCGTAAGGTAAGATGTAGGGCTGGTGGTTGGTTTCCGTTCCAGTCTAGGCTTAGGGTAAGGGAACGGCAAGGTTTAGGGCACAGGTGAGGGTACGGAAACGTGGGAAGGTCAGGCTACATGCTGACGCACGGTTCAGTGCCAGCGTACGGGCCAGGAATAGGTTACGGCGTAAGGTAAGGTGTAGGGCTGGTGGTGGGTTTCCGTTCGGGGCTAGGGTTAGTGTTAGGGAACGGCAAGGCTTAGGGCACAGGTGAGGGTACTTAAACGTGGGAGGGTCAGGCTACGTGCTGACGCATGGGTCAGTGCCAGCGTACGGGCCAGGAGTAGGGTACGGCCTAAGGTAAAGTGTAGGGCTTGTGGTTGATTTCCTTTCCAGGCTAGGTTTAGGGTTAGGGAACGGCAAGGCTTAGGGCACAGGTGAGGGTACGGAAACGTGGGAGGGACGGGCTACGTGCTGACGCACGTTTCAGTGCCAGCGTACGGGCCAGGAGTAGGCAACGGCGTAGGATAAAGTGTAGGGCTGGTGGTGGATTAGCGTTTTGGGCTAGGGTTAGGGTTAGGGAACGGCAAGGCTTAGGGCGCAGGTCAGGGTACGGAAACGCGGGAGGGTAAGGCTACGTGCTGATGCACAGGTCAGTGCCAGAGTACACGCCAGTAGTAGGCAACGGCGTAGGGTAAGGTTTTGGGCTGGTGGTGGGTTTCCATTCAGGGCTAGTGTTAGGTTTAGGGAACCGCAAGGCTTAGGGCACAGGTGAGGGTACGGCAACGTGGGAGGGTCAGGCTACGTGCTAACGCACGGGTCAGTGCCAGCGTACGGGCCAGGGGTAGGCAACGGCGTAAGTTAAGATGTAGGGCTGGTGGTTGCTTTCCGTTCCAGGCTAGGGTTATGGTAAGGGAACGGCAAGGCTTAGGGCACAGGTCAGGGTACGGAAACGCGGGAGGGTAAGACTACCTGCTGATGCACGGGTCAGTGCCAGAATACAGGCCAGGAGTAGGCAACGGCGTAGGGTAAAGTGTAGGGCTGGTGGTAGGTTTCCGTTCCGGGCTAGGGTTTGGGTTAGGGAACGGCTAGGCTTAGGGCACAGGTGAGGTTACAGAAACGTGGGAAGGTCAGGCTACGTGCTGACGCAAGGGTCAGTGCCAGCGTACGGGCCAGGTGTAGGCAACGGCGTAAGGTAAGATGTAGGGCTGGTGGTGGGTTTCCATTCCAGGCTAGGATTAGGGTAAGGGAACGGCACGGCTTAGGGCACAGGTGAGGGTACGGAAACGTGGGAGGGTCAGGCTACATGCTGACACACGGTTCTGTGCCAGCGTACGGGCCAGGAATAGGTTACGGCGTAAGGTAAGGTTTAGGGCTGGTGGTGTGTTTCTGTTCGGGGCTAGGTTTAGGGTTAGGGAACAGCAAGGCTTAGGGCATAGGTGAGGTTACGGAAACGTGGGAGGGTCAGGCTACGTGCTGACGCACGGGTCAATGCCAGCGTACGGGCCAGGAGTAGGCAACGGCGTAAGGTAAGGTGTAGTGCTGGTGGTTGGTTTCCGTTCCAGGCTAGGGTTAGGGTTAGGGAACGGCAAGGCTTAGGGCACAGCTGAGTGTACGGAAACGTGGGAGGGTCGGGCTACGTGCTGATGCACGCGTCAGTGCCAGCGTACGGGCCAGGAGTAGGCAACGGCGTAGGATAAAGTGTAGGGCTAGTGGTGGATTTGCGTTCTGGGCTACGGTTATGGTTAGGGAACGGCAAGTCTTAGGGCACAGGTCGGGGTACGGAAACGCGGGAGGTTAAGGCTACGTGCTGATGCACGGTTCAGTGCCAGAGTACAGGCCAGGAGTAGGCAACGGCGTAGGGTAAGGTGTAGGGCTGGTGGTGGGTTTCCGTTCCGGGCTAGGGTTAGGGTTAGGGAACGTCAAGGCTTAGGGCACAGGTGAGGGTACGTAAACGTGGGAGGGTCAGGCTACGTGCTGACGCACGGGTCAATGCCAGCGTACGGGCGAGGTGTAGGCAACGGCGTAAGGTAAGGTGTACGGCTGGTGGTTGGTTTCCGTTCCAGGCTAGTGTTAGGGTTAGGGAACGGCAAGGCTTAGGGCACAGGTGAGGGTACGGAAAAGTGGGAGGTTCGGGCTACGTGCTGATGCATGGGTCAATGCCAGCGTACGGTCCAGGAGTAGGCAACGGCGTAGGATAAAGTGTAGGGCTGGTGGTGGATTTGCGTTCCGGGCTAGTGTTAGGGTTAGGGAACGGCAAGGCTTAGGGCACAGTTGAGGGTACGGAAACGTGGGAGGGTCAGGTTACTTGCTGACGCACGGGTCATTGCCAGCGTACGGGTAAGGAGTAGCGTACGGCGTAAGGTAAGGTGTAGGGCTGGTGGTGGGTTTCTATTCCAGGCTAGGCTTAGGGTTAGGGAACCGCAAGGCTTAGGGCACAGGTGAGGGTACGGAGACGTGGGAGGGTCAGGTTACGTGCTGACGCACGGGTCAATGCCAGCGTATGGGAGAGGAGTAGGCAACGGCGTAAGGTAAGGTGTAGAGCTGGTGGTTGGTTTCCGTTCCAGGCTAGGATTAGGGTTAGGGAACGGCAAGGCTTAGGGCTCAGGTGAGGGTACGGAAAAGTGGGATGGTCGGGCTACGTGCTGACGCACGGGTCAGTGCCAGCGTACGGGCCAGGATTAGGCAACGGCATAGGAAAAAGTGTAGGGCTGGTGGTGGATTTGCGTTCCAGGCAAGGGTTAGGGTTAGGGAATGGCAAGGCTTAGGGCACAGGTGTGGGAACGGAAACGTGGGAGGGTCAGGCTACGTGCTGACGCACGGTTCAGTGCCAGCTTACGGGCCAGGACTAGGGAACGGCGTAAGTTAAGGTGTAGGGCTGGTGGTGGATTTCCGTTCCGGGCTCGCGTTAGGGTTAGGGAACGGCAAGGCTTAGGGCACAGGTGAGGGTACGGAAACGTTGGAGGGTCAGACTACGTGCTGCCGCATGGTTCAGTGCCAGCGTACGGGTCAGGAGTAGGATACGGCGTAAGGTATGGTGTAGGGCTGGTGGTAGGTTTCTATTCTGGGCTAGGGTTAGGGTAAGGGAAAGGCAAGTCTTAGGGCACAGGTGAGGGTACGGAAACGTGGGAGGGTCAGGCTACATGCTGACGCACGGTTCAATGCCAGCGTAAGGGCCAGGAATAGGTTAAGGCGTAAGGTAAGGTGTAGGGCTGGTGGTGGATTTCCGTTCCGGGCTAGGGTTATGGTTAGGGAAAGGCAAGGCTTAGGGCACAGGTGACGGTACAGAAACGTGGGAGGGTCAGGCTACGTGCTGACGCACGGGTCAGTGCCAGCGTACGGGCCAGTATTAGGCAACGGCGTAATGTAAGGTGTAGGGCAGGTGGTTGGTTTCCATTCCAGGTTAGGGTTAGGGTTAGGGAATGGCAAATCTTAGGACAAAGGTGAGGGTACGGAAACGTGGGATGGTCGGGCTACGTGCTGACGCACGGTCAGTGCCAGCATACGGGCCAGGTGTAGGCAATGGCGTAGGATAAAGTGTAGGGCTGGTGGTGGATATGCGTTCCGGGTTAGGGTTAGGGTTAGGGAACGGCAAGGCTTAGGGCACAGGTGAAGGTACGGAAACGTGGGAGGGTCAGGCTACGTGCTGACGCACTGGTCAGTGCCAGTGTACGGGTCAGGAGTAGGGTACGGTGTAAGGTATGGTGTAGGGCTGGTGGTGGGTTTCTATTCCGGGCTAGGTTTAGGGTTAGGGAACGGCAAGGCTTAGGGCACAGGTGAGGGTACGGCAACTTGGGAGGGTCTGGCTACGTGCGGACGCATGGATCAGTGCTAGCGTACGGGCCAGGAATAGGGTACGGCGTAAGGTAAGGTGTAGGGCTGGTGGTGGGTTTCCGTTCCGGGCTAGGGTTAGGGTTAGGGAACGGCATGGCTTAGGGCACAGGTGAGGGTACGGAAACGTGAGAGGGTCAGGCTACGTGCTGACGCACGGGTCAGTGCCAGAGTACAGGCCGGGAGTAGGCAACGGCGTAGGGTAAGGTGTAGGGCTGGTGGTGGGTTTCCGTTCCGGGCTAGGGTTAGGGTTAGGGAACGGCAAAGCTTAGGGCGCAGGTGAGGGTACGGAAACGTGGGAGGGTCGGGCTACGTGCTGACGCACGGGTCAGTGCCAGCGTACGGGCCATGAGTAGGCAACGGCGTAGGATAAAATTTAGGGCTGGTGGTGGATTTGCGTTTTGGGCTAGGGTTAGGGTTAGGGAACGGCAAGGCTTAGGGCGCAGGTCAGGGTACGGAAACGCGGGTGGGTAAGGCTACGTGCTGACGCATGGGTCAGTGCCAGCGTACGGGTCAGGAGTAGGGTACGGCGTAATGTAAGGGGTAGGGCTGGTGGTGTGTTTCTATTCCGGGCTAGGGTTAGGGTTAGGGAACGGCAAGGCTTAGGGCACAGGTGAGGGTACGGAAACTTGGGAGGGTCAGGCTACGTGCTGACGCACTGTTCAGTGCCAGCGTACGGGCCAGGAATAGGGTACGGTGTAAGGTAAGGTGTAGGGCTGGTGGTGGGTTTCTAATCCGGGCTAGGGTTAGCGTTAGGGAACAGCAAGGCTTAGGGCAAAGGTGAGGTTACGGAAACGTGGGAGGGTCAGGCTACGTGCTGACGCACGTTTCAGTGCCAGCCTACGGGCCAGGATTAGGGTACGGCTTAAGGTAAGGTGTAGGGCTGGTGGTGGGTTTCCGTTCCGGGCTAGGGTTAGGGTTAGGGAATGGCAAGTTTTAGGGCACAGGTGAGGGTACGGAAACGTGGGATGGTCGGGCTACGTGCTGACGCATGGGTCAGTGTCAGCGTACGGGCCAGGAGTAGGCAACGGCGTAGGATATTGTGTAGGGCCGGTGATGGATTTGTGTTCCGGGCTAGGGTTAGGGTTAGGGAACGGCAAGGCTTAGGGTACAGGTGAGGGTACGGAAACGTGGGAGGCTGAGGGTACGTGCTGACGCATGGGTCAGTGCCAGCGTACGGGTCAGGAGTAGAGTACGGCGTAACTTATGGTGTAGGGCCTGTGGTGGGTTTCTATTCCGGGCTAAGGTTAGGGTTAGGGAACGGCAAGGCTTAGGGCACAGGTGAGGGTACGTAAACGTGGGAGGGTCAGGCTACGTGCTGACGCACGGGTCATTGCCAGCGTACGGGTCAGTAGTAGGGTACGGCGTAAGGTATGGTTTAGGGCTGTTGGTGGGTTTCTATTCAGGGCTAGGGTTAGGGTTAGGGAACGGCAAGGCTTAGGGCACAGGTGAGGGTACGGAAACGGGGGAGGGTCGGGCTACGTGCTGACGCACGGGTCAGTGCCAGCGTACGGGCCAGGAGTAGGCAACGGCGTAGGATAAAGTGTAGGGCTGGTGATGGATTTGCGTTCAGGGCTAGGGTTAGGGTTAGGGAACGGCAAGACTTAGGGCAATGGTCAGGGTACCGAAACGCGGGAGGGTAAGGCTACATCCTGATGCACGGGTCAGTGCCAGAGTACAGGCCACGAATAGGCAACGGCATTGGGTAAGGTGTAGGGCAGGTGGTTGGTTTCCTTTCCGGGCTAGGGTTAGGGTTAGTGAACGGCAAGGCTTAGGGCACAGGTGAGGGTACGGAAATGTGGGAGGGTCACGCTACGTGCTGATGCACTTGTCAGTGCCAGCGTACGGGCCAGGATTAGGCAACGGCGTAAGGTAAGGTGTAGGGCTGGTGCTTAGTTTCCGTTCCAGGTTAGGGTTAGGGAACGGCAAGCCTTAGGGCACAGGTGAGGGTACGGAAACGTGGGAGGCTCGGGTTACGTGCTGACGCACGGGTCAGTGCCAGCGTACGGGCCAGGAGTAGGCAACGGCGTAGGATAAAGTGTAGGGCTGGTGGTGGATTTGCGTTCTGGGCTACGGTTATGGTTAGGGAACGGCAACTCTTAGGGCACAGGTCAGGGTACGGAAACGCGGGAGGGTAAGGCTACGTGCTGATGCACGGTTCAGTGCCAGAGTACAGGCCAGGAGTAGGCAACGGCGTAGGGTAAGGTGTAGGCCTGGTGGTGGGTTTCCATTCCGGGCTAGGGTTAGGGTTAGGGAATGGCAAGGCTTAGGGCACAGGTGAGGGTACGTAAACGTGGGAGGGTCAGGCTACGTGCTGACGCACGTGTCAGTGCCAGCGTACGGGACAGGAGTAGGCAACGGCATAAGGTAAGATGTAGGGCTGGTGGTTGGTTTCCGTTCCAGGCTAGGGTTAGGGTTAGGGAACGGCAAGGCTTAGGGCACAGGTGAGGGTACGGAAAAGTGGGAGGTTCGGGCTACGTGCTGACGCACGTGTCAGTGCCAGCGTACGGTCCAGGAGTAGGCAATGGCGTAGGATATAGTGTAGGGCTGGTGGTGGATTTGCGTTCCGGGCTAGTGTTAGGGTTAGGGAACGGCAAGGCTTAGGGCACAGTTGAGGGTACGGAAACGTGGGAGAGTCAGGCTACGTGCTGACGCACGGGGCAATGCCAGCGTACGGGAGAGGAGTAGGCAACGGCGTAAGGTAAGGTGTAGGGCTGGTGGTTGGTTTTCGTTCCAGGCTAGGATTAGGGTTAGGGAACGGCAAGGCTTAGGGCACAGGTGAGGGTACGGAAACGTGGGATGGTCGGGCTACGTGCTGACGCACGGGTCAGTGCCAGCGTACGGGCCAGGAGTAGGCAACGGCATAGGAAAAAGTGTAGGGCTGGTGGTGGATTTGCGTTCCGGGCAAGGGTTAGGGTTAGGGAACGGCAAGGCTTAGGGCACAGGTGAGGGTACGGAAACGTGGGAGGGTCAGGCTACGTGCTGACGCACTGGTCAGTGCCAGCATACGGGTCAGGAGTAGGGTACGGTGTAAGGTATGGTGTAGGGCTGGTGGTGGGTTTCTATTCCGGGCTAGGTTTAGGGTTAGGGAAGGGCAAGGCTTAGGGCACAGGTGAGGGTACGGAAACTTGGGAGGGTCTGGCTACGTGCGGACGCCCGGATCAGTGCCAGCGTACGGGCCAGGAATAGGGTACGGCGTAAGGTAAGGTGTAGGGCTGGTGGTGGGTTTCTATTCCGTGCTAGGGTTAGGGTTAAGGAACAGCAAGGCTTAGGGCACAGGTGAGGGCACGGAAACGTGGGAGGGTCAGGCAACGTGCTGACGCACGGTTCAGTACTAGCGTACGGGCCAGTAATAGGGTACGGCGTAAGGTAAGGTGTAGGGCTGGTGGTGGGTTTCCGTTCCGGGCTAGGGTTAGGGTTTGGGAACGGCAAGGCATAGGGCACAGGTGAGGGTACGGAAACGTGAGAGGGTCAGGCTACGTGCTGACGCACGTGTCAGTGCCAGAGTACAGGCCGCTAGTAGGCAACGGCGTAGGGTAAGGTGTAGGGCTGTTGGTGGGTTTCCGTTCCGGGCTAGGGTTAGGGTTAGGGAACGGCAAGGCTTAGGGCTCAGGTGAGGGTACGGAAAAGTGGGATGGTCGGGCTACGTGCTGACGCACGGGTCAGTGCCAGCGTACGGGCCAGGAGTAGGCAACGGCATAGGAAAAAGTGTAGGGCTGGTGGTGGATTTGCGTTCCGGGCAAGGGTTAGGGTTAGGGAACGGCTAGGCTTAGGGCACAGGTGTGGGAACGGAAACGTGGGAGGGTCAGGCTACGTGCTGACGCACGGTTCAGTGCCAGCGTACGGGCCAGGACTAGGGAACGGCGTAAGTTAAGGTGTAGGGCTGGTGGTGGATTTCCGTTCCGGGCTCGGGTTAGGGTTAGGGAACGGCAAGGCTTAGGGCACAGGTGAGGGTACGGAAACGTTGGAGGGTCAGACTACGTGCTGCCGCATGGTTCAGTGCCAGCGTACGGGTCAGGAGTAGGATACGGCGTAAGGTATGGTGTAGGGCTGGTGGTGGGTTTCTATTCTGGGCTAGGGTTAGGGTAAGGGAAAGGCAAGTCTTAGGGCACAGGTGAGGGTACGGAAACGTGGGAGGGTCAGGCTACATGCTGACGCACGGTTCAATGCCAGCGTACGGGCCAGGAATAGGTTAAGGCGTAAGGTAAGGTGTAGGGCTGGTGGTGGATTTCCGTTCCGGGCTAGGGTTATGGTTAGGGAAAGGCAAGGCTTAGGGCAGAGGTGACGGTACAGAAACGTGGGAGGGTCAGGCTACGTGCTGACGCACGGGTCAGTGCCAGCGTACGGGCCAGTATTAGGCAACGGCGTAATGTAAGGTGTAGGGCAGGTGGTTGGTTTCCATTCCAGGTTAGGGTTAGGGTTAGGGAATGGCAAATCTTAGGACAAAGGTGAGGGTACGGAAACGTGGGATGGTCGGGCTACGTGCTGACGCACGGTCAGTGCCAGCATACGGGCCAGGTGTAGGCAACGGCGTAGGATAAAGTGTAGGGCTGGTGGTGGATATGCGTTCCGGGCTAGGGTTAGGGTTAGGGAACGGCAAGGCTTAGGGCACAGGTGAGGGTACGGAAACGTGGGAGGGTCAGGCTACGTGCTGACGCACTGGTCAGTGCCAGTGTACGGGTCAGGAGTAGGGTACGGTGTAAGGTATGGTGTAGGGCTGGTGGTGGGTTTCTATTCCGGGCTAGGTTTAGGGTTAGGGAACGGCAAGGCTTAGGGCACAGGTGAGGGTACGGAAACTTGGGAGGGTCTGGCTACGTGCGGACGCATGGATCAGTGCTAGCGTACGGGCCAGGAATAGGGTACGGCGTAAGGTAAGGTGTAGGGCTGGTGGTGGGTTTCCGTTCCGGGCTAGGGTTAGGGTTAGGGAACGGCATGGCTTAGGGCACAGGTGAGGGTACGGAAACGTGAGAGGGTCAGGCTACGTGCTGACGCACGGGTCAGTGCCAGAGTACAGGCCGGGAGTAGGCAACGGCGTAGGGTAAGGTGTAGGGCTGGTGGTCGGTTTCCGTTCCGGGCTAGGGTTAGGTTTAGGGAACGGCAAAGCTTAGGGCGCAGGTGAGGGTACGGAAACGTGGGAGGGTCGGGCTACGTGCTGACGCACGGTTCAGTGCCAGCGTACGGGCCATGAGTAGGCAACGGCGTAGGATAAAATTTAGGGCTGGTGGTGGATTTGCGTTTTGGGCTAGGGTTAGGGTTAGGGAACGGCAAGGCTTAGGGCGCAGGTCAGGGTACGGAAACGCGGGTGGGTAAGGCTACGTGCTGACGCATGGGTCAGTGCCAGCGTACGGGTCAGGAGTAGGGTACGGCGTAATGTAAGGGGTAGGGCTGGTGGTGTGTTTCTATTCCGGGCTAGGGTTAGGGTTAGGGAACGGCAAGGCTTAGGGCAAAGGTGAGGGTACGGAAACTTGGGAGGGTCAGGCTACGTGCTGACGCACTGTTCAGTGCCAGCGTACGGGCCAGGAATAGGGTACGGTGTAAGGTAAGGTGTAGGGCTGGTGGTGGGTTTCTAATCCGGGCTAGGGTTAGCGTTAGGGAACAGCAAGGCTTAGGGCAAAGGTGAGGTTACGGAAACGTGGGAGGGTCAGGCTACGTGCTGACGCACGTTTCAGTGCCAGCCTACGGGCCAGGATTAGGGTACGGCTTAAGGTAAGGTGTAGGGCTGGTGGTGGGTTTCCGTTCCGGGCTAGGGTTAGGGTTAGGGAATGGCAAGTTTTAGGGCACAGGTGAGGGTACGGAAACGTGGGATGGTCGGGCTACGTGCTGACGCATGGGTCAGTGTCAGCGTACGGGCCAGGAGTAGGCAACGGCGTAGGATATTGTGTAGGGCCGGTGATGGATTTGTGTTCCGGGCTAGGGTTAGGGTTAGGGAACGGCAAGGCTTAGGGTACAGGTGAGGGTACGGAAACGTGGGAGGCTGAGGGTACGTGCTGACGCATGGGTCAGTGCCAGCGTACGGGTCAGGAGTAGAGTACGGCGTAAGTTATGGTGTAGGGCTTGTGGTGGGTTTCTATTCCGGGCTAAGGTTAGGGTTAGGGAACGGCAAGGCTTAGGGCACAGGTGAGGGTACGTAAACGTGGGAGGGTCAGGCTACGTGCTGACGCACGGGTCATTGCCAGCGTACGGGTCAGTAGTAGGGTACGGCGTAAGGTATGGTTTAGGGCTGTTGGTGGGTTTCTATTCAGGGCTAGGGTTAGGGTTAGGGAACGGCAAGGCTTAGGGCACAGGTGAGGTTACAGAAACGTGGCTCGGTCAGGCTACGTGCTGACGCATGTGTCAATTCCAGCATACGGGCGAGGAGTAGGCAACGGCGTAAGGTAAGGTGTACGGCTGGTGGTTGGTTTCCTATCCAGGCTAAGGTTAGGGTTAGGGAACGGCAAGGCTTAGGGCACAGGTGATGGTACGGAAACGTGGGAGGGTCAGGCTACGTGCTGACGCACGGTTCAGTGCCAGCGTACGGGCCAGGAATAGGGAACGGCGTAAGGTAAGGTGTAGGGCTGGTGGTGGGTTTCCGTTCCGGGCTAGGGTTAGGGGTAGGGAACGGCAAGGCTTAGGGCACAGGTCAGGGTACGGAAACGCGGGAGGGTAAGGCTACAGGCTGATGCACGGGTCAGTACCAGAGTACAGGCCAGTAGTAGGCAACGGCGTAGGGTAAGGTTTTGCGCTGGTGGTGGGATTCCATTCCGGGCTAGGGTTAGGGTTAGGGAACCGCAGGGCTTAGCGCACAGGTGAGGGTACGGAGACGAGGGAGGGTCAGGCTACGTGCTGACGCACGGGTCAATGCCAGCGTACGGGCCAGGAGTAGGCAACGGCGTAGGATAAAGTGTAGGGCTGGTGGTGGATTTGCGTTCCGGGCTAGGGTTAGGGTTAGGGAACGGCAAGGCTTAGGGCTCAGGTGAGGGAACGGAAACGTGGGAGGGTCAGGCTACGTGCTGACTCACGGTTCAGTGCCAGCGTACGGGCCAGGAATAGGGAACGGCGTAAGTTAAGGTGTAGGGCTGGTGGTGGGTTTCCGTTCCGGGCTAGGGTTAGGGTTAGGGAACGGCAAGGCTTAGGGCACAGGTCAGGGTATGGAAACGCGGGAGGGTAAGGCTACGTGCTGATGCGCAGGTCAGTGCCAGAGTACACGCCAGTAGTAGGCAACGGCGTAGGGTAAGGTTTTGGGCTGGTGGTGGGTTTCCATTCCGGGCTAGTGTTAGGGTTAGGGAACCGCAAGGCTTAGGGCACAGGTGAGGCTACGGAGACGTGGGTGCGTCAGGCTACGTGCTGACGCACGGGTCAATGCCAGCGTACGGGCCAGGAGTAGGCAACGGCGTAAGGTATGGTGTAGGGCTGGTGGTTGGTTTCCGTTCCAGGCTAGGGTTAGGGTTAGGGAACGGCAAGGCTTAGGGCACAGGTGAGGGTACGGAAACGTGGGAGGGTCGGGCTACGTGCTGACGCACGGGTCAGTGCCAGCGTACGGGCCAGGAGTAGGCAACGGCGTAGGATAAAGTGTAGGGCTGGTGGTGGATTTGCGTTCTGGGCTAGGGTTAGGGTTAGGGAACGGCAAGGCTTAGGGCACAGGTCAGGGTACGGAAACGCGGTAGGCTAAGGCTACGTGCTGATGCACGGTTCAGTGCCAGAGTACAGGCCAGGAGTAGGCAACGGCGTAGGGTAAGGTGTAGGGCCGGTGGTGGCTTTCCGTTCCGGGCTAGGGTTAGGGTTAGGGAACGGAAAGGCTTAGGGCACAGGTGAGGGTACATAAACGTGGGAGGGTCAGACTACGTGCTGACGCACGGGTCAATGCCAGCGTACGGGCGAGGAGTAGGCAACGGCGTAAGGTAAGGTTTAGGGCTGGTGGTGGGTTTCCGTTCCGGACTAGGGTTAGGGTTAGGGAACGTCAAGGCTTAGGGCACAGGTCAGGGTACGGAAACGCGGGAGGGTAAGGCTACGTGCTGATGCACGGTTCAGTGCCAGAGTACAGGCCAGGAGTAGGCAACGGCGTAGGGTAAGGTGTAGGGCTGGTGGTGGGTTTCCGCTCCGGGCTAGGGTTAGGGTTAGGTAACGCAAGGCTTAGGGCACAGGTGAGGGTACGTAAACGTGGGAGGGTCAGGCTACGTGCTGACGCACGGGTCAATGCCAGCGTACGGGCGAGGAGTAGGCAACGACGTAAGGTAAGGTGTACGGCTGGTGGTTGGTTTCCGTTCCAGGCTAGGGTTAGGGTTAGGGAATGGCAAGGCTTAGGGCACAGGTGAGGGTACGTAAACGTGGGAGGGTCAGGCTACGTGCTGACGCACGGTTCAGTGCCAGCGTACTGGCCAGGAATAGGGTACGGCGTAAGGTAAGGTGTAGGGCTGGTGGTGGGTTTCTAATCAGGGCTAGGGTTAGGGTTAGGGAACGGCAAGTCTTAGGGCAAAGGAGAGAATACGGAAACGTGGGAGGGTCAGGCTACGTGCTGACGCACGTTTCAGTGCCTGCGTACGGGCCAGGAATAGGGTACGGCGTAAGGTAAGGTGTACGGCTGGTGGTGGGTTTCCGTTCCGGTCTAGGGTTAGGGTTAGGGAATGGCAAGGCTTAGGGCACAGGTGAGGTTACAGAAACGTGGGACGGTCAGGCTACGTGCTGACGCACGTGTCAGTGCCAGCGTACGGGCCAGGGGTAGGCAATGGCGTAAGGTAAGATGTAGGGCTGGTGGTTGGTTTCCGTTCCAGGCTAGGGTTAGGGTAAGGGAACGGCAAGGCTTAGGGCACAGGTGAGAGTACCGAAACGTGGGAGGGTCAGGCTACATGCTGACGCATGTTTCAGTGCCAGCGTATGGGCCAGGAATAAGTTACGGCGTAAGGTAAGGTGTAGGGCTGGTGGTGGGTTTCCGTTCGGGGCTAGGGTTAGGGTTAGGGAACGGCAAGGCTTAGGGCACAGGTGAGGGTACGGAAAGGTGGGAGGGTCAGGCTACGTGCTGACACACGGGTCAGTGCCAGCGTACTGGTCAGTAGCAGCGTACGGCGTAAGGTATGGTGTAGGGCTGGTGGTGGGTTACTATTCCGGGCTAGGGTTAGGGTTAGGGAATGGCAAGGCTTAGGGCACAGGTGAGGGTACGTAAACGTGGGAGGGTCAGGCTACGTGCTGACGCACGGTTCAGTGCCAGCGTACTGGCCAGGAATAGGGTACGGCGTAAGGTAAGGTGTAGGGCTGGTGGTGGGTTTCTAATCAGGGCTAGGGTTAGGGTTAGGGAACGGCAAGTCTTAGGGCAAAGGAGAGAATACGGAAACGTGGGAGGGTCAGGCTACGTGCTGACGCACCTTTCAGTGCCTGCGTACGGGCCAGGAATAGGGTACGGCGTAAGGTAAGGTGTACGGCTGGTGGTGGGTTTCCGTTCCGGTCTAGGGTTAGGGTTAGGGAATGGCAAGGCTTATTTCACAGGTGAGGTTACAGAAACGTGGGACGGTCAGGCTACGTGCTGACGCACGTGTCAGTGCCAGCGTACGGGCCAGGGGTAGGCAATGGCGTAAGGTAAGATGTAGGGCTGGTGGTTGGTTTCCGTTCCAGGCTAGGGTTAGGGTAAGGGAACGGCAAGGCTTAGGGCACAGGTGAGAGTACCGAAACGTGGGAGAGTCAGGCTACATGCTGACGCATGTTTCAGTGCCAGCGTATGGGCCAGGAATAAGTTACGGCGTAAGGTAAGGTGTAGGGCTGGTGGTGGGTTTCCGTTCGGGGCTAGGGTTAGGGTTAGGGAATGGCAAGGCTTAGGGCACAGGTGAGGGTACGGAAAGGTGGGAGGGTCAGGCTACGTGCTGACACACGGGTCAGTGCCAGCGTACGGGTCAGTAGCAGCGTACGGCGTAAGGTATGGTGTAGGGCTGGTGGTGGGTTACTATTCCGGGCTAGGGTTAGGGTTAGGGAATGGCAAGGCTTAGGGCACAGGTGAGGGTACGGAAACGTGGGAGGGTCAGGCTACGTGCTGACGCACGGGTCAGTGCCAGCGTACGGGCCAGGAATAGGCAACGGCGTAAGGTAAGGTGTAGGGCTGGTGGTTGGTTTCCGTTCCTGGCTAGGGTTAGGGTTAGGGAACGGCAAGGCATAGGGCACAGGTGAGGGTACGGAAACGTGGGAGGGTCGGGCTACGTGCTGACGCACGGGTCAGTGCCAGCGTACGGGCCAGGAGTAGGCAACGGCGTAGGATAAAGTGTAAGGCTGGTGGTGGATTTGCGTTCTGGGCTAGGGTTAGGGTTAGGGAACGGCAAGGCTTAGGGCACATGTCAGGGAACGGAAACTCGGGAGGGTAAGGCTACGTGCTGATGCACGGTTCAGTGCAGAGTACAGGCCAGGAATAGGCAACGGCGTAGGGTAAGGTGTAGGGCTGGTGGTGGGTTTCCGTTCCAGGCTAGGGTTAGTGTTAGGGAACGGCAAGGCTTAGGGCACAGGTGAGGGTACGTAAACGTGGGAGGGTCGGGCTACGTGCTGACGCACTGGTCAGTGCCAGCGTACGGGCCAGGAGTAGGCAACTGCGTACGATAAAGTGTAGGGCTGGTGGTGGATTTGCGTTCCTGGCTAGGGTTAGGGTTAGGGAACGGCAAGGCTTAGGGCACAGGTGAGGGAACGGAAACGTGGGAGGGTCAGGCTACGTGCTGACACACGGTTCAGTGCCAGTGTACGGGCCAGGAATAGGGAACGGCGTAAGTTAAGGTGTAGGGCTGGTGGTGGGTTTCCGTTCCGGGCTAGGGTTAGGGTTAGGGAACGTCAAGGCTTAGGGCACAGGTGAGGGTACGGAAACGTTGGAGGCTCAGACTACGTGCTGACGCATGGTTCAGTGCCAGCGTACGGGTCAGGAGTAGGATACGGCGTAAGGTAAGGTGTAGGGCTGATGGTGGTTTTCTATTCCGGGCTAGGGTTAGGGTTAGGGAAAGGCAAGGCTTAGCGCACAGGTGAGGATACGGAAACGTGGGAGGGTCAGGCTACGTGCTGACGCATGGGTCAGTGCCAGCGTACGGACCAGGAGTAGGGTACGGCGTAAGGTAAAGTTTAGCGCTTGTGGTTGATTTCCTTTCCAGGCTAGGTTTAGGGTTAGGGAACGGCAAGGCTTAGGGCACAGGTGAGGGTACGGAAACGTGAGAGGGACGGGCTACGTGCTGACGCACGGGTCAGTGCCAGCGTACGGAACAGGAGTAGGCAACGGCATAGGATACAGTGTAGGGCTGGTGGTGGATTTGCGTTCAGGGCTAGGGTTAGGGTTAGGGAACGGCAAGGCTTAGGGCACAGGTGAGGGTATGGAAACGTGGGAGGGTCAGGCTACGTGCTGACGCACGGGTCAGTGCCAGCGTACGGGTCAGGAGTAGGGTACGGCGTAATGTAAGGTGTAGGGCTGGTGGTGGGTTTCTATTCCGGGCTAGGGTTAGGGTTATGGAACGGCTAGGCTTAGGGCACAGGTGAGGGTACGGAAACTTGGGAGGCTCAGGCTACACGCTGACGCAATGTTCAGTGCCAGCGTACGGGCCAGGAATAGGGTACGGCGTAAGGTAAGGTGTAGGGATGGTGGTGGGTTTCTAATCCGGGCTAGGGTTAGGGTTAAGGAACGGCAAGTCTTAGGGCAAAGGAGAGGGTACGGAAACGTGGGAGGGTCAGGCTACATGCTGACGCACGGTTCAGTGCTAGCGTACGAGCCACGAATAGGGTACGGCGTAAGGTAAGGTGTACGGCTGGTGGTGGGTTTCCGTTCCGGGCTAGGGTTAGGGTTAGGGAACGGCAAGGCTTAGGGCACAGGTGAGGTTACAGAAACGTGGGACGGTCAGGCTACGTGCTGACGCATGTGTCAATGCCAGCATACGGGCGAGGAGTAGGCAACGGCGTAAGGTAAGGTGTACGGCTGGTGGTTGGTTTCCGTTCCAGGCTAGGGTTAGGGTTAGGGAACGGCAAGGCTTAGGGCACAGGTGATGGTACGGAAACGTGGGAGGGTCAGGCTACGTGCTGACGCACGTTTCAGTGCCAGCGTACGGGCCAGGAATAGGGAACGGCGTAAGTTAAGGTGTTGGGCTGGTGGTGGGTTTCCGTTCCGGGCTAGGGTTAGGGTTAGGGAACAGCAAGGCTTAGGGCACAGGTGAGGGTACGTAAACGTGGGAGGGTCAGGCTACGTGCTGACGCACGGGTCAATGCCAGCGTACGGGCGAGTAGTAGGCAACGGCGTAAGGTAAGGTGTACGGCAGGTGGTTGTTTTCCGTTCCAGGCTAGGGTTAGGGTTAGGGAACGGCAAGGCTTAGGGCACAGGTGAGGGTACGGAAACGTGGGAGGGTCGGGCTACGTGCTGACGCACTGGTCAGTGCCAGCGTACGGGCCAGGAGTAGGCAACGGCGTAGGATATAGTGTAGGGCTGGTGGTGGATTTGCGTTCCTGGCTAGGGTTAGGGTTAGGGAACGGCAAGGCTTAGGGCACAGGTGAGGGAACGGAAACGTGGGAGGGTCAGGCTACGTGCTGACACATTGTTCAGTGCCAGCGTACGGGCCAGGAATAGGGAACTGCGTAAGTTAAGGTGTACGGCTGGTGGTGGGTTTCCGTTCCGGGCTAGGGTTAGGGTTAGGGAACGTCAAGGCTTAGGGCACAGGTGAGGTTACGGAAACGTTGGAGGCTCAGACTACGTGCTGACGCATGGTTCAGTGCCAGCGTACGGGTCAGGAGTAGGATACGGCGTAAGGTAAGGTGTAGGGCTGGTTGTGGGTTTCTATTCCGGGCTAGGGTTAGGGTTAGGGAAAGGCAAGTCTTGGGGCACAGGTGAGGTTACGGAAACGTGGGAGGGTCAGGCTACATGCTGACGCACGGTTCAGTGCCAGCGTACGGGCCAGGAATAGGGAACGGCGTAAGGTATGTTGTAGGGCTGGTGGTGGGTTTCCGTTCCGGGCTAGGGTTAGGGTTAGGGAACGGCAAGGCTTAGGGCACACGTCAGGGTACGGAAACGCGGGAGGGTAAGGCTACGTGCTGATGCACGGGTCAGTACCAGAGTACAGGCCAGTAGTAGGCAACGGCGTAGGGTAAGGTTTTGGGCTGGTGGTGGGATTCCATTCCGGGCTAGGGTTAGGGTTAGGGAACCGCAGGGCTTAGGGCACAGGTGAGTGTACTGAAACGTGGGAGGGTCAGGCTACGTGCTGACGCATGGGTCAGTGCCAGCGTACGGACCAGGAGTAGGGTACGGCGTAAGGTAAGGTGTACGGCTGGTGGTGGGTTTCCGTTCTGGGCTAGGGTTAGGGTTAGGGAACGGCAAGGCTTAGGGCACAGGTGAGGTTACAGATACGTGGGACTGTCAGGCTACGTGCTGACGCACGTGTCACTGCCAGCGTACGGGCCAGTTGCAGCGTACGGCGTAAGGTATGGTGTAGGGCTGGTGGTGGGTTACTATTCCGGGCTACGGTTAGGGTTAGGGAATGGCAAGGCTTAGGGCACAGGTGAGGGTACGGAAACGTGGGAGCGTCAGGCTACGTGCTGACGCACGTGTCAGTGCCAGCGTACGGGCCAGTAGTAGGCAACAGCGTAAGGTAAGGTGTAGGGCTGGTGGTTGGTTTCCATTCCAGGCTAGGGTTAGGGTTAGGGAACGGCAAGGCTTAGGGCACAGGTGAGGGTACGGAAACGTGGGAGGGTCGGGCTACGTGCTGACGCACGGGTCAGTGCCAGCGTACGGGCCAGGAGTAGGCAACGGCGTAAGATAAAGTGTAGGGCTGGTGGTGGATTTGCGTTCTGGGCTAGGGTTAGGGTTAGGGAACCGCAAGTCTTAGGGCACAGGTCAGGGTACAGAAACGCGGGAGGGTAAGGCTATGTGCTGATGCACGGTTCAGTGCCAGAGTACAGGCCAGGAGTAGGCAACGGCGTAGGGTAAGGTGTAGGGCTGGTGGTGGGTTTCCGTTCCGGGCTAGGGTTAGGGTTAGGGAACGGCAAGGCTTAGGGCACAGGTGAGGGTACGTAAACGTGGGAGTGTCAGGCTACGTGCTGACGCACGGGTCAATGCCAGCGTACGGGCGAGGAGTAGGCAACGGCGTAAGGTTATGTTTAGGGCTGGTGGTGGGTTTCCGTTCCGGACTAGGGTTAGGGTTAGGGAACGGCAAGGCTTAGGGCACAGGTCAGGGTACGGAAACGCGTGAGGGTAAGGCTACGTGCTGATGCACGGTTCAGTGCCAGAGTACAGGCCAGGATAGGCAACGGCGTAGGGTAAGGTGTAGGGCTGGTGGTGGGTTTCCGTTCAGGGCTAGGGTTAGGGTTAGGGAACGGCAAGGCTTAGGGCACAGGTGAGGGTACGGAAACGTGGGAGGGTCAGGCTACGTGCTGACGCACGGTTCAGTGCCAGCGTACGGGCCAGGAATAGGGTACGGCGTAAGGTAAGGTGTAGGGCTGGTGGTGGGTTTCTAATCCGGGCTAGGGTTAGGGTTAGGGAACGGCAAGTCTTAGGGCAAAGGAGAGGGTACGGAAACGTGGGAGGGTCAGGCTACGTGCTGACGCACGGTTCAGTGCCAGCGTACGGGCCAGGAATATGGTACGGCGTAAGGTAAGGTGTACGGCTGGTGGAGGGTTTCCGTTCCGGGCTAGGGTTAGGGTTAGGGAACGGCAAGGCTTAGGGCACAGGTGAAGTTACAGAAACGTGGGATGGTCAGGCTACGTGCTGACGCACGTGTCAGTGCCAGCGTACGGGCCAGGGGTAGGCAACGTCGTAAGGTAAGATGTAGGGCTGGTGGTTGGTTTCCGTTCCAGGCTAGGGTTAGGGTAAGGGAACGGCAAGGCTTAGGGCACAGGTGAGTGTACTGAAACGTGGGAGGGTCAGGCTACGTGCTGACGCATGTGTCAGTGCCAGCGTACGGACCAGGAGTAGGGTACGGCGTAAGGTAAAGTGTAGCACTTGTGGTTGATTTCCTTTCCAATCTAGGTTTAGGGTTAGGGAACGTCAAGGCTTAGGGCACAGGTGAGGGTACGGAAACTTGGGAGTGTCAGGCTACATGCTGACGCAATGTTCAGTGCCAGCGTACGGGCCAGGAGTAGGCAACGGCGTAAGGTAAGGTGTAGGGCTGTTGGTTGGTTTCTCTTCCAGTCTAGGGTTAGGGTTAGGGAACGGCAAGGCTTAGGGCACAGGTGAGGGTACGGAAACGTTGGAGGGTCGGGCTACGTGCTGATGCACGGGTCAGTGCCAGCGTATGGGCCAGGAGTAGGCAACGGCATAGGATAAAGTGTAGGGCTGGTGGTGGATTTGCGTTCCGGGCTAGGGTTAGGGTTAGGGAACGGCAAGGCTTAGGGCTCAGGTGAGGGAACGGAAACGTGGGAGGGTCAGGCTACGTGCTGACGCACGTTTTAGTGCCAGCGTACGGGCCAGGAATAGGGAACGGCGTAAGTTAAGGTGTAGGGCTGGTGGTGGGTTTCCGTTCCGGGCTAGGGTTAGGGTTAGGGAACGGCAAGGCTTAGGGCACAGGTCAGGGTACGGAAACGCGGGAGGGTAAGGCTACGTGCTGATGCGCAGGTCAGTGCCAGAGTACACGCCAGTAGTAGGCAACGGCGTAGGGTAAGGTTTTGGGCTGGTGGTGGGTTTCCATTCCGGGCTAGGGTTAGGGTTAGGGAAAGGCAAGGCTTAGGGCACAGGTGAGGTTACGGAAACGTGGGAGGGTCAGGCTACATGCTGACGCACGGTTCAGTGCCAGCGTACGGGCCAGGAATAGGTTACGGCGTAAGGTAAGGTGTAGGGCTGGTAGTGGTTTTCCGTTCCGGGCTAGGGTTATGGTTAGGGAACGGCAAGGCTTAGGGCACAGGTGAGGGTACTGAAACGTGGGAGGGTCAGGCTACGTGCTGACGCATGGGTCAGTGCCAGCGTACGTGCCAGGAGTAGGGTACGGCGTAAGGTAAAGTGTAGCGCTTGTGGTTGATTTCCTTTCCAGGCTAGGTTTAGGGTTAGGGAACGGCAAGGCTTAGGGCACAGGTGAGGGTACGGAAACGTGAGAGGGACGGGCTACGTGCTGACGCACGGGTCAGTGCCAGCGTACGGAACAGGAGTAGGCAACGGCATAGGATACAGTGTAGGGCTGGTGGTGGATTTGCGTTCAGGGCTAGGGTTAGGGTTAGGGAACGGCAAGGCTTAGGCTACAGGTGAGGGTATGGAAACTTGGGAGGGTCAGGCTACTTGCTGACGCAATGTTCAGTGCCAGCGTACGGGCCAGGAATAGGGTACGGCGTAAGGTAAGGTGTACGGCTGGTGGTGGGTTTCCGTTCCGGGCTAGGGTTAGGGTTAGGGAACGGCAAGGCTTAGGGCACAGGTGACGTTACAGAAACGTGGGACGGTCAGGCTACGTGCTGACACATGTGTCAATGCCAGCATACGGGCGAGGAGTAGGCAACGGCGTAAGGTAATGTGTACGGCTGGTGGTTGGTTTCCGTTCCAGGCTAAGGTTAGGGTTAGGGAACGGCAAGGCTTAGGGCACAGGTGATGGTACGGAAACGTGGGAGGGTCAGGCTACGTGCTGACGCACGGTTCAGTGCCAGCGTTTGGGCCAGGAATAGGGAACGGCGTAAGGCATGTTGTAGGGCTGGTGGTGGGTTTCCGTTCCGGGCTAGGGTTAGGGTTAGGGAACGGCAAGGCTTAGGGCACAGGTGAGGGTACGTAAACGTGGGAGTGTCAGGCTACGTGCTGACGCACGGGTCAATGCCAGCGTACGGGCGAGGAGTAGGCAACGGCGTAAGGTTATGTTTAGGGCTGGTGGTGGGTTTCCGTTCCGGACTAGGGTTAGGGTTAGGGAACGGCAAGGCTTAGGGCACAGGTCAGGGTACGGAAACGCGTGAGGGTAAGGCTACGTGCTGATGCACGGTTCAGTGCCAGAGTACAGGCCAGGATAGGCAACGGCGTATGGTAAGGTGTAGGGCTGGTGGTGGGTTTCCGTTCAGGGCTAGGGTTAGGGTTAGGGAACGGCAAGGCTTAGGGCACAGGTGAGGGTACGGAAACGTGGGAGGGTCAGGCTACGTGCTGACGCACGGTTCAGTGCCAGCGTACGGGCCAGGAATAGGGTACGGCGTAAGGTAAGGTGTAGGGCTGGTGGTGGGTTTCTAATCCGGGCTAGGGTTAGGGTTAGGGAACGGCAAGTCTTAGGGCAAAGGAGAGGGTACGGAAACGTGGGAGGGTCAGGCTACGTGCTGACGCACGGTTCAGTGCCAGCGTACGGGCCAGGAATATGGTACTGCGTAAGGTAAGGTGTACGGCTGGTGGTTGGTTTCCGTTCCAGGCTAGGGTTAGGGTAAGGGAACGGCAAGGCTTAGGGCACAGGTGAGGGTACCGAGACGTGGGAGGGTCAGGCTACATGCTGATGCACGGTTCAGAGCCAGCGTATGGGCCAGGAATATGTTACGGCGTAAGGTAAGGTGTAGGGCTGGTGGTGGGTTTCCGTTCCGGTCTAGGGTTATGGTTAGGGAACGGCAAGGCTTAGGGCACAGGTGAGTGTACTGAAACGTGGGAGGGTCAGGCTACGTGCTGACGCATGGGTCAGTGCCAGCGTACGGACCAGGAGTAGGGTACGGCGTAAGGTAAAGTGTAGCGCTTGTGGTTGATTTCCTTTCCAATCTAGGTTTAGGGTTAGGGAACGGCAAGGCTTAGGGCACAGGTGAGGGTACGGAAACTTGGGAGTGTCAGGCTACATGATGACGCAATGTTCAGTGCCAGCGTACGGGCCAGGAGTAGGCAACGGCGTAAGGTAAGGTGTAGGGCTGGTGGTGGGTTTCCGTTCCGGGCTAGGGTTAGGGTTAGGGAACGGCAAGGCTTAGGGCACAGGTGACGTTACAGAAACGTGGGACGGTCAGGCTACGTGCTGACACATGTGTCAATGCCAGCATACGGGCGAGGAGTAGGCAACGGCGTAAGGTAATGTGTACGGCTGGTGGTTGGTTTCCGTTCCAGGCTAAGGTTAGGGTTAGGGAACGGCAAGGCTTAGGGCACAGGTGATGGTACGGAAACGTGGGAGGGTCAGGCTACATGCTGACGCACGGTTCAGTGCCAGCGTACGGGCCAGGAATAGGGAACGGCGTAAGGTATGTTGTAGGGCTGGTGGTGGGTTTCCGTTCCGGGCTAGGGTTAGGGTTAGGGAACGGCAAGGCTTAGGGCACACGTCAGGGTACGGAAACGCGGGAGGGTAAGGCTACGTGCTGATGCACGGGTCAGTACCAGAGTACAGGCCAGTAGTAGGCAACGGCGTAGGGTAAGGTTTTGGGCTGGTGGTGGGATTCCATTCCGGGCTAGGGTTAGGGTTAGGGAACCGCAGGGCTTAGGGCACAGGTGAGTGTACTGAAACGTGGGAGGGTCAGGCTACGTGCTGACGCATGGGTCAGTGCCAGCGTACGGACCAGGAGTAGGGTACGGCGTAAGGTAAAGTGTAGCGCTTGTGGTTGATTTCCTTTCCAATCTAGGTTTAGGGTTAGGGAACGGCAAGGCTTAGGGCACAGGTGAGGGTACGGAAACGTTGGAGGGTCGGGCTACGTGCTGATGCACGGGTCAGTGCCAGCGTATGGGCCAGGAGTAGGCAACGGCATAGGATAAAGTGTAGGGCTGGTGGTGGATTTGCGTTCCGGGCTAGGGTTAGGGTTAGGGAACGGCAAGGCTTAGGGCTCAGGTGAGGGAACGGAAACGTGGGAGGGTCAGGCTACGTGCTGACGCACGGTTCAGTGCCAGCGTACGGGCCAGGAATAGGGAACGGCGTAAGTTAAGGTGTAGGGCTGGTGGTGGGTTTCCGTTCCGGGCTAGGGTTAGGGTTAGGGAACGGCAAGGCTTAGGGCACAGGTCAGTGTACGGAAACGCGGGAGGGTAAGGCTACGTACTGATGCGCAGGTCAGTGCCAGAGTACACGCCAGTAGTAGGCAACGGCGTAGGGTAAGGTGTAGGGCTGGTGGTGGGTTTCCGTTCCGGGCTAGGGTTAGGGTTAGGGAACGGCAAGGCTTAGGGCACAGGTGAGGGTACGTAAACGTGGGAGTGTCAGGCTACGTGCTGACGCACGGGTCAATGCCAGCGTACGGGCGAGGAGTAGGCAACGGCGTAAGGTTATGTTTAGGGCTGGTGGTGGGTTTCCGTTCCGGACTAGGGTTAGGGTTAGGGAACGGCAAGGCTTAGGGCACAGGTCAGGGTACGGAAACGCGTGAGGGTAAGGCTACGTGCTGATGCACGGTTCAGTGCCAGAGTACAGGCCAGGATAGGCAACGGCGTAGGGTAAGGTGTAGGGCTGGTGGTGGGTTTCCGTTCAGGGCTAGGGTTAGGGTTAGGGAACGGCAAGGCTTAGGGCACAGGTGAGGGTACGGAAACGTGGGAGGGTCAGGCTACGTGCTGACGCACGGTTCAGTGCCAGCGTACGGGCCAGGAATAGGGTACGGCGTAAGGTAAGGTGTAGGGCTGGTGGTGGGTTTCTAATCCGGGCTAGGGTAAGGGTTAGGGAACGGCAAGTCTTAGGGCAAAGGAGAGGGTACGGAAACGTGGGAGGGTCAGGCTACGTGCTGACGCACGGTTCAGTGCCAGCGTACGGGCCAGGAATATGGTACGGCGTAAGGTAAGGTGTACGGCTGGTGGAGGGTTTCCGTTCCGGGCTAGGGTTAGGGTTAGGGAACGGCAAGGCTTAGGGCACAGGTGAAGTTACAGAAACGTGGGATGGTCAGGCTACGTGCTGACGCACGTGTCAGTGCCAGCGTACGGGCCAGGGGTAGGCAACGGCGTAAGGTAAGATGTAGGGCTGGTGGTTGGTTTCCGTTCCAGGCTAGGGTTAGGGTAAGGGAACGGCAAGGCTTAGGGCACAGGTGAGTGTACTGAAACGTGGGAGGGTCAGGCTACGTGCTGACGCATGTGTCAGTGCCAGCGTACGGACCAGGAGTAGGGTACGGCGTAAGGTAAAGTGTAGCACTTGTGGTTGATTTCCTTTCCAATCTAGGTTTAGGGTTAGGGAACGTCAAGGCTTAGGGCACAGGTGAGGGTACGGAAACTTGGGAGTGTCAGGCTACATGCTGACGCAATGTTCAGTGCCAGCGTACGGGCCAGGAGTAGGCAACGGCGTAAGGTAAGGTGTAGGGCTGTTGGTTGGTTTCTCTTCCAGTCTAGGGTTAGGGTTAGGGAACGGCAAGGCTTAGGGCACAGGTGAGGGTACGGAAACGTTGGAGGGTCGGGCTACGTGCTGATGCACGGGTCAGTGCCAGCGTATGGGCCAGGAGTAGGCAACGGCATAGGATAAAGTGTAGGGCTGGTGGTGGATTTGCGTTCCGGGCTAGGGTTAGGGTTAGGGAACGGCAAGGCTTAGGGCTCAGGTGAGGGAACGGAAACGTGGGAGGGTCAGGCTACGTGCTGACGCACGTTTTAGTGCCAGCGTACGGGCCAGGAATAGGGAACGGCGTAAGTTAAGGTGTAGGGCTGGTGGTGGGTTTCCGTTCCGGGCTAGGGTTAGGGTTAGGGAACGGCAAGGCTTAGGGCACAGGTCAGGGTACGGAAACGCGGGAGGGTAAGGCTACGTGCTGATGCGCAGGTCAGTGCCAGAGTACACGCCAGTAGTAGGCAACGGCGTAGGGTAAGGTTTTGGGCTGGTGGTGGGTTTCCATTCCGGGCTAGGGTTAGGGTTAGGGAAAGGCAAGGCTTAGGGCACAGGTGAGGTTACGGAAACGTGGGAGGGTCAGGCTACATGCTGACGCACGGTTCAGTGCCAGCGTACGGGCCAGGAATAGGTTACGGCGTAAGGTAAGGTGTAGGGCTGGTAGTGGTTTTCCGTTCCGGGCTAGGGTTATGGTTAGGGAACGGCAAGGCTTAGGGCACAGGTGAGGGTACTGAAACGTGGGAGGGTCAGGCTACGTGCTGACGCATGGGTCAGTGCCAGCGTACGTGCCAGGAGTAGGGTACGGCGTAAGGTAAAGTGTAGCGCTTGTGGTTGATTTCCTTTCCAGGCTAGGTTTAGGGTTAGGGAACGGCAAGGCTTAGGGCACAGGTGAGGGTACGGAAACGTGAGAGGGACGGGCTACGTGCTGACGCACGGGTCAGTGCCAGCGTACGGAACAGGAGTAGGCAACGGCATAGGATACAGTGTAGGGCTGGTGGTGGATTTGCGTTCAGGGCTAGGGTTAGGGTTAGGGAACGGCAAGGCTTAGGCTACAGGTGAGGGTATGGAAACTTGGGAGGGTCAGGCTACGTGCTGACGCAATGTTCAGTGCCAGCGTACGGGCCAGGAATAGGGTACGGCGTAAGGTAAGGTGTACGGCTGGTGGTGGGTTTCCGTTCCGGGCTAGGGTTAGGGTTAGGGAACGGCAAGGCTTAGGGCACAGGTGACGTTACAGAAACGTGGGACGGTCAGGCTACGTGCTGACACATGTGTCAATGCCAGCATACGGGCGAGGAGTAGGCAACGGCGTAAGGTAATGTGTACGGCTGGTGGTTGGTTTCCGTTCCAGGCTAAGGTTAGGGTTAGGGAACGGCAAGGCTTAGGGCACAGGTGATGGTACGGAAACGTGGGAGGGTCAGGCTACGTGCTGACGCACGGTTCAGTGCCAGCGTATGGGCCAGGAATAGGGAACGGCGTAAGGCATGTTGTAGGGCTGGTGGTGGGTTTCCGTTCCGGGCTAGGGTTAGGGTTAGGGAACGGCAAGGCTTAGGGCACACGTCAGGGTACGGAAACGCGGGAGGGTAAGGCTACGTGCTGATGCACGGGTCAGTACCAGAGTACAGGCCAGTAGTAGGCAACGGCGTAGGGTAAGGTTTTGGGCTGGTGGTGGGATTCCATTCCGGGCTAGGGTTAGGGTTAGGGAACCGCAGGGCTTAGGGCACAGGTGAGGGTACGGAGACGAGGGAGGGTCTGGCTACGTGCTGACGCACGGGTCAATGCCAGCATACGGGCCAGGAGTAGGCAACGGCGTAAGGTAAGGTGTAGGGCTGGTGGTTGGTTTCTGTTCCAGGCTAGGGTTAGGGTTAGGGAACGGCAAGGCTTAGGGCACAGTTGAGAGTACGGAAACGTTGGAGGGTCGGGCTACGTGCTGATGCACGGGTCAGTGCCAGCGTACGGGTCAGAAGTAGGGTACGGCGTAATGTAAGGTGTAGGGCTGGTGGTGGGTTTCTATTCCGGGCTAGGGTTAGGGTTAGGGAACTGCAAGGCTTAGGGCACAGGTGAGGGTACGGAAACTTGGGAGGGTCAGGCTACATGCTGACGCACTGTTCAGTGCCAGCGTACGGGCCAGGAATAGGGTACGGCGTAAGGTAAGGTGTAGGGCTGGTGGTAGGTTTCTAATCCGGGCTAGGGTTAGGGTGAGGGAACGGCAAGTGTTAGGGCAAAGGAGAGGGTACGGAAACGTGGGAGGGTCAGGCTACGTGCTGACGCATGGTTCAGTGCCAGCGTACGGGCCAGGAATAGGGTACGGCGTAAGGTAAGGTGTACGGCTGGTGGTGGGTTTCCGTTCCGGGCTAGGGTTAGGGTTAGGGAACGGCAAGGCTTAGGGCACAGGTGAGGTTACAGATACGTGGGACTGTCAGGCTACGTGCTGACGCACGTGTCAGTGCCAGCGTACGGGCCAGTTGCAGCGTACGGCGTAAGGTATGGTGTAGGGCTGGTGGTGGGTTACTATTCCGGGCTACGGTTAGGGTTAGGGAATGGCAAGGCTTAGGGCACAGGTGAGGGTACGGAAACGTGGGAGCGTCAGGCTACGTGCTGACGCACGTGTCAGTGCCAGCGTACGGGCCAGTAGTAGGCAACAGCGTAAGGTAAGGTGTAGGGCTGGTGGTTGGTTTCCGTTCCAGGCTAGGGTTAGGGTTAGGGAACGGCAAGGCTTAGGGCACAGGTGAGGGTACGGAAACGTGGGAGGGTCGGGCTACGTGCTGACGCACGGGTCAGTGCCAGCGTACGGGCCAGGAGTAGGCAACGGCGTAGGATAAAGTGTAGGGCTGGTGGTGGATTTGCGTTCTGGGCTAGGGTTAGGGTTAGGGAACCGCAAGGCTTAGGGCACAGGTCAGGGTACAGAAACGCGGGAGGGTAAGGCTATGTGCTGATGCACGGTTCAGTGCCAGAGTACAGGCCAGGAGTAGGCAACGGCGTAGGGTAAGGTGTAGGGCTGGTGGTGGGTTTCCGTTCCTGGCTAGGGTTAGGGTTAGGGAACGGCAAGGCTTAGGGCACAGGTGAGGGTACGTAAACGTGGGAGTGTCAGGCTACGTGCTGACGCACGGGTCAATGCCAGCGTACGGGCGAGGAGTAGGCAACGGCGTAAGGTTATGTTTAGGGCTGGTGGTGGGTTTCCGTTCCGGACTAGGGTTAGGGTTAGGGAACGGCAAGGCTTAGGGCACAGGTCAGGGTACGGAAACGCGTGAGGGTAAGGCTACGTGCTGATGCACGGTTCAGTGCCAGAGTACAGGCCAGGATAGGCAACGGCGTATGGTAAGGTGTAGGGCTGGTGGTGGGTTTCCGTTCAGGGCTAGGGTTAGGGTTAGGGAACGGCAAGGCTTAGGGCACAGGTGAGGGTACGGAAACGTGGGAGGGTCAGGCTACGTGCTGACGCACGGTTCAGTGCCAGCGTACGGGCCAGGAATAGGGTACGGCGTAAGGTAAGGTGTAGGGCTGGTGGTGGGTTTCTAATCCGGGCTAGGGTTAGGGTTAGGGAACGGCAAGTCTTAGGGCAAAGGAGAGGGTACGGAAACGTGGGAGGGTCAGGCTACGTGCTGACGCACGGTTCAGTGCCAGCGTACGGGCCAGGAATATGGTACTGCGTAAGGTAAGGTGTACGGCTGGTGGTTGGTTTCCGTTCCAGGCTAGGGTTAGGGTAAGGGAACGGCAAGGCTTAGGGCACAGGTGAGGGTACCGAGACGTGGGAGGGTCAGGCTACATGCTGACGCACGGTTCAGAGCCAGCGTATGGGCCAGGAATAAGTTACGGCGTAAGGTAAGGTGTAGGGCTGGTGGTGGGTTTCCGTTCCGGTCTAGGGTTATGGTTAGGGAACGGCAAGGCTTAGGGCACAGGTGAGTGTACTGAAACGTGGGGGGGTCAGGCTACGTGCTGACGCATGGGTCAGTGCCAGCGTACGGACCAGGAGTAGGGTACGGCGTAAGGTAAAGTGTAGCGCTTGTGGTTGATTTCCTTTCCAATCTAGGTTTAGGGTTAGGGAACGGCAAGGCTTAGGGCACAGGTGAGGGTACGGAAACTTGGGAGTGTCAGGCTACATGATGACGCAATGTTCAGTGCCAGCGTACGGGCCAGGAGTAGGCAACGGCGTAAGGTAAGGTGTAGGGCTGGTGGTGGGTTTCCGTTCCGGGCTAGGGTTAGGGTTAGGGAACGGCAAGGCTTAGGGCACATGTGACGTTACAGAAACGTGGGACGGTCAGGCTACGTGCTGACACATGTGTCAATGCCAGCATACGGGCGAGGAGTAGGCAACGGCGTAAGGTAATGTGTACGGCTGGTGGTTGGTTTCCGTTCCAGGCTAAGGTTAGGGTTAGGGAACGGCAAGGCTTAGGGCACAGGTGATGGTACGGAAACGTGGGAGGGTCAGGCTACATGCTGACGCACGGTTCAGTGCCAGCGTACGGGCCAGGAATAGGGAACGGCGTAAGGTATGTTGTAGGGCTGGTGGTGGGTTTCCGTTCCGGGCTAGGGTTAGGGTTAGGGAACGGCAAGGCTTAGGGCACACGTCAGGGTACGGAAACGCGGGAGGGTAAGGCTACGTGCTGATGCACGGGTCAGTACCAGAGTACAGGCCAGTAGTAGGCAACGGCGTAGGGTAAGGTTTTGGGCTGGTGGTGGGATTCCATTCCGGGCTAGGGTTAGGGTTAGGGAACCGCAGGGCTTAGGGCACAGGTGAGTGTACTGAAACGTGGGAGGGTCAGGCTACGTGCTGACGCATGGGTCAGTGCCAGCGTACGGACCAGGAGTAGGGTACGGCGTAAGGTAAAGTGTAGCGCTTGTGGTTGATTTCCTTTCCAATCTAGGTTTAGGGTTAGGGAACGGCAAGGCTTAGGGCACAGGTGAGGGTACGGAAACTTGGGAGTGTCAGGCTACATGCTGACGCAATGTTCAGTGCCAGCGTACGGGCCAGGAGTAGGCAACGGCGTAAGGTAAGGTGTAGGGCTGGTGGTTGGTTTCTGTTCCAGTCTAGGGTTAGGGTTAGGGAACGGCAAGGCTTAGGGCACAGGTGAGGGTACGGAAACGTTGAAGGGTCGGGCTACGTGCTGATGCACGGGTCAGTGCCAGCGTATGGGCCAGGAGTAGGCAACGGCATAGGATAAAGTGTAGGGCTGGTGGTGGATTTGCGTTCCGGGCTAGGGTTAGGGTTAGGGAACGGCAAGGCTTAGGGCTCAGGTGAGGGAACGGAAACGTGGGAGGGTCAGGCTACGTGCTGACGCACGGTTCAGTGCCAGCGTACGGGCCAGGAATAGGGAACGGCGTAAGTTAAGGTGTAGGGCTGGTGGTGGGTTTCCGTTCCGGGCTAGGGTTAGGGTTAGGGAACGGCAAGGCTTAGGGCACAGGTCAGGGTACGGAAACGCGGGAGGGTAAGGCTACGTACTGATGCGCAGGTCAGTGCCAGAGTACACGCCAGTAGTAGGCAACGGCGTAGGGTAAGGTTTTGGGCTGGTGGTGGGTTTCCATTCCGGGCTAGGGTTAGGGTTAGGGAAAGGCAAGCCTTAGGGCACAGGTGAGGTTACGGAAACGTGGGAGGGTCAGGCTACATGCTGACGCACGGTTCAGTGCCAGCGTACGGGCCAGGAATAGGTTACGGCGTAAGGTAAGGTGTAGGGCTGGTGGTGGTTTTCCGTTCCGGGCTAGGGTTATGGTTAGGGAACGGCAAGGCATAGGGCACAGGTGAGGGTACTGAAACGTGGGAAGGTCAGGCTACGTGCTGACGCATGGGTCAGTGCCAGCGTAGGTGCCAGGAGTAGGGTACGGCGTAAGGTAAAGTGTAGCGCTTGTGGTTGATTTCCTTTCCAGGCTAGGTTTAGGGTTAGGGAACGGCAAGGCTTAGGGCACAGGTGAGGGTACGGAAACGTGAGAGGGACGGGCTACGTGCTGACGCACGGGTCAGTGCCAGCGTACAGAACAGGAGTAGGCAACGGCATAGGATACAGTGTAGGGCTGGTGGTGGATTTGCGTTCAGGGCTAGGGTTAGGGTTAGGGAACGGCAAGGCTTAGGGCACAGGTGAGGGTATGGAAACTTGGGAGGGTCAGGCTACATGCTGACGCAATGTTCAGTGCCAGCGTACGGGCCAGGAATAGGGTACGGCGTAAGGTAAGGTGTACGGCTGGTGGTGGGTTTCCGTTCCGGGCTAGGGTTAGGGTTAGGGAACGGCAAGGCTTAGGGCACAGGTGACGTTACAGAAACGTGGGACGGTCAGGCTACGTGCTGACACATGTGTCAATGCCAGCATACGGGCGAAGAGTAGGCAACGGCGTAAGGTAATGTGTACGGCTGGTGGTTGGTTTCCGTTCCAGTCTAAGGTTAGGGTTACGGAACGGCAAGGCTTAGGGCACAGGTGATGGTACGGAAACGTCGGAGGGTCAGGCTACGTGCTGACGCATGGTTCAGTGCCAGCGTACGGGCCAGGAATAGGGAACGGCGTAAGGTAAGTTGTAGGGCTGGTGGTGGGTTTCCGTTCCGGGCTAGGGTTAGGGTTAGGGAACGGCAAGGCTTAGGGCACACGTCAGGGTACGGAAACGCGGGAGGGTAAGGCTACGTGCTGATGCACGGGTCAGTACCAGAGTACAGGCCATTAGTAGGCAACGGCGTAGGGTAAGGTTTTGGGCTGGTGGTGGGATTCCATTCCGGGCTAGGGTTAGGGTTAGGGAACCGCAGGGCTTAGGGCACAGGTGAGGGTACGGAGACGAGGGAGGGTCTGGCTACGTGGTGACGCACGGGTCAATGCCAGCATACGGGCCAGGAGTAGGCAACGGCGTAAGGTAAGGTGTAGGGCTGGTGGTTGGTTTCTGTTCCAGGCTAGGGTTAGGGTTAGGGAACGGCAAGGCTTAGGGCACAGTTGAGTGTACGGAAACGTTGGAGGGTCGGGCTACGTGCTGATGCACGGGTCAGTGCCAGCGTACGGGTCAGAAGTAGGGTACGGCGTAATGTAAGGTGTAGGGCTGGTGGTGGGTTTCTATTCCGGGCTAGGGTTAGGGTTAGGGAACTGCAAGGCTTAGGGCACAGGTGAGGGTACGGAAACTTGGGAGGGTCAGGCTACATGCTGACGCACTGTTCAGTGCCAGCGTACGGGCCAGGAATAGGGTACGGCGTAAGGTAAGGTGTAGGGCTGGTGGTAGGTTTCTAATCCGGGCTAGGGTTAGGGTTAGGGAACGGCAAGTCTTAGGGCAAAGGAGAGGGTACGGAAACGTGGGAGGGTCAGGCTACGTGCTGACGCATGGTTCAGTGCCAGCGTACGGGCCAGGAATAGAGTACAGCGTAAGGTAAGGTGTACGGCTGGTGGTGGGTTTCCGTTCCGGGCTACGGTTAGGGTTAGGGAACGGCAAGGCTTAGGGCACAGGTGAGGTTACAGATACGTGGGACTGTCAGGCTACGTGCTGACGCACGTGTCAGTGCCAGCGTACGGGCCAGTTGCAGCGTACGGCGTAAGGTATGGTGTAGGGCTGGTGGTGGGTTACTATTCCGGGCTACGGTTAGGGTTAGGGAATGGCAAGGCTTAGGGCACAGGTGAGAGTACGGAAACGTGGGAGCGTCAGGCTACGTGCTGACGCACGTGTCAGTGCCAGCGTACGGGCCAGTAGTAGGCAACAGCGTAAGGTAAGGTGTAGGGCTGGTGGTTGGTTTCCGTTCCAGGCTAGGGTTAGGGTTAGGGAACGGCAAGGCTTAGGGCACAGGTGAGGGCACGGAAACGTGGGAGGGTCGGGCTACGTGCTGACGCACGGGTCAGTGCCAGCGTACGGGCCAGGAGTAGGCAACGGCGTAAGATAAAGTGTAGGGCTGGTAGTGGATTTGCGTTCTGGGCTAGGGTTAGGGTTAGGGAACCGCAAGGCTTATGGCACAGGTCATGGTACCGAAACGCGGGAGGGTAAGGCTATGTGCTGATGCACGGTTCAGTGCCAGAGTACAGGCCAGGAGTAGGCAACGGCGTAGGGTAAGGTGTAGGGCTGGTGGTGGGTTTCCGTTCCGGGCTAGGGTTAGGGTTAGGGAACGGCAAGGCTTAGGGCACAGGTGAGGGTACGTAAACGTGGGAGTGTCAGGCTACGTGCTGACGCACGGGTCAATGCCAGCGTACGGGCGAGGAGTAGGCAACGGCGTAAGGTTATGTTTAGGGCTGGTGGTGGGTTTCCGTTCCGGACTAGGGTTAGGGTTAGGGAACGGCAAGGCTTAGGGCACAGGTCAGGGTACGGAAAAGCGTGAGGGTAAGGCTACGTGCTGATGCAAGGTTCAGTGCCAGAGTACAGGCCAGGATAGGCAACGGCGTAGGGTAAGGTGTAGGGCTGGTGGTGGGTTTCCGTTCAGGGCTAGGGTTAGGGTTAGGGAACGGCAAGGCTTAGGGCACAGGTGAGGGTACGGAAACGTGGGAGGGTCAGGCTACGTGCTGACGCACGGTTCAGTGCCAGCGTACGGGCCAGGAATAGGGTACGGCGTAAGGTAAGGTGTAGGGCTGGTGGTGGGTTTCTAATCCGGGCTAGGGTTAGGGTTAGGGAACGGCAAGTCTTAGGGCAAAGGAGAGGGTACGGAAACGTGGGAGGGTCAGGCTATGTGCTGACGCACGGTTCAGTGCCAGCGTACGGGCCAGGAATATGGTACGGCGTAAGGTAAGGTGTACGGCTGGTGGTGGGTTTCCGTTCCGGGCTAGGGTTAGGGTTAGTGAACGGCAAGGCTTAGGGCACAGGTGAAGTTACAGAAACGTGGGATGGTCAGGCTACGTGCTGACGCACGTGTCAGTGCCAGCGTACGGGCCAGGGGTAGGCAACGGCGTAAGGTAAGATGTAGGGCTGGTGGTTGGTTTCCGTTCCAGGCTAGGGTTAGGGTAAGGGAACGGCAAGGCTTAGGGCACAGGTGAGGGTACCGAAACGTGGGAGGGTCTGGCTACATGCTGACGCACGGTTCAGAGCCAGCGTATGGGCCAGGAATAAGTTACGGCGTAAGGTAAGGTGTAGGGCTGGTGGTGGGTTTCCGTTCGGGGCTAGGGTTAGGGTTAGGGAACGGCAAGGCTTAGGGCACAGGTGAGGGTACGGAAACGTGGGAGGGTCAGGCTACGTGCTGACGCACGGGTCAGTGCCAGCGTGCGGGTCAGTAGCAGCGTACGGCGTAAGGTATGGTGTAGGGCTGGTGGTGGGTTACTATTCCGGGCTAGGGTTAGTGTTAGGGAATTGCAAGGCTTAGGGCACAGGTGAGGGTACGGAAACGTGGGAGGGTCAGGCTATGTGCTGACGCACGGGTCAGTGCCAGCGTACGGGCCAGGAGTAGGCAACGGCGTAAGGTAAGGTGTAGGGCTGGTGGTTGGTTTCCGTTCCAGGCTAGGGTTAGGGTTAGGGAACGGCAAGGCTTAGGGCACAGGTGAGGGTACGGAAACGTGGGAGGGTCGGGCTACGTGATGACGCACGGGTCAGTGCATGCGTACGGGCCAGGAGTAGGCAACGGCGTAGGATAAAGTTTAGGGCTGGTGGTGGTTTTGCGTTCTGGGCTAGGGTTAGGGTTAGGGAACGGCAAGGCTTAGGGCACAGGTCATGGAACGGAAACGCGGGAGGGTAAGGCTACGTGCTGATGCACGGTTCAGTGCCAGAGTACAGGCCAGGAGTAGGCAACGGCGTAGGGTAAGGTGTAGGGCTGGTGGTGGTTTTCCGTTCCGGGCTAGGGTTAGGGTTAGGGAACGGCAAGGCTTAGGGCACAGGTGAGGGTACGGAAACGTGAGAGGGACGGGCTACGTGCTGACGCACGGGTCAGTGGCAGCGTACGGAACAGGAGTAGGCAACGGCATAGGATACAGTGTAGGGCTGGTGGTGGATTTGCGTTCAGGGCTAGGGTTAGGGTTAGGGAACGGCAAGGCTTAGGGCACAGGTGTGGGTATGGAAACGTGGGAGGGTCAGGCTACGTGCTGACGCACGGGTCAGTGCCAGCGTACGGGTCAGGAGTAGGGTACGGCGTAATGTAAGGTGTAGGGCTGGTGGTGGGTTTCTATTCCGGGCTAGGGTTAGGGTTAGGGAACGGCAAGGCTTAGGGCACAGGTGAGGGTACGGAAACTTGGGAGGGTCAGGCTACATGCTGACGCAATGTTCAGTGCCAGCGTACGGGCCAGGAATAGGGTACGGCGTAAGGTAAGGTGTAGGGCTGGTGGTGGGTTTCTAATCCGGGCTAGGGTTAGTGTTAGGGAACGGCATGTCTTAGGGCAAAGGAGAGGGTACGGAAACGTGGGAGGGTCAGGCTACATGCTGACGCACTGTTCAGTGCCAGCGTACGGGCCAGGAATAGGGTACGGCGTAAGGTAAGGTGTACGGCTGGTGGTGGGTTTCCGTTCCGGGTTAGGGTTAGGGTTAGGGAACGGCAAGGCTTAGGGCACAGGTGAGGTTACAGAAACGTGGCACGGTCAGGCTACGTGCTGACGCATGTGTCAATTCCAGCATACGGGCGAGGAGTAGGCAACGGCGTAAGGTAAGGTGTACGGCTGGTGGTTGGTTTCCTATCAAGGCTAAGGTTAGGGTTAGGGAACGGCAAGGCTTAGGGCACAGGTGATGGTACGGAAACGTGGGAGGGTCAGGCTACGTGCTGACGCACGGTTCAGTGCCAGCGTACGGGCCAGGAATAGGGTACGGCGTAAGGTAAGGTGTAGGGCTGGTGGTGGGTTTCCGTTCCGGGCTAGGGTTAGGGTTAGGGAACGGCAAGGCTTAGGGCACAGGTCAGGGTACGGAAACGCGGGAGGGTAAGGCTACAGGCTGATGCACGGGTCAGTACCAGAGTACAGGCCAGTAGTAGGCAACGGCGTAGGGTAAGGTTTTGCGCTGGTGGTGGGATTCCATTCCGGGCTAGGGTTAGGGTTAGGGAACCGCAGGGCTTAGCGCACAGGTGAGGGTACGGAGACGAGGGAGGGTCAGGCTACGTGCTGACGCATGGGTCAATGCCAGCGTACGGGCCAGGAGTAGGCAACGGCGTAGGATAAAGTGTAGGGCTGGTGGTGGATTTGCGTTCCGGGCTAGGGTTAGGGTTAGGGAACGGCAAGGCTTAGGGCTCAGGTGAGGGAACGGAAACGTGGGAGGGTCAGGCTACGTGCTGACGCACGGTTCAGTGCCAGCGTACGGGCCAGGAATAGGGAACGGCGTAAGTTAAGGTGTAGGGCTGGTGGTGGGTTTCCGTTCCGGGCTAGGGTTAGGGTTAGGGAACGGCAAGGCTTAGGGCACAGGTCAGGGTACGGAAACGCGGGAGGGTAAGGCTACGTGCTGATGCGCAGGTCAGTGCCAGAGTACACGCCAGTAGTAGGCAACGGCGTAGGGTAAGGTTTTGGGCTGGTGGTGGGTTTCCATTCCGGGCTAGTGTTAGGGTTAGGGAACCGCAAGGCTTAGGGCACAGGTGAGGGTACGGAGACGTGGGTGCGTCAGGCTACGTGCTGACGCACGGGTCAATGCCAGCGTACGGGCCAGGAGTAGGCAACGGCGTAAGGTATGGTGTAGGGCTGGTGGTTGGTTTCCGTTCCAGGCTAGGGTTAGGGTTAGGGAACGGCAAGGCTTAGGGCACAGGTGAGGGTACGGAAACGTGGGAGGGTCGGGCTACGTGCTGACGCACGGGTCAGTGCCAGCGTACGGGCCAGGAGTAGGCAACGGCGTAGGATAAAGTGTAGGGCTGGTGGTGGATTTGCGTTCTGGGCTAGGGTTAGGGTTAGGGAACGGCAAGGCTTAGGGCACAGGTCAGGGTACGGAAACGCGGTAGGCTAAGGCTACGTGCTGATGCACGGTTCAGTGCCAGAGTACAGGCCAGGAGTAGGCAACGGCGTAGGGTAAGGTGTAGGGCTGGCGGTGGCTTTCCGTTCCGGGCTAGGGTTAGGCTTAGGGAACGGAAAGGCTTAGGGCACAGGTGAGGGTACGTAAACATGGGAGGGTCAGACTACGTGCTGACGCACGGGTCAATGCCAGCGTACGGGCGAGGAGTAGGCAACGGCATAAGGTAAGGTTTAGGGCTGGTGGTGGGTTTCCGTTCCGGACTAGGGTTAGGGTTAGGGAATGGCAAGGCTTAGGGCACAGGTGAGGGTACGTAAACGTGGGAGGGTCAGGCTACGTGCTGACGCACGGTTCAGTTCCAGCGTACTGGCCAGGAATAGGGTACGGCGTAAGGTAAGGTGTAGGGCTGGTGGTGGGTTTCTAATCAGGGCTAGGGTTAGGGTTAGGGAACGGCAAGTCTTAGGGCAAAGGAGAGGATACGGAAACGTGGGAGGGTCAGGCTACGTGCTGACGCACGTTTCAGTGCCTGCGTACGGGCCAGGAATAGGGTACGGCGTAAGGTAAGGTGTACGGCTGGTGGTGGGTTTCCGTTCCGGTCTAGGGGTAGGGTTAGGGAACGGCAAGGCTTAGGGCACAGGTGAGGTTACAGAAACGTGGGACGGTCAGGCTACGTGCTGACGCACGTGTCAGTGCCAGCGTACGGGCCAGGGGTAGGCAATGGCGTAAGGTAAGATGTAGGGCTGGTGGTTGGTTTCCGTTCCAGGCTAGGGTTAGGGTAAGGGAACGGCAAGGCTTAGGGCACAGGTGAGAGTACCGAAACGTGGGAGGGTCAGGCTACATGCTGACGCATGTTTCAGTGCCAGCGTATGGGCCAGGAATAAGTTACGGCGTAAGGTAAGGTGTAGGGCTGGTGGTGGGTTTCCGTTCGGGGCTAGGGTTAGGGTTAGGGAACGGCAAGGCTTAGGGCACAGGTGAGGGTACGGAAAGGTGGGAGGGTCAGGCTACGTGCTGACACACGGGTCAGTGCCGGCGTACGGGTCAGTAGCAGCGTACGGCGTAAGGTATGGTGTAGGGCTGGTGGTGGGTTACTATTCTGGGCTAGGGTTAGGGTTAGGGAATGGCAAGGCTTAGGGCACAGGTGAGGGTACGGAAACGTGGGAGGGTCAGGCTACGTGCTGACGCACGGGTCAGTGCCAGCGTACGGGCCAGGAATAGGCAACGGCGTAAGGTATGGTGTAGGGCTGGTGGTTGGTTTCCGTTCCTGGCTAGGGTTAGGGTTAGGGAACGGCAAGGCATAGGGCACATGTGAGGGTACGGAAACGTGGGAGGGTCGGGCTACGTGCTGACGCACGGGTCAGTGCCAGCGTACGGGCCAGGAGTAGGCAACGGCGTAGGATAAAGTGTAAGGCTGGTGGTGGATTTGCGTTCTGGGCTAGGGTTAGGGTTAGGGAACGGCAAGGCTTAGGGCACATGTCAGGGAACGGAAACTCGGGAGGGTAAGGCTACGTGCTGATGCACGGTTCAGTGCAGAGTACAGGCCAGGAATAGGCAACGGCGTAGGGTAAGGTTTAGGGCTGGTGGTGGGTTTCCGTTCCAGGCTAGGGTTAGTGTTAGGGAACGGCAAGGCTTAGGGCACAGGTGAGGGTACGTAAACGAGGGAGGGTCGGGCTACGTGCTGACGGACTGGTCAGTGCCAGCGTACGGGCCAGGAGTAGGCAACTGCGTAGGATAAAGTGTAGGGCTGGTGGTGGATTTGCGTTCCTGGCTAGGGTTAGGGTTAGGGAACGGCAAGGCTTAGGGCACAGGTGAGGGAACGGAAACGTGGGAGGGTCAGGCTACGTGCTGACACACGGTTCAGTGCCAGTGTACGGGCCAGGAATAGGGAACGGCGTAAGTTAAGGTGTAGGGCTGGTGGTGGGTTTCCGTTCCGGGCTAGGGTTAGGGTTAGGGAACGTCAAGGCTTAGGGCACAGGTGAGGGTACGGAAACGTTGGAGGCTCAGACTACGTGCTGACGCATGGTTCAGTGCCAGCGTACGGGTCAGGAGTAGGATACGGCGTAAGGTAAGGTGTAGGGCTGATGGTGGGTTTCTATTCCGGGCTAGGGTTAGGGTTAGGGAAAGGCAAGGCTTAGGGCACAGGTGAGGATACGGAAACGTGGGAGGGTCAGGCTACGTGATGACGCATGGGTCAGTGCCAGCGTACGGGCCAGGAATAGGGTACGGCGTAAGGTAAAGTGTAGCGCTTGTGGTTGATTTCCTTTCCAGGCTAGGTTTAGGGTTAGGGAACGGCAAGGCTTAGGGCACAGGTGAGGGTACGGAAACGTGAGAGGGACGGGCTACGTGCTGACGCATGGGTCAGTGCCAGCGTACGGAACAGGAGTAGGCAACGGCATAGGATACAGTGTAGGGCTGGTGGTGGATTTGCGTTCAGGGCTAGGGTTAGGGTTAGGGAACGGCAAGGCTTAGGGCACAGGTGAGGGTATGGAAACGTGGGAGGGTCAGGCTATGTGCTGACGCACGGATCAGTGCCAGCGTACGGGTCAGGAGTAGGGTACGGCGTAATGTAAGGTGTAGGGCTGGTGGTGGGTTTCTATTCCAGGCTAAGGTTAGGGTTATGGAACGGCTAGGCTTAGGGCACAGGTGAGGGTACGGAAACTTGGGAGGCTCAGGCTACACGCTGACGCAATGTTCAGTGCCAGCGTACGGGCCAGGAATAGGGTACGGCGTACGGTAAGGTGTAGGGATGGTGGTGGGTTTCTAATCCGGGCTAGGGTTAGGGTTAAGGAACGGCAAGTCTTAGGGCAAAGGAGAGGGTACGGAAACGTGGGAGGGTCAGGCTACATGCTGACGCACGGTTCAGTGCTAGCGTACGAGCCACGAATAGGGTACGGCGTAAGGTAAGGTGTACGGCTGGTGGTGGGTTTCCGTTCCGGGCTAGGGTTAGGGTTAGGGAACGGCAAGGCTTAGGGAACAGGTGAGGTTACAGAAACGTGGGACGGTCAGGCTACGTGCTGACGCATGTGTCAATGCCAGCATACGGGCGAGGAGTAGGCAACGGCGTAAGGTAAGGTGTACGGCTGGTGGTTGGTTTCCGTTCCAGGCTAGGGTTAGGGTTAGGGAACGGCAAGGCTTAGGGCACAGGTGATGGTACGGAAACGTGGGAGGGTCAGGCTACGTGCTGACGCACGGTTCAGTGCCAGCGTACGGGCCAGGAATAGGGAACGGCGTAAGGTAAGGTGTAGGGCTGGTGGTGGGTTTCCTTTCCGGGCTAGGGTTAGGGTTAGGGAACGGCAAGGCTTAGGGCACAGGTCAGGGTACGGAAACGCGGGAGGGTAAGGCTAAGTGCTGATGCACGGGTCAGTGCCAGAGTACGGGCCAGTAGTAGGCAACGGCGTAGGGTAAGGTTTTGGGCTGGTGGTGGGATTCCATTCCGGGCTAGGGTTAGGGTTAGGGAACCGCAGGGCTTAGGGCACAGGTGAGGGTACGGAGACGAGGGAGGGTCAGGCTACGTGCTGACGCACGAGTCACTGCCAGCGTACGGACCAGGAGTAGGCAACGGCGTAAGGTAAGGTGTAGGGCTGGTGGTTGGTTTCTGTTCCAGGCTAGGGTTAGGGTTAGGGAACGGCAAGTCTTAGGGCACAGGTGAGGGTACGGAAACGTTGGAGGGTCGGGCTACGTGCTGATGCATGGGTCAGTGCCAGCGTACGGGCCAGGAGTAGGCAACAGCGTAGGATAAAGTGTAGGGCTGGTGGTGGATTTGCGTTCCGGGCTAGGGTTAGGGTTAGGGACAGGCAAGGCTTAGGGCTCAGGTGAGGGAACGGAAACGTGGGAGGGTCAGGCTACGTGCTGACGCACGGTTCTGTGCCAGCGTACGGGCCAGGAATAGGAAACGGCGTAAGTTAAGGTGTTGGGCTGGTGGTGGGTTTCCGTTCCGGGCTAGGGTTAGGGTTAGGGAACAGCAAGGCTTAGGGCACAGGTGAGGGTACGTAAACGTGGGAGGGTCAGGCTACGTGCTGACGCACGGGTCAATGCCAGCGTACGGGCGAGTAGTAGGCAACGGCGTAAGGTAAGGTGTACGGCAGGTGGTTGTTTTCCGTTCCAGGCTAGGGTTAGGGTTAGGGAACGGCAAGGCTTAGGGCACAGGTGAGGGTACGGAAAAGTGGGAGGGTCAGGCTACGTGCTGACGCACGGTTCAGTGCCAGCATACGGGCCAGGAATAGGGAAAGTCGTAAGGTAAGGTATAGGGTTGGTGGTGGGTTTCCGTTCCGGGCTAGGGTTAGGGTTAGGGAACGGCAAGGCTTAGGGCACAGGTCAGGGTACGGAAACGCGTGAGGGTAAGGCCACGTGCTAATGCACGGGTCAGTGCCGGAGTACAGGCCAGTAGTAGGCAACGGCGTAAGGTAAGGTGTAGGGCTGGTGGTTGGTTTCCGTTCCAGGCTAGGGTTAGTGTTAGGGAACGGCATGTCTTAGGGCAAAGGAGAGGGTACGGAAACGTGGGAGGGTCAGGCTACATGCTGACGCACTGTTCAGTGCCAGCGTACGGGCCAGGAATAGGGTACGGCGTAAGGTAAGGTGTACGGCTGGTGGTGGGTTTCCGTTCCGGGTTAGGGTTAGGGTTAGGGAACGGCAAGGCTTAGGGCACAGGTGAGGTTACAGAAACGTGGCACGGTCAGGCTACGTGCTGACGCATGTGTCAATTCCAGCATACGGGCGAGGAGTAGGCAACGGCGTAAGGTAAGGTGTACGGCTGGTGGTTGGTTTCCTATCAAGGCTAAGGTTAGGGTTAGGGAACGGCAAGGCTTAGGGCACAGGTGATGGTACGGAAACGTGGGAGGGTCAGGCTACGTGCTGACGCACGGTTCAGTGCCTGCGTACGGGCCAGGAATAGGGTACGGCGTAAGGTAAGGTGTAGGGCTGGTGGTGGGTTTCCGTTCCGGGCTAGGGTTAGGGTTAGGGAACGGCAAGGCTTAGGGCACAGGTCAGGGTACGGAAACGCGGGAGGGTAAGGCTACAGGCTGATGCACGGGTCAGTACCAGAGTACAGGCCAGTAGTAGGCAACGGCGTAGGGTAAGGTTTTGCGCTGGTGGTGGGATTCCATTCCGGGCTAGGGTTAGGGTTAGGGAACCGCAGGGCTTAGCGCACAGGTGAGGGTACGGAGACGAGGGAGGGTCAGGCTACGTGCTGACGCATGGGTCAATGCCAGCGTACGGGCCAGGAGTAGGCAACGGCGTAGGATAAAGTGTAGGGCTGGTGGTGGATTTGCGTTCCGGGCTAGGGTTAGGGTTAGGGAACGGCAAGGCTTAGGGCTCAGGTGAGGGAACGGAAACGTGGGAGGGTCAGGCTACGTGCTGACGCACGGTTCAGTGCCAGCGTACGGGCCAGGAATAGGGAACGGCGTAAGTTAAGGTGTAGGGCTGGTGGTGGGTTTCCGTTCCGGGCTAGGGTTAGGGTTAGGGAACGGCAAGGCTTAGGGCACAGGTCAGGGTACGGAAACGCGGGAGGGTAAGGCTACGTGCTGATGCGCAGGTCAGTGCCAGAGTACACGCCAGTAGTAGGCAACGGCGTAGGGTAAGGTTTTGGGCTGGTGGTGGGTTTCCATTCCGGGCTAGTGTTAGGGTTAGGGAACCGCAAGGCTTAGGGCACAGGTGAGGGTACGGAGACGTGGGTGCGTCAGGCTACGTGCTGACGCACGGGTCAATGCCAGCGTACGGGCCAGGAGTAGGCAACGGCGTAAGGTATGGTGTAGGGCTGGTGGTTGGTTTCCGTTCCAGGCTAGGGTTAGGGTTAGGGAACGGCAAGGCTTAGGGCACAGGTGAGGGTACGGAAACGTGGGAGGGTCGGGCTACGTGCTGACGCACGGGTCAGTGCCAGCGTACGGGCCAGGAGTAGGCAACGGCGTAGGATAAAGTGTAGGGCTGGTGGTGGATTTGCGTTCTGGGCTAGGGTTAGGGTTAGGGAACGGCAAGGCTTAGGGCACAGGTCAGGGTACGGAAACGCGGTAGGCTAAGGCTACGTGCTGATGCACGGTTCAGTGCCAGAGTACAGGCCAGGAGTAGGCAACGGCGTAGGGTAAGGTGTAGGGCTGGCGGTGGCTTTCCGTTCCGGGCTAGGGTTAGGCTTAGGGAACGGAAAGGCTTAGGGCACAGGTGAGGGTACGTAAACATGGGAGGGTCAGACTACGTGCTGACGCACGGGTCAATGCCAGCGTACGGGCGAGGAGTAGGCAACGGCATAAGGTAAGGTTTAGGGCTGGTGGTGGGTTTCCGTTCCGGACTAGGGTTAGGGTTAGGGAATGGCAAGGCTTAGGGCACAGGTGAGGGTACGTAAACGTGGGAGGGTCAGGCTACGTGCTGACGCACGGTTCAGTTCCAGCGTACTGGCCAGGAATAGGGTACGGCGTAAGGTAAGGTGTAGGGCTGGTGGTGGGTTTCTAATCAGGGCTAGGGTTAGGGTTAGGGAACGGCAAGTCTTAGGGCAAAGGAGAGGATACGGAAACGTGGGAGGGTCAGGCTACGTGCTGACGCACGTTTCAGTGCCTGCGTACGGGCCAGGAATAGGGTACGGCGTAAGGTAAGGTGTACGGCTGGTGGTGGGTTTCCGTTCCGGTCTAGGGTTAGGGTTAGGGAACGGCAAGGCTTAGGGCACAGGTGAGGTTACAGAAACGTGGGACGGTCAGGCTACGTGCTGACGCACGTGTCAGTGCCAGCGTACGGGCCAGGGGTAGGCAATGGCGTAAGGTAAGATGTAGGGCTGGTGGTTGGTTTCCGTTCCAGGCTAGGGTTAGGGTAAGGGAACGGCAAGGCTTAGGGCACAGGTGAGAGTACCGAAACGTGGGAGGGTCAGGCTACATGCTGACGCATGTTTCAGTGCCAGCGTATGGGCCAGGAATAAGTTACGGCGTAAGGTAAGGTGTAGGGCTGGTGGTGGGTTTCCGTTCGGGGCTAGGGTTAGGGTTAGGTAATGGCAAGGCTTAGGGCACAGGTGAGGGTACGGAAACGTGGGAGGGTCAGGCTACGTGCTGACGCACGGGTCAGTGCCAGCGTACGGGCCAGGAATAGGCAACGGCGTAAGGTATGGTGTAGGGCTGGTGGTTGGTTTCCGTTCCTGGCTAGGGTTAGGGTTAGGGAACGGCAAGGCATAGGGCACATGTGAGGGTACGGAAACGTGGGAGGGTCGGGCTACGTGCTGACGCACGGGTCAGTGCCAGCGTACGGGCCAGGAGTAGGCAACGGCGTAGGATAAAGTGTAAGGCTTGTGGTGGATTTGCGTTCTGGGCTAGGGTTAGGGTTAGGGAACGGCAAGGCTTAGGGCACATGTCAGGGAACGGAAACTCGGGAGGGTAAGGCTACGTGCTGATGCACGGTTCAGTGCAGAGTACAGGCCAGGAATAGGCAACGGCGTAGGGTAAGGTTTAGGGCTGGTGGTGGGTTTCCGTTCCAGGCTAGGGTTAGTGTTAGGGAACGGCAAGGCTTAGGGCACAGGTGAGGGTACGTAAACGTGGGAGGGTCGGGCTACGTGCTGACGGACTGGTCAGTGCCAGCGTACGGGCCAGGAGTAGGCAACTGCGTAGGATAAAGTGTAGGGCTGGTGGTGGATTTGCGTTCCTGGCTAGGGTTAGGGTTAGGGAACGGCAAGGCTTAGGGCACAGGTGAGGGAACGGAAACGTGGGAGGGTCAGGCTACGTGCTGACACACGGTTCAGTGCCAGTGTACGGGCCAGGAATAGGGAACGGCGTACGTTAAGGTGTAGGGCTGGTGGTGGGTTTCCGTTCCGGGCTAGGGTTAGGGTTAGGGAACGTCAAGGCTTAGGGCACAGGTGAGGGTACGGAAACGTTGGAGGCTCAGACTACGTGCTGACGCATGGTTCAGTGCCAGCGTACGGGTCAGGAGTAGGATACGGCGTAAGGTAAGGTGTAGGGCTGATGGTGGGTTTCTATTCCGGGCTAGGGTTAGGGTTAGGGAAAGGCAAGGCTTAGGGCACAGGTGAGGATACGGAAACGTGGGAGGGTCAGGCTACGTGATGACGCATGGGTCAGTGCCAGCGTACGGGCCAGGAATAGGGTACGGCGTAAGGTAAAGTGTAGCGCTTGTGGTTGATTTCCTTTCCAGGCTAGGTTTAGGGTTAGGGAACGGCAAGGCTTAGGGCACAGGTGAGGGTACGGAAACGTGAGAGGGACGGGCTACGTGCTGACGCATGGGTCAGTGCCAGCGTACGGAACAGGAGTAGGCAACGGCATAGGATTCAGTGTAGGGCTGGTGGTGGATTTGCGTTCAGGGCTAGGGTTAGGGTTAGGGAACGGCAAGGCTTAGGGCACAGGTGAGGGTATGGAAACGTGGGAGGGTCAGGCTACGTGCTGACGCACGGATCAGTGCCAGCGTACGGGTCAGGAGTAGGGTACGGCGTAATGTAAGGTGTAGGGCTGGTGGTGGGTTTCTATTCCAGGCTAAGGTTAGGGTTATGGAACGGCTAGGCTTAGGGCACAGGTGAGGGTACGGAAACTTGGGAGGCTCAGGCTACACGCTGACGCAATGTTCAGTGCCAGCGTACGGGCCAGGAATAGGGTACGGCGTACGGTAAGGTGTAGGGATGGTGGTGGGTTTCTAATCCGGGCTAGGGTTAGGGTTAAGGAACGGCAAGTCTTAGGGCAAAGGAGAGGGTACGGCAACGTGGGAGGGTCAGGCTACATGCTGACGCACGGTTCAGTGCTAGCGTACGAGCCACGAATAGGGTACGGCGTAAGGTAAGGTGTACGGCTGGTGGTGGGTTTCCGTTCCGGGCTAGGGTTAGGGTTAGGGAACGGCAAGGCTTAGGGAACAGGTGAGGTTACAGAAACGTGGGACGGTCAGGCTACGTGCTGACGCATGTGTCAATGCCAGCATACGGGCGAGGAGTAGGCAACGGCGTAAGGTAAGGTGTACGGCTGGTGGTTGGTTTCCGTTCCAGGCTAGGGTTAGGGTTAGGGAACGGCAAGGCTTAGGGCACAGGTGATGGTACGGAAACGTGGGAGGGTCAGGCTACGTGCTGACGCACGGTTCAGTGCCAGCGTACGGGCCAGGAATAGGGAACGGCGTAAGGTAAGGTGTAGGGCTGGTGGTGGGTTTCCTTTCCGGGCTAGGGTTAGGGTTAGGGAACGGCAAGGCTTAGGGCACAGGTCAGGGTACGGAAACGCGGGAGGGTAAGGCTAAGTGCTGATGCACGGGTCAGTGCCAGAGTACGGGCCAGTAGTAGGCAACGGCGTAGGGTAAGGTTTTGGGCTGGTGGTGGGATTCCATTCCGGGCTAGGGTTAGGGTTAGGGAACCGCAGGGCTTAGGGCACAGGTGAGGGTACGGAGACGAGGGAGGGTCAGGCTACGTGCTGACGCACGAGTCACTGCCAGCGTACGGACCAGGAGTAGGCAACGGCGTAAGGTAAGGTGTAGGGCTGGTGGTTGGTTTCTGTTCCAGGCTAGGGTTAGGGTTAGGGAACGGCAAGGCTTAGGGCACAGGTGAGGGTACGGAAACGTTGGAGGGTCGGGCTACGTGCTGATGCATGGGTCAGTGCCAGCGTACGGGCCAGGAGTAGGCAACAGCGTAGGATAAAGTGTAGGGCTGGTGGTGGATTTGCGTTCCGGGCTAGGGTTAGGGTTAGGGACAGGCAAGGCTTAGGGCTCAGGTGAGGGAACGGAAACGTGGGAGGGTCAGGCTACGTGCTGACGCACGGTTCTGTGCCAGCGTACGGGCCAGGAATAGGGAACGGCGTAAGTTAAGGTGTTGGGCTGGTGGTGGGTTTCCGTTCCGGGCTAGGGTTAGGGTTAGGGAACAGCAAGGCTTAGGGCACAGGTGAGGGTACGTAAACGTGGGAGGGTCAGGCTACGTGCTGACGCACGGGTCAATGCCAGCGTACGGGCGAGTAGTAGGCAACGGCGTAAGGTAAGGTGTACGGCAGGTGGTTGTTTTCCGTTCCAGGCTAGGGTTAGAGTTAGGGAACGGCAAGGCTTAGGGCACAGGTGAGGGTACGGAAAAGTGGGAGGGTCAGGCTACGTGCTGACGCACGGTTCAGTGCCAGCATACGGGCCAGGAATAGGGAAAGTCGTAAGGTAAGGTATAGGGTTGGTGGTGGGTTTCCGTTCCGGGCTAGGGTTAGGGTTAGGGAACGGCAAGGCTTAGGGCACAGGTCAGGGTACGGAAACGCGTGAGGGTAAGGCCACGTGCTAATGCACGGGTCAGTGCCGGAGTACAGGCCAGTAGTAGGCAACGGCGTAAGGTAAGGTGTAGGGCTGGTGGTTGGTTTCCGTTCCAGGCTAGGGTTAGTGTTAGGGAACGGCAAGGCTTAGGGCACAGGTGAGGGTACGGAAACGTGGGAGGGTCGGGCTACGTGCTGACGCACTGGTCAGTGCCAGCGTACGGGCCAGGAGTAGGCAACGGCGTAGGATAAAGTGTAGGGCTGGTGGTGGATTTGCATTCCTGGCTAGGGTTAGGGTTAGGGAACGGCAAGGCTTAGGGCACAGGTGAGGGAACGGAAACGTGGGAGGGTCAGGCTACGTGCTGACACATTGTTCAGTGCCAGCGTACGGGCCAGGAATAGGGAACTGCGTAAGTTAAGGTGTACGGCTGGTGGTGGGTTTCCGTTCCGGGCTAGGGTTAGGGTTAGGGAACGTCAAGGCTTAGGGCACAGGTGAGGTTACGGAAACGTTGGAGGCTCAGACTACGTGCTGACGCATTGTTCAGTGCCAGCGTACGGGTCAGGAGTAGGATACGGCGTAAGTTAAGGTGTAGGGCTGGTTGTGGGTTTCTATTCCGGGCTAGGGTTAGGGTTAGGGAAAGGCAAGTCTTAGGGCACAGGTGAGGTTACGGAAACGTGGGAGGGTCAGGCTACATGCTGACGCACGGTTCAGTGCCAGCGTACGGGCCAGGAATAGGTTACGGCGTAAGGTAAGGTGTAGGGCTGGTGGTGGGTTTCCGTTCCGGTCTAGGGTTATGGTTAGGGAACGGCAAGGCTTAGGGCACAGGTGAGGGTACTGAAACGTGGGAGGCTCAGGCTACGTGCTGACGCATGGGTCAGTGCCAGCGTACGGACCAGGAGTAGGGTACGGCGTAAGGTAAAGTGTAGCGCTTGTGGTTGATTTCCTTTCCAATCTAGGTTTAGGGTTAGGGAACGGCAAGGCTTAGGGCACAGGTGAGGGTACGGAAACTTGGGAGTGTCAGGCTACATGCTGACGCAATGTTCAGTGCCAGCGTACGGGCCAGGAGTAGGCAACGGCGTAAGGTAAGGTGTAGGGCTGGTGGTTGGTTTCTGTTCCAGTCTAGGGTTAGGGTTAGGGAACGGCAAGGCTTAGGGCAGAGGTGAGGGTACGGAAACGTTGGAGGGTCGGGCTACGTGCTGATGCACGGGTCAGTGCCAGCGTATGGGCCAGGAGTATGCAACGGCATAGGATAAAGTGTAGTGCTGGTGGTGGATTTGCGTTCCGGGCTAGGGTTAGGGTTAGGGAACGACAAGGCTTAGGGCTCAGGTGAGGGAACGGAAACGTGGGAGGGTCAGGCTACGTGCTGACGCACGGTTCAGTGCCAGCGTACGGGCCAGGAATAGGGAACGGCGTAAGTTAAGGTGTAGGGCTGGTGGTGGGTTTCCGTTCCGGGCTAGGGTTAGGGTTAGGGAACGGCAAGGCTTAGGGCACAGGTCAGGGTACGGAAACGCGGGAGGGTAAGGCTACGTGCTGATGCGCAGGTCAGTGCCAGAGTACACGCCAGTAGTAGGCAATGGCGTAGGGTAAGGTTTTGGGCTGGTGGTGGGTTTCCATTCCGGGCTAGTGTTAGGGTTAGGGAACCGCAAGGCTTAGGGCACAGGTGAGGGTACGGAGACGTGGGTGCGTCAGGCTACGTGCTGACGCACGGTTCAGTGCCAGCGTACGGGCCAGGAATAGGTTACGGCGTAAGGTATGGTGTAGGGCTGGTGGTTGGTTTCCGTTCCAGGCTAGGGTTAGGGTAAGGGAACGGCAAGGCTTAGGGCACAGGTGAGGGTACGGAAACGTGGGAGGGTCGGGCTACGTGCTGACGCACGGGTCAGTGCCAGCGTACGGGCCAGGAGTAGGCAACGGCGTAGGATAAAGTGTAGGGCTGGTGGTGGATTTGCGTTCTGGGCTAGGGTTAGGGTTAGGGAACGGTAAGGCTTAGGGCACAGGTGTGGGAACGGAAACGTGGGAGGGTCAGGCTACGTGCTGATGCACGGTTCTGTGCCAGCGTACGGGCCAGGAATAGGAAACGGCAAAAGTTAGGGTGTAGGGCTGGTGGTGGGTTTCCGTTCAGGGCTAGGGTTAGGGTTAGGGAACGGCAAGGCTTAGGGCACAGGTGATGGTATGGAAACGTGGGAGGGTCAGGCTACGTGCTGACGCATGGGTCAGTGCCAGCGTACGGGTCAGCAGTAGGGTACGACGTAATGTAAGGTGTAGGGCTGGTGGTGGGTTTCTATTCCGGGCTAGGGTTAGGGTTAGGGAACGGCAAGGCTTAGGGCACAGGTGAGGGTACGGAAACGTGGGAGGGTCGGGCTACGTGCTGACGCACGGGTCAGTGCCAGCGTACGGGCCAGGAGTAGGCAACGGCCTAGGATAAAGTGTAGGGCTGGTGGTGGATTTGCGTTCTGGGCTAGGGTTAGGGTTAGGGAACGGCAAGGCTTAGGGCACAGGTCAGGGTACAGAAACACGGGAGGGTAAGGCTATGTGCTGATGCACGGTTCAGTGCCAGAGTACAGGCCAGGAGTAGGCAACGGCATAGGGTAAGGTGTAGGGCTGGTGGTGGGTTTCCGTTCCGGGCTAGGGTTAGGGTTAGGGAACGGCAAGGCTTAGGGCACAGGTGAGGGTACGTAAACGTGGGAGGGTCAGGCTACGTGCTGACGCACGGGTCAATGAGAGCGTACGGGCGAGGAGTAGGCAACGGCGTAAGGTAAGGTTTAGGGCTGGTGGTGGGTTTCCGTTCCGGACTAGGTTAGGGTTAGGGAACGGCAAGGCTTAGCGCACAGGTCAGGGTACGGAAACGCGTGAGGGTAAGGCTACGTGCTGACGCACGGGTCAATGCCAGCGTACGGGCGAGGAGTAGGCAACGACGTAAGGTAAGGTGTACGGCTGGTGGTTGGTTTCCGTTCCAGGCTAGGGTTAGGGTTAGGGAATGGCAAGGCTTAGGGCACAGGTGAGGGTACGGAAACGTGGGAGGGTCAGGCAACGTGCTGACGCACGGTTCAGTGCCAGCGTACGGGCCAGGAATAGGGTACGGCATAAGGTAAGGTGTAGGGCTGGTGGTGGTTTTCTAATCCTGGCTAGGGTTAGGGTTAGGGAACGGCAAGTCTTAGGGCAAAGGAGAGGGTACGGAAACGTGGGAGGGTCAGGCTACGTGCTGACGCACGGTTCAGTGCCAGCGTAAGGGCCAGGAATAGGGTACGGCGTAACGTAAGGTGTACGGCTGGTGGTGGGTTTCCGTTCCGGGCTAGGGTTAGGGTTAGGGAACGGCAAGGCTTAGGGCACAGGTGAAGTTACCGAAACGTGGGACGGTCAGGCTACGTGCTGACGCACGTGTCAGTGCCAGCGTACGGGCCAGGGGTAGGCAACGGCGTAAGGTAAGATGTAGGGCTGGTGGTTGGTTTCCGTTCCAGGCTAGGGTTAGGGTAAGGGAACGGCAAGGCTTAGGGCACAGGTGAGGGTACCGAAACGTGGGAGGGTCAGGCTACATGCTGACGCACGGTTCAGTGCCAGCGTATGGGCCAGGAATAAGTTACGGCCTAAGGTAAGGTGTAGGGCTCGTGGTGGGTTTCCGTTCCAGGCTAGGGTTAGGGTTAGGGAACGGCAAGGCTTAGGGCACAGGTCAGGGTACAGAAACGCGGGAGGGTAAGGCTATGTGCTGATGCACCGTTCAGTGCCAGAGTACAGGCCAGGAGTAGGCAACGGCGTAGGGTAAGGTGTAGGGCTGGTGGTGGGTTTCCGTTCCGGGCTAGGGTTAGTGTTAGGGAACGGCAAGGCTTAGGGCACAGGTGAGGTTACAGAAACGTGGGACGGTCAGGCTACGTGCTGACGCACGTGTCAGTGCCAGCGTACGGGCCAGGGGTAGGCAACGGCGTAAGGTAAGATGTAGGGCTGGTGGTTGGTTTCCGTTCCAGGCTCGGGTTAGCGTAAGGGAACGGCAAGGCTTAGGGCACAGGTGAGGGTACCGAAACGTGGGAGGGTCAGGCTACATGCTGACGCACGGTTCAGTGCCAGCGTATGGGCCAGGAATAAGTTACGGCGTAAGGTAAGGTGTAGGGCTGGTGGTGGGTTTCCATTCGGGGCTAGGGTTAGGGTTAGGGAACGGCAAGGCTTAGGGCACAGGTGAGGGTACGGAAACGTGGGAGGGTCAGGCTACGTGCTGACGCACGGGTCAGTGCCAGCGTGCGGGTCAGTAGCAGCGTACGGCGTAAGGTATGGTGTAGGGCTGGTGGTGGGTTACTATTCCGGGCTAGGGTTAGGGTTAGGGAATGGCAAGGCTTAGGGCACAGGTGAGGGTACGGAAACGTGGGAGGGTCAGGCTATGTGCTGACGCACGGGTCAGTGCCAGCATACGGGCCAGGAGTAGGCAACGGCGTAAGGTAAGGTGTAGGGCTGGTGGTTGGTTTCCGTTCCAGGCTAGGGTTAGGGTTAGGGAACGGCAAGGCTTAGGGCACAGGTGAGGGTACGGAAACGTGGGAGGGTCGGGCTACGTGCTGACGCACGGGTCAGTGCCAGCGTACGGGCCAGGAGTAGGCAACGGTGTAGGATAAAGTTTAGGGCTGGTGGTGGATTTGCGTTCTGGGCTAGGGTTAGGGCTAGGGAACGGCAAGGCTTAGGGCACAGGTCAGGGAACGGAAACGCGGGAGGGTAAGGCTACGTGCTGATGCACGGTTCAGTGCCAGAGTACAGGCCAGGAGTAGGCAACGGCGTAGGGTAAGGTGTAGGGCTGGTGGTGGGTTTCCTTTCCGGGCTAGGGTTAGGGTTAGGGAACGGCAAGGCTTAGGGCAGAGGTGAGGGTACGGAAACGTGAGAGGGACGGGCTACGTGCTGACGCACGGGTCAGTGGCAGCGTACGGAACAGGAGTAGGCAACGGCATAGGATACAGTGTAGGGCTGGTGGTGGATTTGCGTTCAGGGCTAGGGTTAGGGTTAGCGAACGGCAAGGCTTAGGGCACAGGTGAGGGTATGGAAACGTGGGAGGGACAGGCTACGTGCTGACGCACGGGTCAGTGCCAGCGTACGGGTCAGGAGTAGGGTACGGCGTAATGTAAGGTGTAGGGCTGGTGGTGGGTTTCTATTCCGGGCTAGGGTTAGGGTTAGGGAACGGCAAGGCTTAGGGCACAAGTGAGGGTACGGAAACTTGGGAGGGTCAGGCTACATGCTGACACAATGTTCAGTGCCAGCGTACGGGCCAGGAATAGGGTACGGCGTAAGGTAAGGTGTAGGGCTGGTGGTGGGTTTCTAATCCGGGCTAGGGTTAGGGTTAGGGAACGGCAAGGCTTAGGGCACAGGTGAGGGTATGGAAACGTGGGAGGGTCAGGCTACGTGCTGACACATGGGTCAGTGCCAGCGTACGGGTCAGCAGTAGGGTACGGCGTAATGTAAGGTGTAGGGCTGGTGGTGGGTTTCTATTCCGGGCTAGGTTTAGGGTTAGGGAACGGCAAGGCTTAGGGCACAGGTGAGGGTACGGAAACTTGGGAGGGTCAGGCTACATGCTGACGCACTGTTCACTGCCAGCGTACGGGCCAGGAATAGGGTACGGCGTAAGGTAAGGTGTAGGGCTGGTGTTGGGTTTCTAATCCGGTCTAGGGTTAGGGTTAGGGAACGGCAAGTCTTAGGGCAAAGGAGAGGGTACGGAAACGTGGGAGGGACGGGCTACGTGCTGACGCACGGGTCAGTGCCAGCATACGGGCCAGGAGTAGGCAACGTCATAGGATACAGTGTAGGGCTGGTGGTGGATTTGCGTTCCGGGCTAGGGTTAGGGTTAGGGAAAGGCAAGGCTTAGGGCACAGGTGAAGGTATGGAAACGTGGGAGGGTCAGGCTACGAGCTGACGCACGTTTCAGTGCCAGCGTACGGGTCAGGAGTAGGGTACGGCGTAATGTAAGGTGTAGGGCTTGTGCTGGGTTTCTATTCCGGGCTAGGGTGAGGGTTAGGGAACGGCAAGGCTTAGGGCACAGGTGAGGGTACGGAAACTTGGGAGGGTCAGGCTACGTGCTGTCGCACTGTTCAGTGCCAGCGTACGGGCCAGGAATAGGGTACGGCGTAAGGTAAAGTGTAGGGCTGGTGGTGGGTTTCTAATCCGGTCTAGGGTTAGGGTTAGGGAACGGCAAGTCTTAGGGCAAAGGTGAGGGTACGGAAACGTGGGAGGGTCAGGCTACGTGCTGACGCACGGGTCAGTGCCAGCGTACGGGCCAGGAGTAGGCAACGGCGTAGGATAAAGTGTAGGGCTGGTGGTGGATTTGTGTTCTGGGCTAGGGTTAGGGTTAGGGAACGGCAAGGCTTAGGGCACTGGTCAGGGAACGGAAACACGGGAGGGTAAGGCTACGTGCTGATGCACGGGTCAGTGCCAGAGTACAGGCCAGGAGTAGGCAACGGCGTACGGTAAGGTGTAGGGCTGGTGGTAGGTTACCGTTCCGGGCTAGGGTTTGTGTTAGGGAACGGCAAGGCTTAGGGCACAGGTGAGGTTACAGAAACGTGGGATGGTCAGGCTACATGCTGACGCACGTGTCAGTGCCAGCGTACGGGCCACGAGAAGGCAACGACGTAAGGTAAGATGTAGGGCTTGTGGTTGGTTTCCGTTCCAGGCTAGTGTTAGGGTAAGGGAACGGCAAGGCTTAGGGCACAGGTGAGGGTACGGAAACGTGGGAGGGTCAGGCTACATGCTGACGCACTGTTCAGTGCCAGCGTACGGGCCAGGAATTGGTTACGGCGTAAGGTAAGGTGTAGGGCTGGTGGTGGGTTTCAGTTCGGGGCTAGGGTTAAAGTTAGGGAACGGCAAGTCTTAGGGCACTGGTGAGGTTACGGAAACGTGGGAGGGTCAGGCTACGTGCTGACGCACGGGTCAGTGCCAGCGTACGGGTCAGTAGTAGGGTACGGCGTAAGGTATTGTGTAGGGCTGGTGGTGGGTTTCTATTCCGGGCTAGGGTTAGGGTTATGGAATGGCAAGGCTTAGGGCACATGTGAGGGTACGGAAACGTGGGAGAGTCGGGCTACGTGCTGAAGCACGGGTCAGTGCCAGCGTATGGGACAGGAGTAGGCAACGGCGTAGGATAAAGTGTAGGGCTGGTGATGGATTTGCGTTCTGGGCTAGGGTTAGGGTTAGGGAACGGCAAGGCTTCGGGCACTGGTCAGGGTACGGAAACGCGGGAGGGTAAGGCTACGTGCTGATGCACGGGTCAGTGCCAGAGTACAGGCCAGGAGTAGGCAATGGCGTAGGGTAAGGTGTAGGGCTTGTGGTGGGTTTCCGTTCCGGGCTAAGGTTAGTGTTATGGAACGGCAAGGCTTAGGGCACAGGTGAGGGTACGGAAACGTGGGAGGGTCTGGCTACGTGCTGACGCACGTGTCAGTGCCAGCGTACGGGCCAGGAGTAGGCAACGGCGTAAGGTAAGGTGTAGGGCTGATGGTTGGTTTCCTTTCCAGGCTAGGGTTATGGTTAGGGAACGGCAAGGCTTAGTGCACAGGTGAGGGTACGGAAACGTGGGAGGGTCGGGCTACGTGCTGACGCACGGGTCAGTGCCAGCATACGGGCCAGGAGTAGGCAACGGCGTAGAATAAAGTGTACGGCAGGTGGTGGATTTGCATTCTGGGCTAGCTTTAGGGTTAGGGAACGGCAAGGCTTAGGGCACAGGTCAGGTTACGGAAACGCGGGAGGGTAAGGCTACGTGCTGATGCACGGTTCAGTGCCAGCATACAGGCCAGGAGTAGGCAACGGCGTAGGGAAAGGTGTAGGGCTGGTGGTGGGTTTCCGTTCCGTGCTAGGGTTAAGGTTAGGGAACGGCAAGGCTTAGGGCACAGGTGAGGGTACGTAAACGTGGGAGGGTCAGGCTACGTGCTGACGCACGGTTCAGTGCCAGCATACGGGCCAGGAATAGGGAAAGTCGTAAGGTAAGGTATAGGGTTGGTGGTGGGTTTCCGTTCCGGGCTAGGGTTAGGGTTAGGGAACGGCAAGGCTTAGGGCACAGGTCAGGGTACGGAAACGCGTGAGGGTAAGGCCACGTGCTAATGCACGGGTCAGTGCCGGAGTACAGGCCAGTAGTAGGCAACGGCGTAAGGTAAGGTGTAGGGCTGGTGGTTGGTTTCCGTTCCAGGCTAGGGTTAGTGTTAGGGAACGGCAAGGCTTAGGGCACAGGTGAGGGTACGGAAACGTGGGAGGGTCGGGCTACGTGCTGACGCACTGGTCAGTGCCAGCGTACGGGCCAGGAGTAGGCAACGGCGTAGGATAAAGTGTAGGGCTGGTGGTGGATTTGCATTCCTGGCTAGGGTTAGGGTTAGGGAACGGCAAGGCTTAGGGCACAGGTGAGGGAACGGAAACGTGGGAGGGTCAGGCTACGTGCTGACACATTGTTCAGTGCCAGCGTACGGGCCAGGAATAGGGAACTGCGTAAGTTAAGGTGTACGGCTGGTGGTGGGTTTCCGTTCCGGGCTAGGGTTAGGGTTAGGGAACGTCAAGGCTTAGGGCACAGGTGAGGTTACGGAAACGTTGGAGGCTCAGACTACGTGCTGACGCATTGTTCAGTGCCAGCGTACGGGTCAGGAGTAGGATACGGCGTAAGTTAAGGTGTAGGGCTGGTTGTGGGTTTCTATTCCGGGCTAGGGTTAGGGTTAGGGAAAGGCAAGTCTTAGGGCACAGGTGAGGTTACGGAAACGTGGGAGGGTCAGGCTACATGCTGACGCACGGTTCAGTGCCAGCGTACGGGCCAGGAATAGGTTACGGCGTAAGGTAAGGTGTAGGGCTGGTGGTGGGTTTCCGTTCCGGTCTAGGGTTATGGTTAGGGAACGGCAAGGCTTAGGGCACAGGTGAGGGTACTGAAACGTGGGAGGCTCAGGCTACGTGCTGACGCATGGGTCAGTGCCAGCGTACGGACCAGGAGTAGGGTACGGCGTAAGGTAAAGTGTAGCGCTTGTGGTTGATTTCCTTTCCAATCTAGGTTTAGGGTTAGGGAACGGCAAGGCTTAGGGCACAGGTGAGGGTACGGAAACTTGGGAGTGTCAGGCTACATGCTGACGCAATGTTCAGTGCCAGCGTACGGGCCAGGAGTAGGCAACGGCGTAAGGTAAGGTGTAGGGCTGGTGGTTGGTTTCTGTTCCAGTCTAGGGTTAGGGTTAGGGAACGGCAAGGCTTAGGGCAGAGGTGAGGGTACGGAAACGTTGGAGGGTCGGGCTACGTGCTGATGCACGGGTCAGTGCCAGCGTATGGGCCAGGAGTATGCAACGGCATAGGATAAAGTGTAGTGCTGGTGGTGGATTTGCGTTCCGGGCTAGGGTTAGGGTTAGGGAACGACAAGGCTTAGGGCTCAGGTGAGGGAACGGAAACGTGGGAGGGTCAGGCTACGTGCTGACGCACGGTTCAGTGCCAGCGTACGGGCCAGGAATAGGGAACGGCGTAAGTTAAGGTGTAGGGCTGGTGGTGGGTTTCCGTTCCGGGCTAGGGTTAGGGTTAGGGAACGGCAAGGCTTAGGGCACAGGTCAGGGTACGGAAACGCGGGAGGGTAAGGCTACGTGCTGATGCGCAGGTCAGTGCCAGAGTACACGCCAGTAGTAGGCAATGGCGTAGGGTAAGGTTTGGGGCTGGTGGTGGGTTTCCATTCCGGGCTAGTGTTAGGGTTAGGGAACCGCAAGGCTTAGGGCACAGGTGAGGGTACGGAGACGTGGGTGCGTCAGGCTACGTGCTGACGCACGGTTCAGTGCCAGCGTACGGGCCAGGAATAGGTTACGGCGTAAGGTATGGTGTAGGGCTGGGGGTTGGTTTCCGTTCCAGGCTAGGGTTAGGGTAAGGGAACGGCAAGGCTTAGGGCACAGGTGAGGGTACGGAAACGTGGGAGGGTCGGGCTACGTGCTGACGCACGGGTCAGTGCCAGCGTACGGGCCAGGAGTAGGCAACGGCGTAGGATAAAGTGTAGGGCTGGTGGTGGATTTGCGTTCCGGGCTAGGGTTAGGGTTAGGGAACGGTAAGGCTTAGGGCACAGGTGTGGGAACGGAAACGTGGGAGGGTCAGGCTACGTGCTGATGCACGGTTCTGTGCCAGCGTACGGGCCAGGAATAGGAAACGGCAAAAGTTAGGGTGTAGGGCTGGTGGTGGGTTTCCGTTCAGGGCTAGGGTTAGGGTTAGGGAACGGCAAGGCTTAGGGCACAGGTGATGGTATGGAAACGTGGGAGGGTCAGGCTACGTGCTGACGCATGGGTCAGTGCCAGCGTACGGGTCAGCAGTAGGGTACGACGTAATGTAAGGTGTAGGGCTGGTGGTGGGTTTCTATTCCGGGCTAGGGTTAGGGTTAGGGAACGGCAAGGCTTAGGGCACAGGTGAGGGTACGGAAACGTGGGAGGGTCGGGCTACGTGCTGACGCACGGGTCAGTGCCAGCGTACGGGCCAGGAGTAGGCAACGGCCTAGGATAAAGTGTAGGGCTGGTGGTGGATTTGCGTTCTGGGCTAGGGTTAGGGTTAGGGAACGGCAAGGCTTAGGGCACAGGTCAGGGTACAGAAACACGGGAGGGTAAGGCTATGTGCTGATGCACGGTTCAGTGCCAGAGTACAGGCCAGGAGTAGGCAACGGCATAGGGTAAGGTGTAGGGCTGGTGGTGGGTTTCCGTTCCGGGCTAGGGTTAGGGTTAGGGAACGGCAAGTCTTAGGGCACAGGTGAGGGTACGTAAACGTGGGAGGGTCAGGCTACGTGCTGACGCACGGGTCAATGAGAGCGTACGGGCGAGGAGTAGGCAACGGCGTAAGGTAAGGTTTAGGGCTGGTGGTGGGTTTCCGTTCCGGACTAGGTTAGGGTTAGGGAACGGCAAGGCTTAGCGCACAGGTCAGGGTACGGAAACGCGTGAGGGTAAGGCTACGTGCTGACGCACGGGTCAATGCCAGCGTACGGGCGAGGAGTAGGCAACGACGTAAGGTAAGGTGTACGGCTGGTGGTTGGTTTCCGTTCCAGGCTAGGGTTAGGGTTAGGGAATGGCAAGTCTTAGGGCACAGGTGAGGGTACGGAAACGTGGGAGGGTCAGGCAACGTGCTGACGCACGGTTCAGTGCCAGCGTACGGGCCAGGAATAGGGTACGGCGTAAGGTAAGGTGTAGGGCTGGTGGTGGTTTTCTAATCCTGGCTAGGGTTAGGGTTAGGGAACGGCAAGTCTTAGGGCAAAGGAGAGGGTACGGAAACGTGGGAGGGTCAGGCTACGTGCTGACGCACGGTTCAGTGCCAGCGTAAGGGCCAGGAATAGGGTACGGCGTAAGGTAAGGTGTACGGCTGGTGGTGGGTTTCCGTTCCGGGCTAGGGTTAGGGTTAGGGAACGGCAAGGCTTAGGGCACAGGTGAAGTTACCGAAACGTGGGACGGTCAGGCTACGTGCTGACGCACGTGTCAGTGCCAGCGTACGGGCCAGGGGTAGGCAACGGCGTAAGGTAAGATGTAGGGCTGGTGGTTTGTTTCCGTTCCAGGCTAGGGTTAGGGTAAGGGAACGGCAAGGCTTAGGGCACAGGTGAGGGTACCGAAACGTGGGAGGGTCAGGCTACATGCTGACGCACGGTTCAGTGCCAGCGTATGGGCCAGGAATAAGTTACGGCCTAAGGTAAGGTGTAGGGCTCGTGGTGGGTTTCCGTTCCAGGCTAGGGTTAGGGTTAGGGAACGGCAAGGCTTAGGGCACAGGTCAGGGTACAGAAACGCGGGAGGGTAAGGCTATGTGCTGATGCACCGTTCAGTGCCAGAGTACAGGCCAGGAGTAGGCAACGGCGTAGGGTAAGGTGTAGGGCTGGTGGTGGGTTTCCGTTCCGGGCTAGGGTTAGTGTTAGGGAACGGCAAGGCTTAGGGCACAGGTGAAGTTACAGAAACGTGGGACGGTCAGGCTACGTGCTGACGCACGTGTCAGTGCCAGCGTACGGGCCAGGGGTAGGCAACGGCGTAAGGTAAGATGTAGGGCTGGTGGTTGGTTTCCGTTCCAGGCTCGGGTTAGCGTAAGGGAACGGCAAGGCTTAGGGCACAGGTGAGGGTACCGAAACGTGGGAGGGTCAGGCTACATGCTGACGCACGGTTCAGTGCCAGCGTATGGGCCAGGAATAAGTTACGGCGTAAGGTAAGGTGTAGGGCTGGTGGTGGGTTTCCATTCGGGGCTAGGGTTAGGGTTAGGGAACGGCAAGGCTTAGGGCACAGGTGAGGGTACGGAAACGTGGGAGGGTCAGGCTACGTGCTGACGCACGGGTCAGTGCCAGCGTGCGGGTCAGTAGCAGCGTACGGCGTAAGGTATGGTGTAGGGCTGGTGGTGGGTTACTATTCCGGGCTAGGGTTAGGGTTAGGGAATGGCAAGGCTTAGGGCACAGGTGAGGGTACGGAAACGTGGGAGGGTCAGGCTATGTGCTGACGCACGGGTCAGTGCCAGCGTACGGGCCAGGAGTAGGCAACGGCGTAAGGTAAGGTGTAGGGCTGGTGGTTGGTTTCCGTTCCAGGCTAGGGTTAGGGTTAGGGAACGGCAAGGCTTAGGGCACAGGTGAGGGTACGGAAACGAGGGAGGGTCGGGCTACGTGCTGACGCACGGGTCAGTGCCAGCGTACGGGCCAGGAGTAGGCAACGGTGTAGGATAAAGTTTAGGGCTGGTGGTGGATTTGCGTTCTGGGCTAGGGTTAGGGCTAGGGAACGGCAAGGCTTAGGGCACAGGTCAGGGAACGGAAACGCGGGAGGGTAAGGCTACGTGCTGATGCACGGTTCAGTGCCAGAGTACAGGCCAGGAGTAGGCAACGGCGTAGGGTAAGGTGTAGGGCTGGTGGTGGGTTTCCTTTCCGGGCTAGGGTTAGGGTTAGGGAACGGCAAGGCTTAGGGCAGAGGTGAGGGTACGGAAACGTGAGAGGGACGGGCTACGTGCTGACGCACGGGTCAGTGGCAGCGTACGGAACAGGAGTAGGCAACGGCATAGGATACAGTGTAGGGCTGGTGGTGGATTTGCGTTCAGGGCTAGGGTTAGGGTTAGCGAACGGCAAGGCTTAGGGCACAGGTGAGGGTATGGAAACGTGGGAGGGACAGGCTACGTGCTGACGCACGGGTCAGTGCCAGCGTACGGGTCAGGAGTAGGGTACGGCGTAATGTAAGGTGTAGGGCTGGTGGTGGGTTTCTATTCCGGGCTAGGGTTAGGGTTAGGGAACGGCAAGGCTTAGGGCACAAGTGAGGGTACGGAAACTTGGGAGGGTCAGGCTACATGCTGACACAATGTTCAGTGCCAGCGTACGGGCCAGGAATAGGGTACGGCGTAAGGTAAGGTGTAGGGCTGGTGTTGGGTTTCTAATCCGGTCTAGGGTTAGGGTTAGGGAACGGCAAGTCTTAGGGCAAAGGAGAGGGTACGGAAACGTGGGAGGGACGGGCTACGTGCTGACGCACGGGTCAGTGCCAGCATACGGGCCAGGAGTAGGCAACGTCATAGGATACAGTGTAGGGCTGGTGGTGGATTTGCGTTCCGGGCTAGGGTTAGGGTTAGGGAAAGGCAAGGCTTAGGGCACAGGTGAAGATATGGAAACGTGGGAGGGTCAGGCTACGAGCTGACGCACGTTTCAGTGCCAGCGTACGGGTCAGGAGTAGGGTACGGCGTAATGTAAGGTGTAGGGCTTGTGCTGGGTTTCTATTCCGGGCTAGGGTGAGGGTTAGGGAACGGCAAGGCTTAGGGCACAGGTGAGGGTACGGAAACTTGGGAGGGTCAGGCTACGTGCTGTCGCACTGTTCAGTGCCAGCGTACGGGCCAGGAATAGGGTACGGCGTAAGGTAAAGTGTAGGGCTGGTGGTGGGTTTCTAATCCGGTCTAGGGTTAGGGTTAGGGAACGGCAAGTCTTAGGGCAAAGGTGAGGGTACGGAAACGTGGGAGGGTCAGGCTACGTGCTGACGCACGGGTCAGTGCCAGCGTACGGGCCAGGAGTAGGCAACGGCGTAGGATAAAGTGTAGGGCTGGTGGTGGATTTGTGTTCTGGGCTAGGGTTAGGGTTAGGGAACGGCAAGGCTTAGGGCACTGGTCAGGGAACGGAAACACGGGAGGGTAAGGCTACGTGCTGATGCACGGGTCAGTGCCAGAGTACAGGCCAGGAGTAGGCAACGGCGTACGGTAAGGTGTACGGCTGGTGGTAGGTTACCGTTCCGGGCTAGGGTTTGTGTTAGGGAACGGCAAGGCTTAGGGCACAGGTGAGGTTACAGAAACGTGGGATGGTCAGGCTACATGCTGACGCACGTGTCAGTGCCAGCGTACGGGCCACGAGAAGGCAACGACGTAAGGTAAGATGTAGGGCTTGTGGTTGGTTTCCGTTCCAGGCTAGGGTTAGGGTAAGGGAACGGCAAGGCTTAGGGCACAGGTGAGGGTACGGAAACGTGGGAGGGTCAGGCTACATGCTGACGCACTGTTCAGTGCCAGCGTACGGGCCAGGAATTGGTTACGGCGTAAGGTAAGGTGTAGGGCTGGTGGTGGGTTTCAGTTCGGGGCTAGGGTTAAAGTTAGGGAACGGCAAGTCTTAGGGCACTGGTGAGGTTACGGAAACGTGGGAGGGTCAGGCTACGTGCTGACGCACGGGTCAGTGCCAGCGTACGGGTCAGTAGTAGGGTACGGCGTAAGGTATTGTGTAGGGCTGGTGGTGGGTTTCTATTCCGGGCTAGGGTTAGGGTTATGGAATGGCAAGGCTTAGGGCACATGTGAGGGTACGGAAACGTGGGAGAGTCGGGCTACGTGCTGAAGCACGGGTCAGTGCCAGCGTATGGGACAGGAGTAGGCAACGGCGTAGGATAAAGTGTAGGGCTGGTGATGGATTTGCGTTCTGGGCTAGGGTTAGGGTTAGGGAACGGCAAGGCTTCGGGCACTGGTCAGGGTACGGAAACGCGGGAGGGTAAGGCTACGTGCTGATGCACGGGTCAGTGCCAGAGTACAGGCCAGGAGTAGGCAATGGCGTAGGGTAAGGTGTAGGGCTTGTGGTGGGTTTCCGTTCCGGGCTAAGGTTAGTGTTATGGAACGGCAAGGCTTAGGGCACAGGTGAGGGTACGGAAACGTGGGAGGGTCTGGCTACGTGCTGACGCACGTGTCAGTGCCAGCGTACGGGCCAGGAGTAGGCAACGGCGTAAGGTAAGGTGTAGGGCTGGTGGTTGGTTTCCGTTCCAGGCTAGGGTTAGGGTTAGGGAACGGCAAGGCTTAGTGCACAGGTGAGGGTACGGAAACGTGGGAGGGTCGGGCTACGTGCTGACGCACGGGTCAGTGCCAGCATACGGGCCAGGAGTAGGCAACGGCGTAGAATAAAGTGTACGGCAGGTGGTGGATTTGCATTCTGGGCTAGCTTTAGGGTTAGGGAACGGCAAGGCTTAGGGCACAGGTCAGGTTACGGAAACGCGGGAGGGTAAGGCTACGTGCTGATGCACGGTTCAGTGCCAGCATACAGGCCAGGAGTAGGCAACGGCGTAGGGAAAGGTGTAGGGCTGGTGGTGGGTTTCCGTTCCGTGCTAGGGTTAAGGTTAGGGAACGGCAAGGCTTAGGGCACAGGTGAGGGTACGTAAACGTGGGAGGGTCAGGCTACGTGCTGACGCACGGGTCAATGCCAGCGTACGGGCGAGGAGTAGGCAACGGCGTAAGGTAAGGTGTACGGCTGGTGGTTGGTTTCCGTACCAGGCTAGGGTAAGGGTTAGGGAACGGCAAGGCTTAGGGCACAGGTGAGGGTACGGAAACATGGGAGGGTCAGGCTACGTGCTGACGCACGGTTCAGTGCCAGCATACGGACCAGGAATAGGGAACGGCATAAGGTAAGTTGTAGGGCTGGTTGTGGGTTTCAGTTCAGAGCTAGGGTTAGGGTTAGGGAACGGCAAGGCTTAGGGCACAGGTCAGGGTACGGAAACGCGGGAGGGTATGGCTACGTGCTGATGCACAGGTCAGTGCCAGAGTACAGGCCAGTAGTAGGCAACGGCGTAAGGTAAGGAGTAGGGCTGGTGGTTGTTTTCCGTTCCAGGCTAGGGTTAGGGAACGGCAAGGCTTAGGGCACAGGTGAGGGTACGGAAACGTGGGAGGGTCGGGCTACATGCTGACGCACGGGTCAGTGCCAGCGTACGGGCCAGGAGTAGGCAACGGCATAGGATACAGTGTAGCGCTGGTGGTGGATTTGCGTTCCTGGCTAGGGTTAGGGTTAGGGAATGGCAAGGCTTAGGGCACAGGTGAGGGAACGGAAACGTGGGAGGGTCAGGTTACGTGCTGACGCACGGTTCAGTGCCAGCGTACGGGCCAGGTGTAGGCAACGGCGTAAGGTAAGGTGTTGGGCTGGTGGTTGGTTTCCGTTCCAGGCTAGGGTTAGGGTTAGGGAACTGCAAGGCTTAGGGCACAGGTGAGGGTACGGAAACGTGGGAGGGACGGGCTACGTGCTGACGCACGGGTCAGTGCCAGCGTACGGGCCAGGAGTAGGCAACGGCATAGGATACAGTGTAGCGCTGGTGGTGGATTTGCGTTCCTGGCTAGGGTTAGGGTTAGGGAACGGCAAGGCTTAGGGCACAGGTGAGGGAACGGAAACGTGGGAGGGTCAGGTTACGTGCTGACGCACGGTTCAGTGCCAGCGTACGGGCCAGGTGTAGGCAACGGCGTAAGGTAAGGTGTTGGGCTGGTGGTTGGTTTCCGTTCCAGGCTAGGGTTAGGGTTAGGGAACTGCAAGGCTTAGGGCACAGGTGAGGGTACGGAAACGTGGGAGGGACGGGCTACGTGCTGACGCACGGGTCAGTGCCAGCGTACGGGCCAGGAGTAGGCAACGGCATAGGATACAGTGTAGGGCTGGTGGTGGATTTGCGTTCCGGGCTAGGGGTAGGGTTAGGGAAAGGCAAGGCTTAGGGCACAGGTGAAGGTATGGAAACGTGGGAGGGTCAGGCTACGTGCTGACGCACGGTTCAGTGCCTGCGTACGGGTCAGGAGTAGGGTACGGCGTAATGTAAGGTGTAGGGCTGGTGGTGGGTTTCTATTCCGGGCTAGGTTTAGGGTTAGGGAACGGCAAGGCTTAGGGCACAGGTGAGGGTACGGAAACTTGGGAGGGTCAGGCTACGTGCTGACGCACGTGTCATTGCCAGCGTAAGGGCCAGGAGTAGTGTACAGCGTAGGGTAAGGTGTAGGGCTGGTGGTGGATTTGCGTTCTGGGCTACGGTTATGGTTAGGGAACGGCAAGGTTTAGGGCACAGGTGAGGGTACGGAAACGTGGGAGGGTCAGGCTACATGCTGACGCACGGTTCAGTGCCAGCGTACGGGCCAGGAATAGGTTACAGCGTAAGGTAAGGTGTAGGGCTGGTGGTGGTTTTCCGTTCCGGGCTAGGGTTTGGGTTAGGGAACGGCAAGTCTTAGGGCACAGGTGAGGTTACAGAAACGTGGGACGGTCAGGCTACGTGCTGACGCACGTGTCAGTGCCTGCATACGGGCCAGGAGTAGGCAAAGGCGTAAGGTAAGATGTAGGGCTGGTGGTTGGTTTCCGTTCCAGTCTAGGCTTAGGGTAAGGGAACGGCAAGGTTTAGGGCACAGGTGAGGGTACGGAAACGTGGGAAGGTCAGGCTACATGCTGACGCACGGTTCAGTGCCAGCGTACGGGCCAGGAATAGGTTACGGCGTAAGGTAAGGTGTAGGGCAGGTGGTGGGTTTCCGTTCGGGGCTAGGGTTAGTGTTAGGGAACGGCAAGGCTTAGGGCACAGGTGAGGGTACTTAAACGTGGGAGGGTCAGGCTACGTGCTGACGCATGGGTCAGTGCCAGCGTACGGGCCAGGAGTAGGGTACGGCCTAAGGTAAAGTGTAGGGCTTGTGGTTGATTTCCTTTCCAGGCTAGGTTTAGGGTTAGGGAACGGCAAGGCTTAGGGCACAGGTGAGGGTACGGAAACGTGGGAGGGACGGGCTACGTGCTGACGCACGTTTCAGTGCCAGCGTACGGGCCAGGAGTAGGCAACGGCGTAGGATAAAGTGTAGGGCTGGTGGTGGATTAGCGTTTTGGGCTAGGGTTAGGGTTAGGGAACGGCAAGGCTTAGGGCGCAGGTCAGGGTACGGAAACGCGGGAGGGTAAGGCTACGTGCTGATGCACTGGTCAGTGCCAGAGTACACGCCAGTAGTAGGCAACGGCGTAGGGTAAGGTTTTGGGCTGGTGGTGGGTTTCCATTCAGGGCTAGTGTTAGGTTTAGGGAACCGCAAGGCTTAGGGCACAGGTGAGGGTACGGCAACGTGGGAGGGTCAGGCTACGTGCTAACGCACGGGTCAGTGCCAGCGTACGGGCCAGGGGTAGGCAACGGCGTAAGTTAAGATGTAGGGCTGGTGGTTGCTTTCCGTTCCAGGCTAGGGTTATGGTAAGGGAACGGCAAGGCTTAGGGCACAGGTCAGGGTACGGAAACGCGGGAGGGTAAGACTACCTGCTGATGCACGGGTCAGTGCCAGAATACAGGCCAGGAGTAGGCAACGGCGTAGGGTAAAGTGTAGGGCTGGTGGTAGGTTTCCGTTCCGGGCTAGGGTTTGGGTTAGGGAACGGCTAGGCTTAGGGCACAGGTGAGGTTACAGAAACGTGGGAAGGTCAGGCTACGTGCTGACGCAAGGGTCAGTGCCAGCGTACGGGCCAGGTGTAGGCAACGGCGTAAGGTAAGATGTAGGGCTGGTGGTGGGTTTCCATTCCAGGCTAGGATTAGGGTAAGGGAACGGCACGGCTTAGGGCACAGGTGAGGGTACGGAAACGTGGGAGGGTCAGGCTACATGCTGACACACGGTTCTGTGCCAGCGTACGGGCCAGGAATAGGTTACGGCGTAAGGTAAGGTTTAGGGCTGGTGGTGTGTTTCTGTTCGGGGCTAGGTTTAGGGTTAGGGAACAGCAAGGCTTAGGGCATAGGTGAGGTTACGGAAACGTGGGAGGGTCAGGCTACGTGCTGACGCACGGGTCAATGCCAGCGTACGGGCCAGGAGTAGGCAACGGCGTAAGGTAAGGTGTAGTGCTGGTGGTTGGTTTCCGTTCCAGGCTAGGGTTAGGGTTAGGGAACGGCAAGGCTTAGGGCACAGCTGAGTGTACGGAAACGTGGGAGGGTCGGGCTACGTGCTGATGCACGCGTCAGTGCCAGCGTACGGGCCAGGAGTAGGCAACGGCGTAGGATAAAGTGTAGGGCTAGAGGTGGATTTGCGTTCAGGGCTAGGGTTAGGGTTAGCGAACGGCAAGGCTTAGGGCACAGGTGAGGGTATGGAAACGTGGGAGGGACAGGCTACGTGCTGACGCACGGGTCAGTGCCAGCGTACGGGTCAGGAGTAGGGTACGGCGTAATGTAAGGTGTAGGGCTGGTGGTGGGTTTCTATTCCGGGCTAGGGTTAGGGTTAGGGAACGGCAAGGCTTAGGGCACAAGTGAGGGTACGGAAACTTGGGAGGGTCAGGCTACATGCTGACACAATGTTCAGTGCCAGCGTACGGGCCAGGAATAGGGTACGGCGTAAGGTAAGGTGTAGGGCTGGTGGTGGGTTTCTAATCCGGGCTAGGGTTAGGGTTAGGGAACGGCAAGGCTTAGGGCACAGGTGAGGGTATGGAAACGTGGGAGGGTCAGGCTACGTGCTGACGCATGGGTCAGTGCCAGCGTACGGGTCAGCAGTAGGGTACGGCGTAATGTAAGGTGTAGGGCTGGTGGTGGGTTTCTATTCCGGGCTAGGTTTAGGGTTAGGGAACGGCAAGGCTTAGGGCACAGGTGAGGGTACGGAAACTTGGGAGGGTCAGGCTACATGCTGACGCACTGTTCACTGCCAGCGTACGGGCCAGGAATAGGGTACGGCGTAAGGTAAGGTGTAGGGCTGGTGTTGGGTTTCTAATCCGGTCTAGGGTTAGGGTTAGGGAACGGCAAGTCTTAGGGCAAAGGAGAGGGTACGGAAACGTGGGAGGGACGGGCTACGTGCTGACGCACGGGTCAGTGCCAGCATACGGGCCAGGAGTAGGCAACGTCATAGGATACAGTGTAGGGCTGGTGGTGGATTTGCGTTCCGGGCTAGGGTTAGGGTTAGGGAAAGGCAAGGCTTAGGGCACAGGTGAAGGTATGGAAACGTGGGAGGGTCAGGCTACGAGCTGACGCACGTTTCAGTGCCAGCGTACGGGTCAGGAGTAGGGTACGGCGTAATGTAAGGTGTAGGGCTTGTGCTGGGTTTCTATTCCGGGCTAGGGTGAGGGTTAGGGAACGGCAAGGCTTAGGGCACAGGTGAGGGTACGGAAACTTGGGAGGGTCAGGCTACGTGCTGTCGCACTGTTCAGTGCCAGCGTACGGGCCAGGAATAGGGTACGGCGTAAGGTAAAGTGTAGGGCTGGTGGTGGGTTTCTAATCCGGTCTAGGGTTAGGGTTAGGGAACGGCAAGTCTTAGGGCAAAGGTGAGGGTACGGAAACGTGGGAGGGTCAGGCTACGTGCTGACGCACGGGTCAGTGCCAGCGTACGGGCCAGGAGTAGGCAACGGCGTAGGATAAAGTGTAGGGCTGGTGGTGGATTTGTGTTCTGGGCTAGGGTTAGGGTTAGGGAACGGCAAGGCTTAGGGCACTGGTCAGGGAACGGAAACACGGGAGGGTAAGGCTACGTGCTGATGCACGGGTCAGTGCCAGAGTACAGGCCAGGAGTAGGCAACGGCGTACGGTAAGGTGTAGGGCTGTTGGTAGGTTACCGTTCCGGGCTAGGGTTTGTGTTAGGGAACGGCAAGGCTTAGGGCACAGGTGAGGTTACAGAAACGTGGGATGGTCAGGCTACATGGTGACGCACGTGTCAGTGCCAGCGTACGGGCCACGAGAAGGCAACGACGTAAGGTAAGATGTAGGGCTTGTGGTTGGTTTCCGTTCCAGGCTAGGGTTAGGGTAAGGGAACGGCAAGGCTTAGGGCACAGGTGAGGGTACGGAAACGTGGGAGGGTCAGGCTACATGCTGACGCACTGTTCAGTGCCAGCGTACGGGCCAGGAATTGGTTACGGCGTAAGGTAAGGTGTAGGGCTGGTGGTGGGTTTCAGTTCGGGGCTAGGGTTAAAGTTAGGGAACGGCAAGTCTTAGGGCACTGGTGAGGTTACGGAAACGTGGGAGGGTCAGGCTACGTGCTGACGCACGGGTCAGTGCCAGCGTACGGGTCAGTAGTAGGGTACGGCGTAAGGTATTGTGTAGGGCTGGTGGTGGGTTTCTATTCCGGGCTAGGGTTAGGGTTATGGAATGGCAAGGCTTAGGGCACATGTGAGGGTACGGAAACGTGGGAGAGTCGGGCTACGTGCTGAAGCACGGGTCAGTGCCAGCGTATGGGACAGGAGTAGGCAACGGCGTAGGATAAAGTGTAGGGCTGGTGATGGATTTGCGTTCTGGGCTAGGGTTAGGGTTAGGGAACGGCAAGGCTTCGGGCACTGGTCAGGGTACGGAAACGCGGGAGGGTAAGGCTACGTGCTGATGCACGGGTCAGTGCCAGAGTACAGGCCAGGAGTAGGCAATGGCGTAGGGTAAGGTGTAGGGCTTGTGGTGGGTTTCCGTTCCGGGCTAAGGTTAGTGTTATGGAACGGCAAGGCTTAGGGCACAGGTGAGGGTACGGAAACGTGGGAGGGTCTGGCTACGTGCTGACGCACGTGTCAGTGCCAGCGTACGGGCCAGGAGTAGGCAACGGCGTAAGGTAAGGTGTAGGGCTGGTGGTTGGTTTCCGTTCCAGGCTAGGGTTAGGGTTAGGGAACGGCAAGGCTTAGTGCACAGGTGAGGGTACGGAAACGTGGGAGGGTCGGGCTACGTGCTGACGCACGGGTCAGTGCCAGCATACGGGCCAGGAGTAGGCAACGGCGTAGAATAAAGTGTACGGCAGGTGGTGGATTTGCATTCTGGGCTAGCTTTAGGGTTAGGGAACGGCAAGGCTTAGGGCACAGGTCAGGTTACGGAAACGCGGGAGGGTAAGGCTACGTGCTGATGCACGGTTCAGTGCCAGCATACAGGCCAGGAGTAGGCAACGGCGTAGGGAAAGGTGTAGGGCTGGTGGTGGGTTTCCGTTCCGTGCTAGGGTTAAGGTTAGGGAACGGCAAGGCTTAGGGCACAGGTGAGGGTACGTAAACGTGGGAGGGTCAGGCTACGTGCTGACGCACGGTTCAGTGCCAGCATACGGGCCAGGAATAGGGAAAGTCGTAAGGTAAGGTATAGGGTTGGTGGTGGGTTTCCGTTCCGGGCTAGGGTTAGGGTTAGGGAACGGCAAGGCTTAGGGCACAGGTCAGGGTACGGAAACGCGTGAGGGTAAGGCCACGTGCTAATGCACGGGTCAGTGCCGGAGTACAGGCCAGTAGTAGGCAACGGCGTAAGGTAAGGTGTAGGGCTGGTGGTTGGTTTCCGTTCCAGGCTAGGGTTAGTGTTAGGGAACGGCAAGGCTTAGGGCACAGGTGAGGGTACGGAAACGTGGGAGGGTCGGGCTACGTGCTGACGCACTGGTCAGTGCCAGCGTACGGGCCAGGAGTAGGCAACGGCGTAGGATAAAGTGTAGGGCTGGTGGTGGATTTGCATTCCTGGCTAGGGTTAGGGTTAGGGAACGGCAAGGCTTAGGGCACAGGTGAGGGAACGGAAACGTGGGAGGGTCAGGCTACGTGCTGACACATTGTTCAGTGCCAGCGTACGGGCCAGGAATAGGGAACTGCGTAAGTTAAGGTGTACGGCTGGTGGTGGGTTTCCGTTCCGGGCTAGGGTTAGGGTTAGGGAACGTCAAGGCTTAGGGCACAGGTGAGGTTACGGAAACGTTGGAGGCTCAGACTACGTGCTGACGCATTGTTCAGTGCCAGCGTACGGGTCAGGAGTAGGATACGGCGTAAGTTAAGGTGTAGGGCTGGTTGTGGGTTTCTATTCCGGGCTAGGGTTAGGGTTAGGGAAAGGCAAGTCTTAGGGCACAGGTGAGGTTACGGAAACGTGGGAGGGTCAGGCTACATGCTGACGCACGGTTCAGTGCCAGCGTACGGGCCAGGAATAGGTTACGGCGTAAGGTAAGGTGTAGGGCTGGTGGTGGGTTTCCGTTCCGGTCTAGGGTTATGGTTAGGGAACGGCAAGGCTTAGGGCACAGGTGAGGGTACTGAAACGTGGGAGGCTCAGGCTACGTGCTGACGCATGGGTCAGTGCCAGCGTACGGACCAGGAGTAGGGTACGGCGTAAGGTAAAGTGTAGCGCTTGTGGTTGATTTCCTTTCCAATCTAGGTTTAGGGTTAGGGAACGGCAAGGCTTAGGGCACAGGTGAGGGTACGGAAACTTGGGAGTGTCAGGCTACATGCTGACGCAATGTTCAGTGCCAGCGTACGGGCCAGGAGTAGGCAACGGCGTAAGGTAAGGTGTAGGGCTGGTGGTTGGTTTCTGTTCCAGTCTAGGGTTAGGGTTAGGGAACGGCAAGGCTTAGGGCAGAGGTGAGGGTACGGAAACGTTGGAGGGTCGGGCTACGTGCTGATGCACGGGTCAGTGCCAGCGTATGGGCCAGGAGTATGCAACGGCATAGGATAAAGTGTAGTGCTGGTGGTGGATTTGCGTTCCGGGCTAGGGTTAGGGTTAGGGAACGACAAGGCTTAGGGCTCAGGTGAGGGAACGGAAACGTGGGAGGGTCAGGCTACGTGCTGACGCACGGTTCAGTGCCAGCGTACGGGCCAGGAATAGGGAACGGCGTAAGTTAAGGTGTAGGGCTGGTGGTGGGTTTCCGTTCCGGGCTAGGGTTAGGGTTAGGGAACGGCAAGGCTTAGGGCACAGGTCAGGGTACGGAAACGCGGGAGGGTAAGGCTACGTGCTGATGCGCAGGTCAGTGCCAGAGTACACGCCAGTAGTAGGCAATGGCGTAGGGTAAGGTTTTGGGCTGGTGGTGGGTTTCCATTCCGGGCTAGTGTTAGGGTTAGGGAACCGCAAGGCTTAGGGCACAGGTGAGGGTACGGAGACGTGGGTGCGTCAGGCTACGTGATGACGCACGGTTCAGTGCCAGCGTACGGGCCAGGAATAGGTTACGGCGTAAGGTATGGTGTAGGGCTGGGGGTTGGTTTCCGTTCCAGGCTAGGGTTAGGGTAAGGGAACGGCAAGGCTTAGGGCACAGGTGAGGGTACGGAAACGTGGGAGGGTCGGGCTACGTGCTGACGCACGGGTCAGTGCCAGCGTACGGGCCAGGAGTAGGCAACGGCGTAGGATAAAGTGTAGGGCTGGTGGTGGATTTGCGTTCCGGGCTAGGGTTAGGGTTAGGGAACGGTAAGGCTTAGGGCACAGGTGTGGGAACGGAAACGTGGGAGGGTCAGGCTACGTGCTGATGCACGGTTCTGTGCCAGCGTACGGGCCAGGAATAGGAAACGGCAAAAGTTAGGGTGTAGGGCTGGTGGTGGGTTTCCGTTCAGGGCTAGGGTTAGGGTTAGGGAACGGCAAGGCTTAGGGCACAGGTGATGGTATGGAAACGTGGGAGGGTCAGGCTACGTGCTGACGCATGGGTCAGTGCCAGCGTACGGGTCAGCAGTAGGGTACGACGTAATGTAAGGTGTAGGGCTGGTGGTGGGTTTCTATTCCGGGCTAGGGTTAGGGTTAGGGAACGGCAAGGCTTAGGGCACAGGTGAGGGTACGGAAACGTGGGAGGGTCGGGCTACGTGCTGACGCACGGGTCAGTGCCAGCGTACGGGCCAGGAGTAGGCAACGGCCTAGGATAAAGTGTAGGGCTGGTGGTGGATTTGCGTTCTGGGCTAGGGTTAGGGTTAGGGAACGGCAAGGCTTAGGGCACAGGTCAGGGTACAGAAACACGGGAGGGTAAGGCTATGTGCTGATGCACGGTTCAGTGCCAGAGTACAGGCCAGGAGTAGGCAACGGCATAGGGTAAGGTGTAGGGCTGGTGGTGGGTTTCCGTTCCGGGCTAGGGTTAGGGTTAGGGAACGGCAAGTCTTAGGGCACAGGTGAGGGTACGTAAACGTGGGAGGGTCAGGCTACGTGCTGACGCACGGGTCAATGAGAGCGTACGGGCGAGGAGTAGGCAACGGCGTAAGGTAAGGTTTAGGGCTGGTGGTGGGTTTCCGTTCCGGACTAGGTTAGGGTTAGGGAACGGCAAGGCTTAGCGCACAGGTCAGGGTACGGAAACGCGTGAGGGTAAGGCTACGTGCTGACGCACGGGTCAATGCCAGCGTACGGGCGAGGAGTAGGCAACGACGTAAGGTAAGGTGTACGGCTGGTGGTTGGTTTCCGTTCCAGGCTAGGGTTAGGGTTAGGGAATGGCAAGTCTTAGGGCACAGGTGAGGGTACGGAAACGTGGGAGGGTCAGGCAACGTGCTGACGCACGGTTCAGTGCCAGCGTACGGGCCAGGAATAGGGTACGGCGTAAGGTAAGGTGTAGGGCTGGTGGTGGTTTTCTAATCCTGGCTAGGGTTAGGGTTAGGGAACGGCAAGTCTTAGGGCAAAGGAGAGGGTACGGAAACGTGGGAGGGTCAGGCTACGTGCTGACGCACGGTTCAGTGCCAGCGTAAGGGCCAGGAATAGGGTACGGCGTAAGGTAAGGTGTACGGCTGGTGGTGGGTTTCCGTTCCGGGCTAGGGTTAGGGTTAGGGAACGGCAAGGCTTAGGGCACAGGTGAAGTTACCGAAACGTGGGACGGTCAGGCTACGTGCTGACGCACGTGTCAGTGCCAGCGTACGGGCCAGGGGTAGGCAACGGCGTAAGGTAAGATGTAGGGCTGGTGGTTGGTTTCCGTTCCAGGCTAGGGTTAGGGTAAGGGAACGGCAAGGCTTAGGGCACAGGTGAGGGTACCGAAACGTGGGAGGGTCAGGCTACATGCTGACGCACGGTTCAGTGCCAGCGTATGGGCCAGGAATAAGTTACGGCCTAAGGTAAGGTGTAGGGCTCGTGGTGGGTTTCCGTTCCAGGCTAGGGTTAGGGTTAGGGAACGGCAAGGCTTAGGGCACAGGTCAGGGTACAGAAACGCGGGAGGGTAAGGCTATGTGCTGATGCACCGTTCAGTGCCAGAGTACAGGCCAGGAGTAGGCAACGGCGTAGGGTAAGGTGTAGGGCTGGTGGTGGGTTTCCGTTCCGGGCTAGGGTTAGTGTTAGGGAACGGCAAGGCTTAGGGCACAGGTGAAGTTACAGAAACGTGGGACGGTCAGGCTACGTGCTGACGCACGTGTCAGTGCCAGCGTACGGGCCAGGGGTAGGCAACGGCGTAAGGTAAGATGTAGGGCTGGTGGTTGGTTTCCGTTCCAGGCTCGGGTTAGCGTAAGGGAACGGCAAGGCTTAGGGCACAGGTGAGGGTACCGAAACGTGGGAGGGTCAGGCTACATGCTGACGCACGGTTCAGTGCCAGCGTATGGGCCAGGAATAAGTTACGGCGTAAGGTAAGGTGTAGGGCTGGTGGTGGGTTTCCATTCGGGGCTAGGGTTAGGGTTAGGGAACGGCAAGGCTTAGGGCACAGGTGAGGGTACGGAAACGTGGGAGGGTCAGGCTACGTGCTGACGCACGGGTCAGTGCCAGCGTGCGGGTCAGTAGCAGCGTACGGCGTAAGGTATGGTGTAGGGCTGGTGGTGGGTTACTATTCCGGGCTAGGGTTAGGGTTAGGGAATGGCAAGGCTTAGGGCACAGGTGAGGGTACGGAAACGTGGGAGGGTCAGGCTATGTGCTGACGCACGGGTCAGTGCCAGCGTACGGGCCAGGAGTAGGCAACGGCGTAAGGTAAGGTGTAGGGCTGGTGGTTGGTTTCCGTTCCAGGCTAGGGTTAGGGTTAGGGAACGGCAAGGCTTAGGGCACAGGTGAGGGTACGGAAACGAGGGAGGGTCGGGCTACGTGCTGACGCACGGGTCAGTGCCAGCGTACGGGCCAGGAGTAGGCAACGGTGTAGGATAAAGTTTAGGGCTGGTGGTGGATTTGCGTTCTGGGCTAGGGTTAGGGCTAGGGAACGGCAAGGCTTAGGGCACAGGTCAGGGAACGGAAACGCGGGAGGGTAAGGCTACGTGCTGATGCACGGTTCAGTGCCAGAGTACAGGCCAGGAGTAGGCAACGGCGTAGGGTAAGGTGTAGGGCTGGTGGTGGGTTTCCTTTCCGGGCTAGGGTTAGGGTTAGGGAACGGCAAGGCTTAGGGCAGAGGTGAGGGTACGGAAACGTGAGAGGGACGGGCTACGTGCTGACGCACGGGTCAGTGGCAGCGTACGGAACAGGAGTAGGCAACGGCATAGGATACAGTGTAGGTCTGGTGGTGGATTTGCGTTCAGGGCTAGGGTTAGGGTTAGCGAACGGCAAGGCTTAGGGCACAGGTGAGGGTATGGAAACGTGGGAGGGACAGGCTACGTGCTGACGCACGGGTCAGTGCCAGCGTACGGGTCAGGAGTAGGGTACGGCGTAATGTAAGGTGTAGGGCTGGTGGTGGGTTTCTATTCCGGGCTAGGGTTAGGGTTAGGGAACGGCAAGGCTTAGGGCACAAGTGAGGGTACGGAAACTTGGGAGGGTCAGGCTACATGCTGACACAATGTTCAGTGCCAGCGTACGGGCCAGGAATAGGGTACGGCGTAAGGTAAGGTGTAGGGCTGGTGTTGGGTTTCTAATCCGGTCTAGGGTTAGGGTTAGGGAACGGCAAGTCTTAGGGCAAAGGAGAGGGTACGGAAACGTGGGAGGGACGGGCTACGTGCTGACGCACGGGTCAGTGCCAGCATACGGGCCAGGAGTAGGCAACGTCATAGGATACAGTGTAGGGCTGGTGGTGGATTTGCGTTCCGGGCTAGGGTTAGGGTTAGGGAAAGGCAAGGCTTAGGGCACAGGTGAAGGTATGGAAACGTGGGAGGGTCAGGCTACGAGCTGACGCACGTTTCAGTGCCAGCGTACGGGTCAGGAGTAGGGTACGGCGTAATGTAAGGTGTAGGGCTTGTGCTGGGTTTCTATTCCGGGCTAGGGTGAGGGTTAGGGAACGGCAAGGCTTAGGGCACAGGTGAGGGTACGGAAACTTGGGAGGGTCAGGCTACGTGCTGTCGCACTGTTCAGTGCCAGCGTACGGGCCAGGAATAGGGTACGGCGTAAGGTAAAGTGTAGGGCTGGTGGTGGGTTTCTAATCCGGTCTAGGGTTAGGGTTAGGGAACGGCAAGTCTTAGGGCAAAGGTGAGGGTACGGAAACGTGGGAGGGTCAGGCTACGTGCTGACGCACGGGTCAGTGCCAGCGTACGGGCCAGGAGTAGGCAACGGCGTAGGATAAAGTGTAGGGCTGGTGGTGGATTTGCGTTCTGGGCTAGGGTTAGGGTTAGGGAACGGCAAGGCTTAGGGCACTGGTCAGGGAATGGAAACACGGGAGGGTAAGGCTACGTGCTGATGCACGGGTCAGTGCCAGAGTACAGGCCAGGAGTAGGCAACGGCGTACGGTAAGGTGTACGGCTGGTGGTAGGTTACCGTTCCGGGCTAGGGTTTGTGTTAGGGAACGGCAAGGCTTAGGGCACAGGTGAGGTTACAGAAACGTGGGATGGTCAGGCTACATGCTGACGCACGTGTCAGTGCCAGCGTACGGGCCACGAGAAGGCAACGACGTAAGGTAAGATGTAGGGCTTGTGGTTGGTTTCCGTTCCAGGCTAGGGTTAGGGTAAGGGAACGGCAAGGCTTAGGGCACAGGTGAGGGTACGGAAACGTGGGAGGGTCAGGCTACATGCTGACGCACTCTTCAGTGCCAGCGTACGGGCCAGGAATTGGTTACGGCGTAAGGTAAGGTGTAGGGCTGGTGGTGGGTTTCAGTTCGGGGCTAGGGTTAAAGTTAGGGAACGGCAAGTCTTAGGGCACTGGTGAGGTTACGGAAACGTGGGAGGGTCAGGCTACGTGCTGACGCACGGGTCAGTGCCAGCGTACGGGTCAGTAGTAGGGTACGGCGTAAGGTATTGTGTAGGGCTGGTGGTGGGTTTCTATTCCGGGCTAGGGTTAGGGTTATGGAATGGCAAGGCTTAGGGCACATGTGGGGGTACGGAAACGTGGGAGAGTCGGGCTACGTGCTGAAGCACGGGTCAGTGCCAGCGTATGGGACAGGAGTAGGCAACGGCGTAGGATAAAGTGTAGGGCTGGTGATGGATTTGCGTTCTGGGCTAGGGTTAGGGTTAGGGAACGGCAAGGCTTCGGGCACTGGTCAGGGTACGGAAACGCGGGAGGGTAAGGCTACGTGCTGATGCACGGGTCAGTGCCAGAGTACAGGCCAGGAGTAGGCAATGGCGTAGGGTAAGGTGTAGGGCTTGTGGTGGGTTTCCGTTCCGGGCTAAGGTTAGTGTTATGGAACGGCAAGGCTTAGGGCACAGGTGAGGGTACGGAAACGTGGGAGGGTCTGGCTACGTGCTGACGCACGTGTCAGTGCCAGCGTACGGGCCAGGAGTAGGCAACGGCGTAAGGTAAGGTGTAGGGCTGGTGGTTGGTTTCCGTTCCAGGCTAGGGTTAGGGTTAGGGAACGGCAAGGCTTAGTGCACAGGTGAGGGTACGGAAACGTGGGAGGGTCGGGCTACGTGCTGACGCACGGGTCAGTGCCAGCATACGGGCCAGGAGTAGGCAACGGCGTAGAATAAAGTGTACGGCAGGTGGTGGATTTGCATTCTGGGCTAGCTTTAGGGTTAGGGAACGGCAAGGCTTAGGGCACAGGTCAGGTTACGGAAACGCGGGAGGGTAAGGCTACGTGCTGATGCACGGTTCAGTGCCAGCATACAGGCCAGGAGTAGGCAACGGCGTAGGGAAAGGTGTAGGGCTGGTGGTGGGTTTCCGTTCCGTGCTAGGGTTAAGGTTAGGGAACGGCAAGGCTTAGGGCACAGGTGAGGGTACGTAAACGTGGGAGGGTCAGGCTACGTGCTGACGCACGGGTCAATGCCAGCGTACGGGCGAGGAGTAGGCAACGGCGTAAGGTAAGGTGTACGGCTGGTGGTTGGTTTCCGTACCAGGCTAGGGTAAGGGTTAGGGAACGGCAAGGCTTAGGGCACAGGTGAGGGTACGGAAACATGGGAGGGTCAGGCTACGTGCTGACGCACGGTTCAGTGCCAGCATACGGACCAGGAATAGGGAACGGCATAAGGTAAGTTGTAGGGCTGGTTGTGGGTTTCAGTTCAGAGCTAGGGTTAGGGTTAGGGAACGGCAAGGCTTAGGGCACAGGTCAGGGTACGGAAACGCGGGAGGGTATGGCTACGTGCTGATGCACAGGTCAGTGCCAGAGTACAGGCCAGTAGTAGGCAACGGCGTAAGGTAAGGAGTAGGGCTGGTGGTTGTTTTCCGTTCCAGGCTAGGGTTAGGGAACGGCAAGGCTTAGGGCACAGGTGAGGGTACGGAAACGTGGGAGGGTCGGGCTACATGCTGACGCACGGGTCAGTGCCAGCGTACGGGCCAGGAGTAGGCAACGGCATAGGATACAGTGTAGCGCTGGTGGTGGATTTGCGTTCCTGGCTAGGGTTAGGGTTAGGGAATGGCAAGGCTTAGGGCACAGGTGAGGGAACGGAAACGTGGGAGGGTCAGGTTACGTGCTGACGCACGGTTCAGTGCCAGCGTACGGGCCAGGTGTAGGCAACGGCGTAAGGTAAGGTGTTGGGCTGGTGGTTGGTTTCCGTTCCAGGCTAGGGTTAGGGTTAGGGAACTGCAAGGCTTAGGGCACAGGTGAGGGTACGGAAACGTGGGAGGGACGGGCTACGTGCTGACGCATGGGTCAGTGCCAGCGTACGGGCCAGGAGTAGGCAACGGCATAGGATACAGTGTAGCGCTGGTGGTGGATTTGCGTTCCTGGCTAGGGTTAGGGTTAGGGAACGGCAAGGCTTAGGGCACAGGTGAGGGAACGGAAACGTGGGAGGGTCAGGTTACGTGCTGACGCACGGTTCAGTGCCAGCGTACGGGCCAGGTGTAGGCAACGGCGTAAGGTAAGGTGTTGGGCTGGTGGTTGGTTTCCGTTCCAGGCTAGGGTTAGGGTTAGGGAACTGCAAGGCTTAGGGCACAGGTGAGGGTACGGAAACGTGGGAGGGACGGGCTACGTGCTGACGCACGGGTCAGTGCCAGCGTACGGGCCAGGAGTAGGCAACGGCATAGGATACAGTGTAGGGCTGGTGGTGGATTTGCGTTCCGGGCTAGGGGTAGGGTTAGGGAAAGGCAAGGCTTAGGGCACAGGTGAAGGTATGGAAACGTGGGAGGGTCAGGCTACGTGCTGACGCACGGTTCAGTGCCTGCGTACGGGTCAGGAGTAGGGTACGGCGTAATGTAAGGTGTAGGGCTGGTGGTGGGTTTCTATTCCGGGCTAGGTTTAGGGTTAGGGAACGGCAAGGCTTAGGGCACAGGTGAGGGTACGGAAACTTGGGAGGGTCAGGCTACGTGCTGACGCACGTGTCATTGCCAGCGTAAGGGCCAGGAGTAGTGTACAGCGTAGGGTAAGGTGTAGGGCTGGTGGTGGATTTGCGTTCTGGGCTACGGTTATGGTTAGGGAACGGCAAGGTTTAGGGCACAGGTGAGGGTACGGAAACGTGGGAGGGTCAGGCTACATGCTGACGCACGGTTCAGTGCCAGCGTACGGGCCAGGAATAGGTTACAGCGTAAGGTAAGGTGTAGGGCTGGTGGTGGTTTTCCGTTCCGGGCTAGGGTTTGGGTTAGGGAACGGCAAGTCTTAGGGCACAGGTGAGGTTACAGAAACGTGGGACGGTCAGGCTACGTGCTGACGCACGTGTCAGTGCCTGCATACGGGCCAGGAGTAGGCAAAGGCGTAAGGTAAGATGTAGGGCTGGTGGTTGGTTTCCGTTCCAGTCTAGGCTTAGGGTAAGGGAACGGCAAGGTTTAGGGCACAGGTGAGGGTACGGAAACGTGGGAAGGTCAGGCTACATGCTGACGCACGGTTCAGTGCCAGCGTACGGGCCAGGAATAGGTTACGGCGTAAGGTAAGGTGTAGGGCTGGTGGTGGGTTTCCGTTCGGGGCTAGGGTTAGTGTTAGGGAACGGCAAGGCTTAGGGCACAGGTGAGGGTACTTAAACGTGGGAGGGTCAGGCTACGTGCTGACGCATGGGTCAGTGCCAGCGTACGGGCCAGGAGTAGGGTACGGCCTAAGGTAAAGTGTAGGGCTTGTGGTTGATATCCTTTCCAGGCTAGGTTTAGGGTTAGGGAACGGCAAGGCTTAGGGCACAGGTGAGGGTACGGAAACGTGGGAGGGACGGGCTACGTGCTGACGCACGTTTCAGTGCCAGCGTACGGGCCAGGAGTAGGCAACGGCGTAGGATAAAGTGTAGGGCTGGTGGTGGATTAGCGTTTTGGGCTAGGGTTAGGGTTAGGGATCGGCAAGGCTTAGGGCGCAGGTCAGGGTACGGAAACGCGGGAGGGTAAGGCTACGTGCTGATGCACTGGTCAGTGCCAGAGTACACGCCAGTAGTAGGCAACGGCGTAGGGTAAGGTTTTGGGCTGGTGGTGGGTTTCCATTCAGGGCTAGTGTTAGGTTTAGGGAACCGCAAGGCTTAGGGCACAGGTGAGGGTACGGCAACGTGGGAGGGTCAGGCTACGTGCTAACGCACGGGTCAGTGCCAGCGTACGGGCCAGGGGTAGGCAACGGCGTAAGTTAAGATGTAGGGCTGGTGGTTGCTTTCCGTTCCAGGCTAGGGTTATGGTAAGGGAACGGCAAGGCTTAGGGCACAGGTCAGGGTACGGAAACGCGGGAGGGTAAGACTACCTGCTGATGCACGGGTCAGTGCCAGAATACAGGCCAGGAGTAGGCAACGGCGTAGGGTAAAGTGTAGGGCTGGTGGTAGGTTTCCGTTCCGGGCTAGGGTTTGGGTTAGGGAACGGCTAGGCTTAGGGCACAGGTGAGGTTACAGAAACGTGGGAAGGTCAGGCTACGTGCTGACGCAAGGGTCAGTGCCAGCGTACGGGCCAGGTGTAGGCAACGGCGTAAGGTAAGATGTAGGGCTGGTGGTGGGTTTCCATTCCAGGCTAGGATTAGGGTAAGGGAACGGCACGGCTTAGGGCACAGGTGAGGGTACGGAAACGTGGGAGGGTCAGGCTACATGCTGACACACGGTTCTGTGCCAGCGTACGGGCCAGGAATAGGTTACGGCGTAAGGTAAGGTTTAGGGCTGGTGGTGTGTTTCTGTTCGGGGCTAGGTTTAGGGTTAGGGAACAGCAAGGCTTAGGGCATAGGTGAGGTTACGGAAACGTGGGAGGGTCAGGCTACGTGCTGACGCACGGGTCAATGCCAGCGTACGGGCCAGGAGTAGGCAACGGCGTAAGGTAAGGTGTAGTGCTGGTGGTTGGTTTCCGTTCCAGGCTAGGGTTAGGGTTAGGGAACGGCAAGGCTTAGGGCACAGCTGAGTGTACGGAAACGTGGGAGGGTCGGGCTACGTGCTGATGCACGCGTCAGTGCCAGCGTACGGGCCAGGAGTAGGCAACGGCGTAGGATAAAGTGTAGGGCTAGAGGTGGATTTGCGTTCTGGGCTACGGTTATGGTTAGGGAACGGCAAGTCTTAGGGCACAGGTCGGGGTACGGAAACGCGGGAGGTTAAGGCTACGTGCTGATGCACGGTTCAGTGCCAGAGTACAGGCCAGGAGTAGGCAACGGCGTAGGGTAAGGTGTAGGGCTGGTGGTGGGTTTCCGTTCCGGGCTAGGGTTAGGGTTAGGGAACGTCAAGGCTTAGGGCACAGGTGAGGGTACGTAAACGTGGGAGAGTCAGGCTACGTGCTGACGCACGGGTCAATGCCAGCGTACGGGCGAGGTGTAGGCAACGGCGTAAGGTAAGGTGTACGGCTGGTGCTTGGTTTCCGTTCCAGGCTAGTGTTAGGGTTAGGGAACGGCAAGGCTTAGGGCACAGGGGAGGGTACGGAAACGTGGGAGGTTCGGGCTACGTGCTGATGCATGGGTCAATGCCAGCGTACGGTCCAGGAGTAGGCAACGGCGTAGGATAAAGTGTAGGGCTGGTGGTGGATTTGCGTTCCGGGCTAGTGTTAGGGTTAGGGAACGGCAAGGCTTAGGGCACAGTTGAGGGTACGGCAACGTGGGAGGGTCAGGTTACTTGCTGACGCACGGGTCATTGCCAGCGTACGGGTAAGGAGTAGCGTACGGCGTAAGGTAAGGTGTAGGGCTGGTGGTGGGTTTCTATTCCAGGCTAGGCTTAGGGTTAGGGAACCGCAAGGCTTAGGGCACAGGTGAGGGTACGGAGACGTGGGAGGGTCAGGTTACGTGCTGACGCACGGGTCAATGCCAGCGTACGGGAGAGGAGTAGGCAACGGCGTAAGGTAAGGTGTAGAGCTGGTGGTTGGTTTCCGTTCCAGGCTAGGATTAGGGTTAGGGAACGGCAAGGCTTAGGGCTCAGGTGAGGATACGGAAAAGTGGGATGGTCGGGCTACGTGCTGACGCACGGGTCAGTGCCAGCGTACGGGCCAGGATTAGGCAACGTCATAGGAAAAAGTGTAGGGCTGGTGGTGGATTTGCGTTCCGGGCAAGGGTTAGGGTTAGGGAATGGCAAGGCTTAGGGCACAGGTGTGGGAACGGAAACGTGGGAGGGTCAGGCTACGTGCTGACGCACGGTTCAGTGCCAGCTTACGGGCCAGGACTAGGGAACGGCGTAAGTTAAGGTGTAGGGCTGGTGGTGGATTTCCGTTCCGGGCTCGGGTTAGGGTTAGGGAACGGCAAGGCTTAGGGCACAGGTGAGGGTACGGAAACGTTGGAGGGTCAGACTACGTGCTGCCGCATGGTTCAGTGCCAGCGTACGGGTCAGGAGTAGGATACGGCGTAAGGTATGGTGTAGGGCTGGTGGTAGGTTTCTATTCTGGGCTAGGGTTAGGGTAAGGGAAAGGCAAGTCTTAGGGCACAGGTGAGGGTACGGAAACGTGGGAGGGTCAGGCTACATGCTGACGCACGGTTCAATGCCAGCGTAAGGGCCAGGAATAGGTTAAGGCGTAAGGTAAGGTGTAGGGCTGGTGGTGGATTTCCGTTCCGGGCTAGGGTTATGGTTAGGGAAAGGCAAGGCTTAGGGCACAGGTGACGGTACAGAAACGTGGGAGGGTCAGGCTACGTGCTGACGCACGGGTCAGTGCCAGCGTACGGGCCAGTATTAGGCAACGGCGTAATGTAAGGTGTAGGGCAGGTGGTTGGTTTCCATTCCAGGTTAGGGTTAGGGTTAGGGAATGGCAAATCTTAGGACAAAGGTGAGGGTACGGAAACGTGGGATGGTCGGGCTACGTGCTGACGCACGGTCAGTGCCAGCATACGGGCCAGGTGTAGGCAACGGCGTAGGATAAAGTGTAGGGCTGGTGGTGGATATGCGTTCTGGGTTAGGGTTAGGGTTAGGGAACGGCAAGGCTTAGGGCACAGGTGAGGGTACGGAAACGTGGGAGGGTCAGGCTACGTGCTGACGCACTGGTCAGTGCCAGTGTACGGGTCAGGAGTAGGGTACGGTGTAAGGTATGGTGTAGGGCTGGTGGTGGGTTTCTATTCCGGGCTAGGTTTAGGGTTAGGGAACGGCAAGGCTTAGGGCACAGGTGAGGGTACGGAAACTTGGGAGGGTCTGGCTACGTGCGGACGCATGGATCAGTGCTAGCGTACGGGCCAGGAATAGGGTACGGCGTAAGGTAAGGTGTAGGGCTGGTGGTGGGTTTCCGTTCCGGGCTAGGGTTAGGGTTAGGGAACGGCATGGCTTAGGGCACAGGTGGGGGTACGGAAACGTGAGAGGGTCAGGCTACGTGCTGACGCACGGGTCAGTGCCAGAGTACAGGCCGGGAGTAGGCAACGGCGTAGGGTAAGGTGTAGGGCTGGTGGTGGGTTTCCGTTCCGGGCTAGGGTTAGGGTTAGGGAACGGCAAAGCTTAGGGCGCAGGTGAGGGTACGGAAACGTGGGAGGGTCGGGCTACGTGCTGACGCACGGGTCAGTGCCAGCGTACGGGCCATGAGTAGGCAACGGCGTAGGATAAAATTTAGGGCTGGTGGTGGATTTGCGTTTTGGGCTAGGGTTAGGGTTAGGGAACGGCAAGGCTTAGGGCGCAGGTCAGGGTACGGAAACGCGGGTGGGTAAGGCTACGTGCTGACGCATGGGTCAGTGCCAGCGTACGGGTCAGGAGTAGGGTACGGCGTAATGTAAGGGGTAGGGCTGGTGGTGTGTTTCTATTCCGGGCTAGGGTTAGGGTTAGGGAACGGCAAGGCTTAGGGCACAGGTGAGGGTACGGAAACTTGGGAGGGTCAGGCTACGTGCTGACGCACTGTTCAGTGCCAGCGTACGGGCCAGGAATAGGGTACGGTGTAAGGTAAGGTGTAGGGCTGGTGGTGGGTTTCTAATCCGGGCTAGGGTTAGCGTTAGGGAACAGCAAGGCTTAGGGCAAAGGTGAGGTTACGGAAACGTGGGAGGGTCAGGCTACGTGCTGACGCACGTTTCAGTGCCAGCCTACGGGCCAGGATTAGGGTACGGCTTAAGGTAAGGTGTAGGGCTGGTGGTGGGTTTCCGTTCCGGGCTAGGGTTAGGGTTAGGGAATGGCAAGTTTTAGGGCACAGGTGAGGGTACGGAAACGTGGGATGGTCGGGCTACGTGCTGACGCATGGGTCAGTGTCAGCGTACGGGCCAGGAGTAGGCAACGGCGTAGGATATTGTGTAGGGCCGGTGATGGATTTGTGTTCCGGGCTAGGGTTAGGGTTAGGGAACGGCAAGGCTTAGGGTACAGGTGAGGGTACGGAAACGTGGGAGGCTGAGGGTACGTGCTGACGCATGGGTCAGTGCCAGCGTACGGTTCAGGAGTAGAGTACGGCGTAAGTTATGGTGTAGGGCTTGTGGTGGGTTTCTATTCCGGGCTAAGGTTAGGGTTAGGGAACGGCAAGGCTTAGGGCACAGGTGAGGGTACGTAAACGTGGGAGGGTCAGGCTACGTGCTGACGCACGGATCATTGCCAGCGTACGGGTCAGTAGTAGGGTACGGCGTAAGGTATGGTTTAGGGCTGTTGGTGGGTTTCTATTCAGGGCTAGGGTTAGGGTTAGGGAACGGCAAGGCTTAGGGCACAGGTGAGGGTACGGAAACGGGGGAGGGTCGGGCTACGTGCTGACGCACGGGTCAGTGCCAGCGTACGGGCCAGGAGTAGGCAACGGCGTAGGATAAAGTGTAGGGCTGGTGATGGATTTGCGTTCAGGGCTAGGGTTAGGGTTAGGGAACGGCAAGACTTAGGGCAATGGTCAGGGTACCGAAACGCGGGAGGGTAAGGCTACATCCTGATGCACGGGTCAGTGCCAGAGTACAGGCCAGGAATAGGCAACGGCATTGGGTAAGGTGTAGGGCAGGTGGTTGGTTTCCTTTCCGGGCTAGGGTTAGGGTTAGTGAACGGCAAGGCTTAGGGCACAGGTGAGGGTACGGAAATGTGGGAGGGTCACGCTACGTGCTGATGCACTTGTCAGTGCCAGCGTACGGGCCAGGATTAGGCAACGGCGTAAGGTAAGGTGTAGGGCTGGTGCTTAGTTTCCGTTCCAGGTTAGGGTTAGGGAACGGCAAGCCTTAGGGCACAGGTGAGGGTACGGAAACGTGGGAGGCTCGGGTTACGTGCTGACGCACGGGTCAGTGCCAGCGTACGGGCCAGGAGTAGGCAACGGCGTAGGATAAAGTGTAGGGCTGGTGGTGGATTTGCGTTCTGGGCTACGGTTATGGTTAGGGAACGGCAACTCTTAGGGCACAGGTCAGGGTACGGAAACGCGGGAGGGTAAGGCTACGTGCTGATGCACGGTTCAGTGCCAGAGTACAGGCCAGGAGTAGGCAACGGCGTAGGGTAAGGTGTAGGCCTGGTGGTGGGTTTCCATTCCGGGCTAGGGTTAGGGTTAGGGAATGGCAAGGCTTAGGGCACAGGTGAGGGTACGTAAACGTGGGAGGGTCAGGCTACGTGCTGACGCACGTGTCAGTGCCAGCGTACGGGACAGGAGTAGGCAACGGCATAAGGTAAGATGTAGGGCTGGTGGTTGGTTTCCGTTCCAGGCTAGGGTTAGGGTTAGGGAACGGCAAGGCTTAGGGCACAGGTGAGGGTACGGAAAAGTGGGAGGTTCGGGCTACGTGCTGACGCACGTGTCAGTGCCAGCGTACGGTCCAGGAGTAGGCAATGGCGTAGGATATAGTGTAGGGCTGGTGGTGGATTTGCGTTCCGGGCTAGTGTTAGGGTTAGGGAACGGCAAGGCTTAGGGCACAGTTGAGGGTACGGAAACGTGGGAGAGTCAGGCTACGTGCTGACGCACGGGTCATTGCCAGCGTACGGGTCAGGAGTAGCGTACGGCGTAAGGTAAGGTGTAGGGCTGGTGGTGGGTTTCTATTCCACGCTAGGGTTAGGGTTAGGGAACCGCAAGGCTTAGGGCACAGGTGAGGGTACGGAGACGTGGGAGGTTCAGGTTACGTGCTGACGCACGGGTCAATGCCAGCGTACGGGAGAGGAGTAGGCAACGGCGTAAGGTAAGGTGTAGGGCTGGTGGTTGGTTTTCGTTCCAGGCTAGGATTAGGGTTAGGGAACGGCAAGGCTTAGGGCACAGGTGAGGGTACGGAAACGTGGGATGGTCGGGCTACGTGCTGACGCACGGGTCAGTGCCAGCGTACGGGACAGGAGTAGGCAACGGCATAGGAAAAAGTGTAGGGCTGGTGGTGGATTTGCGTTCCGGGCAAGGGTTAGGGTTAGGGAACGGCAAGGCTTAGGGCACAGGTGAGGGTACGGAAACGTGGGAGGGTCAGGCTACGTGCTGACGCACTGGTCAGTGCCAGCATACGGGTCAAGAGTAGGGTACGGTGTAAGGTATGGTGTAGGGCTGGTGGTGGGTTTCTATTCCGGGCTAGGTTTAGGGTTAGGGAAGGGCAAGGCTTAGGGCACAGGTGAGGGTACGGAAACTTGGGAGGGTCTGGCTACGTGCGGACGCCCGGATCAGTGCCAGCGTACGGGCCAGGAATAGGGTACGGCGTAAGGTAAGGTGTAGGGCTGGTGGTGGGTTTCTATTCCGTGCTAGGGTTTGGGTTAAGGAACAGCAAGGCTTAGGGCACAGGTGAGGGCACGGAAACGTGGGAGGGTCAGGCAACGTGCTGACGCACGGTTCAGTACTAGCGTACGGGCCAGTAATAGGGTACGGCGTAAGGTAAGGTGTAGGGCTGGTGGTGGGTTTCCGTTCCGGGCTAGGGTTAGGGTTTGGGAACGGCAAGGCTTAGGGCACAGGTCAGGGTACGGAAACGTGAGAGGGTCAGGCTACGTGCTGACGCACGTGTCAGTGCCAGAGTACAGGCCGCTAGTAGGCAACGGCGTAGGGTAAGGTGTAGGGCTGTTGGTGGGTTTCCGTTCCGGGCTAGGGTTAGGGTTAGGGAACGGCAAGGCTTAGGGCTCAGGTGAGGGTACGGAAAAGTGGGATGGTCGGGCTACGTGCTGACGCACGGGTCAGTGCCAGCGTACGGGCCAGGAGTAGGCAACGGCATAGGAAAAAGTGTAGGGCTGGTGGTGGATTTGCGTTCCGGGCAAGGGTTAGGGTTAGGGAACGGCTAGGCTTAGGGCACAGGTGTGGGAACGGAAACGTGGGAGGGTCAGGCTACGTGCTGACGCACGGTTCAGTGCCAGCGTACGGGCCAGGACTAGGGAACGGCGTAAGTTAAGGTGTAGGGCTGGTGGTGGATTTCCGTTCCGGGCTCGGGTTAGGGTTAGGGAACGGCAAGGCTTAGGGCACAGGTGAGGGTACGGAAACGTTGGAGGGTCAGACTACGTGCTGCCGCATGGTTCAGTGCCAGCGTACGGGTCAGGAGTAGGATACGGCGTAAGGTATGGTGTAGGGCTGGTGGTGGGTTTCTATTCTGGGCTAGGGTTAGGGTAAGGGAAAGGCAAGTCTTAGGGCACAGGTGAGGGTACGGAAACGTGGGAGGGTCAGGCTACATGCTGACGCACGGTTCAATGCCAGCGTACGGGCCAGGAATAGGTTAAGGCGTAAGGTAAGGTGTAGGGCTGGTGGTGGATTTCCGTTCCGGGCTAGGGTTATGGTTAGGGAAAGGCAAGGCTTAGGGCACAGGTGACGGTACAGAAACGTGGGAGGGTCAGGCTACGTGCTGACGCACGGGTCAGTGCCAGCGTACGGGCCAGTATTAGGCAACGGCGTAATGTAAGGTGTAGGGCAGGTGGTTGGTTTCCATTCCAGGTTAGGGTTAGGGTTAGGGAATGGCAAATCTTAGGACAAAGGTGAGGGTACGGAAACGTGGGATGGTCGGGCTACGTGCTGACGCACGGTCAGTGCCAGCATACGGGCCAGGTGTAGGCAACGGCGTAGGATAAAGTGTAGGGCTGGTGGTGGATATGCGTTCCGGGCTAGGGTTAGGGTTAGGGAACGGCAAGGCTTAGGGCACAGGTGAGGGTACGGAAACGTGGGAGGGTCAGGCTACGTGCTGACGCACTGGTCAGTGCCAGTGTACGGGTCAGGAGTAGGGTACGGTGTAAGGTATGGTGTAGGGCTGGTGGTGGGTTTCTATTCCGGGCTAGGTTTAGGGTTAGGGAACGGCAAGGCTTAGGGCACAGGTGAGGGTACGGAAACTTGGGAGGGTCTGGCTACGTGCGGACGCATGGATCAGTGCTAGCGTACGGGCCAGGAATAGGGTACGGCGTAAGGTAAGGTGTAGGGCTGGTGGTGGGTTTCCGTTCCGGGCTAGGGTTAGGGTTAGGGAACGGCATGGCTTAGGGCACAGGTGAGGGTACGGAAACGTGAGAGGGTCAGGCTACGTGCTGACGCACGGGTCAGTGCCAGAGTACAGGCCGGGAGTAGGCAACGGCGTAGGGTAAGGTGTAGGGCTGGTGGTGTGTTTCCGTTCCGGGCTAGGGTTAGGTTTAGGGAACGGCTAAGCTTAGGGCGCAGGTGAGGGTACGGAAACGTGGGAGGGTCGGGCTACGTGCTGACGCACGGTTCAGTGCCAGCGTACGGGCCATGAGTAGGCAACGGCGTAGGATAAAATTTAGGGCTGGTGGTGGATTTGCGTTTTGGGCTAGGGTTAGGGTTAGGGAACGGCAAGGCTTAGGGCGCAGGTCAGGGTACGGAAACGCGGGTGGGTAAGGCTACGTGCTGACGCATGGGTCAGTGCCAGCGTACGGGTCAGGAGTAGGGTACGGCGTAATGTAAGGGGTAGGGCTGGTGGTGTGTTTCTATTCCGGGCTAGGGTTAGGGTTAGGGAACGGCAAGGCTTAGGGCAAAGGTGAGGGTACGGAAACTTGGGAGGGTCAGGCTACGTGCTGACGCACTGTTCAGTGCCAGCGTACGGGCCAGGAATAGGGTACGGTGTAAGGTAAGGTGTAGGGCTGGTGGTGGGTTTCTAATCCGGGCTAGGGTTAGCGTTAGGGAACAGCAAGGCTTAGGGCAAAGGTGAGGTTACGGAAACGTGGGAGGGTCAGGCTACGTGCTGACGCACGTTTCAGTGCCAGCCTACGGGCCAGGATTAGGGTACGGCTTAAGGTAAGGTGTAGGGCTGGTGGTGGGTTTCCGTTCCGGGCTAGGGTTAGGGTTAGGGAATGGCAAGTTTTAGGGCACAGGTGAGGGTACGGAAACGTGGGATGGTCGGGCTACGTGCTGACGCATGGGTCAGTGTCAGCGTACGGGCCAGGAGTAGGCAACGGCGTAGGATATTGTGTAGGGCCGGTGATGGATTTGTGTTCCGGGCTAGGGTTAGGGTTAGGGAACGGCAAGGCTTAGGGTACAGGTGAGGGTACGGAAACGTGGGAGGCTGAGGGTACGTGCTGACGCATGGGTCAGTGCCAGCGTACGGGTCAGGAGTAGAGTACGGCGTAAGTTATGGTGTAGGGCTTGTGGTGGGTTTCTATTCCGGGCTAAGGTTAGGGTTAGGGAACGGCAAGGCTTAGGGCACAGGTGAGGGTACGTAAACGTGGGAGGGTCAGGCTACGTGCTGACGCACGGGTCATTGCCAGCGTACGGGTCAGTAGTAGGGTACGGCGTAAGGTATGGTTTAGGGCTGTTGGTGGGTTTCTATTCAGGGCTAGGGTTAGGGTTAGGGAACGGCAAGGCTTAGGGCACAGGTGAGGTTACAGAAACGTGGCTCGGTCAGGCTACGTGCTGACGCATGTGTCAATTCCAGCATACGGGCGAGGAGTAGGCAACGGCGTAAGGTAAGGTGTACGGCTGGTGGTTGGTTTCCTATCCAGGCTAAGGTTAGGGTTAGGGAACGGCAAGGCTTAGGGCACAGGTGATGGTACGGAAACGTGGGAGGGTCAGGCTACGTGCTGACGCACGGTTCAGTGCCAGCGTACGGGCCAGGAACAGGGAACGGCGTAAGGTAAGGTGTAGGGCTGGTGGTGGGTTTCCGTTCCGGGCTAGGGTTAGGGTTAGGGAACGGCAAGGCTTAGGGCACAGGTCAGGGTACAGAAACGCGGGAGGGTAAGGCTACAGGCTGATGCACGGGTCAGTACCAGAGTACAGGCCAGTAGTAGGCAACGGCGTAGGGTAAGGTTTTGCGCTGGTGGTGGGATTCCATTCCGGGCTAGGGTTAGGGTTAGGGAACCGCAGGGCTTAGCGCACAGGTGAGGGTACGGAGACGAGGGAGGGTCAGGCTACGTGCTGACGCACGGGTCAATGCCAGCGTACGGGCCAGGAGTAGGCAACGGCGTAGGATAAAGTGTAGGGCTGGTGGTGGATTTGCGTTCCGGGCTAGGGTTAGGGTTAGGGAACGGCAAGGCTTAGGGCTCAGGTGAGGGAACGGAAACGTGGGAGGGTCAGGCTACGTGCTGACTCACGGTTCAGTGCCAGCGTACGGGCCAGGAATAGGGAACGGCGTAAGTTAAGGTGTAGGGCTGGTGGTGGGTTTCCGTTCCGGGCTAGGGTTAGGGTTAGGGAACGGCAAGGCTTAGGGCACAGGTCAGGGTACGGAAACGCGGGAGGGTAAGGCTACGTGCTGATGCGCAGGTCAGTGCCAGAGTACACGCCAGTAGTAGGCAACGGCGTAGGGTAAGGTTTTGGGCTGGTGGTGGGTTTCCATTCCGGGCTAGTGTTAGGGTTAGGGAACCGCAAGGCTTAGGGCACAGGTGAGGCTACGGAGACGTGGGTGCGTCAGGCTACGTGCTGACGCACGGGTCAATGCCAGCGTACGGGCCAGGAGTAGGCAACGGCGTAAGGTATGGTGTAGGGCTGGTGGTTGGTTTCCGTTCCAGGCTAGGGTTAGGGTTAGGGAACGGCAAGGCTTAGGGCACAGGTGAGGGTACGGAAACGTGGGAGGGTCGGGCTACGTGCTGACGCACGGGTCAGTGCCAGCGTACGGGCCAGGAGTAGGCAACGGCGTAGGATAAAGTGTAGGGCTGGTGGTGGATTTGCGTTCTGGGCTAGGGTTAGGGTTAGGGAACGGCAAGGCTTAGGGCACAGGTCAGGGTACGGAAACGCGGTAGGCTAAGGCTACGTGCTGATGCACGGTTCAGTGCCAGAGTACAGGCCAGGAGTAGGCAACGGCGTAGGGTAAGGTGTAGGGCTGGTGGTGGCTTTCCGTTCCGGGCTAGGGTTAGGGTTAGGGAACGGAAAGGCTTAGGGCACAGGTGAGGGTACGTAAACGTGGGAGGGTCAGACTACGTGCTGACGCACGGGTCAATGCCAGCGTACGGGCGAGGAGTAGGCAACGGCGTAATGTAAGGTTTAGGGCTGGTGGTGGGTTTCCGTTCCGGACTAGGGTTAGGGTTAGGGAACGTCAAGGCTTAGGGCACAGGTCAGGGTACGGAAACGCGGGAGGGTAAGGCTACGTGCTGATGCACGGTTCAGTGCCAGAGTACAGGCCAGGAGTAGGCAACGGCGTAGGGTAAGGTGTAGGGCTGGTGGTGGGTTTCCGCTCCGGGCTAGGGTTAGGGTTAGGTAACGCAAGGCTTAGGGCACAGGTGAGGGTACGTAAACGTGGGAGGGTCAGGCTACGTGCTGACGCACGGGTCAATGCCAGCGTACGGGCGAGGAGTAGGCAACGACGTAAGGTAAGGTGTACGGCTGGTGGTTGGTTTCCGTTCCAGGCTAGGGTTAGGGTTAGGGAATGGCAAGGCTTAGGGCACAGGTGAGGGTACGTAAACGTGGGAGGGTCAGGCTACGTGCTGACGCACGGTTCAGTGCCAGCGTACTGGCCAGGAATAGGGTACGGCGTAAGGTAAGGTGTAGGGCTGGTGGTGGGTTTCTAATCAGGGCTAGGGTTAGGGTTAGGGAACGGCAAGTCTTAGGGCAAAGGAGAGGATACGGAAACGTGGGAGGGTCAGGCTACGTGCTGACGCACGTTTCAGTGCCTGCGTACGGGCCAGGAATAGGGTACGGCGTAAGGTAAGGTGTACGGCTGGTGGTGGGTTTCCGTTCCGGTCTAGGGTTAGGGTTAGGGAATGGCAAGGCTTAGGGCACAGGTGAGGTTACAGAAACGTGGGACGGTCAGGCTACGTGCTGACGCACGTGTCAGTGCCAGCGTACGGGCCAGGGGTAGGCAATGGCGTAAGGTAAGATGTAGGGCTGGTGGTTGGTTTCCGTTCCAGGCTAGGGTTAGGGTAAGGGAACGGCAAGGCTTAGGGCACAGGTGAGAGTACCGAAACGTGGGAGGGTCAGGCTACATGCTGACGCATGTTTCAGTGCCAGCGTATGGGCCAGGAATAAGTTACGGCGTAAGGTAAGGTGTAGGGCTGGTGGTGGGTTTCCGTTCGGGGCTAGGGTTAGGGTTAGGGAACGGCAAGGCTTAGGGCACAGGTGAGGGTACGGAAAGGTGGGAGGGTCAGGCTACGTGCTGACACACGGGTCAGTGCCAGCGTACGGGTCAGTAGCAGCGTACGGCGTAAGGTATGGTTTAGGGCTGGTGGTGGGTTACTATTCCGGGCTAGGGTTAGGGTTAGGGAATGGCAAGGCTTAGGGCACAGGTGAGGGTACGGAAACGTGGGAGGGTCAGGCTACGTGCTGACGCACGGGTCAGTGCCAGCGTACGGGCCAGGAATAGGCAACGGCGTAAGGTAAGGTGTAGGGCTGGTGGTTGGTTTCCGTTCCTGGCTAGGGTTAGGGTTAGGGAACGGCAAGGCATAGGGCACAGGTGAGGGTACGGAAACGTGGGAGGGTCGGGCTACGTGCTGACGCACGGGTCAGTGCCAGCGTACGGGCCAGGAGTAGGCAACGGCGTAGGATAAAGTGTAAGGCTGGTGGTGGATTTGCGTTCTGGGCTAGGGTTAGGGTTAGGGAACGGCAAGGCTTAGGGCACATGTCAGGGAACGGAAACTCGGGAGGGTAAGGCTACGTGCTGATGCACGGTTCAGTGCAGAGTACAGGCCAGGAATAGGCAACGGCGTAGGGTAAGGTGTAGGGCTGGTGGTGGGTTTCCGTTCCAGGCTAGGGTTAGTGTTAGGGAACGGCAAGGCTTAGGGCACAGGTGAGGGTACGTAAACGTGGGAGGGTCGGGCTACGTGCTGACGCACTGGTCAGTGCCAGCGTACGGGCCAGGAGTAGGCAACTGCGTAGGATAAAGTGTAGGGCTGGTGGTGGATTTGCGTTCCTGGCTAGGGTTAGGGTTAGGGAACGGCAAGGCTTAGGGCACAGGTGAGGGAACGGAAACGTGGGAGGGTCAGGCTACGTGCTGACACACGGTTCAGTGCCAGTGTACGGGCCAGGAATAGGGAACGGCGTAAGTTAAGGTGTAGGGCTGGTGGTGGGTTTCCGTTCCGGGCTAGGGTTAGGGTTAGGGAACGTCAAGGCTTAGGGCACAGGTGAGGGTACGGAAACGTTGGAGGCTCAGACTACGTGCTGACGCATGGTTCAGTGCCAGCGTACGGGTCAGGAGTAGGGTACGGCGTAATGTAAGGTGTAGGGCTGGTGGTGGGTTTCTATTCCGGGCTAGGGTTAGGGTTATGGAACGGCTAGGCTTAGGGCACAGGTGAGGGTACGGAAACTTGGGAGGCTCAGGCTACACGCTGACGCAATGTTCAGTGCCAGCGTACGGGCCAGGAATAGGGTACGGCGTAAGGTAAGGTGTAGGGATGGTGGTGGGTTTCTAATCCGGGCTAGGGTTAGGGTTAAGGAACGGCAAGTCTTAGGGCAAAGGAGAGGGTACGGAAACGTGGGAGGGTCAGGCTACATGCTGACGCACGGTTCAGTGCTAGCGTACGAGCCACGAATAGGGTACGGCGTAAGGTAAGGTGTACGGCTGGTGGTGGGTTTCCGTTCCGGGCTAGGGTTAGGGTTAGGGAACGGCAAGGCTTAGGGCACAGGTGAGGTTACAGAAACGTGGGACGGTCAGGCTACGTGCTGACGCATGTGTCAATGCCAGCATACGGGCGAGGAGTAGGCAACGGCGTAAGGTAAGGTGTACGGCTGGTGGTTGGTTTCCGTTCCAGGCTAGGGTTAGGGTTAGGGAACGGCAAGGCTTAGGGCACAGGTGATGGTACGGAAACGTGGGAGGGTCAGGCTACGTGCTGACGCACGGTTCAGTGCCAGCGTACGGGCCAGGAATAGGGAACGGCGTAAGTTAAGGTGTTGGGCTGGTGGTGGGTTTCCGTTCCGGGCTAGGGTTAGGTTTAGGGAACAGCAAGGCTTAGGGCACAGGTGAGGGTACGTAAACGTGGGAGGGTCAGGCTACGTGCTGACGCACGGGTCAATGCCAGCGTACGGGCGAGTAGTAGGCAACGGCGTAAGGTAAAGTGTACGGCAGGTGGTTGTTTTCCGTTCCAGGCTAGGGTTAGGGTTAGGGAACGGCAAGGCTTAGGGCACAGGTGAGGGTACGGAAACGTGGGAGGGTCGGGCTACGTGCTGACGCACTGGTCAGTGCCAGCGTACGGGCCAGGAGTAGGCAACGGCGTAGGATATAGTGTAGGGCTGGTGGTGGATTTGCGTTCCTGGCTAGGGTTAGGGTTAGGGAACGGCAAGGCTTAGGGCACAGGTGAGGGAACGGAAACGTGGGAGGGTCAGGCTACGTGCTGACACATTGTTCAGTGCCAGCGTACGGGCCAGGAATAGGGAACTGCGTAAGTTAAGGTGTACGGCTGGTGGTGGGTTTCCGTTCCGGGCTAGGGTTAGGGTTAGGGAACGTCAAGGCTTAGGGCACAGGTGAGGTTACGGAAACGTTGGAGGCTCAGACTACGTGCTGACGCATGGTTCAGTGCCAGCGTACGGGTCAGGAGTAGGATACGGCGTAAGGTAAGGTGTAGGGCTCTTTGTGGGTTTCTATTCCGGGCTAGGGTTAGGGTTAGGGAAAGGCAAGTCTTAGGGCACAGGTGAGGTTACGGAAACGTGGGAGGGTCAGGCTACATGCTGACGCACGGTTCAGTGCCAGCGTACGGGCCAGGAATAGGTTACGGCGTAAGGTAAGGTGTAGGGCTGGTGGTGGGTTTCCGTTCCGGTCTAGGGTTATGGTTAGGGAACGGCAAGGCTTAGGGCACAGGTGAGGGTACGGAAACTTGGGAGGGTCAGGCTACATGCTGACGCACTGTTCAGTGCCAGCGTACGGGCCAGGAATAGGGTACGGCGTAAGGTAAGGTGTAGGGCTGGTGGTAGGTTTCTAATCCGGGCTAGGGTTAGGGTTAGGGAACGGCAAGTCTTAGGGCAAAGGAGAGGGTACGGAAACGTGGGAGGGTCAGGCTACGTGCTGACGCATGGTTCAGTGCCAGCGTACGGGCCAGGAATAGGGTACGGCGTAAGGTAAGGTGTACGGCTGGTGGTGGGTTTCCGTTCTGGGCTAGGGTTAGGGTTAGGGAACGGCAAGGCTTAGGGCACAGGTGAGGTTACAGATACGTGGGACTGTCAGGCTACGTGCTGACGCACGTGTCACTGCCAGCGTTCGGGCCAGTTGCAGCGTACGGCGTAAGGTATGGTGTAGGGCTGGTGGTGGGTTACTATTCCGGGCTACGGTTAGGGTTAGGGAATGGCAAGGCTTAGGGCACAGGTGAGGGTACGGAAACGTGGGAGCGTCAGGCTACGTGCTGACGCACGTGTCAGTGCCAGCGTACGGGCCAGTAGTAGGCAACAGCGTAAGGTAAGGTGTAGGGCTGGTGGTTGGTTTCCGTTCCAGGCTAGGGTTAGGGTTAGGGAACGGCAAGGCTTAGGGCACAGGTGAGGGTACGGAAACGTGGGAGGGTCGGGCTACGTGCTGACGCACGGGTCAGTGCCAGCGTACGGGCCAGGAGTAGGCAACGGCGTAGGATAAAGTGTAGGGCTGGTGGTGGATTTGCGTTCTGGGCTAGGGTTAGGGTTAGGGAACCGCAAGTCTTAGGGCACAGGTCAGGGTACAGAAACGCGGGAGGGTAAGGCTATGTGCTGATGCACGGTTCAGTGCCAGAGTACAGGCCAGGAGTAGGCAACGGCGTAGGGTAAGGTGTAGGGCTGGTGGTGGGTTTCCGTTCCGGGCTAGGGTTAGGGTTAGGGAACGGCAAGGCTTAGGGCACAGGTGAGGGTACGTAAACGTGGGAGTGTCAGGCTACGTGCTGACGCACGGGTCAATGCCAGCGTACGGGCGAGGAGTAGGCAACGGCGTAAGGTTATGTTTAGGGCTGGTGGTGGGTTTCCGTTCCGGACTAGGGTTAGGGTTAGGGAACGGCAAGGCTTAGGGCACAGGTCAGGGTACGGAAACGCGTGAGGGTAAGGCTACGTGCTGATGCACGGTTCAGTGCCAGAGTACAGGCCAGGATAGGCAACGGCGTAGGGTAAGGTGTAGGGCTGGTGGTGGGTTTCCGTTCAGGGCTAGGGTTAGGGTTAGGGAACGGCAAGGCTTAGGGCACAGGTGAGGGTACGGAAACGTGGGAGGGTCAGGCTACGTGCTGACGCACGGTTCAGTGCCAGCGTACGGGCCAGGAATAGGGTACGGCGTAAGGTAAGGTGTAGGGCTGGTGGTTGGTTTCTAATCCGGGCTAGGGTTAGGGTTAGGGAACGGCAAGTCTTAGGGCAAAGGAGAGGGTACGGAAACGTGGGAGGGTCAGGCTACGTGCTGACGCACGGTTCAGTGCCAGCGTACGGGCCAGGAATATGGTACGGCGTAAGGTAAGGTGTACGGCTGGTGGAGGGTTTCCGTTCCGGGCTAGGGTTAGGGTTAGGGAACGGCAAGGCTTAGGGCACAGGTGAAGTTACAGAAACGTGGGATGGTCAGGCTACGTGCTGACGCACGTGTCAGTGCCAGCGTACGGGCCAGGGGTAGGCAACGGCGTAAGGTAAGATGTAGGGCTGGTGGTTGGTTTCCGTTCCAGGCTAGGGTTAGGGTAAGGGAACGGCAAGGCTTAGGGCACAGGTGAGTGTACTGAAACGTGGGAGGGTCAGGCTACGTGCTGACGCATGTGTCAGTGCCAGCGTACGGACCAGGAGTAGGGTACGGCGTAAGGTAAAGTGTAGCACTTGTGGTTGATTTCCTTTCCAATCTAGGTTTAGGGTTAGGGAACGTCAAGGCTTAGGGCACAGGTGAGGGTACGGAAACTTGGGAGTGTCAGGCTACATGCTGACCTAATGTTCAGTGCCAGCGTACGGGCCAGGAGTAGGCAACGGCGTAAGGTAAGGTGTAGGGCTGTTGGTTGGTTTCTCTTCCAGTCTAGGGTTAGGGTTAGGGAACGGCAAGGCTTAGGGCACAGGTGAGGGTACGGAAACGTTGGAGGGTCGGGCTACGTGCTGATGCACGGGTCAGTGCCAGCGTATGGGCCAGGAGTAGGCAACGGCATAGGATAAAGTGTAGGGCTGGTGGTGGATTTGCGTTCCGGGCTAGGGTTAGGGTTAGGGAACGGCAAGGCTTAGGGCTCAGGTGAGGGAACGGAAACGTGGGAGGGTCAGGCTACGTGCTGACGCACGTTTTAGTGCCAGCGTACGGGCCAGGAATAGGGAACGGCGTAAGTTAAGGTGTAGGGCTGGTGGTGGGTTTCCGTTCCGGGCTAGGGTTAGGGTTAGGGAACGGCAAGGCTTAGGGCACAGGTCAGGGTACGGAAACGCGGGAGGGTAAGGCTACGTGCTGATGCGCAGGTCAGTGCCAGAGTACACGCCAGTAGTAGGCAACGGCGTAGGGTAAGGTTTTGGGCTGGTGGTGGGTTTCCATTCCGGGCTAGGGTTAGGGTTAGGGAAAGGCAAGGCTTAGGGCACAGGTGAGGTTACGGAAACGTGGGAGGGTCAGGCTACATGCTGACGCACGGTTCAGTGCCAGCGTACGGGCCAGGAATAGGTTACGGCGTAAGGTAAGGTGTAGGGCTGGTAGTGGTTTTCCGTTCCGGGCTAGGGTTATGGTTAGGGAACGGCAAGGCTTAGGGCACAGGTGAGGGTACTGAAACGTGGGAGGGTCAGGCTACGTGCTGACGCATGGGTCAGTGCCAGCGTACGTGCCAGGAGTAGGGTACGGCGTAAGGTAAAGTGTAGCGCTTGTGGTTGATTTCCTTTCCAGGCTAGGTTTAGGGTTAGGGAACGGCAAGGCTTAGGGCACAGGTGAGGGTACGGAAACGTGAGAGGGACGGGCTACGTGCTGACGCACGGGTCAGTGCCAGCGTACGGAACAGGAGTAGGCAACGGCATAGGATACAGTGTAGGGCTGGTGGTGGATTTGCGTTCAGGGCTAGGGTTAGGGTTAGGGAACGGCAAGGCTTAGGCTACAGGTGAGGGTATGGAAACTTGGGAGGGTCAGGCTACATGCTGACGCAATGTTCAGTGCCAGCGTACGGGCCAGGAATAGGGTACGGCGTAAGGTAAGGTGTACGGCTGGTGGTGGGTTTCCGTTCCGGGCTAGGGTTAGGGTTAGGGAATGGCAAGGTTTAGGGCACAGGTGACGTTACAGAAACGTGGGACGGTCAGGCTACGTGCTGACACATGTGTCAATGCCAGCATACGGGCGAGGAGTAGGCAACGGCGTAAGGTAATGTGTACGGCTGGTGGTTGGTTTCCGTTCCAGGCTAAGGTTAGGGTTAGGGAACGGCAAGGCTTAGGGCACAGGTGATGGTACGGAAACGTGGGAGCGTCAGGCTACGTGCTGACGCACGGTTCAGTGCCAGCGTATGGGCCAGGAATAGGGAACGGCGTAAGGCATGTTGTAGGGCTGGTGGTGGGTTTCCGTTCCGGGCTAGAGTTAGGGTTAGGGAACGGCAAGGCTTAGGGCACACGTCAGGGTACGGAAACGCGGGAGGGTAAGGCTACGTGCTGATGCACGGGTCAGTACCAGAGTACAGGCCAGTAGTAGGCAACTGCGTAGGGTAAGGTTTTGGGCTGGTGGTGGGATTCCATTCCGGGCTAGGGTTAGGGTTAGGGAACCGCAGGGCTTAGGGCACAGGTGAGGGTACGGAGACGAGGGAGGGTCTGGCTACGTGCTGACGCACGGGTCAATGCCAGCATACGGGCCAGGAGTAGGCAACGGCGTAAGGTAAGGTGTAGGGCTGGTGGTTGGTTTCTGTTCCAGGCTAGGGTTAGGGTTAGGGAACGGCAAGGCTTAGGGCACAGTTGAGAGTACGGAAACGTTGGAGGGTCGGGCTACGTGCTGATGCACGGGTCAGTGCCAGCGTACGGGTCAGAAGTAGGGTACGGCGTAATGTAAGGTGTAGGGCTGGTGGTGGGTTTCTATTCCGGGCTAGGGTTAGGGTTAGGGAACTGCAAGGCTTAGGGCACAGGTGAGGGTACGGAAACTTGGGAGGGTCAGGCTACATGCTGACGCACTGTTCAGTGCCAGCGTACGGGCCAGGAATAGGGTACGGCGTAAGGTAAGGTGTAGGGCTGGTGGTAGGTATCTAATCCGGGCTAGGGTTAGGGTTAGGGAACGGCAAGTCTTAGGGCAAAGGAGAGGGTACGGAAACGTGGGAGGGTCAGGCTACGTGCTGACGCATGGTTCAGTGCCAGCGTACGGGCCAGGAATAGGGTACGGCGTAAGGTAAGGTGTACGGCTGGTGGTGGGTTTCCGTTCCGGGCTAGGGTTAGGGTTAGGGAACGGCAAGGCTTAGGGCACAGGTGAGGTTACAGATACGTGGGACTGTCAGGCTACGTGCTGACGCACGTGTCAGTGCCAGCGTACGGGCCAGTTGCAGCGTACGGCGTAAGGTATGGTGTAGGGCTGGTGGTGGGTTACTATTCCGGGCTACGGTTAGGGTTAGGGAATGGCAAGGCTTAGGGCACAGGTGAGGGTACGGAAACGTGGGAGCGTCAGGCTACGTGCTGACGCACGTGTCAGTGCCAGCGTACGGGCCAGTAGTAGGCAACAGCGTAAGGTAAGGTGTAGGGCTGGTGGTTGGTTTCCGTTCCAGGCTAGGGTTAGGGTTAGGGAACGGCAAGGCTTAGGGCACAGGTGAGGGTACGGAAACGTGGGAGGGTCGGGCTACGTGCTGACGCACGGGTCAGTGCCAGCGTACGGGCCAGGAGTAGGCAACGGCGTAGGATAAAGTGTAGGGCTGGTGGTGGATTTGCGTTCTGGGCTAGGGTTAGGGTTAGGGAACCACAAGGCTTAGGGCACAGGTCAGGGTACAGAAACGCGGGAGGGTAAGGCTATGTGCTGATGCACGGTTCAGTGCCAGAGTACAGGCCAGGAGTAGGCAACGGCGTAGGGTAAGGTGTAGGGCTGGTGGTGGGTTTCCGTTCCTGGCTAGGGTTAGGGTTAGGGAACGGCAAGGCTTAGGGCACAGGTGAGGGTACGTAAACGTGGGAGTGTCAGGCTACGTGCTGACGCACGGGTCAATGCCAGCGTACGGGCGAGGAGTAGGCAACGGCGTAAGGTTATGTTTAGGGCTGGTGGTGGGTTTCCGTTCCGGACTAGGGTTAGGGTTAGGGAACGGCAAGGCTTAGGGCACAGGTCAGGGTACGGAAAAGCGTGAGGGTAAGGCTACGTGCTGATGCACGGTTCAGTGCCAGAGTACAGGCCAGGATAGGCAACGGCGTAGGGTAAGGTGTAGGGCTGGTGGTGGGTTTCCGTTCAGGGCTAGGGTTAGGGTTAGGGAACGGCAAGGCTTAGGGCACAGGTGAGGGTACGGAAACGTGGGAGGGTCAGGCTACGTGCTGACGCACGGTTCAGTGCCAGCGTACGGGCCAGGAATAGGGTACGGCGTAAGGTAAGGTGTAGGGCTGGTGGTGGGTTTCTAATCCGGGCTAGGGTTAGGGTTAGGGAACGGCAAGTCTTAGGGCAAAGGAGAGGGTACGGAAACGTGGGAGGGTCAGGCTACGTGCTGACGCACGGTTCAGTGCCAGCGTACGGGCCAGGAATATGGTACGGCGTAAGGTAAGGTGTACGGCTGGTGGTTGGTTTCCGTTCCAGGCTAGGGTTAGGGTAAGGGAACGGCAAGGCTTAGGGCACAGGTGAGGGTACCGAGACGTGGGAGTGTCAGGCTACATGCTGACGCACGGTTCAGAGCCAGCGTATGGGCCAGGAATAAGTTACGGCGTAAGGTAAGGTGTAGGGCTGGTGGTGGGTTTCCGTTCCGGTCTAGGGTTATGGTTAGGGAACGGCAAGGATTAGGGCACAGGTGAGTGTACTGAAACGTGGGAGGGTCAGGCTACGTGCTGACGCATGGGTCAGTGCCAGCGTACGGACCAGGAGTAGGGTACGGCGTAAGGTAAAGTGTAGCGCTTGTGGTTGATTTCCTTTCCAATCTAGGTTTAGGGTTAGGGAACGGCAAGGCTTAGGGCACAGGTGAGGGTACGGAAACTTGGGAGTGTCAGGCTACATGATGACGCAATGTTCAGTGCCAGCGTACGGGCCAGGAGTAGGCAACGGCGTAAGGTAAGGTGTAGGGCTGGTGGTGGGTTTCCGTTCCGGGCTAGGGTTAGGGTTAGGGAACGGCAAGGCTTAGGGCACAGGTGACGTTACAGAAACGTGGGACGGTCAGGCTACGTGCTGACACATGTGTCAATGCCAGCATACGGGCGAGGAGTAGGCAACGGCGTAAGGTAATGTGTACGGCTGGTGGTTGGTTTCCGTTCCAGGCTAAGGTTAGGGTTAGGGAACGGCAAGGCTTAGGGCACAGGTGATGGTACGGAAACGTGGGAGGGTCAGGCTACATGCTGACGCACGGTTCAGTGCCAGCGTACGGGCCAGGAATAGGGAACGGCGTAAGGTATGTTGTAGGGCTGGTGGTGGGTTTCCGTTCCGGGCTAGGGTTAGGGTTAGGGAACGGCAAGGCTTAGGGCACACGTCAGGGTATGGAAACGCGGGAGGGTAAGGCTACGTGCTGATGCACGGGTCAGTACCAGAGTACAGGCCAGTAGTAGGCAACGGCGTAGGGTAAGGTTTTGGGCTGGTGGTGGGATTCCATTCCGGGCTAGGGTTAGGGTTAGGGAACCGCAGGGCTTAGGGCACAGGTGAGTGTACTGAAACGTGGGAGGGTCAGGCTACGTGCTGACGCATGGGTCAGTGCCAGCGTACGGACCAGGAGTAGGGTACGGCGTAAGGTAAAGTGTAGCGCTTGTGGTTGATTTCCTTTCCAATCTAGGTTTAGGGTTAGGGAACGGCAAGGCTTAGGGCACAGGTGAGGGTACGGAAACTTGGGAGTGTCAGGCTACATGCTGACGCAATGTTCAGTGCCAGCGTACGGGCCAGGAGTAGGCAACGGCGTAAGGTAAGGTGTAGGGCTGGTGGTTGGTTTCTGTTCCAGTCTAGGGTTAGGGTTAGGGAACGGCAAGGCTTAGGGCACAGGTGAGGGTACGGAAACGTTGGAGGGTCGGGCTACGTGCTGATGCACAGGTCAGTGCCAGCGTATGGGCCAGGAGTAGGCAACGGCATAGGATAAAGTGTAGGGCTGGTGGTGGATTTGCGTTCCGGGCTAGGGTTAGGGTTAGGGAACGGCAAGGCTTAGGGCTCAGGTGAGGGAACGGAAACGTGGGAGGGTCAGGCTACGTGCTGACGCACGGTTCAGTGCCAGCGTACGGGCCAGGAATAGGGAACGGCGTAAGTTAAGGTGTAGGGCTGGTGGTGGGTTTCCGTTCCGGGCTAGGGTTAGGGTTAGGGAACGGCAAGGCTTAGGGCACAGGTCAGGGTACGGAAACGCGGGAGGGTAAGGCTACGTGCTGATGCGCAGGTCAGTGCCAGAGTACACGCCAGTAGTAGGCAACGGCGTAGGGTAAGGTTTTGGGCTGGTGGTGGGTTTCCATTCCGGGCTAGGGTTAGGGTTAGGGAACGGCAAGGCTTAGGGCACAGGTGAGGTTACGGAAACGTGGGAGGGTCAGGCTACATGCTGACGCACGGTTCAGTGCCAGCGTACGGGCCAGGAATAGGTTACGGCGTAAGGTAAGGTGTAGGGCTGGTGGTGGTTTTCCGTTCCGGGCTAGGGTTATGGTTAGGGAACGGCAAGGCTTAGGGCACAGGTGAGGGTACTGAAACGTGGGAGGGTCAGGCTACGTGCTGACGCATGGGTCAGTGCCAGCGTAGGTGCCAGGAGTAGGGTACGGCGTAAGGTTAAGTGTAGGGCTTGTGGTTGATTTCCTTTCCAGGCTAGGTTTAGGGTTAGGGAACGGCAAGGCTTAGGGCACAGGTGAGGGTACGGAAACGTGAGAGGGACGGGCTACGTGCTGACGCACGGGTCAGTGCCAGCGTACGGAACAGGAGTAGGCAACGGCATAGGATACAGTGTAGGGCTGGTGGTGGATTTGCGTTCAGGGCTAGGGTTAGGGTTAGGGAACGGCAAGGCTTAGGGCACAGGTGAGGGTATGGAAACTTGGGAGGGTCAGGCTACATGCTGACGCAATGTTCAGTGCCAGCGTACGGGCCAGGAATAGGGTACGGCGTAAGGTAAGGTGTACGGCTGGTGGTGGGTTTCCGTTCCGGGCTAGGGTTAGGGTTAGGGAACGGCAAGGCTTAGGGCACAGGTGACGTTACAGAAACGTGGGACGGTCAGGCTACGTGCTGACACATGTGTCAATGCCAGCATACGGGCGAAGAGTAGGCAACGGCGTAAGGTAATGTGTACGGCTGGTGGTTGGTTTCCGTTCCAGTCTAAGGTTAGGGTTAGGGAACGGCAAGGCTTAGGGCACAGGTGAGGTTACAGATACGTGGGACTGTCAGGCTACGTGCTGACGCACGTGTCAGTGCCAGCGTACGGGCCAGTTGCAGCGTACGGCGTAAGGTATGGTGTAGGGCTGGTGGTGGGTTACTATTCCGGGCTACGGTTAGGGTTAGGGAATGGCAAGGCTTAGGGCACAGGTGAGAGTACGGAAACGTGGGAGCGTCAGGCTACGTGCTGACGCACGTGTCAGTGCCAGCGTACGGGCCAGTAGTAGGCAACAGCGTAAGGTAAGGTGTAGGGCTGGTGGTTGGTTTCCGTTCCAGGCTAGGGTTAGGGTTAGGGAACGGCAAGGCTTAGGGCACAGGTGAGGGCACGGAAACGTGGGAGGGTCGGGCTACGTGCTGACGCACGGGTCAGTGCCAGCGTACGGGCCAGGAGTAGGCAACGGCGTAGGATAAAGTGTAGGGCTGGTAGTGGATTTGCGTTCTGGGCTAGGGTTAGGGTTAGGGAACCGCAAGGCTTATGGCACAGGTCATGGTACCGAAACGCGGGAGGGTAAGGCTATGTGCTGATGCACGGTTCAGTGCCAGAGTACAGGCCAGGAGTAGGCAACGGCGTAGGGTAAGGTGTAGGGCTGGTGGTGGGTTTCCGTTCCGGGCTAGGGTTAGGGTTAGGGAACGGCAAGGCTTAGGGCACAGGTGAGGGTACGTAAACGTGGGAGTGTCAGGCTACGTGCTGACGCACGGGTCAATGCCAGCGTACGGGCGAGGAGTAGGCAACGGCGTAAGGTTATGTTTAGGGCTGGTGGTGGGTTTCCGTTCCGGACTAGGGTTAGGGTTAGGGAACGGCAAGGCTTAGGGCACAGGTCAGGGTACGGAAAAGCGTGAGGGTAAGGCTACGTGCTGATGCAAGGTTCAGTGCCAGAGTACAGGCCAGGATAGGCAACGGCGTAGGGTAAGGTGTAGGGCTGGTGGTGGGTTTCCGTTCAGGGCTAGGGTTAGGGTTAGGGAACGGCAAGGCTTAGGGCACAGGTGAGGGTACGGAAACGTGGGAGGGTCAGGCTACGTGCTGACGCACGGTTCAGTGCCAGCGTACGGGCCAGGAATAGGGTACGGCGTAAGGTAAGGTGTAGGGCTGGTGGTGGGTTTCTAATCCGGGCTAGGGTTAGGGTTAGGGAACGGCAAGTCTTAGGGCAAAGGAGAGGGTACGGAAACGTGGGAGGGTCAGGCTATGTGCTGACGCACGGTTCAGTGCCAGCGTACGGGCCAGGAATATGGTACGGCGTAAGGTAAGGTGTACGGCTGGTGGTGGGTTTCCGTTCCGGGCTAGGGTTAGGGTTAGGGAACGGCAAGGCTTAGGGCACAGGTGAAGTTACAGAAACGTGGGATGGTCAGGCTACGTGCTGACGCACGTGTCAGTGCCAGCGTACGGGCCAGGGGTAGGCAACGGCGTAAGGTAAGATGTAGGGCTGGTGGTTGGTTTCCGTTCCAGGCTAGGGTTAGGGTAAGGGAACGGCAAGGCTTAGGGCACAGGTGAGGGTACCGAAACGTGGGAGGGTCAGGCTACATGCTGACGCACGGTTCAGAGCCAGCGTATGGGCCAGGAATAAGTTACGGCGTAAGGTAAGGTGTAGGGCTGGTGGTGGGTTTCCGTTCGGGGCTAGGGTTAGGGTTAGGGAACGGCAAGGCTTAGGGCACAGGTGAGGGTACGGAAACGTGGGAGGGTCAGGCTACGTGCTGACGCACGGGTCAGTGCCAGCGTGCGGGTCAGTAGCAGCGTACGGCGTAAGGTATGGTGTAGGGCTGGTGGTGGGTTACTATTCCGGGCTAGGGTTAGTGTTAGGGAATTGCAAGGCTTAGGGCACAGGTGAGGGTACGGAAACGTGGGAGGGTCAGGCTATGTGCTGACGCACGGGTCAGTGCCAGCGTACGGGCCAGGAGTAGGCAACGGCGTAAGGTAAGGTGTAGGGCTGGTGGTTGGTTTCCGTTCCAGGCTAGGGTTAGGGTTAGGGAACGGCAAGGCTTAGGGCACAGGTGAGGGTACGGAAACGTGGGAGGGTCGGGCTACGTGATGACGCACGGGTCAGTGCATGCGTACGGGCCAGGAGTAGGCAACGGCGTAGGATAAAGTTTAGGGCTGGTGGTGGTTTTGCGTTCTGGGCTAGGGTTAGGGTTAGGGAACGGCAAGGCTTAGGGCACAGGTCATGGAACGGAAACGCGGGAGGGTAAGGCTACGTGCTGATGCACGGTTCAGTGCCAGAGTACAGGCCAGGAGTAGTCAACGGCGTAGGGTAAGGTGTAGGGCTGGTGGTGGTTTTCCGTTCCGGGCTAGGGTTAGGGTTAGGGAACGGCAAGGCTTAGGGCACAGGTGAGGGTACGGAAACGTGAGAGGGACGGGCTACGTGCTGACGCACGGGTCAGTGGCAGCGTACGGAACAGGAGTAGGCAACGGCATAGGATACAGTGTAGGGCTGGTGGTGGATTTGCGTTCAGGGCTAGGGTTAGGGTTAGGGAACGGCAAGGCTTAGGGCACAGGTGTGGGTATGGAAACGTGGGAGGGTCAGGCTACGTGCTGACGCACGGGTCAGTGCCAGCGTACGGGTCAGGAGTAGGGTACGGCGTAATGTAAGGTGTAGTGCTGGTGGTGGGTTTCTATTCCGGGCTAGGGTTAGGGTTAGGGAACGGCAAGGCTTAGGGCACAGGTGAGGGTACGGAAACTTGGGAGGGTCAGGCTACATGCTGACGCAATGTTCAGTGCCAGCGTACGGGCCAGGAATAGGGTACGGCGTAAGGTAAGGTGTACGGCTGGTGGTGGGTTTCCGTTCCGGGTTAGGGTTAGGGTTAGGGAACGGCAAGGCTTAGGGCACAGGTGAGGTTACAGAAACGTGGCACGGTCAGGCTACGTGCTGACGCATGTGTCAATTCCAGCATACGGGCGAGGAGTAGGCAACGGCGTAAGGTAAGGTGTACGGCTGGTGGTTGGTTTCCTATCAAGGCTAAGGTTAGGGTTAGGGAACGGCAAGGCTTAGGGCACAGGTGATGGTACGGAAACGTGGGAGGGTCAGGCTACGTGCTGACGCACGGTTCAGTGCCAGCGTACGGGCCAGGAATAGGGTACGGCGTAAGGTAAGGTGTAGGGCTGGTGGTGGGTTTCCGTTCCGGGCTAGGGTTAGGGTTAGGGAACGGCAAGGCTTAGGGCACAGGTCAGGGTACGGAAACGCGGGAGGGTAAGGCTACAGGCTGATGCACGGGTCAGTACCAGAGTACAGGCCAGTAGTAGGCAACGGCGTAGGGTAAGGTTTTGCGCTGGTGGTGGGATTCCATTCCGGGCTAGGGTTAGGGTTAGGGAACCGCAGGGCTTAGCGCACAGGTGAGGGTACGGAGACGAGGGAGGTTCAGGCTACGTGCTGACGCATGGGTCAATGCCAGCGTACGGGCCAGGAGTAGGCAACGGCGTAGGATAAAGTGTAGGGCTGGTGGTGGATTTGCGTTCCGGGCTAGGGTTAGGGTTAGGGAACGGCAAGGCTTAGGGCTCAGGTGAGGTAACGGAAACGTGGGAGGGTCAGGCTACGTGCTGACGCACGGTTCAGTGCCAGCGTACGGGCCAGGAATAGGGAACGGCGTAAGTTAAGGTGTAGGGCTGGTGGTGGGTTTCGGTTCCGGGCTAGGGTTAGGGTTAGGGAACGGCAAGGCTTAGGGCACAGGTCAGGGTACGGAAACGCGGGAGGGTAAGGCTACGTGCTGATGCGCAGGTCAGTGCCAGAGTACACGCCAGTAGTAGGCAACGGCGTAGGGTAAGGTTTTGGGCTGGTGGTGGGTTTCCATTCCGGGCTAGTGTTAGGGTTAGGGAACCGCAAGGCTTAGGGCACAGGTGAGGGTACGGAGACGTGGGTGCGTCAGGCTACGTGCTGACGCACGGGTCAATGCCAGCGTACGGGCCAGGAGTAGGCAACGGCGTAAGGTATGGTGTAGGGCTGGTGGTTGGTTTCCGTTCCAGGCTAGGGTTAGGGTTAGGGAACGGCAAGGCTTAGGGCACAGGTGAGGGTACGGAAACGTGGGAGGGTCGGGCTACGTGCTGACGCACGGGTCAGTGCCAGCGTACGGGCCAGGAGTAGGCAACGGCGTAGGATAAAGTGTAGGGCTGGTGGTGGATTTGCGTTCTGGGCTAGGGTTAGGGTTAGGGAACGGCAAGGCTTAGGGCACAGGTCAGGGTACGGAAACGCGGTAGGCTAAGGCTACGTGCTGATGCACGGTTCAGTGCCAGAGTACAGGCCAGGAGTAGGCAACGGCGTAGGGTAAGGTGTAGGGCTGGCGGTGGCTTTCCGTTCCGGGCTAGGGTTAGGCTTAGGGAACGGAAAGGCTTAGGGCACAGGTGAGGGTACGTAAACATGGGAGGGTCAGACTACGTGCTGACGCACGGGTCAATGCCAGCGTACGGGCGAGGAGTAGGCAACGGCATAAGGTAAGGTTTAGGGCTGGTGGTGGGTTTCCGTTCCGGACTAGGGTTAGGGTTAGGGAATGGCAAGGCTTAGGGCACAGGTGAGGGTACGTAAACGTGGGAGGGTCAGGCTACGTGCTGACGCACGGTTCAGTTCCAGCGTACTGGCCAGGAATAGGGTACGGCGTAAGGTAAGGTGTAAGGCTGGTGGTGGGTTTCTAATCAGGGCTAGGGTTAGGGTTAGGGAACGGCAAGTCTTAGGGCAAAGGAGAGGATACGGAAACGTGGGAGGGTCAGGCTACGTGCTGACGCACGTTTCAGTGCCTGCGTACGGGCCAGGAATAGGGTACGGCGTAAGGTAAGGTTTACGGCTGGTGGTGGGTTTCCGTTCCGGTCTAGGGTTAGGGTTTGGGAACGTCAAGGCTTAGGGCACAGGTGAGGTTACAGAAACGTGGGACGGTCAGGCTACGTGCTGACGCACGTGTCAGTGCCAGCGTACGGGCCAGGGGTAGGCAATGGCGTAAGGTAAGATGTAGGGCTGGTGGTTGGTTTCCGTTCCAGGCTAGGGTTAGGGTAAGGGAACGGCAAGGCTTAGGGCACAGGTGAGAGTACCGAAACGTGGGAGGGTCAGGCTACATGCTGACGCATGTTTCAGTGCCAGCGTATGGGCCAGGAATAAGTTACGGCGTAAGGTAAGGTGTAGGGCTGGTGGTGGGTTTCCGTTCGGGGCTAGGGTTAGGGTTAGGGAACGGCAAGGCTTAGGGCACAGGTGAGGGTACGGAAAGGTGGGAGGGTCAGGCTACGTGCTGACACACGGGTCAGTGCCAGCGTACGGGTCAGTAGCAGCGTACGGCGTAAGGTATGGTGTAGGGATGGTGGTGGGTTACTATTCTGGGCTAGGGTTAGGGTTAGGGAATGGCAAGGCTTAGGGCACAGGTGAGGGTACGGAAACGTGGGAGGGTCAGGCTACGTGCTGACGCACGGGTCAGTGCCAGCGTACGGGCCAGGAATAGGCAACGGCGTAAGGTATGGTGTAGGGCTGGTGGTTGGTTTCCGTTCCTGGCTAGGGTTAGGGTTAGGGAACGGCAAGGCATAGGGCACATGTGAGGGTACGGAAACGTGGGAGGGTCGGGCTACGTGCTGACGCACGGGTCAGTGCCGGCGTACGGGCCAGGAGTAGGCAACGGCGTAGGATAAAGTGTAAGGCTGGTGGTGGATTTGCGTTCTGGGCTAGGGTTAGGGTTAGGGAACGGCAAGGCTTAGGGCACATGTCAGGGAACGGAAACTCGGGAGGGTAAGGCTACGTGCTGATGCACGGTTCAGTGCAGAGTACAGGCCAGGAATAGGCAACGGCGTAGGGTAAGGTTTAGGGCTGGTGGTGGGTTTCCGTTCCAGGCTAGGGTTAGTGTTAGGGAACGGCAAGGCTTAGGGCACAGGTGAGGGTACGGAAACGTGGGAGGGTCGGGCTACGTGCTGACGGACTGGTCAGTGCCAGCGTACGGGCCAGGAGTAGGCAACTGCGTAGGATAAAGTGTAGGGCTGGTGGTGGATTTGCGTTCCTGGCTAGGGTTAGGGTTAGGGAACGGCAAGGCTTAGGGCACAGGTGAGGGAACGGAAACGTGGGAGGGTCAGGCTACGTGCTGACACACGGTTCAGTGCCAGTGTACGGGCCAGGAATAGGGAACGGCGTAAGTTAAGGTGTAGGGCTGGTGGTGGGTTTCCGTTCCGGGCTAGGGTTAGGGTTAGGGAACGTCAAGGCTTAGGGCACAGGTGATGGTACGGAAACGTGGGAGGGTCAGGCTACGTGCTGACGCACGGTTCAGTGCCAGCGTACGGGCCAGGAATAGGGTACGGCGTAAGGTAAGGTGTAGGGCTGGTGGTGGGTTTCCGTTCCGGGCTAGGGTTAGGGTTAGGAAACGGCAAGGCTTAGGGCACAGGTCAGGGTACGGAAACGCGGGAGGGTAAGGCTACAGGCTGATGCACGGGTCAGTACCAGAGTACAGGCCAGTAGTAGGCAACGGCGTAGGGTAAGGTTTTGCGCTGGTGGTGGGATTCCATTCCGGGCTAGGGTTAGGGTTAGGGAACCGCAGGGCTTAGCGCACAGGTGAGGGTACGGAGACGAGGGAGGTTCAGGCTACGTGCTGACGCATGGGTCAATGCCAGCGTACGGGCCAGGAGTAGGCAACGGCGTAGGATAAAGTGTAGGGCTGGTGGTGGATTTGCGTTCCGGGCTAGGGTTAGGGTTAGGGAACGGCAAGGCTTAGGGCTCAGGTGAGGGAACGGAAACGTGGGAGGGTCAGGCTACGTGCTGACGCACGGTTCAGTGCCAGCGTACGGGCCAGGAATAGGGAACGGCGTAAGTTAAGGTGTAGGGCTGGTGGTGGGTTTCCGTTCCGGGCTAGGGTTAGGGTTAGGGAACGGCAAGGCTTAGGGCACAGGTCAGGGTACGGAAACGCGGGAGGGTAAGGCTACGTGCTGATGCGCAGGTCAGTGCCAGAGTACACGCCAGTAGTAGGCAACGGCGTAGGGTAAGGTTTTGGGCTGGTGGTGGGTTTCCATTCCGGGCTAGTGTTAGGGTTAGGGAACCGCAAGGCTTAGGGCACAGGTGAGGGTACGGAGACGTGGGTGCGTCAGGCTACGTGCTGACGCACGGGTCAATGCCAGCGTACGGGCCAGGAGTAGGCAACGGCGTAAGGTATGGTGTAGGGCTGGTGGTTGGTTTCCGTTCCAGGCTAGGGTTAGGGTTAGGGAACGGCAAGGCTTAGGGCACAGGTGAGGGTACGGAAACGTGGGAGGGTCGGGCTACGTGCTGACGCACGGGTCAGTGCCAGCGTACGGGCCAGGAGTAGGCAACGGCGTAGGATAAAGTGTAGGGCTGGTGGTGGATTTGCGTTCTGGGCTAGGGTTAGGGTTAGGGAACGGCAAGGCTTAGGGCACAGGTCAGGGTACGGAAACGCGGTAGGCTAAGGCTACGTGCTGATGCACGGTTCAGTGCCAGAGTACAGGCCAGGAGTAGGCAACGGCGTAGGGTAAGGTGTAGGGCTGGCGGTGGCTTTCCGTTCCGGGCTAGGGTTAGGCTTAGGGAACGGAAAGGCTTAGGGCACAGGTGAGGGTACGTAAACATGGGAGGGTCAGACTACGTGCTGACGCACGGGTCAATGCCAGCGTACGGGCGAGGAGTAGGCAACGGCATAAGGTAAGGTTTAGGGCTGGTGGTGGGTTTCCGTTCCGGACTAGGGTTAGGGTTAGGGAATGGCAAGGCTTAGGGCACAGGTGAGGGTACGTAAACGTGGGAGGGTCAGGCTACGTGCTGACGCACGGTTCAGTTCCAGCGTACTGGCCAGGAATAGGGTACGGCGTAAGGTAAGGTGTAAGGCTGGTGGTGGGTTTCTAATCAGGGCTAGGGTTAGGGTTAGGGAACGGCAAGTCTTAGGGCAAAGGAGAGGATACGGAAACGTGGGAGGGTCAGGCTACGTGCTGACGCACGTTTCAGTGCCTGCGTACGGGCCAGGAATAGGGTACGGCGTAAGGTAAGGTGTACGGCTGGTGGTGGGTTTCCGTTCCGGTCTAGGGTTAGGGTTTGGGAACGTCAAGGCTTAGGGCACAGGTGAGGTTACAGAAACGTGGGACGGTCAGGCTACGTGCTGACGCACGTGTCAGTGCCAGCGTACGGGCCAGGGGTAGGCAATGGCGTAAGGTAAGATGTAGGGCTGGTGGTTGGTTTCCGTTCCAGGCTAGGGTTAGGGTAAGGGAACGGCAAGGCTTAGGGCACAGGTGAGAGTACCGAAACGTGGGAGGGTCAGGCTACATGCTGACGCATGTTTCAGTGCCAGCGTATGGGCCAGGAATAAGTTACGGCGTAAGGTAAGGTGTAGGGCTGGTGGTGGGTTTCCGTTCGGGGCTAGGGTTAGGGTTAGGGAACGGCAAGGCTTAGGGCACAGGTGAGGGTACGGAAAGGTGGGAGGGTCAGGCTACGTGCTGACACACGGGTCAGTGCCAGCGTACGGGTCAGTAGCAGCGTACGGCGTAAGGTATGGTGTAGGGATGGTGGTGGGTTACTATTCTGGGCTAGGGTTAGGGTTAGGGAATGGCAAGGCTTAGGGCACAGGTGAGGGTACGGAAACGTGGGAGGGTCAGGCTACGTGCTGACGCACGGGTCAGTGCCAGCGTACGGGCCAGGAATAGGCAACGGCGTAAGGTATGGTGTAGGGCTGGTGGTTGGTTTCCGTTCCTGGCTAGGGTTAGGGTTAGGGAACGGCAAGGCATAGGGCACATGTGAGGGTACGGAAACGTGGGAGGGTCGGGCTACGTGCTGACGCACGGGTCAGTGCCAGCGTACGGGCCAGGAGTAGGCAACGGCGTAGGATAAAGTGTAAGGCTGGTGGTGGATTTGCGTTCTGGGCTAGGGTTAGGGTTAGGGAACGGCAAGGCTTAGGGCACATGTCAGGGAACGGAAACTCGGGAGGGTAAGGCTACGTGCTGATGCACGGTTCAGTGCAGAGTACAGGCCAGGAATAGGCAACGGCGTAGGGTAAGGTTTAGGGCTGGTGGTGGGTTTCCGTTCCAGGCTAGGGTTAGTGTTAGGGAACGGCAAGGCTTAGGGCACAGGTGAGGGTACGGAAACGTGGGAGGGTCGGGCTACGTGCTGACGGACTGGTCAGTGCCAGCGTACGGGCCAGGAGTAGGCAACTGCGTAGGATAAAGTGTAGGGCTGGTGGTGGATTTGCGTTCCTGGCTAGGGTTAGGGTTAGGGAACGGCAAGGCTTAGGGCACAGGTGAGGGAACGGAAACGTGGGAGGGTCAGGCTACGTGCTGACACACGGTTCAGTGCCAGTGTACGGGCCAGGAATAGGGAACGGCGTAAGTTAAGGTGTAGGGCTGGTGGTGGGTTTCCGTTCCGGGCTAGGGTTAGGGTTAGGGAACGTCAAGGCTTAGGGCACAGGTGAGGGTACGGAAACGTTGGTGGCTCAGACTACGTGCTGACGCATGGTTCAGTGCCAGCGTACGGGTCAGGAGTAGGATACGGCGTAAGGTAAGGTGTAGGGCTGATGGTGGGTTGCTATTCTGGGCTAGGGTTAGGGTTAGGGAAAGGCAAGGCTTAGGGCACAGGTGAGGATACGGAAACGTGGGAGGGTCAGGCTACGTGATGACGCATGGGTCAGTGCCAGCGTACGGGCCAGGAATAGGGTACGGCGTAAGGTAAAGTGTAGCGCTTGTGGTTGATTTCCTTTCCAGGCTAGGTTTAGGGTTAGGGAACGGCAAGGCTTAGGGCACAGGTGAGGGTACGGAAACGTGAGAGGGACGGGCTACGTGCTGACGCACGGGTCAGTGCCAGCGTACGGAACAGGAGTAGGCAACGGCATAGGATACAGTGTAGGGCTGGTGGTGGATTTGCGTTCAGGGCTAGGGTTAGGGTTAGGGAACGGCAAGGCTTAGGGCACAGGTGAGGGTATGGAAACGTGGGAGGGTCAGGCTACGTGCTGACGCACGGATCAGTGCCAGCGTACGGGTCAGGAGTAGGGTACGGCGTAATGTAAGGTGTAGGGCTGGTGGTGGGTTTCTATTCCAGGCTAAGGTTAGGGTTATGGAACGGCTAGGCTTAGGGCACAGGTGAGGGTACGGAAACTTGGGAGGCTCAGGCTACACGCTGACGCAATGTTCAGTGCCAGCGTACGGGCCAGGAATAGGGTACGGCGTACGGTAAGGTGTAGGGATGGTGGTGGGTTTCTAATCCGGGCTAGGGTTAGGGTTAAGGAACGGCAAGTCTTAGGGCAAAGGAGAGGGTACGGAAACGTGGGAGGGTCAGGCTACATGCTGACGCACGGTTCAGTGCTAGCGTACGAGCCACGAATAGGGTACGGCGTAAGGTAAGGTGTACGGCTGGTGGTGGGTTTCCCTTCCGGGCTAGGGTTAGGGTTAGGGAACGGCAAGGCTTAGGGCACAGGTGAGGTTACAGAAACGTGGGACGGTCAGGCTACGTGCTGACGCATGTGTCAATGCCAGCATACGGGCGAGGAGTAGGCAACGGCGTAAGGTAAGGTGTACGGCTGGTGGTTGGTTTCCGTTCCAGGCTAGGGTTAGGGTTAGGGAACGGCAAGGCTTAGGGCACAGGTGATGGTACGGAAACGTGGGAGGGTCAGGCTACGTGCTGACGCACGGTTCAGTGCCAGCGTACGGGCCAGGAATAGAGAACGGCGTAAGGTAAGGTGTAGGGCTGGTGGTGGGTTTCCTTTCCGGGCTAGGGTTAGGGTTAGGGAACGGCAAGGCTTAGGGCACAGGTCAGGGTACGGAAACGCGGGAGGGTAAGGCTAAGTGCTGATGCACGGGTCAGTGCCAGAGTACGGGCCAGTAGTAGGCAACGGCGTAGGGTAAGGTTTTGGGCTGGTGGTGGGATTCCATTCCGGGCTAGGGTTAGGGTTAGGGAACCGCAGGGCTTAGGGCACAGGTGAGGGTACGGAGACGAGGGAGGGTCAGGCTACGTGCTGACGCACGAGTCACTGCCAGCGTACGGACCAGGAGTAGGCAACGGCGTAAGGTAAGGTGTAGGGCTGGTGGTTGGTTTCTGTTCCAGGCTAGGGTTAGGGTTAGGGAACGGCAAGGCTTAGGGCACAGGTGAGGGTACGGAAACGTTGGAGGGTCGGGCTACGTGCTGATGCATGGGTCAGTGCCAGCGTACGGGCCAGGATTAGGCAACAGCGTAGGATAAAGTGTAGGGCTGGTGGTGGATTTGCGTTCCGGGCTAGGGTTAGGGTTAGGGACAGGCAAGGCTTAGGGCTCAGGTGAGGGAACGGAAACGTGGGAGGGTCAGGCTACGTGCTGACGCACGGTTCTGTGCCAGCGTACGGGCCAGGAATAGGGAACGGCGTAAGTTAAGGTGTTGGGCTGGTGGTGGGTTTCCGTTCCGGGCTAGGGTTAGGGTTAGGGAACAGCAAGGCTTAGGGCACAGGTGAGGGTACGTAAACGTGGGAGGGTCAGGCTACGTGCTGACGCACGGGTCAATGCCAGCGTACGGGCGAGTAGTAGGCAACGGCGTAAGGTAAGGTGTACGGCAGGTGGTTGTTTTCCGTTCCAGGCTAGGGTTAGGGTTAGGGAACGGCAAGGCTTAGGGCACAGGTGAGGGTACGGAAAAGTGGGAGGGTCAGGCTACGTGCTGACGCACGGTTCAGTGCCAGCATACGGGCCAGGAATAGGGAAAGTCGTAAGGTAAGGTATAGGGTTGGTGGTGGGTTTCCGTTCCGGGCTAGGGTTAGGGTTAGGGAACGGCAAGGCTTAGGGCACAGGTCAGGGTACGGAAACGCGTGAGGGTAAGGCCACGTGCTAATGCACGGGTCAGTGCCGGAGTACAGGCCAGTAGTAGGCAACGGCGTAAGGTAAGGTTTAGGGCTGGTGGTTGGTTTCCGTTCCAGGCTAGGGTTAGTGTTAGGGAACGGCAAGGCTTAGGGCACAGGTGAGGGTACGGAAACGTGGGAGGGTCGGGCTACGTGCTGACGCACTGGTCAGTGCCAGCGTACGGGCCAGGAGTAGGCAACGGCGTAGGATAAAGTGTAGGGCTGGTGGTGGATTTGCATTCCTGGCTAGGGTTAGGGTTAGGGAACGGCAAGGCTTAGGGCACAGGTGAGGGAACGGAAACGTGGGAGGGTCAGGCTACGTGCTGACACATTGTTCAGTGCCAGCGTACGGGCCAGGAAGAGGGAACTGCGTAAGTTAAGGTGTACGGCTGGTGGTGGGTTTCCGTTCCGGGCTAGGGTTAGGGTTAGGGAACGTCAAGGCTTAGGGCACAGGTGAGGTTACGGAAACGTTGGAGGCTCAGACTACGTGCTGACGCATTGTTCAGTGCCAGCGTACGGGTCAGGAGTAGGATACGGCGTAAGTTAAGGTGTAGGGCTGGTTGTGGGTTTCTATTCCGGGCTAGGGTTAGGGTTAGGGAAAGGCAAGTCTTAGGGCACAGGTGAGGTTACGGAAACGTGGGAGGGTCAGGCTACATGCTGACGCACGGTTCAGTGCCAGCGTACGGGCCAGGAATAGGTTACGGCGTAAGGTAAGGTGTAGGGCTGGTGGTGGGTTTCCGTTCCGGTCTAGGGTTATGGTTAGGGAACGGCAAGGCTTAGGGCACAGGTGAGGGTACTGAAACGTGGGAGGCTCAGGCTACGTGCTGACGCATGGGTCAGTGCCAGCGTACGGACCAGGAGTAGGGTACGGCGTAAGGTAAAGTGTAGCGCTTGTGGTTGATTTCCTTTCCAATCTAGGTTTAGGGTTAGGGAACGGCAAGGCTTAGGGCACAGGTGAGGGTACGGAAACTTGGGAGTGTCAGGCTACATGCTGACGCAATGTTCAGTGCCAGCGTACGGGCCAGGAGTAGGCAACGGCGTAAGGTAAGGTGTAGGGCTGGTGGTTGGTTTCTGTTCCAGTCTAGGGTTAGGGTTAGGGAACGGCAAGGCTTAGGGCAGAGGTGAGGGTACGGAAACGTTGGAGGGTCGGGCTACGTGCTGATGCACGGGTCAGTGCCAGCGTATGGGCCAGGAGTATGCAACGGCATAGGATAAAGTGTAGTGCTGGTGGTGGATTTGCGTTCCGGGCTAGGGTTAGGGTTAGGGAACGACAAGGCTTAGGGCTCAGGTGAGGGAACGGAAACGTGGGAGGGTCAGGCTACGTGCTGACGCACGGTTCAGTGCCAGCGTACGGGCCAGGATAGGCAACGGCGTAGGGTAAGGTGTAGGGCTGGTGGTGGGTTTCCGTTCAGGGCTAGGGTTAGGGTTAGGGAACGGCAAGGCTTAGGGCACAGGTGAGGGTACGGAAACGTGGGAGGGTCAGGCTACGTGCTGACGCACGGTTCAGTGCCAGCGTACGGGCCAGGAATAGGGTACGGCGTAAGGTAAGGTGTAGGGCTGGTGGTTGGTTTCTAATCCGGGCTAGGGTTAGGGTTAGGGAACGGCAAGTCTTAGGGCAAAGGAGAGGGTACGGAAACGTGGGAGGGTCAGGCTACGTGCTGACGCACGGTTCAGTGCCAGCGTACGGGCCAGGAATATGGTACGGCGTAAGGTAAGGTGTACGGCTGGTGGAGGGTTTCCGTTCCGGGCTAGGGTTAGGGTTAGGGAACGGCAAGGCTTAGGGCACAGGTGAAGTTACAGAAACGTGGGATGGTCAGGCTACGTGCTGACGCACGTGTCAGTGCCAGCGTACGGGCCAGGGGTAGGCAACGGCGTAAGGTAAGATGTAGGGCTGGTGGTTGGTTTCCGTTCCAGGCTAGGGTTAGGGTAAGGGAACGGCAAGGCTTAGGGCACAGGTGAGTGTACTGAAACGTGGGAGGGTCAGGCTACGTGCTGACGCATGTGTCAGTGCCAGCGTACGGACCAGGAGTAGGGTACGGCGTAAGGTAAAGTGTAGCACTTGTGGTTGATTTCCTTTCCAATCTAGGTTTAGGGTTAGGGAACGTCAAGGCTTAGGGCACAGGTGAGGGTACGGAAACTTGGGAGTGTCAGGCTACATGCTGACCTAATGTTCAGTGCCAGCGTACGGGCCAGGAGTAGGCAACGGCGTAAGGTAAGGTGTAGGGCTGTTGGTTGGTTTCTCTTCCAGTCTAGGGTTAGGGTTAGGGAACGGCAAGGCTTAGGGCACAGGTGAGGGTACGGAAACGTTGGAGGGTCGGGCTACGTGCTGATGCACGGGTCAGTGCCAGCGTATGGGCCAGGAGTAGGCAACGGCATAGGATAAAGTGTAGGGCTGGTGGTGGATTTGCGTTCCGGGCTAGGGTTAGGGTTAGGGAACGGCAAGGCTTAGGGCTCAGGTGAGGGAACGGAAACGTGGGAGGGTCAGGCTACGTGCTGACGCACGTTTTAGTGCCAGCGTACGGGCCAGGAATAGGGAACGGCGTAAGTTAAGGTGTAGGGCTGGTGGTGGGTTTCCGTTCCGGGCTAGGGTTAGGGTTAGGGAACGGCAAGGCTTAGGGCACAGGTCAGGGTACGGAAACGCGGGAGGGTAAGGCTACGTGCTGATGCGCAGGTCAGTGCCAGAGTACACGCCAGTAGTAGGCAACGGCGTAGGGTAAGGTTTTGGGCTGGTGGTGGGTTTCCATTCCGGGCTAGGGTTAGGGTTAGGGAAAGGCAAGGCTTAGGGCACAGGTGAGGTTACGGAAACGTGGGAGGGTCAGGCTACATGCTGACGCACGGTTCAATGCCAGCGTACGGGCCAGGAATAGGTTACGGCGTAAGGTAAGGTGTAGGGCTGGTAGTGGTTTTCCGTTCCGGGCTAGGGTTATGGTTAGGGAACGGCAAGGCTTAGGGCACAGGTGAGGGTACTGAAACGTGGGAGGGTCAGGCTACGTGCTGACGCATGGGTCAGTGCCAGCGTACGTGCCAGGAGTAGGGTACGGCGTAAGGTAAAGTGTAGCGCTTGTGGTTGATTTCCTTTCCAGGCTAGGTTTAGGGTTAGGGAACGGCAAGGCTTAGGGCACAGGTGAGGGTACGGAAACGTGAGAGGGACGGGCTACGTGCTGACGCACGGGTCAGTGCCAGCGTACGGAACAGGAGTAGGCAACGGCATAGGATACAGTGTAGGGCTGGTGGTGGATTTGCGTTCAGGGCTAGGGTTAGGGTTAGGGAACGGCAAGGCTTAGGCTACAGGTGAGGGTATGGAAACTTGGGAGGGTCAGGCTACATGCTGACGCAATGTTCAGTGCCAGCGTACGGGCCAGGAATAGGGTACGGCGTAAGGTAAGGTGTACGGCTGGTGGTGGGTTTCCGTTCCGGGCTAGGGTTAGGGTTAGGGAATGGCAAGGTTTAGGGCACAGGTGACGTTACAGAAACGTGGGACGGTCAGGCTACGTGCTGACACATGTGTCAATGCCAGCATACGGGCGAGGAGTAGGCAACGGCGTAAGGTAATGTGTACGGCTGGTGGTTGGTTTCCGTTCCAGGCTAAGGTTAGGGTTAGGGAACGGCAAGGCTTAGGGCACAGGTGATGGTACGGAAACGTGGGAGCGTCAGGCTACGTGCTGACGCACGGTTCAGTGCCAGCGTATGGGCCAGGAATAGGGAACGGCGTAAGGCATGTTGTAGGGCTGGTGGTGGGTTTCCGTTCCGGGCTAGAGTTAGGGTTAGGGAACGGCAAGGCTTAGGGCACACGTCAGGGTACGGAAACGCGGGAGGGTAAGGCTACGTGCTGATGCACGGGTCAGTACCAGAGTACAGGCCAGTAGTAGGCAACTGCGTAGGGTAAGGTTTTGGGCTGGTGGTGGGATTCCATTCCGGGCTAGGGTTAGGGTTAGGGAACCGCAGGGCTTAGGGCACAGGTGAGGGTACGGAGACGAGGGAGGGTCTGGCTACGTGCTGACGCACGGGTCAATGCCAGCATACGGGCCAGGAGTAGGCAACGGCGTAAGGTAAGGTGTAGGGCTGGTGGTTGGTTTCTGTTCCAGGCTAGGGTTAGGGTTAGGGAACGGCAAGGCTTAGGGCACAGTTGAGAGTACGGAAACGTTGGAGGGTCGGGCTACGTGCTGATGCACGGGTCAGTGCCAGCGTACGGGTCAGAAGTAGGGTACGGCGTAATGTAAGGTGTAGGGCTGGTGGTGGGTTTCTATTCCGGGCTAGGGTTAGGGTTAGGGAACTGCAAGGCTTAGGGCACAGGTGAGGGTACGGAAACTTGGGAGGGTCAGGCTACATGCTGACGCACTGTTCAGTGCCAGCGTACGGGCCAGGAATAGGGTACGGCGTAAGGTAAGGTGTAGGGCTGGTGGTAGGTATCTAATCCGGGCTAGGGTTAGGGTTAGGGAACGGCAAGTCTTAGGGCAAAGGAGAGGGTACGGAAACGTGGGAGGGTCAGGCTACGTGCTGACGCATGGTTCAGTGCCAGCGTACGGGCCAGGAATAGGGTACGGCGTAAGGTAAGGTGTACGGCTGGTGGTGGGTTTCCGTTCCGGGCTAGGGTTAGGGTTAGGGAACGGCAAGGCTTAGGGCACAGGTGAGGTTACAGATACGTGGGACTGTCAGGCTACGTGCTGACGCACGTGTCAGTGCCAGCGTACGGGCCAGTTGCAGCGTACGGCGTAAGGTATGGTGTAGGGCTGGTGGTGGGTTACTATTCCGGGCTACGGTTAGGGTTAGGGAATGGCAAGGCTTAGGGCACAGGTGAGGGTACGGAAACGTGGGAGCGTCAGGCTACGTGCTGACGCACGTGTCAGTGCCAGCGTACGGGCCAGTAGTAGGCAACAGCGTAAGGTAAGGTGTAGGGCTGGTGGTTGGTTTCCGTTCCAGGCTAGGGTTAGGGTTAGGGAACGGCAAGGCTTAGGGCACAGGTGAGGGTACGGAAACGTGGGAGGGTCGGGCTACGTGCTGACGCACGGGTCAGTGCCAGCGTACGGGCCAGGAGTAGGCAACGGCGTAGGATAAAGTGTAGGGCTGGTGGTGGATTTGCGTTCTGGGCTAGGGTTAGGGTTAGGGAACCACAAGGCTTAGGGCACAGGTCAGGGTACAGAAACGCGGGAGGGTAAGGCTATGTGCTGATGCACGGTTCAGTGCCAGAGTACAGGCCAGGAGTAGGCAACGGCGTAGGGTAAGGTGTAGGGCTGGTGGTGGGTTTCCGTTCCTGGCTAGGGTTAGGGTTAGGGAACGGCAAGGCTTAGGGCACAGGTGAGGGTACGTAAACGTGGGAGTGTCAGGCTACGTGCTGACGCACGGGTCAATGCCAGCGTACGGGCGAGGAGTAGGCAACGGCGTAAGGTTATGTTTAGGGCTGGTGGTGGGTTTCCGTTCCGGACTAGGGTTAGGGTTAGGGAACGGCAAGGCTTAGGGCACAGGTCAGGGTACGGAAAAGCGTGAGGGTAAGGCTACGTGCTGATGCACGGTTCAGTGCCAGAGTACAGGCCAGGATAGGCAACGGCGTAGGGTAAGGTGTAGGGCTGGTGGTGGGTTTCCGTTCAGGGCTAGGGTTAGGGTTAGGGAACGGCAAGGCTTAGGGCACAGGTGAGGGTACGGAAACGTGGGAGGGTCAGGCTACGTGCTGACGCACGGTTCAGTGCCAGCGTACGGGCCAGGAATAGGGTACGGCGTAAGGTAAGGTGTAGGGCTGGTGGTGGGTTTCTAATCCGGGCTAGGGTTAGGGTTAGGGAACGGCAAGTCTTAGGGCAAAGGAGAGGGTACGGAAACGTGGGAGGGTCAGGCTACGTGCTGACGCACGGTTCAGTGCCAGCGTACGGGCCAGGAATATGGTACGGCGTAAGGTAAGGTGTACGGCTGGTGGTTGGTTTCCGTTCCAGGCTAGGGTTAGGGTAAGGGAACGGCAAGGCTTAGGGCACAGGTGAGGGTACCGAGACGTGGGAGTGTCAGGCTACATGCTGACGCACGGTTCAGAGCCAGCGTATGGGCCAGGAATAAGTTACGGCGTAAGGTAAGGTGTAGGGCTGGTGGTGGGTTTCCGTTCCGGTCTAGGGTTATGGTTAGGGAACGGCAAGGATTAGGGCACAGGTGAGTGTACTGAAACGTGGGAGGGTCAGGCTACGTGCTGACGCATGGGTCAGTGCCAGCGTACGGACCAGGAGTAGGGTACGGCGTAAGGTAAAGTGTAGCGCTTGTGGTTGATTTCCTTTCCAATCTAGGTTTAGGGTTAGGGAACGGCAAGGCTTAGGGCACAGGTGAGGGTACGGAAACTTGGGAGTGTCAGGCTACATGATGACGCAATGTTCAGTGCCAGCGTACGGGCCAGGAGTAGGCAACGGCGTAAGGTAAGGTGTAGGGCTGGTGGTGGGTTTCCGTTCCGGGCTAGGGTTAGGGTTAGGGAACGGCAAGGCTTAGGGCACAGGTGACGTTACAGAAACGTGGGACGGTCAGGCTACGTGCTGACACATGTGTCAATGCCAGCATACGGGCGAGGAGTAGGCAACGGCGTAAGGTAATGTGTACGGCTGGTGGTTGGTTTCCGTTCCAGGCTAAGGTTAGGGTTAGGGAACGGCAAGGCTTAGGGCACAGGTGATGGTACGGAAACGTGGGAGGGTCAGGCTACATGCTGACGCACGGTTCAGTGCCAGCGTACGGGCCAGGAATAGGGAACGGCGTAAGGTATGTTGTAGGGCTGGTGGTGGGTTTCCGTTCCGGGCTAGGGTTAGGGTTAGGGAACGGCAAGGCTTAGGGCACACGTCAGGGTACGGAAACGCGGGAGGGTAAGGCTACGTGCTGATGCACGGGTCAGTACCAGAGTACAGGCCAGTAGTAGGCAACGGCGTAGGGTAAGGTTTTGGGCTGGTGGTGGGATTCCATTCCGGGCTAGGGTTAGGGTTAGGGAACCGCAGGGCTTAGGGCACAGGTGAGTGTACTGAAACGTGGGAGGGTCAGGCTACGTGCTGACGCATGGGTCAGTGCCAGCGTACGGACCAGGAGTAGGGTACGGCGTAAGGTAAAGTGTAGCGCTTGTGGTTGATTTCCTTTCCAATCTAGGTTTAGGGTTAGGGAACGGCAAGGCTTAGGGCACAGGTGAGGGTACGGAAACTTGGGAGTGTCAGGCTACATGCTGACGCAATGTTCAGTGCCAGCGTACGGGCCAGGAGTAGGCAACGGCGTAAGGTAAGGTGTAGGGCTGGTGGTTGGTTTCTGTTCCAGTCTAGGGTTAGGGTTAGGGAACGGCAAGGCTTAGGGCACAGGTGAGGGTACGGAAACGTTGGAGGGTCGGGCTACGTGCTGATGCACAGGTCAGTGCCAGCGTATGGGCCAGGAGTAGGCAACGGCATAGGATAAAGTGTAGGGCTGGTGGTGGATTTGCGTTCCGGGCTAGGGTTAGGGTTAGGGAACGGCAAGGCTTAGGGCTCAGGTGAGGGAACGGAAACGTGGGAGGGTCAGGCTACGTGCTGACGCACGGTTCAGTGCCAGCGTACGGGCCAGGAATAGGGAACGGCGTAAGTTAAGGTGTAGGGCTGGTGGTGGGTTTCCGTTCCGGGCTAGGGTTAGGGTTAGGGAACGGCAAGGCTTAGGGCACAGGTCAGGGTACGGAAACGCGGGAGGGTAAGGCTACGTGCTGATGCGCAGGTCAGTGCCAGAGTACACGCCAGTAGTAGGCAACGGCGTAGGGTAAGGTTTTGGGCTGGTGGTGGGTTTCCATTCCGGGCTAGGGTTAGGGTTAGGGAACGGCAAGGCTTAGGGCACAGGTGAGGTTACGGAAACGTGGGAGGGTCAGGCTACATGCTGACGCACGGTTCAGTGCCAGCGTACGGGCCAGGAATAGGTTACGGCGTAAGGTAAGGTGTAGGGCTGGTGGTGGTTTTCCGTTCCGGGCTAGGGTTATGGTTAGGGAACGGCAAGGCTTAGGGCACAGGTGAGGGTACTGAAACGTGGGAGGGTCAGGCTACGTGCTGACGCATGGGTCAGTGCCAGCGTAGGTGCCAGGAGTAGGGTACGGCGTAAGGTTAAGTGTAGGGCTTGTGGTTGATTTCCTTTCCAGGCTAGGTTTAGGGTTAGGGAACGGCAAGGCTTAGGGCACAGGTGAGGGTACGGAAACGTGAGAGGGACGGGCTACGTGCTGACGCACGGGTCAGTGCCAGCGTACGGAACAGGAGTAGGCAACGGCATAGGATACAGTGTAGGGCTGGTGGTGGATTTGCGTTCAGGGCTAGGGTTAGGGTTAGGGAACGGCAAGGCTTAGGGCACAGGTGAGGGTATGGAAACTTGGGAGGGTCAGGCTACATGCTGACGCAATGTTCAGTGCCAGCGTACGGGCCAGGAATAGGGTACGGCGTAAGGTAAGGTGTACGGCTGGTGGTGGGTTTCCGTTCCGGGCTAGGGTTAGGGTTAGGGAACGGCAAGGCTTAGGGCACAGGTGACGTTACAGAAACGTGGGACGGTCAGGCTACGTGCTGACACATGTGTCAATGCCAGCATACGGGCGAAGAGTAGGCAACGGCGTAAGGTAATGTGTACGGCTGGTGGTTGGTTTCCGTTCCAGTCTAAGGTTAGGGTTAGGGAACGGCAAGGCTTAGGGCACAGGTGAGGTTACAGATACGTGGGACTGTCAGGCTACGTGCTGACGCACGTGTCAGTGCCAGCGTACGGGCCAGTTGCAGCGTACGGCGTAAGGTATGGTGTAGGGCTGGTGGTGGGTTACTATTCCGGGCTACGGTTAGGGTTAGGGAATGGCAAGGCTTAGGGCACAGGTGAGAGTACGGAAACGTGGGAGCGTCAGGCTACGTGCTGACGCACGTGTCAGTGCCAGCGTACGGGCCAGTAGTAGGCAACAGCGTAAGGTAAGGTGTAGGGCTGGTGGTTGGTTTCCGTTCCAGGCTAGGGTTAGGGTTAGGGAACGGCAAGGCTTAGGGCACAGGTGAGGGCACGGAAACGTGGGAGGGTCGGGCTACGTGCTGACGCACGGGTCAGTGCCAGCGTACGGGCCAGGAGTAGGCAACGGCGTAGGATAAAGTGTAGGGCTGGTAGTGGATTTGCGTTCTGGGCTAGGGTTAGGGTTAGGGAACCGCAAGGCTTATGGCACAGGTCATGGTACCGAAACGCGGGAGGGTAAGGCTATGTGCTGATGCACGGTTCAGTGCCAGAGTACAGGCCAGGAGTAGGCAACGGCGTAGGGTAAGGTGTAGGGCTGGTGGTGGGTTTCCGTTCCGGGCTAGGGTTAGGGTTAGGGAACGGCAAGGCTTAGGGCACAGGTGAGGGTACGTAAACGTGGGAGTGTCAGGCTACGTGCTGACGCACGGGTCAATGCCAGCGTACGGGCGAGGAGTAGGCAACGGCGTAAGGTTATGTTTAGGGCTGGTGGTGGGTTTCCGTTCCGGACTAGGGTTAGGGTTAGGGAACGGCAAGGCTTAGGGCACAGGTCAGGGTACGGAAAAGCGTGAGGGTAAGGCTACGTGCTGATGCAAGGTTCAGTGCCAGAGTACAGGCCAGGATAGGCAACGGCGTAGGGTAAGGTGTAGGGCTGGTGGTGGGTTTCCGTTCAGGGCTAGGGTTAGGGTTAGGGAACGGCAAGGCTTAGGGCACAGGTGAGGGTACGGAAACGTGGGAGGGTCAGGCTACGTGCTGACGCACGGTTCAGTGCCAGCGTACGGGCCAGGAATAGGGTACGGCGTAAGGTAAGGTGTAGGGCTGGTGGTGGGTTTCTAATCCGGGCTAGGGTTAGGGTTAGGGAACGGCAAGTCTTAGGGCAAAGGAGAGGGTACGGAAACGTGGGAGGGTCAGGCTATGTGCTGACGCACGGTTCAGTGCCAGCGTACGGGCCAGGAATATGGTACGGCGTAAGGTAAGGTGTACGGCTGGTGGTGGGTTTCCGTTCCGGGCTAGGGTTAGGGTTAGGGAACGGCAAGGCTTAGGGCACAGGTGAAGTTACAGAAACGTGGGATGGTCAGGCTACGTGCTGACGCACGTGTCAGTGCCAGCGTACGGGCCAGGGGTAGGCAACGGCGTAAGGTAAGATGTAGGGCTGGTGGTTGGTTTCCGTTCCAGGCTAGGGTTAGGGTAAGGGAACGGCAAGGCTTAGGGCACAGGTGAGGGTACCGAAACGTGGGAGGGTCAGGCTACATGCTGACGCACGGTTCAGAGCCAGCGTATGGGCCAGGAATAAGTTACGGCGTAAGGTAAGGTGTAGGGCTGGTGGTGGGTTTCCGTTCGGGGCTAGGGTTAGGGTTAGGGAACGGCAAGGCTTAGGGCACAGGTGAGGGTACGGAAACGTGGGAGGGTCAGGCTACGTGCTGACGCACGGGTCAGTGCCAGCGTGCGGGTCAGTAGCAGCGTACGGCGTAAGGTATGGTGTAGGGCTGGTGGTGGGTTACTATTCCGGGCTAGGGTTAGTGTTAGGGAATTGCAAGGCTTAGGGCACAGGTGAGGGTACGGAAACGTGGGAGGGTCAGGCTATGTGCTGACGCACGGGTCAGTGCCAGCGTACGGGCCAGGAGTAGGCAACGGCGTAAGGTAAGGTGTAGGGCTGGTGGTTGGTTTCCGTTCCAGGCTAGGGTTAGGGTTAGGGAACGGCAAGGCTTAGGGCACAGGTGAGGGTACGGAAACGTGGGAGGGTCGGGCTACGTGATGACGCACGGGTCAGTGCATGCGTACGGGCCAGGAGTAGGCAACGGCGTAGGATAAAGTTTAGGGCTGGTGGTGGTTTTGCGTTCTGGGCTAGGGTTAGGGTTAGGGAACGGCAAGGCTTAGGGCACAGGTCATGGAACGGAAACGCGGGAGGGTAAGGCTACGTGCTGATGCACGGTTCAGTGCCAGAGTACAGGCCAGGAGTAGTCAACGGCGTAGGGTAAGGTGTAGGGCTGGTGGTGGTTTTCCGTTCCGGGCTAGGGTTAGGGTTAGGGAACGGCAAGGCTTAGGGCACAGGTGAGGGTACGGAAACGTGAGAGGGACGGGCTACGTGCTGACGCACGGGTCAGTGGCAGCGTACGGAACAGGAGTAGGCAACGGCATAGGATACAGTGTAGGGCTGGTGGTGGATTTGCGTTCAGGGCTAGGGTTAGGGTTAGGGAACGGCAAGGCTTAGGGCACAGGTGTGGGTATGGAAACGTGGGAGGGTCAGGCTACGTGCTGACGCACGGGTCAGTGCCAGCGTACGGGTCAGGAGTAGGGTACGGCGTAATGTAAGGTGTAGTGCTGGTGGTGGGTTTCTATTCCGGGCTAGGGTTAGGGTTAGGGAACGGCAAGGCTTAGGGCACAGGTGAGGGTACGGAAACTTGGGAGGGTCAGGCTACATGCTGACGCAATGTTCAGTGCCAGCGTACGGGCCAGGAATAGGGTACGGCGTAAGGTAAGGTGTACGGCTGGTGGTGGGTTTCCGTTCCGGGTTAGGGTTAGGGTTAGGGAACGGCAAGGCTTAGGGCACAGGTGAGGTTACAGAAACGTGGCACGGTCAGGCTACGTGCTGACGCATGTGTCAATTCCAGCATACGGGCGAGGAGTAGGCAACGGCGTAAGGTAAGGTGTACGGCTGGTGGTTGGTTTCCTATCAAGGCTAAGGTTAGGGTTAGGGAACGGCAAGGCTTAGGGCACAGGTGATGGTACGGAAACGTGGGAGGGTCAGGCTACGTGCTGACGCACGGTTCAGTGCCAGCGTACGGGCCAGGAATAGGGTACGGCGTAAGGTAAGGTGTAGGGCTGGTGGTGGGTTTCCGTTCCGGGCTAGGGTTAGGGTTAGGGAACGGCAAGGCTTAGGGCACAGGTCAGGGTACGGAAACGCGGGAGGGTAAGGCTACAGGCTGATGCACGGGTCAGTACCAGAGTACAGGCCAGTAGTAGGCAACGGCGTAGGGTAAGGTTTTGCGCTGGTGGTGGGATTCCATTCCGGGCTAGGGTTAGGGTTAGGGAACCGCAGGGCTTAGCGCACAGGTGAGGGTACGGAGACGAGGGAGGTTCAGGCTACGTGCTGACGCATGGGTCAATGCCAGCGTACGGGCCAGGAGTAGGCAACGGCGTAGGATAAAGTGTAGGGCTGGTGGTGGATTTGCGTTCCGGGCTAGGGTTAGGGTTAGGGAACGGCAAGGCTTAGGGCTCAGGTGAGGGAACGGAAACGTGGGAGGGTCAGGCTACGTGCTGACGCACGGTTCAGTGCCAGCGTACGGGCCAGGAATAGGGAACGGCGTAAGTTAAGGTGTAGGGCTGGTGGTGGGTTTCGGTTCCGGGCTAGGGTTAGGGTTAGGGAACGGCAAGGCTTAGGGCACAGGTCAGGGTACGGAAACGCGGGAGGGTAAGGCTACGTGCTGATGCGCAGGTCAGTGCCAGAGTACACGCCAGTAGTAGGCAACGGCGTAGGGTAAGGTTTTGGGCTGGTGGTGGGTTTCCATTCCGGGCTAGTGTTAGGGTTAGGGAACCGCAAGGCTTAGGGCACAGGTGAGGGTACGGAGACGTGGGTGCGTCAGGCTACGTGCTGACGCACGGGTCAATGCCAGCGTACGGGCCAGGAGTAGGCAACGGCGTAAGGTATGGTGTAGGGCTGGTGGTTGGTTTCCGTTCCAGGCTAGGGTTAGGGTTAGGGAACGGCAAGGCTTAGGGCACAGGTGAGGGTACGGAAACGTGGGAGGGTCGGGCTACGTGCTGACGCACGGGTCAGTGCCAGCGTACGGGCCAGGAGTAGGCAACGGCGTAGGATAAAGTGTAGGGCTGGTGGTGGATTTGCGTTCTGGGCTAGGGTTAGGGTTAGGGAACGGCAAGGCTTAGGGCACAGGTCAGGGTACGGAAACGCGGTAGGCTAAGGCTACGTGCTGATGCACGGTTCAGTGCCAGAGTACAGGCCAGGAGTAGGCAACGGCGTAGGGTAAGGTGTAGGGCTGGCGGTGGCTTTCCGTTCCGGGCTAGGGTTAGGCTTAGGGAACGGAAAGGCTTAGGGCACAGGTGAGGGTACGTAAACATGGGAGGGTCAGACTACGTGCTGACGCACGGGTCAATGCCAGCGTACGGGCGAGGAGTAGGCAACGGCATAAGGTAAGGTTTAGGGCTGGTGGTGGGTTTCCGTTCCGGACTAGGGTTAGGGTTAGGGAATGGCAAGGCTTAGGGCACAGGTGAGGGTACGTAAACGTGGGAGGGTCAGGCTACGTGCTGACGCACGGTTCAGTTCCAGCGTACTGGCCAGGAATAGGGTACGGCGTAAGGTAAGGTGTAAGGCTGGTGGTGGGTTTCTAATCAGGGCTAGGGTTAGGGTTAGGGAACGGCAAGTCTTAGGGCAAAGGAGAGGATACGGAAACGTGGGAGGGTCAGGCTACGTGCTGACGCACGTTTCAGTGCCTGCGTACGGGCCAGGAATAGGGTACGGCGTAAGGTAAGGTTTACGGCTGGTGGTGGGTTTCCGTTCCGGTCTAGGGTTAGGGTTTGGGAACGTCAAGGCTTAGGGCACAGGTGAGGTTACAGAAACGTGGGACGGTCAGGCTACGTGCTGACGCACGTGTCAGTGCCAGCGTACGGGCCAGGGGTAGGCAATGGCGTAAGGTAAGATGTAGGGCTGGTGGTTGGTTTCCGTTCCAGGCTAGGGTTAGGGTAAGGGAACGGCAAGGCTTAGGGCACAGGTGAGAGTACCGAAACGTGGGAGGGTCAGGCTACATGCTGACGCATGTTTCAGTGCCAGCGTATGGGCCAGGAATAAGTTACGGCGTAAGGTAAGGTGTAGGGCTGGTGGTGGGTTTCCGTTCGGGGCTAGGGTTAGGGTTAGGGAACGGCAAGGCTTAGGGCACAGGTGAGGGTACGGAAAGGTGGGAGGGTCAGGCTACGTGCTGACACACGGGTCAGTGCCAGCGTACGGGTCAGTAGCAGCGTACGGCGTAAGGTATGGTGTAGGGATGGTGGTGGGTTACTATTCTGGGCTAGGGTTAGGGTTAGGGAATGGCAAGGCTTAGGGCACAGGTGAGGGTACGGAAACGTGGGAGGGTCAGGCTACGTGCTGACGCACGGGTCAGTGCCAGCGTACGGGCCAGGAATAGGCAACGGCGTAAGGTATGGTGTAGGGCTGGTGGTTGGTTTCCGTTCCTGGCTAGGGTTAGGGTTAGGGAACGGCAAGGCATAGGGCACATGTGAGGGTACGGAAACGTGGGAGGGTCGGGCTACGTGCTGACGCACGGGTCAGTGCCGGCGTACGGGCCAGGAGTAGGCAACGGCGTAGGATAAAGTGTAAGGCTGGTGGTGGATTTGCGTTCTGGGCTAGGGTTAGGGTTAGGGAACGGCAAGGCTTAGGGCACATGTCAGGGAACGGAAACTCGGGAGGGTAAGGCTACGTGCTGATGCACGGTTCAGTGCAGAGTACAGGCCAGGAATAGGCAACGGCGTAGGGTAAGGTTTAGGGCTGGTGGTGGGTTTCCGTTCCAGGCTAGGGTTAGTGTTAGGGAACGGCAAGGCTTAGGGCACAGGTGAGGGTACGGAAACGTGGGAGGGTCGGGCTACGTGCTGACGGACTGGTCAGTGCCAGCGTACGGGCCAGGAGTAGGCAACTGCGTAGGATAAAGTGTAGGGCTGGTGGTGGATTTGCGTTCCTGGCTAGGGTTAGGGTTAGGGAACGGCAAGGCTTAGGGCACAGGTGAGGGAACGGAAACGTGGGAGGGTCAGGCTACGTGCTGACACACGGTTCAGTGCCAGTGTACGGGCCAGGAATAGGGAACGGCGTAAGTTAAGGTGTAGGGCTGGTGGTGGGTTTCCGTTCCGGGCTAGGGTTAGGGTTAGGGAACGTCAAGGCTTAGGGCACAGGTGATGGTACGGAAACGTGGGAGGGTCAGGCTACGTGCTGACGCACGGTTCAGTGCCAGCGTACGGGCCAGGAATAGGGTACGGCGTAAGGTAAGGTGTAGGGCTGGTGGTGGGTTTCCGTTCCGGGCTAGGGTTAGGGTTAGGAAACGGCAAGGCTTAGGGCACAGGTCAGGGTACGGAAACGCGGGAGGGTAAGGCTACAGGCTGATGCACGGGTCAGTACCAGAGTACAGGCCAGTAGTAGGCAACGGCGTAGGGTAAGGTTTTGCGCTGGTGGTGGGATTCCATTCCGGGCTAGGGTTAGGGTTAGGGAACCGCAGGGCTTAGCGCACAGGTGAGGGTACGGAGACGAGGGAGGTTCAGGCTACGTGCTGACGCATGGGTCAATGCCAGCGTACGGGCCAGGAGTAGGCAACGGCGTAGGATAAAGTGTAGGGCTGGTGGTGGATTTGCGTTCCGGGCTAGGGTTAGGGTTAGGGAACGGCAAGGCTTAGGGCTCAGGTGAGGGAACGGAAACGTGGGAGGGTCAGGCTACGTGCTGACGCACGGTTCAGTGCCAGCGTACGGGCCAGGAATAGGGAACGGCGTAAGTTAAGGTGTAGGGCTGGTGGTGGGTTTCCGTTCCGGGCTAGGGTTAGGGTTAGGGAACGGCAAGGCTTAGGGCACAGGTCAGGGTACGGAAACGCGGGAGGGTAAGGCTACGTGCTGATGCGCAGGTCAGTGCCAGAGTACACGCCAGTAGTAGGCAACGGCGTAGGGTAAGGTTTTGGGCTGGTGGTGGGTTTCCATTCCGGGCTAGTGTTAGGGTTAGGGAACCGCAAGGCTTAGGGCACAGGTGAGGGTACGGAGACGTGGGTGCGTCAGGCTACGTGCTGACGCACGGGTCAATGCCAGCGTACGGGCCAGGAGTAGGCAACGGCGTAAGGTATGGTGTAGGGCTGGTGGTTGGTTTCCGTTCCAGGCTAGGGTTAGGGTTAGGGAACGGCAAGGCTTAGGGCACAGGTGAGGGTACGGAAACGTGGGAGGGTCGGGCTACGTGCTGACGCACGGGTCAGTGCCAGCGTACGGGCCAGGAGTAGGCAACGGCGTAGGATAAAGTGTAGGGCTGGTGGTGGATTTGCGTTCTGGGCTAGGGTTAGGGTTAGGGAACGGCAAGGCTTAGGGCACAGGTCAGGGTACGGAAACGCGGTAGGCTAAGGCTACGTGCTGATGCACGGTTCAGTGCCAGAGTACAGGCCAGGAGTAGGCAACGGCGTAGGGTAAGGTGTAGGGCTGGCGGTGGCTTTCCGTTCCGGGCTAGGGTTAGGCTTAGGGAACGGAAAGGCTTAGGGCACAGGTGAGGGTACGTAAACATGGGAGGGTCAGACTACGTGCTGACGCACGGGTCAATGCCAGCGTACGGGCGAGGAGTAGGCAACGGCATAAGGTAAGGTTTAGGGCTGGTGGTGGGTTTCCGTTCCGGACTAGGGTTAGGGTTAGGGAATGGCAAGGCTTAGGGCACAGGTGAGGGTACGTAAACGTGGGAGGGTCAGGCTACGTGCTGACGCACGGTTCAGTTCCAGCGTACTGGCCAGGAATAGGGTACGGCGTAAGGTAAGGTGTAAGGCTGGTGGTGGGTTTCTAATCAGGGCTAGGGTTAGGGTTAGGGAACGGCAAGTCTTAGGGCAAAGGAGAGGATACGGAAACGTGGGAGGGTCAGGCTACGTGCTGACGCACGTTTCAGTGCCTGCGTACGGGCCAGGAATAGGGTACGGCGTAAGGTAAGGTGTACGGCTGGTGGTGGGTTTCCGTTCCGGTCTAGGGTTAGGGTTTGGGAACGTCAAGGCTTAGGGCACAGGTGAGGTTACAGAAACGTGGGACGGTCAGGCTACGTGCTGACGCACGTGTCAGTGCCAGCGTACGGGCCAGGGGTAGGCAATGGCGTAAGGTAAGATGTAGGGCTGGTGGTTGGTTTCCGTTCCAGGCTAGGGTTAGGGTAAGGGAACGGCAAGGCTTAGGGCACAGGTGAGAGTACCGAAACGTGGGAGGGTCAGGCTACATGCTGACGCATGTTTCAGTGCCAGCGTATGGGCCAGGAATAAGTTACGGCGTAAGGTAAGGTGTAGGGCTGGTGGTGGGTTTCCGTTCGGGGCTAGGGTTAGGGTTAGGGAACGGCAAGGCTTAGGGCACAGGTGAGGGTACGGAAAGGTGGGAGGGTCAGGCTACGTGCTGACACACGGGTCAGTGCCAGCGTACGGGTCAGTAGCAGCGTACGGCGTAAGGTATGGTGTAGGGATGGTGGTGGGTTACTATTCTGGGCTAGGGTTAGGGTTAGGGAATGGCAAGGCTTAGGGCACAGGTGAGGGTACGGAAACGTGGGAGGGTCAGGCTACGTGCTGACGCACGGGTCAGTGCCAGCGTACGGGCCAGGAATAGGCAACGGCGTAAGGTATGGTGTAGGGCTGGTGGTTGGTTTCCGTTCCTGGCTAGGGTTAGGGTTAGGGAACGGCAAGGCATAGGGCACATGTGAGGGTACGGAAACGTGGGAGGGTCGGGCTACGTGCTGACGCACGGGTCAGTGCCAGCGTACGGGCCAGGAGTAGGCAACGGCGTAGGATAAAGTGTAAGGCTGGTGGTGGATTTGCGTTCTGGGCTAGGGTTAGGGTTAGGGAACGGCAAGGCTTAGGGCACATGTCAGGGAACGGAAACTCGGGAGGGTAAGGCTACGTGCTGATGCACGGTTCAGTGCAGAGTACAGGCCAGGAATAGGCAACGGCGTAGGGTAAGGTTTAGGGCTGGTGGTGGGTTTCCGTTCCAGGCTAGGGTTAGTGTTAGGGAACGGCAAGGCTTAGGGCACAGGTGAGGGTACGGAAACGTGGGAGGGTCGGGCTACGTGCTGACGGACTGGTCAGTGCCAGCGTACGGGCCAGGAGTAGGCAACTGCGTAGGATAAAGTGTAGGGCTGGTGGTGGATTTGCGTTCCTGGCTAGGGTTAGGGTTAGGGAACGGCAAGGCTTAGGGCACAGGTGAGGGAACGGAAACGTGGGAGGGTCAGGCTACGTGCTGACACACGGTTCAGTGCCAGTGTACGGGCCAGGAATAGGGAACGGCGTAAGTTAAGGTGTAGGGCTGGTGGTGGGTTTCCGTTCCGGGCTAGGGTTAGGGTTAGGGAACGTCAAGGCTTAGGGCACAGGTGAGGGTACGGAAACGTTGGTGGCTCAGACTACGTGCTGACGCATGGTTCAGTGCCAGCGTACGGGTCAGGAGTAGGATACGGCGTAAGGTAAGGTGTAGGGCTGATGGTGGGTTGCTATTCTGGGCTAGGGTTAGGGTTAGGGAAAGGCAAGGCTTAGGGCACAGGTGAGGATACGGAAACGTGGGAGGGTCAGGCTACGTGATGACGCATGGGTCAGTGCCAGCGTACGGGCCAGGAATAGGGTACGGCGTAAGGTAAAGTGTAGCGCTTGTGGTTGATTTCCTTTCCAGGCTAGGTTTAGGGTTAGGGAACGGCAAGGCTTAGGGCACAGGTGAGGGTACGGAAACGTGAGAGGGACGGGCTACGTGCTGACGCACGGGTCAGTGCCAGCGTACGGAACAGGAGTAGGCAACGGCATAGGATACAGTGTAGGGCTGGTGGTGGATTTGCGTTCAGGGCTAGGGTTAGGGTTAGGGAACGGCAAGGCTTAGGGCACAGGTGAGGGTATGGAAACGTGGGAGGGTCAGGCTACGTGCTGACGCACGGATCAGTGCCAGCGTACGGGTCAGGAGTAGGGTACGGCGTAATGTAAGGTGTAGGGCTGGTGGTGGGTTTCTATTCCAGGCTAAGGTTAGGGTTATGGAACGGCTAGGCTTAGGGCACAGGTGAGGGTACGGAAACTTGGGAGGCTCAGGCTACACGCTGACGCAATGTTCAGTGCCAGCGTACGGGCCAGGAATAGGGTACGGCGTACGGTAAGGTGTAGGGATGGTGGTGGGTTTCTAATCCGGGCTAGGGTTAGGGTTAAGGAACGGCAAGTCTTAGGGCAAAGGAGAGGGTACGGAAACGTGGGAGGGTCAGGCTACATGCTGACGCACGGTTCAGTGCTAGCGTACGAGCCACGAATAGGGTACGGCGTAAGGTAAGGTGTACGGCTGGTGGTGGGTTTCCCTTCCGGGCTAGGGTTAGGGTTAGGGAACGGCAAGGCTTAGGGCACAGGTGAGGTTACAGAAACGTGGGACGGTCAGGCTACGTGCTGACGCATGTGTCAATGCCAGCATACGGGCGAGGAGTAGGCAACGGCGTAAGGTAAGGTGTACGGCTGGTGGTTGGTTTCCGTTCCAGGCTAGGGTTAGGGTTAGGGAACGGCAAGGCTTAGGGCACAGGTGATGGTACGGAAACGTGGGAGGGTCAGGCTACGTGCTGACGCACGGTTCAGTGCCAGCGTACGGGCCAGGAATAGAGAACGGCGTAAGGTAAGGTGTAGGGCTGGTGGTGGGTTTCCTTTCCGGGCTAGGGTTAGGGTTAGGGAACGGCAAGGCTTAGGGCACAGGTCAGGGTACGGAAACGCGGGAGGGTAAGGCTAAGTGCTGATGCACGGGTCAGTGCCAGAGTACGGGCCAGTAGTAGGCAACGGCGTAGGGTAAGGTTTTGGGCTGGTGGTGGGATTCCATTCCGGGCTAGGGTTAGGGTTAGGGAACCGCAGGGCTTAGGGCACAGGTGAGGGTACGGAGACGAGGGAGGGTCAGGCTACGTGCTGACGCACGAGTCACTGCCAGCGTACGGACCAGGAGTAGGCAACGGCGTAAGGTAAGGTGTAGGGCTGGTGGTTGGTTTCTGTTCCAGGCTAGGGTTAGGGTTAGGGAACGGCAAGGCTTAGGGCACAGGTGAGGGTACGGAAACGTTGGAGGGTCGGGCTACGTGCTGATGCATGGGTCAGTGCCAGCGTACGGGCCAGGATTAGGCAACAGCGTAGGATAAAGTGTAGGGCTGGTGGTGGATTTGCGTTCCGGGCTAGGGTTAGGGTTAGGGACAGGCAAGGCTTAGGGCTCAGGTGAGGGAACGGAAACGTGGGAGGGTCAGGCTACGTGCTGACGCACGGTTCTGTGCCAGCGTACGGGCCAGGAATAGGGAACGGCGTAAGTTAAGGTGTTGGGCTGGTGGTGGGTTTCCGTTCCGGGCTAGGGTTAGGGTTAGGGAACAGCAAGGCTTAGGGCACAGGTGAGGGTACGTAAACGTGGGAGGGTCAGGCTACGTGCTGACGCACGGGTCAATGCCAGCGTACGGGCGAGTAGTAGGCAACGGCGTAAGGTAAGGTGTACGGCAGGTGGTTGTTTTCCGTTCCAGGCTAGGGTTAGGGTTAGGGAACGGCAAGGCTTAGGGCACAGGTGAGGGTACGGAAAAGTGGGAGGGTCAGGCTACGTGCTGACGCACGGTTCAGTGCCAGCATACGGGCCAGGAATAGGGAAAGTCGTAAGGTAAGGTATAGGGTTGGTGGTGGGTTTCCGTTCCGGGGTAGGGTTAGGGTTAGGGAACGGCAAGGCTTAGGGCACAGGTCAGGGTACGGAAACGCGTGAGGGTAAGGCCACGTGCTAATGCACGGGTCAGTGCCGGAGTACAGGCCAGTAGTAGGCAACGGCGTAAGGTAAGGTTTAGGGCTGGTGGTTGGTTTCCGTTCCAGGCTAGGGTTAGTGTTAGGGAACGGCAAGGCTTAGGGCACAGGTGAGGGTACGGAAACGTGGGAGGGTCGGGCTACGTGCTGACGCACTGGTCAGTGCCAGCGTACGGGCCAGGAGTAGGCAACGGCGTAGGATAAAGTGTAGGGCTGGTGGTGGATTTGCATTCCTGGCTAGGGTTAGGGTTAGGGAACGGCAAGGCTTAGGGCACAGGTGAGGGAACGGAAACGTGGGAGGGTCAGGCTACGTGCTGACACATTGTTCAGTGCCAGCGTACGGGCCAGGAAGAGGGAACTGCGTAAGTTAAGGTGTACGGCTGGTGGTGGGTTTCCGTTCCGGGCTAGGGTTAGGGTTAGGGAACGTCAAGGCTTAGGGCACAGGTGAGGTTACGGAAACGTTGGAGGCTCAGACTACGTGCTGACGCATTGTTCAGTGCCAGCGTACGGGTCAGGAGTAGGATACGGCGTAAGTTAAGGTGTAGGGCTGGTTGTGGGTTTCTATTCCGGGCTAGGGTTAGGGTTAGGGAAAGGCAAGTCTTAGGGCACAGGTGAGGTTACGGAAACGTGGGAGGGTCAGGCTACATGCTGACGCACGGTTCAGTGCCAGCGTACGGGCCAGGAATAGGTTACGGCGTAAGGTAAGGTGTAGGGCTGGTGGTGGGTTTCCGTTCCGGTCTAGGGTTATGGTTAGGGAACGGCAAGGCTTAGGGCACAGGTGAGGGTACTGAAACGTGGGAGGCTCAGGCTACGTGCTGACGCATGGGTCAGTGCCAGCGTACGGACCAGGAGTAGGGTACGGCGTAAGGTAAAGTGTAGCGCTTGTGGTTGATTTCCTTTCCAATCTAGGTTTAGGGTTAGGGAACGGCAAGGCTTAGGGCACAGGTGAGGGTACGGAAACTTGGGAGTGTCAGGCTACATGCTGACGCAATGTTCAGTGCCAGCGTACGGGCCAGGAGTAGGCAACGGCGTAAGGTAAGGTGTAGGGCTGGTGGTTGGTTTCTGTTCCAGTCTAGGGTTAGGGTTAGGGAACGGCAAGGCTTAGGGCAGAGGTGAGGGTACGGAAACGTTGGAGGGTCGGGCTACGTGCTGATGCACGGGTCAGTGCCAGCGTATGGGCCAGGAGTATGCAACGGCATAGGATAAAGTGTAGTGCTGGTGGTGGATTTGCGTTCCGGGCTAGGGTTAGGGTTAGGGAACGACAAGGCTTAGGGCTCAGGTGAGGGAACGGAAACGTGGGAGGGTCAGGCTACGTGCTGACGCACGGTTCAGTGCCAGCGTACGGGCCAGGAATAGGGAACGGCGTAAGTTAAGGTGTAGGGCTGGTGGTGGGTTTCCGTTCCGGGCTAGGGTTAGGGTTAGGGAACGGCAAGGCTTAGGGCACAGGTCAGGGTACGGAAACGCGGGAGGGTAAGGCTACGTGCTGATGCGCAGGTCAGTGCCAGAGTACACGCCAGTAGTAGGCAATGGCGTAGGGTAAGGTTTTGGGCTGGTGGTGGGTTTCCATTCCGGGCTAGGGTTAGGGTTAGGGAACGGCAAGGCTTAGGGCACAGGTGAGGGTACGGAGACGTGGGTGCGTCAGGCTACGTGCTGACGCACGGTTCAGTGCCAGCGTACGGGCCAGGAATAGGTTACGGCGTAAGGTATGGTGTAGGGCTGGTGGTTGGTTTCCGTTCCAGGCTAGGGTTAGGGTAAGGGAACGGCAAGGCTTAGGGCACAGGTGAGGGTACGGAAACGTGGGGGGTCGGGCTACGTGCTGACGCACGGGTCAGTGCCAGCGTACGGGCCAGGAGTAGGCAACGGCGTAGGATAAAGTGTAGGGCTGGTGGTGGATTTGCGTTCCGGGCTAGGGTTAGGGTTAGGGAACGGTAAGGCTTAGGGCACAGGTGTGGGAACGGAAACGTGGGAGGGTCAGGCTACGTGCTGATGCACGGTTCTGTGCCAGCGTACGGGCCAGGAATAGGAAACGGCAAAAGTTAGGGTGTAGGGCTGGTGGTGGGTTTCCGTTCAGGGCTAGGGTTAGGGTTAGGGAACGGCAAGGCTTAGGGCACAGGTGATGGTATGGAAACGTGGGAGGGTCAGGCTACGTGCTGACGCATGGGTCAGTGCCAGCGTACGGGTCAGCAGTAGGGTACGGCGTAATGTAAGGTGTAGGGCTGGTGGTGGGTTTCTATTCCGGGCTAGGGTTAGGGTTAGGGAACGGCAAGGCTTAGGGCACAGGTGAGGGTACGGAAACTTGGGAGGGTCAGGCTACATGCTGACGCACTGTTCAGTGCCAGCGTACGGGCCAGGAATAGGGTACGGCGTAAGGTAAGGTGTAGGTCTGGTGGTGGGTTTCTAATCCGGGCTAGGGTTAGGGTTAGGGAACGGCAAGTCTTAGGGCAAAGGAGAGGGTACGGAAACGTGGGAGGGTCAGGCTACGTGCTGACGCACGGTTCAGTGCCAGCGTACGGGCCAGGAATAGGGTACGGCGTAAGGTAAGGTGTACGGCTGGTGGTGGGTTTCCGTTCCGGGCTAGGGTTAGGGTTAGGGAACGGCAAGGCTTAGGGCACAGGTGAGGTTACAGAAACGTGGGACTGTCAGGCTACGTGCTGACGCACGTGTCAGTGCCAGCGTACGGGCCAGGTGTAGGCAACCGCTTAAGGTAAGATGTAGGGCTGGTGGTTGGTTTCCGTTCCAGGCTAGGGATAGGATAAGGGAACGGCAAGGCTTAGGGCACAGGTGAGGGTACCGAAACGTGGGAGGGTCAGGCTACATGCTGACGCACGGTTCAGTGCCAGCGTACGGGCCAGGAATAAGTTACGGCGTAAGGTAAGGTGTAGGGCTGGTGGTGGGTTTCCGTTCGGGGCTAGGGTTAGGGTTAGGGAACGGCAAGGCTTAGGGCACAGGTGAGGGTACGGAAACGTGGGAGGGTCAGGCTACGTGCTGACGCACGGGTCAGTGCCAGCGTACGGGTCAGTAGCAGCGTACGGCGTAAGGTATGGTGTAGGGCTGGTGGTGGGTTACTATTCCGGGCTAGGGTTAGGGTTAGGGAATGGCAAGGCTTAGGGCACAGGTGAGGGTACGGAAACGTGGGAGGGTCAGGCTACGTGCTGACGCACGTGTCAGTGCCAGCGTATGGGCCAGGAGTAGGCAACGGCGTAAGGTAAGGTGTAGGGCTGGTGGTTGGTTTCCGTTCCAGGCTAGGGATAGGGTTAGAGAACGGCAAGGCTTAGGGCACAGGTGAGAGTACGGAAACGTGGGAGGGTCGGGCTATGTGCTGACGCACGGGTCAGTGCCAGCGTACGGGCCAGGAGTAGGCAACGGCCTAGGATAAAGTGTAGGGCTGGTGGTGGATTTGCGTTCTGGGCTAGGGTTAGGGTTAGGGAACGGCAAGGCTTAGGGCACAGGTCAGGGTACAGAAACACGGGAGGGTAAGGCTATGTGCTGATGCACGGTTCAGTGCCAGAGTACAGGCCAGGAGTAGGCAACGGCATAGGGTAAGGTGTAGGGCTGGTGGTGGGTTTCCGTTCCGGGCTAGGGTTAGGGTTAGGGAACGGCAAGGCTTAGGGCACAGGTGAGGGTACGTAAACGTGGGAGGGTCAGGCTACGTGCGGACGCACGGGTCAATGAGAGCGTACGGGCGAGGAGTAGGCAACGGCGTAAGGTAAGGTTTAGGGCTGGTGGTGGGTTTCCGTTCCGGACTAGGTTAGGGTTAGGGAACGGCAAGGCTTAGCGCACAGGTCAGGGTACGGAAACGCGTGAGGGTAAGGCTACGTGCTGACGCACGGGTCAATGCCAGCGTACGGGCGAGGAGTAGGCAACGACGTAAGGTAAGGTGTACGGCTGGTGGTTGGTTTCCGTTCCAGGCTAGGGTTAGGGTTAGGGAATGGCAAGGCTTAGGGCACAGGTGAGGGTACGGAAACGTGGGAGGGTCAGGCAACGTGCTGACGCACGGTTCAGTGCCAGCGTACGGGCCAGGAATAGGGTACGGCGTAAGGTAAGGTGTAGGGCTGGTGGTGGTTTTCTAATCCTGGCTAGGGTTAGGGTTAGGGAACGGCAAGTCTTAGGGCAAAGGAGAGGGTACGGAAACGTGGGAGGGTCAGGCTACGTGCTGACGCACGGTTCAGTGCCAGCGTAAGGGCCAGGAATAGGGTACGGCGTAAGGTAAGGTGTACGGCTGGTGGTGGGTTTCCGTTCCGGGCTAGGGTTAGGGTTAGGGAACGGCAAGGCTTAGGGCACAGGTGAAGTTACCGAAACGTGGGACGGTCAGGCTACGTGCTGACGCACGTGTCAGTGCCAGCGTACGGGCCAGGGGTAGGCAACGGCGTAAGGTAAGATGTAGGGCTGGTGGTTGGTTTCCGTTCCAGGCTAGGGTTAGGGTAAGGGAACGGCAAGGCTTAGGGCACAGGTGAGGGTACCGAAACGTGGGAGGGTCAGGCTACATGCTGACGCACGGTTCAGTGCCAGCGTATGGGCCAGGAATAAGTTACGGCCTAAGGTAAGGTGTAGGGCTCGTGGTGGGTTTCCGTTCCAGGCTAGGGTTAGGGTTAGGGAACGGCAAGGCTTAGGGCACAGGTCAGGGTACAGAAACGCGGGAGGGTAAGGCTATGTGCTGATGCACCGTTCAGTGCCAGAGTACAGGCCAGGAGGAGGCAACGGCGTAGGGTAAGGTGTAGGGCTGGTGGTGGGTTTCCGTTCCGGGCTAGGGTTAGTGTTAGGGAACGGCAAGGCTTAGGGCACAGGTGAAGTTACAGAAACGTGGGACGGTCAGGCTACGTGCTGACGCACGTGTCAGTGCCAGCGTACGGGCCAGGGGTAGGCAACGGCGTAAGGTAAGATGTAGGGCTGGTGGTTGGTTTCCGTTCCAGGCTCGGGTTAGCGTAAGGGAACGGCAAGGCTTAGGGCACAGGTGAGGGTACCGAAACGTGGGAGGGTCAGGCTACATGCTGACGCACGGTTCAGTGCCAGCGTATGGGCCAGGAATAAGTTACGGCGTAAGGTAAGGTGTAGGGCTGGTGGTGGGTTTCCATTCGGGGCTAGGGTTAGGGTTCGGGAACGGCAAGGCTTAGGGCACAGGTGAGGGTACGGAAACGTGGGAGGGTCAGGCTACGTGCTGACGCACGGGTCAGTGCCAGCGTGCGGGTCAGTAGCAGCGTACGGCGTAAGATATGGTGTAGGGCTGGTGGTGGGTTACTATTCCGGGCTAGGGTTAGGGTTAGGGAATGGCAAGGCTTAGGGCACAGGTGAGGGTACGGAAACGTGGGAGGGTCAGGCTATGTGCTGACGCACGGGTCAGTGCCAGCGTACGGGCCAGGAGTAGGCAACGGCGTAAGGTAAGGTGTAGGGCTGGTGGTTGGTTTCCGTTCCAGGCTAGGGTTAGGGTTAGGGAACGGCAAGGCTTAGGGCACAGGTGAGGGTACGGAAACGTGGGAGGGTCGGGCTACGTGCTGACGCACGGGTCAGTGCCAGCGTACGGGCCAGGAGTAGGCAACGGCGTAGGATAAAGTTTAGGGCTGGTGGTGGATTTGCGTTCTGGGCTAGGGTTAGGGCTAGGTAACGGCAAGGCTTAGGGCACAGGTCAGGGAACGGAAACGCGGGAGGGTAAGGCTACGTGCTGATGCACGGTTCAGTGCCAGAGTACAGGCCAGGAGTAGGCAACGGCGTAGGGTAAGGTGTAGGGCTGGTGGTGGGTTTCCTTTCCGGGCTAGGGTTAGGGTTAGGGAACGGCAAGGCTTAGGGCAAAGGTGAGGGTACGGAAACGTGAGAGGGACGGGCTACGTGCTGACGCACGGGTCAGTGGCAGCGTACGGAACAGGAGTAGGCAACGGCATAGGATACAGTGTAGGGCTGGTGGTGGATTTGCGTTCAGGGCTAGGGTTAGGGTTAGCGAACGGCAAGGCTTAGGGCACAGGTGAGGGTATGGAAACGTGGGAGGGACAGGCTACGTGCTGACGCATGGGTCAGTGCCAGCGTACGGGTCAGGAGTAGGGTACGGCGTAATGTAAGGTGTAGGGCTGGTGGTGGGTTTCTATTACGGGCTAGGGTTAGGGTTAGGGAACGGCAAGGCTTAGGGCACAAGTGAGGGTACGGAAACTTGGGAGGGTCAGGCTACATGCTGACACAATGTTCAGTGCCAGCGTACGGGCCAGGAATAGGGTACGGCGTAAGGTAAGGTGTAGGGCTGGTGGTGGGTTTCTAATCCGGGCTAGGGTTAGGGTTAGGGAACGGCAAGGCTTAGGGCACAGGTGAGGGTATGGAAACGTGGGAGGGTCAGGCTACGTGCTGACGCATGGGTCAGTGCCAGCGTACGGGTCAGCAGTAGGGTACGGCGTAATGTAAGGTGTAGGGCTGGTGGTGGGTTTCTATTCCGGGCTAGGTTTAGGGTTAGGGAACGGCAAGGCTTAGGGCACAGGTGAGGGTACGGAAACTTGGGAGGGTCAGGCTACATGCTGACGCACTGTTCAGTGCCAGCGTACGGGCCAGGAATAGGGTACGGCGTAAGGTAAGGTGTAGGGCTGGTGTTGGGTTTCTAATCCGGTCTAGGGTTAGGGTTAGGGAACGGCAAGTCTTAGGGCAAAGGAGAGGGTACGGAAACGTGGGAGGGTCAGGCTACGTGCTGACGCACGGTTCAGTGCCAGCGTACGGGCCAGGAATAGGGTACGGCGTAAGGTAAGGTGTACGGCTGGTGGTGGGTTTCCGTTCCGGGCTAGGGTTAGGGTTAGGGAACGGCAAGGCTTAGGGCACAGGTGAGGTTACAGAAACGTGGGACTGTCAGGCTACGTGCTGACGCACGTGTCAGTGCCAGCGTACGGGCCAGGTGTAGGCAACGGCGTAAGGTAAGATGTAGGGCTGGTGGTTGGTTTCCGTTCCAGGCTATGGTTAGGGTAAGGGAACGGCAAGGCTTAGGGCACAGGTGAGGGTACGGAAACTTGGGAGGGTCAGGCTACGTGCTGACGCATGGGTCAATGCCAGCGTACGGGCCAGGAGTAGGGTACGGTGTAAGGTATTGTGTAGGGCTGGTGGTGGGTTACTATTCCGGGCTAGGGTTAGGGTTAGGGAATGGCAAGGCTTAGGGCATAGGTGAGGGTACGGAAACGTGGGAGGGTCAGGCTACGTGCTGACGCACGGGTCAGTGCCAGCGTACGGGTCAGTTGCAGCGTACGGCGTAAGGTATGGTGTAGGGCTGGTGGCGGGGTACTATTCAGGGCTAGGGTTAGGGTTAGGGAATGGCAAGGCTTAGGGCACAGGTGATGGTACGGAAACGTGGGAGGGTCAGGCTACGTGCTGACGCACGTGTCAGTGCCAGCGTACGGGCCAGGAGTAGGCAACGGCGTAAGGTAAGGTGTACGGCAGGTGGTTGTTTTCCGTTCCAGGCTAGGGTTAGGGTTAGGGAACGGCAAGGCTTAGGGCACAGGTGAGGGTACGGAAAAGTGGGAGGGTCAGGCTACGTGCTGACGCACGGTTCAGTGCCAGCATACGGGCCAGGAATAGGGAAAGGCGTAAGGTAAGGTATAGGGCTGGTGGTGGGTTTCCGTTCCGGGCTAGGGTTAGGGTTAGGGAACGGCAAGGTTTAGGGCACAGGTCAGGGTACGGAAACGCGTGAGGGTAAGGCCACGTGCTAATGCACGGGTCAGTGCCGGAGTACAGGCCAGTAGTAGGCAACGGCGTAAGGTAAGGTGTAGGGCTGGTGGTTGGTTTCCGTTCAAGGCTAGGGTTAGTGTTAGGGAACGGCAAGGCTTAGGGCACAGGTGAGGGTACGGAAACGTGGGAGGGTCGGGCTACGTGCTGACGCACTGGTCAGTGCCAGCGTACGGGCCAGGAGTAGGCAACGGCATAGGATAAAGTGTAGGGCTGGTGGTGGATTTGCGTTCCTGGCTAGGGTTAGGGTTAGGGAACGGCAAGGCTTAGGGCACAGGAGAGGGAACGGAAACGTGGGAGGGTCAGGCTACGTGCTGACACACGGTTCTGTGCCAGCATACGGGCGAGGAATAGGGAACGGTGTAAGTTAAGGTGTAGGGCTGGTGGTGGGTTTCCGTTCCGGGCTAGGGTTAGGGTTAGGGAACGTCAATGCTTAGGGCACAGGTGAGGGTACGGAAACGGAGGCTCAGACTACGTGCTGACGTATGGTTCAGTGCCAGCGTACGGGTCAGGAGTAGGATACGGCGTAAGGTAAGGTGTAGGGCTGGTGGTGGTTTTCTATTCCGGGCTAGGGTTAGGGTTAGGGAAAGGCAAGGCTTAGGGCACAGGTGAGGTTACGGAAACGTGGGAGGGTCAGGCTACATGCTGACGCACGGTTCATTGCCAGCGTACGGGCCAGGAATAGGTTACGGCGTAAGGTAAGGTGTAGGGCTGGTGGTGGGTTTCCGTTCCGGGCTAGGGTTATGGTTAGGGAACGGCAAGTCTTAGGGCACAGGTGAGGGTACTGAAACGTGGGAGGGTCAGGCTACGTGCTGACGCATGGGTCAGTGCCAGCGTACGGGCCAGGAGTAGGGTACGGCGTAAGGTAATGTGTAGCGCTTGTGGTTGATTTCCTTTCCAGGCTAGGTTTAGGGTTAGGGAACGGCAAGGCTTAGGGCACAGGTGAGGGTACGGAAACGTGAGAGGGACGGGCTACGTGCTGACGCACGGGTCAGTGCCAGCGTACGGAACAGGAGTAGGCAACGGCATAGGATACAGTGTAGGGCTGGTGGTGGATTTGCGTTCAGGGCTAGGGTTAGGGTTAGGGAACGGCAAGGCTTAGGGCACAGGTGAGGGTATGGAAACGTGGGAGGGTCAGGCTACGTGCTGACGCACGGGTCAGTGCCAGCGTACGGGTCAGGAGTAGGGTACGGCGTAATGTAAGGTGTAGGGCTGGTGGTGGGTTTCCGTTCCGGGCTAGGGTTAGGGTTAGGGAACGGCTAGGCTTAGGGCACAGGTGAGGGTACGGAAACTTGGGAGGCTCAGGCTACATGCTGACGCAATGTTCAGTGCCAGCGTACGGGCCAGGAATAGGGTACGGCGTAAGGTAAGGTGTAGGGATGGTGGTGGGTTCCTAATCCGGGCTAGGGTTAGGGTTAGGGAACGGCAAGTCTTAGGGCAAAGGAGAGGGTACGGAAACGTGGGAGGGTCAGGCTACATGCTAACGCACTGTTCAGTGCCAGCGTACGGGCCAGGAATAGGGTACGGCGTAAGGTAAGGTGTACGGCTGGTGGTGGGTTTCCGTTCCGGGCTAGGGTTAGGGTTAGGGAACGGCAAGGCTTAGGGCACAGGTGAGGTTACAGAAACGTGGGACGGTCAGGCTACGTGCTGACGCATGTGTCAATGCCAGCATACGGGCGAGGAGTAGGCAACGGCGTAAGGTAAGGTGTACGGCTGGTGGTTGGTTTCCGTTCCAGGCTAGGGTTAGGGTTAGGGAACGGCAAGGGTTAGGGCACAGGTGATGGTACGGAAACGTGGGAGGGTCAGGCTACGTGCTGACGCACGGTTCAGTGGCAGCGTACGGGCCAGGAATAGGGAACGGCGTAAGGTAAGGTGTAGGGCTGGTGGTGGGTTTCCTTTCCGGGCTAGGGTTAGGGTTAGGGAACGGCAAGGCTTAGGGCACAGGTCAGGGTACGGAAACGCGGGAGGGTAAGGCTACGTGCTGATGCACGGGTCAGTGCCAGAATACTGGCCAGTAGTAGGCAACGGCGTAGGGTAAGGTTTTGGGCTGGTGGTGGGATTCCATTCCGGGCTAGGGTTAGGGTTAGGGAACCGCAGGGCTTAGGGCACAGGTGAGGGTACGGAGACGAGGGAGGGTCAGGCTACGTGCTGACGCACGAGTCACTGCCAGCTTACGGACCAGGAGTAGGCAACGGCGTAAGGTAAGGTGTAGGGCTGGTGGTTGGTTTCTGTTCCAGGCTAGGGTTAGGGTTAGGGAACGGCAAGGCTTAGGGCACAGGTGAGGGTACGGAAACGTTGGAGGGTCGGGCTACGTGCTGATGCACGGGTCAGTGCCAGCGTACGGGACAGGAGTAGGCAATGGCATAGGATAAAGTGTAGGGCTGGTGCTGGATTTGCGTTCCGGGCTAGGGTTAGGGTAAGGGAAAGGCAAGGCTTAGGGCTCAGGAGAGGGAACGGAAACGTGGGAGTGTCAGGCTACGTGCTGACGCACGGTTCAGTGCCAGCGTACGGGCCAGGAATAGGGAACGGCATAAGTTAAGGTGTAGGGCTGGTGGTGGGTTTCCGTTCCGGGCTAGGGTTAGGGTTAGGGAACAGCAAGGCTTAGGGCACAGGTGAGGGTACGTAAACCTGGGAGGGTCAGGCTACGTGCTGACGCACGGGTCAATGCCAGCGTACGGGCGAGTAGTAGGCAACGGCGTAAGGTAAGGTGTACGGCAGGTGGTTGTTTTCCGTTCCAGGCTAGGGTTAGGGTTAGGGAACGGCAAGGCTTAGGACACAGGTGAGGGTACGGAAAAGTGGGAGGGTCAGGCTACGTGCTGACGCACGGTTCAGTGCCAATATACGGGCCAGGAATAGGGAAAGTCGTAAGGTAAGGTATAGGGCTGGTGGTGGGTTTCCGTTCCGGGCTAGGGTTAGGGTTAGGGAACGGCAAGGCTTCGGGCACAGGTCAGGGAACGGAAACGCCTGAGGGTAAGGCCACGTGCTAATGCACGGTTCAGTGCCGGAGTACAGGCCAGTAGTAGGCAACGGCGTAAGGTAAGGTGTAGGGCTGGTGGTTGGTTTCCGTTCCAGGCTAGGGTTAGTGTTAGGGAACGGCAAGGCTTAGGGCACAGGTGAGGGTACGGAAACGTGGGAGGGTCGGGCTACGGGCAGACGCACTGGTCAGTGCCAGCGTACGGGCCAGGAGTAGGCAACGGCGTAGGATAAAGTGTAGGGCTGGTGGTGGATTTGCGTTCCTGGCTAGGGTTAGGTTTAGGGAACGGCAAGGCTTAGGGCACAGGTGAGGGAACGGAAACGTGGGAGGGTCAGGCTACGTGTTGACACACGGTTCAGTGCCAGCGTACGGGCCAGGAATAGGGAACTGCGTAAGTTAAGGTGTAGGGCTGGTGGTTGGTTTCCGTTCCGGGCTAGGGTTACGGTTAGGGAACGTCAAGGCTTAGGGCACAGGTGAGGTTACGGAAACGTTGGAGGCTCAGACTACGTACTGACGCATGGTTCAGTGCCAGCGTACGGGTCAGGAGTAGGATACGGCGTAAGGTAAGGTGTAGGGCTGGTGGTGGGTTTCTATTCCGTGCTAGGGTTAGGGTTAGGGAAAGGCAAGTCTTAGGGCACAGGTGAGGTTACGGAAACGTGGGAGGGTCAGGCTACATGCTGACGCACGGTTCAGTGCCAGCGTACGGGCCAGGAATAGGTTACGGCGTAAGGTAAGGTGTAGGGCTGGTGGTGGGTTTCCGTTCCGGTCTAGGGTTATGGTTAGGGAACGGCAAGGCTTAGGGCACAGGTGAGGGTACTGAAACGTGGGAGGGTCACGCTACGTGCTGACGCATGGGTCAGTGCCAGCGTACGTACCAGGAGTAGGGTACGGCGTAAGGTACAGTGTAGCGCTTGTGGTTGATTTCCTTTCCAGGCTAGGTTTAGGGTTAAGGAACGGCAAGGCTTAGGGCACAGGTGAGGGTACGGAAACTTGGGAGGGTCAGGCTACATGCTGACGCAATGTTCAGTGCCAGCGTACGGGCCAGGAATAGGGTACGGCGTAAGGTAAGGTGTAGGGCTGGTGGTGGGTTTCTAATCCGGGCTAGGGTTAGGGTTAGGGAACGGCAAGTCTTAGGGCAAAGGAGAGGGTATGGAAACGTGGGAGGGTCAGGCTACATGCTGACGCACGGTTCAGTGCCAGCGTACGGGCCAGGAATAGGGTACGGCATAAGGTAAGGTGAACGGCTGCTGGTGGGTTTCCGTTCCGGGCTAGAGTTAGGTTTAGGGAACGGCAAGGCTTAGGGCACAGGTGAGGTTACAGAAACGTGGGACGGTCAGGCTACGTGCTGATGCATGTGTCAATGCCAGCATACGGGCGAGGAGTAGGCAACGGCGTAAGGTAAGGTGTACGGCTGGTGGTTGGTTTCCGTTCCAGGCTACGGTTAGGGTTAGGGAACGGCAAGGCTTAGGGCACAGGTGATGGTACGGAAACGTGGGAGGGTCAGGCTACGTGCTGACGCACGATTCAGTGCCAGCGTACGGGCCAGGAATAGGGAACGGCGTAAGGTAAGGTGTAGGGCTGGTGGTGGGTTTCCGTTCCGGGCTAGGGTTAGGGTTAGGGAACGGCAAGGCTTAGGGCACAGGTCAGGGTACGGAAACGCGGGAGGGTAAGGCTACGTGCAGATGCACGGGTCAGTACCAGAGTACAGGCCAGTAGTAGGCAACGGCGTAGGGTAAGGTTTTGGGCTGGTGGTGGGATTCCATTCCGGGCTAGGGTTAGGGTTAGGGAACCGCAGGGCTTAGGGCACAGGTGAGGGTACGGAGACGAGGGAGGGTCAGGCTACATGCTGACGCACGAGTCAATGCCAGGGTACGGGCCAGGAGTAGGCAACGGCGTAAGATAAGGTGTAGGGCTGGCGGTTGATTTCTGTTCCAGGCTAGGGTTAGGGTTAGGGAACGGCAAGGCTTAGGGCACAGGTGAGGGTACGGAAACGTTGGAGGGTCGGGCTACGTGCTGATGCACGGGTCAGTGCCAGCGTATGGGCCAGGAGTAGGCAACGGCATAGGATAATGTGTAGGGCTGGTGGTGGATTTGCGTTCCGGGCTAGGGTTAGGGTTAGGGAACGGCAAGGCTTAGGGCTCAGGTGAGGGAACGGAAACGTGGGAGGGTCAGGCTACGTGCTGACGCACGGTTCAGTGCCAAAGTACGGGCCAGGAATAGGGAACGGCGTAAGTTAAGGTGTAGGGCTGGTGGTGGGTTTCCGTTCCGGGCTAGGGATAGGGTTAGGGAACGGCAAGGCTTAGGGCACAGGTCAGGGTACGGAAACGCGGGAGGGTAAGGCTACGTGCTGATGCGCAGGTCAGTGCCAGAGTACACGCCAGTAGTAGGCAACGGCGTAGGGTAAGGTTTTGGGCTGGTGGTAGGTTTCCACTCCGGGCTAGGGTTAGGGTTAGGGAAAGGCAAGGCTTAGGGCACAGGTGAGGTTACGGAAACGTGGGAGGGTCAGGCTACATGCTGACGCACGGTTCAGTGCCAGCGTACGGGCCAGGAATAGGTTACGGCGTAAGGTATGGTGTAGGGCTGGTGGTGGGTTTCCGTTCCGGGCTAGGGTTATGGTTAGGGAACGGCAAGGCTTAGGGCACAGGTGAGGGTACTGAAACGTGGGAGGGTCAGGCTACGTGCTGACGCATGGGTCAGTGCCAGGGTACGGGCCAGGAGTAGGGTACGGCGTAAGGTAAAGTGTAGCGCTTGTGGTTGATTTCCTTTCCAGGCTAGGTTTAGGGTTAGGGAACGGCAAGGCTTAGGGCACAGGTGAGGGTACGGAAACGTGAGAGGGACGGGCTACGTGCTGACGCACGGGTCAGTGCCAGCGTACGGAACAGGAGTAGGCAACGGCATAGGATACAGTGTAGGGCTGGTGGTGGATTTGCGTTCAGGGCTAGGGTTAGGGTTAGGGAACGGCAAGGCTTAGGGCACAGGTGAGGGTATGGAAACTTGGGAGGGTCAGGCTACATGCTGACGCAATGTTCAGTGCCAGCGTACGGGCCAGGAATAGGGTACGGCGTAAGGTAAGGTGTAGAGCTGGTGGTGGGTTTCTAATCCGGGCTAGGGTTAGGGTTAGGGAAAGGCAAGTCTTAGGGCAAAGGAGAGGGTATGGAAACGTGGGAGGGTCAGGCTACATGCTGACGCACGGTTCAGTGCCAGCGTACGGGCCAGGAATAGGGTACTGCGTAAGGTAAGGTGTAGAGCTGGTGGTGGGTTTCTAATCCGGGCTAGGGTTAGGGTTAGGGAACAGCAAGGCTTAGGGCGCAGGTGAGGGTACGTAAACGTGGGAGGGTCAGGCTACGTGCTGACGCACGGGTTAATGCCAGCGTACGGGCGAGTAGTAGGCAACGGCGTAAGGTAAGGTGTACGGCAGGTGGTTGTTTTCCGTTCCAGGCTAGGGTTAGGGTTAGGGAACGGCTAGGCTTAGGACACAGGTGAGGGTACGGAAAAGTGGGAGGGTCAGGCTACGTGCTGACGCACGGTTCAGTGCCAATATACGGGCCAGGAATAGGGAAAGTCGTAAGGTAAGGTATAGGGCTGTTGGTGGGTTTCCGTTCCGGGCTAGGGTTAGGGTTAGGGAACGGCAAGGCTTCGGGCACAGGTCAGGGAACGGAAACGCGTGAGGGTAAGGCCACGTGCTAAAGCACGGGTCAGTGCCGGAGTACAGGCCAGTAGTAGGCAACGGCGTAAGGTAAGGTGTAGGGCTGGTGGTTGGTTTCCGTTCCAGGCTAGGGTTAGTGTTAGGGAACGGCAAGGCTTAGGGCACAGGTGAGGGTATGGAAACGTGGGAGGGTCGGGCTACGGGCTGACGCACTGGTCAGTGCCAGCGTACGGGCCAGGAGTAGGCAACGGCGTAGGATAAAGTGTAGGGCTGGTGGTGGATTTGCGTTCCTGGCTAGGGTTAGGGTTAGGGAACGGCAAGGCTTAGGGCACAGGTGAGGGAACGGAAACGTGGGAGGGTCAGGCTACGTGTTGACACACGGTTCAGTGCCAGCGTACGGGCCAGGAATAGGGAACTGCGTAAGTTAAGGTGTAGGGCTGGTGGTTGGTTTCCGTTCCGGGCTAGGGTTACGGTTAGGGAACGTCAAGGCTTAGGGCACAGGTGAGGTTACGGAAACGTTGGAGGCTCAGACTACGTACTGACGCATGGTTCAGTGCCAGCGTACGGGTCAGGAGTAGGATACGGCGTAAGGTAAGGTGTAGGACTGGTGGTGGGTTTCTATTCCGTGCTAGGGTTAGGGTTAGGGAAAGGCAAGTCTTAGGGCACAGGTGAGGTTACGGAAACGTGGGAGGGTCAGGCTACATGCTGACGCACGGTTCAGTGCCAGCGTACGGGCCAGGAATAGGTTACGGCGTAAGGTAAGGTGTAGGGCTGGTGGTGGGTTTCCGTTCTGGTCTAGGGTTATGGTTAGGGAACGGCAAGGCTTAGGGCACAGGTGAGGGTACTGAAACGTGGGAGGGTCAGGCTACGTGCTGACGCATGGGTCAGTGCCAGCGTACGGACCAGGTGTAGTGTACGGCGTAAGGTACAGTGTAGCGCTTGTGGTTGATTTCCTTTCCAGGCTAGGTTTAGGGTTAGGGAACGGCAAGGCTTAGAGCACAGGTGAGGGTACGGAAACTTGGGAGGGTCAGGCTACATGCTGACGCAATGTTCAGTGCCAGCGTACGGGCCAGGAATAGGGTACGGCGTAAGGTAAGGTGTAGGGCTGGTGGTGGGTTTCTAATCCGGGCTAGGGTTAGGGTTAGGGAACGGCAAGTCTTAGGGCAAAGGAGAGGGTATTGAAACGTGGGATGGTCAGGCTACATGCTGACGCACGAGTCAATGTCAGGGTACGAGCCAGGAGTAGGCAACGGCGTAAGGTAAGGTGTAGGGCTGGCGGTTGGTTTCTGTTCCAGGCTAGGGTTAGGGTTAGGGAACGGCAAGGCTTAGGGCACAGGTGAGGGTACGGAAACGTTGGAGGGTCGGGCTACGTGCTGATGCACGGGTCAGTGCCAGCGTATGGGCCAGGAGTAGGCAACGGCATAGGATAAAGTGTAGGGCTGGTGGTGGATTTGCGTTCCGGGCTAGGGTTAGGGTTAGGGAACGGCAAGGCTTAGGGCTCAGGTGAGGGAACGGAAACGTGGGAGGGTCAGGCTACGTGCTGACGCACGGTTCAGTGCCAAAGTACGGGCCAGGAATAGGGAACGGCGTAAGTTAAGGTGTAGGGCTGGTGGTGGGTTTCCGTTCCGGGCTAGGTTTAGGGTTAGGGAACGGCAAGGCTTAGGGCACAGGTCAGGGTACGGAAACGCGGGAGGGTAAGGCTACGTGCTGATGCGCAGGTCAGTGCCAGAGTACACGCCAGTAGTAGGCAACGGCGTAGGGTAAGGTTTTGGGCTGGTGGTAGGTTTCCATTCCGGGCTAGGGTTAGGGTTAGGGAAAGGCAAGGCTTAGGGCACAGGTGAGGTTACGGAAACGTGGGAGGGTCAGGCTACATGCTGACGCACGGTTCAGTGCCAGCGTACGGGCCAGGAATAGGTTACGGCGTATGGTATGGTGTAGGGCTGGTGGTGGGTTTCCGTTCCGGGCTAGGGTTATGGTTAGGGAACGGCAAGGCTTAGGGCACAGGTGAGGGTACTGAAACGTGGGAGGGTCAGGCTACGTGCTGACGCATGGGTCAGTGCCAGGGTACGGGCCAGGAGTAGGGTACGGCGTAAGGTAAAGTGTAGCGCTTGTGGTTGATTTCCTTTCCAGGCTAGGTTTAGGGTTAGGGAATGGCAAGGCTTAGGGCACAGGTGAGGGTACGGAAACGTGAGAGGGACGGGCTACGTGCTGACGCACGGGTCAGTGCCAGCGTACGGAACAGGAGTAGGCAACGGCATAGGATACAGTGTAGGGCTGGTGGTGGATTTGCGTTCAGGGCTAGGGTTAGGGTTAGGGAACGGCAAGGCTTAGGGCACAGGTGAGGGTATGGAAACTTGGGAGGGTCAGGCTACATGCTGACGCAATGTTCAGTGCCAGCGTACGGGCCAGGAATAGGGTACGGCGTAAGGTAAGGTGTAGAGCTGGTGGTGGGTTTCTAATCCGGGCTAGGGTTAGGGTTAGGGAAAGGCAAGTCTTAGGGCAAAGGAGAGGGTACGGAAACGTGGGAGGGTCATGCTACATGCTGACGCACGGGTCAGTGCCAGCGTACGGGCCAGGAATAGGGTACGGCGTAAGGTAAGGTGTACGGCTGGTGGTGGGTTTCCGTTCCGGGCTAGGGTTAGGGTTAGGGAACGGCAAGGCTTAGGGCACAGGTGAGGTTACAGAAACGTGGGACGGTCAGGCTACGTGCTGACACATGTGTCAATGCCAGCATACGGGCGAGGAGTAGGCAACGGCGTAAGGTAAGGTGTACGGCTGGTGGTTGGTTTCCGTTCCAGGCTAAGGTTAGGGTTAGGGAACGGCAAGGCTTAGGGCACAGGTGATGGTACGGAAACGTGGGAGGGTCAGGCTACGTGCTGACGCACGGTTCAGTGCCAGCGTACGGGCCAGGAATAGGGAACGGCGTAAGGTAAGGTGTAGGGCTGGTGGTGGGTTTCCGTTCCGGGCTAGGGTTAGGGTTAGGGAACGGCAAGGCTTAGGGCACAGTTCAGGGTACGGAAACGCGGGAGAGTAAGGCTACGTGCTGATGCACGGGTCAGTACCAGAGTACAGGCCAGTAGTAGGCAACGGCGTAGGGTAAGGTTTTGGGCTGGTGGTGGGATTCCATTCCGGGCTAGGGTTAGGGTTAGGGAACCGCAGGGCTTAGGGCACAAGTGAGGGTACGGAGACGAGGGAGTGTCTGGCTACGTGCTGACACACGGGTCAATGCCAGCATACGGGCCAGGAGTAGGCAACGGCGTAAGGTAATGTGTAGGGCTGGTGGTTGGTTTCTGTTCCAGGCTAGGGTTAGGGTTAGGGAACGGCAAGCCTTAGGGCACAGGTGAGGTTACAGAAACGTTGGAGGGTCGGGCTACGTGCTGATGCACGGGTCACTGCCAGCGTACGGGTCAGCAGTAGGGTACGGCGTAATGTAAGGTGTAGGGCTGGTGGTGGGTTTCTATTCCGGGCTAGGGTTAGGGTTAGGGAACGGCAAGGCTTAGGGCACAGGTGAGGGTACGGAAACTTGGGAGAGTCAGGCTACATGCTGACGCACTGTTCAGTGCCAGCGTACGGGCCAGGAATAGGGTACGGTGTAAGGTAAGGTGTAGGGCTGGTGGTAGGTTTCTAATCCGGGCTAGGGTTAGGGTTAGGGAACGGCAAGTCTTAGGGCAAAGGAGAGGGTACGGAAACGTGGGAGGGTCAGGCTACGTGCTGACGCATGTTTCAGTGCCAGCGTACGGGCCAGGAATAGGGTACGGCGTAAGGTAAGGTGTACGGCTGGTGGTGGGTTTCCGTTCCGGGCTAGGGTTAGGGTTAGGGAACGGCAAGGCTTAGGGCACAGGTGAGGTTACAGATACGTGGGACTGTCAGGCTTCGTGCTGACGCACGTGTCAGTGCCAGCGTACGGGCCAGGTGTAGGCAACGGCGTAAGGTAAGATGTAGGGCTGGTGGTTGGTTTCCGTTCCAGGCTAGGCTTAGCGTAAGGGAACGGCAAGGCTTAGGGCACAGGTGAGGGTACCGAAACGTGGGAGGGTCAGGCTACATGCTGACGCACGGTTCAGTGCCAACGTACGGGCCAGGAATAAGTTACTGCGTAAGGTAAGGTGTAGGGCTGGTGGTGGGTTTCTATTCCGGGCTAGGGTTAGGGTTAGGGAACGGCAAGGCTTAGGGCACAGGTGAGGGTACGGAAACTTGGGAGGGTCAGGCTACGTGCTGACGCACGGGTCAGTGCCAGCGTACGGGTCAGTTGCAGCGTACGGCGTAAGGTATGGTGTAGGGCTGGTGGTGGGTTACTATTCCGGGCTACGGTTAGGGTTAGGGAATGGCAAGGCTTAGGGCACAGGTGAGGGTACGGAAACGTGGGAGGTTCATGCTACGTGCTGACGCACGTGTCAGTGCCAGCGTACGGGCCAGGAGTAGGCAACGGCGTAAGGTTAGGTGTAGGGCTGGTGGTTGGTTTCCGTTCCAGGCTAGGGTTAGGGTTAGGGAACGGCAAGGCTTAGGGCACAGGTGAGGGTACGGAAACGTGGGAGGGTCGGGCTACGTGCTGACGCACGGGTCAGTGCCAGCGTACGGGCCAGGAGTAGGCAACGGCGTAGGATAAAGTGTAGGGCTGCTGGTGGATTTGCGTTCTGGGCTAGGGTTAGGGTTAGGGAACCGCAAGGCTTAGGGCACAGGTCAGGGTACAGAAACGCGGGAGGGTAAGGCTATGTGCTGATGCACGGTTCAGTGCCAGAGTACAGGCCAGGATTAGGCAACGGCGTAGGGTAAGGTGTAGGGCTGGTGGTGGGTTTCCGTGCCGGGCTAGGGTTAGGGTTAGGGAACGGCAAGGCTTAGGGCACAGGTGAGGGTACGTAAACGTGGGAGGGTCAGGCTACGTGCTGACGCACGGGTCAATGCCAGCGTACGGGCTAGGAGTAGGCAACGGCGTAAGGTTATGTTTAGGGCTGGTGGTGGGTTTCCGTTCCGGACTAGGGTTAGGGTTAGGGAACGGCAAGGCTTAGGGCACAGGTCAGGGTACGGAAACGCGTGAGGGTAAGGCTACGTGCTGATGCACGGTTCAGTGCCAGAGTACAGGCCAGGATAGGCAACGGTGTAGGGTAAGGTGTAGGGCTGGTGGTGGGTTTCCGTTCAGGGCTAGGGTTCGGGTTAGGGAACGGCAAGGCTTAGGGCACAGGTGAGGGTACGGAAACGTGGGAGGGTCAGGCTACGTGCTGACGCACGGTTCAGTGCCAGCGTACAGGCCAGGAATAGGGTACGGCGTAAGGTAAGGTGTAGGGCTGGTGGTGGGTTTCTAATCCGGGCTAGGGTTAGGGTTAGGGAACGGCAAGTCTTAGGGCAAAGGAGAGGGTACGGAAACGTGGGAGGGTCAGGCTACGTGCTGACGCACGGTTCAGTGCCAGCGTACGGGCCAGGAATATGGTACGGCAAAAGGTAAGGTGTACGGCTGGTGGTGGGTTTCCGTTCCGGGCTAGGGTTAGGGTTAGGGAACGGCAAGGCTTAGGGCACAGGTGAAGTTACAGAAACGTGGGACGGTCAGGCTACGTGCTGACGCACGTGTCAGTGCCAGCATACGGGCCAGGGGTAGGCAACGGCGTAAGGTAAGATGTAGGGCTGGTGGTTGGTTTCCGTTCCAGGCTAGGGTTAGGGTAAGGGAACGGCAAGGCTTAGGGCACAGGTGAGGGTACCGAAACGTGGGAGGGTCAGGCTACATGCTGACGCACGGTTCAGTGCCAGCGTATGGGCCAGGAATAATTTACGGCGTAAGGTAAGGTGTAGGGCTGGTGGTGGGTTTCTGTTCGGGGCTAGGGTTAGGGTTAGGGAACGGCAAGGCTTAGGGCACAGGTGAGGGTACGGAAACGTGGGAGGGTCAGGCTACGTGCTGACGCACGGGTCAGTGCCAGCGTGCGGGTCAGTAGCAGTGTACGGCGTAAGGTATGGTGTAGGGCTGGTGGTGGGTTACTATTCCGGGCTAGGGTTAGGGTTAGGGAATGGCAAGGCTTAGGGCACAGGTGAGGGTACGGAAACGTGGGAGGGTCAGGCTATGTGCTGACGCACGGGTCAGTGCCAGCGTACGGACCAGGAGTAGGCAACGGCGTAAGGTAAGGTGTAGGGATGGTGGTTGGTTTCCGTTCCAGGCTAGGGTTAGGGTTAGGGAACGGCAAGGCTTAGGGCACAGGTGAGGGTACGGAAACGTGGGAGGGTCGGGCTACGTGCTGACGCACGGGTCATTGCCTGCGTACGGGCCAGGAGTAGGCAACGGCGTAGGATAAAGTTTAGGGCTGGTGGTGGATTTGCGTTCTGGGCTAGGGTTAGGGTTAGGGAACGGCAAGGCTTAGGGCACAGGTCAGGGAACGGAAACGCGGGAGGGTAAGGCTACGTGCTGATGCACGGTTCAGTGCCAGAGTACAGGCCAGGAGTAGGCAACGGCGTAGGGTAAGGTGTAGGGCGGGTGGTGGGTTTCCGTTCCGGGCTAGGGTTAGGGTAAGGGAACGGCAAGGCTTAGGGCAGAGGTGAGGGTACGGAAACGTGAGAGGGACCGGCTACGTGCTTACGCACGGGTCAGTGGCAGCGTACGGAACAGGAGTAGGCAACGGCATAGGATAAAGTGTAGGGCTGGTGGTGGATTTGCGTTCAGGGCTAGGGTTAGGGTTAGGGAACGGCAAGGCTTAGGGCACAGGTGAAGGTATGGAAACGTGGGAGGGTCAGGCTACGTGCTGACGCACGGGTCAGTGCCAGCGTACGGGTCAGGTGTAGGGTACGGCGTAATGTAAGGTGTAGGGCTGGTGGTGGGTTTCTATTCCGGGCTAGGGTTAGGGTTAGGGAACGGCAAGGCTTAGGGCACAGGTGAGGGTACGGAAACTTGGGAGGGTCAGGCTACATGCTGACGCAATGTTCAGTGCCAGCGTACGGGCCAGGAATAGGGTACGGCGTAAGGTAAGGTGTAGGGCTGGTGGTGGGTTTCTAATCCGGGCTAGGGTTAGGGTTAGGGAACGGCAAGTCTTAGGGCAAAGGAGAGGGTACGGAAACGTGGGAGGGTCAGGCTACATGCTGACGCACGGTTCAGTGCCAGCGTACGGGCCAGGAATAGGGTACGGCGTAAGGTAAGGTGTACGGCTGGTGGTGGGTTTCCGTTCCGGACTAGGGTTAGGGTTAGGGAACGGCAAGGCTTAAGGCACAGGTGAGGTTACAGAAACGTGGGACGGTCAGGCTACGTGCTGACGCATGTGTCAATGCCAGCATACGGGCGAGGAGTAGGCAACGGCGTAAGGTAAGGTGTACGGCTGGTGGTTGGTTTCCGTTCCAGGCTAAGGTTATGGTTAGGGAACGGCAAGGCTTAGGGCACAGGTGATGGTACGGAAACGTGGGAGGGTCAGGCTACGTGCTGAAGCACGGTTCAGTGCCAGCGTACGGGCCAGGAATAGGGAACGGCGTAAGGTAAGGTGTAGGGCTGGTGGTGGGTTTCCGTTCCGGGCTAGGGTTAGGGTTAGGGAACGGCAAGGCTTAGGGCACAGGTCAGGGTATGGAAACGCGGGAGGGTAAGGCTACAGGCTGATGCACGGTCAGAACCAGAGTACAGGCCAGTAGTAGGCAACGGCGTAGGGTAAGGTTTTGCGCTGGTGGTGGGATTCCATTCCGGGCTAGGGTTAGGGTTAAGGAACCGCAGGGCTTAGCGCACAGGTGAGGGTACGGAGACGAGGGAGGGTCAGGCTACGTGCTGACGCACGGGTCAATGCCAGCGTACGGGCCAGGAGTAGACAACGGCGTTGGATAAAGTGTAGGGCTGGTAGTGGATTTGCGTTCCGGGCTAGGGTAAGGGTTAGGGAACGGCAAGGCTTAGGGCTCAGGTGAGGGAACGGAAACGTGGGAGGGTCAGGCTACGTGCTGACGCACGGTTCAGTGCCAGCGTACGGGCCAGGAATAGGGAACGGCGTAAGTTAAGGTGTAGGGCTGGTGGTGGGTTTCCGTTCCGGGCTAGGGTTAGGGTTAGGGAACGGCAAGGCTTAGGGCACAGGTCAGGGTACGGAAACGCGGGAGGGTAAGGCTACATGCTGATGCGCAGGTCACTGCCAGAGTACACGCCAGTAGTAGGCAACGGTGTAGGGTAAGGTTTTGGGCTGGTGGTGGGTTTCCATTCTGGGCTAGTGTTAGGGTTAGGGAACCGCAAGGCTTAGGGCACAGGTGAGGGTACGGAGACGTGGGTGGGTCAGTCTACGTGCTGACGCACGGGTCAATGCCAGCGTACGGGCCAGGAGTAGGCAACGGCGTAAGGTAAGGTGTAGGGCTTGTGGTTGGTTTCCGTTCCAGGCTAGGGTTAGGGTAAGGGAACGGCAAGGCTTAGGGCACAGGTGAGGGTACGGAAACGTTGGAGGGTCGGGCTACGTGCTGACGCACGGGTCTGTGCCAGCGTACGGGCCAGGAGTAGGCAACGGCGTAGGATAAAGTGTAGGGCTGGTGGTGGATTTGCGTTCCGGGCTAGGGTTAGGGTTAGGGAACGGTAAGGCTTAGGGCACAGGTGTGGGAACGGAAACGTGGGAGGGTCAGGCTACGTGCTGACGCACGGTTCAGTGCCAGCGTACGGGCCAAGAATAGGAAACGGCATAAGTTAGAGTGTAGGGCTGGTGGTGGGTTTCCGTTCCGGGCTAGGGTTAGGGTTAGGGAACGGCAAGGCTTAGGGCACAGGTGAGGGTATGGAAACGTGGGAGGGTCAGGCTACGTGCTGACGCATGGGTCAGTGCCAGCGTTCGGGTCAGCAGTAGGGTACGGCGTAATGTAAGGTGTAGGGCTGGTGGTGGGTTTCTATTCCGGGCTAGGGTTAGGGTTAGGGAACGGCAAGGCTTAGGGCACAGGTGAGGGTACGGAAACTTGGGAGGGTCAGGCTACATGCTGACGCACTGTTCAGTGCCAGCGTACGGGCCAGGAATAGGGTACGGCGTAAGGTAATGTGTAGGGCTGGTGGTGGGTTTCTAATCCGGGCTAGGGTTAGGGTTAGGGAACGGCAAGTCTTAGGGCAAAGGAGAGGGTACGGAAACGTGGGAGGGTCAGGCTACGTGCTGACGCACGGTTCAGTGCCAGCGTACGGGCCAGGAATAGGGTACGGCGTAAGGTAAGGTGTACGGCTGGTGGTGGGTTTCCGTTCCGGGCTAGGGTTAGGGTTAGGGAACGGCAAGGCTTAGGGCACAGGTGAGGTTACAGAAACGTGGGACTGTCAGGCTACGTGCTGACGCACGTGTCAGTGCCAGCGTACGGGCCAGGTGTAGGCAACGGCGTAAGGTAAGATGTAGGGCTGGTGGTTGGTTTCCGTTCCAGGCTAGGGTTAGGGTAAGGGAACGGCAAGGCTTAGGGCACAGGTGAGGGTACCGAAACGTGGGAGGGTCAGGCTACATGCTGACGCACGGTTCAGTGCCAGCGTACGGGCCAGGAATAAGTTACGGCGTAAGGTAAGGTGTAGGGCTGGTGGTGGGTTTCCGTTCGGGGCTAGGTTTAGGGTTAGGGAACGGCAAGGCTTAGGGCACAGGTGAGGGTACGGAAACGTGGGAGGGTCAGGCTACGTGCTGACCCACGGGTCAGTGCCAGCGTACGGGTCAGTAGCAGCGTACGGCGTAAGGTATGGTGTAGGGCTGGTGGTGGGTTACTATTCCGGGCTAGGGTTAGGGTTAGGGAATGGCAAGGCTTAGGGCACAGGTGAGGGTACGGAAACGTGGGAGCGTCAGGCTACGTGCTGACGCACGTGTCAGTGCCAGCGTACGGGCCAGGAGTAGCAACGGCGTAAGGTAAGGTGTAGGGCTGGTGGTTGGTTTCCGTTCCAGGCTAGGGTTAGGGTTAGGGAACGGCAAGGCTTAGGGCACAGGTGAGGGTACGGAAACGTGGGAGGGTCGGGCTATGTGCTGACGCATGGGTCAGTGCCAGCGTACGGGCCAAGAGTAGGCAACGGCGTAGGATAAAGTGTAGGGCTGGTGGTGGATTTCCGTTCTGGGCTAGGGTTAGGGTTAGGGAACGGCAAGGCTTAGGGCACAGGTCAGGGTACCGAAACGCGGGAGGGTAAGGCTATGTGCTGACGCACGGGTCAATGCCAGCGTACGGGCGAGGAGTAGGCAACGGCGTAAGGTAAGGTTTAGGGCTGGTGGTGGGTTTCAGTTCAGGACTAGGGTTAGGGTTAGGGAACGGCAAGGCTTAGGGCACAGGTCAGGGTACGGAAACGCGTGAGGGTAAGGCTACGTGCTGATGCACGGTTCAGTGCCAGAGTACAGGCCAGGAGTAGGCAACGGCGTAGGGTAAGGTGTAGGGCTGGTGGTGGGTTTCCGTTCCGGGCTAGGGTTAGGATTAGGGAACGGCAAGGCTTAAGGCACAGGTGAGGGTACGTAAACGTGGGAGGGTCAGGCTACGTGCTGACGCACGGGTCAATGCCAGCGTACGGGCGAGGAGTAGGCAACGACGTAAGGTAAGGTGTACGGCTGGTGGTTGGTTTCCGTTCCAGGCTAGGGTTAGGGTTAGGGAATGGCAAGGCTTAGGGCACAGGTGAGGGTACGGAAACGTGGGAGGGTCAGGCTACGTGCTGACGCACGGTTCAGTGCCAGCGTACGGGCCAGGAATAGGGAACGGCGTAAGGTAAGGTGTAGGGCTGGTGGTGGGTTTCCGTTCCGGGCTAGGGTTAGGGTTAGGGAACGGCAAGGCTTAGGGCACAGGTCAGGGTACGGAAACGCGGGAGGGTAAGGCTACAGGCTGATGCACGGGTCAGTACCAGAGTACAGGCCAGTAGTAGGCAACGGCGTAGGGTAAGGTTTTGCGCTGGTGGTGGGATTCCATTCCGGGCTAGGGTTAGGGTTAGGGAACCGCAGGTCTTAGCGCACAGGTGAGGGTACGGAGACGAGGGAGGGTCAGGCTACGTGCTGACGCACGGGTCAATGCCAGCGTATGGGCCAGGAGAAGGCAACGGCGTAGGATAAAGTGTAGGGCTGGTGGTGGATTTGCGTTCCGGGCTAGGGTTAGGGTTATGGAACGACAAGGCTTAGGGCTCAGGTGAGGGAACGGAAACGTGGGAGGGTCAGGCTACGTGCTGACGCACGGTTCAGTGCCAGCTTACGGGCCAGGAATAGGGAACGGCGTAAGTTAAGGTGTAGGGCTGGTGGTGGGTTTCCGTTCCGGGCTAGGGTTAGGGTTAGGGAACGGCAAGGCTTAGGGCACAGGTCAGGGTACGGAAACGCGCCAGGGTAAGGCTACGTGCTGATGCGCAGGTCAGTGCCAGAGTACACGCCAGTAGTAGGCAACGGCGTAGGGTAAGGTTTTGGGCTGGTGGTGGGTTTCCATTCTGGGCTAGTGTTAGGGTTAGGGAACCGCAAGGCTTAGGGCACAGGTGAGGGTACGGAGACGTGGGTGCGTCAGGCTATGTGCTGACGCACGGGTCAATGCCAGCGTACGGGCCAGGAGTAGGCAACGGCGTAGGATAAAGTGTAGGGCTGGTGGTGGATTTGCGTTCCGGGCTAGGGTTAGGGTTAGGGAACGGTAAGGCTTAGGGCACAGGTGTGGGAACGGAAACGTGGGAGGGTCAGGCTACGTGCTGACGCACGGTTCAGTGCCAGCGTACGGCCCAGGAATAGGAAACGGCAAAAGTTAGGGTTTAGGGCTGGTTGTGGGTTTCCGTTCAGGGCTAGGGTTAGGGTTAGGGAACGGCAAGGCTTAGGGCACAGGTGATGGTATGGAAACGTGGGAGGGTCAGGCTACGTGCTGACGCATGGGTCAGTGCCAGCGTACGGGTCAGCAGTAGGGTACGGCGTAATGTAAGGTGTAGGGCTGTTGGTGGGTTTCTATTCCGGGCTAGGGTTAGGGTTAGGGAACGGCAAGGCTTAGGGCACAGGTGAGGGTACGGAAACTTGGGAGGGTCAGGCTACATGCTGACGCACTGTTCAGTGCCAGCGTACGGGCCAAGAATAGGGTACGGCGTAAGGTAAGGTGTAGGTCTGGTGGTGGGTTTCTAATCCGGGCTAGGGTTAGGGTTAGGGAACGGCAAGTCTTAGGGCAAAGGAGAGGGTACGGAAACGTGGGAGGGTCAGGCTACGTGCTGACGCACGGTTCAGTGCCAGCGTACGGGCCAGGAATAGGGTACGGCGTAAGGTAAGGTGTACGGCTGGTGGTGGGTTTCCGTTCCGGGCTAGGGTTAGGGTTAGGGAACGGCAAGGCTTAGGGCACAGGTGAGGTTACAGAAACGTGGGACTGTCAGGCTACGTGCTGACGCACGTGTCAGTGCCAGCGTACGGGCCAGGTGTAGGCAACCGCGTAAGGTAAGATGTAGGGCTGGTGGTTGGTTTCCGTTCCAGGCCTGGGTTAGGATAAGGGAACGGCAAGGCTTAGGGCACAGGTGAGGGTACCGAAACGTGGGAGGGTCAGGCTACATGTTGACGCACGGTTCAGTGCCAGCGTACGGGCCAGGAAAAAGTTACGGCGTAAGGTAAGGTGTAGGGCTGGTGGTGGGTTTCCGTTCGGGGCTAGGGTTAGGGTTAGGGAACGGCAAGGCTTAGGGCACAGGTGAGGGTACGGAAAGATGGGAGGGTCAGGCTACGTGCTGACGCACGGGTCAGTGCCAGCGTACGGGTCAGTAGCAGCGTACGGCGTAAGGTATGGTGTAGGGCTGGTGGTGGGTTACTATTCCGGGCTAGGGTTAGGGTTAGGGAATGGCAAGGCTTAGGGAACAGGTGAGGGTACGGAAACGTGGGAGGGTCAGGCTACGTGCTGACGCACGTGTCAGTGCCAGCGTACGGGCCAGGAGTAGGCAACGGCGTAAGGTAAGGTGTAGGGCTGGTGGTTGGTTTCCGTACCAGGCTAGGGTTAGGGTTAGGGAACGGCAAGGCTTAGGGCACAGGTGAGAGTACGGAAACGTGGGAGGGTCGGGCTATGTGCTGACGCACGGGTCAGTGCCAGCGTACCGGCCAGGAGTAGGCAACGGCCTAGGATAAAGTGTAGGGCTGGTGGTGGATTTGCGTTCTGGGCTAGGGTTAGGGTTAGGGAACGGCAAGGCTTAGGGCACAGGTCAGGGTACAGAAACGCGGGAGGGTAAGGCTATGTGCTGATGCACGGTTCAGTGCCAGAGTACAGGCCAGGAGTAGGCAACGGCATAGAGTAAGGTGTAGGGCTGGTGGTGGGTTTCCGTTCCGGGCTAGGGTTAGTTTTAGGGAACGGCAAGGCTTAGGGCACAGGTGAGGCTACGTAAACGTGGGAGGGTCAGGCTACGTGCTGACGCACGGGTCAAAGAGAGCGTACGGGCGAGGAGTAGGCAACGGCGTAAGGTAAGGTTTAGGGCTGGTGGTGGGTTTCCGTTCCGGACTAGGGTTAGGGTTAGGGAACGGCAAGGCTTAGGGCACAGGTCAGGGTACGGAAACGCGTGAGGGTAAGGCTACGTGCTGATGCACGGTTCAGTGCCAGAGTACAGGCCAGGAATAGGCAACGGCGTAGGGTAAGGTGTAGGGCTGGTTGTGGGTTTCCGTTCCGGGCTAGGGTTAGGATTAGGGAACGGCAAGGCTTAGGGCACAGGTGAGGGTACGTAAACGTGGGAGGGTCAGGCTACGTGCTGACGCACGGGTCAATGCCAGCGTACGGGCGAGGAGTAGGCAACGACGTAAGGTAAGGTGTACGGCTGGTGGTTGGTTTCCGTTCCAGGCTAGGGTTAGGGTTAGGGAATGGCAAGGCTTAGGGCACAGGTGAGGGTACGGAAACGTGGGAGGGTCAGGCTACGTGCTGACGCACGGTTCAGTGCCAGCGTATGGGCCAGGAATAAGTTACGGCGTAAGGTAAGGTGTAGGGCTGGTGGTGGGTTTCCGTTCGGGGCTAGGTTTAGGGTTAGGGAACGGCATGGCTTAGGGCACAGGTGAGGGTACGGAAACGTGGGAGGGTCAGGCTACGTGCTGACGCACGGGTCAGTGCCAGCGTACGGGTCAGTAGCAGCGTACGGCGTAAGGTATGGTGTAGGGCTGGTGGTGGGTTACTATTCCGGGCTAGGGTTAGGGTTAGGGAATGGCAAGGCTTAGGGCACAGGTGAGGGTACGGAAACGTGGGAGCGTCAGGCTACGTGCTGACGCACGTGTCAGTGCCAGCGTACGGGCCAGGAGTAGCAACGGCGTAAGGTAAGGTGTAGGGCTGGTGGTTGGTTTCCGTTCCAGGCTAGGGTTAGGGTTAGGGAACGGCAAGGCTTAGGGCACAGGTGAGGGTACGGAAACGTGGGAGGGTCGGGCTATGTGCTGACGCACGGGTCAGTGCCAGCGTACGGGCCAAGAGTAGGCAACGGCGTAGGATAAAGTGTAGGGCTGGTGGTGGATTTCCGTTCTGGGCTAGGGTTAGGGTTAGGGAACGGCAAGGCTTAGGGCACAGGTCAGGGTACCGAAACGCGGGAGGGTAAGGCTATGTGCTGACGCACGGGTCAATGCCAGCGTACGGGCGAGGAGTAGGCAACGGCGTAAGGTAAGGTTTAGGGCTGGTGGTGGGTTTCAGTTCAGGACTAGGGTTAGGGTTAGGGAACGGCAAGGCTTAGGGCACAGGTCAGGGTACGGAAACGCGTGAGGGTAAGGCTACGTGCTGATGCACGGTTCAGTGCCAGAGTACAGGCCAGGAGTAGGCAACGGCGTAGGGTAAGGTGTAGGGCTGGTGGTGGGTTTCCGTTCCGGGCTAGGGTTAGGATTAGGGAACGGCAAGGCTTAAGGCACAGGTGAGGGTACGTAAACGTGGGAGGGTCAGGCTACGTGCTGACGCACGGGTCAATGCCAGCGTACGGGCGAGGAGTAGGCAACGACGTAAGGTAAGGTGTACGGCTGGTGGTTGGTTTCCGTTCCAGGCTAGGGTTAGGGTTAGGGAATGGCAAGGCTTAGGGCACAGGTGAGGGTACGGAAACGTGGGAGGGTCAGGCTACGTGCTGACGCACGGTTCAGTGCCAGCGTACGGGCCAGGAATAGGGAACGGCGTAAGGTAAGGTGTAGGGCTGGTGGTGGGTTTCCGTTCCGGGCTAGGGTTAGGGTTAGGGAACGGCAAGGCTTAGGGCACAGGTCAGGGTACGGAAACGCGGGAGGGTAAGGCTACAGGCTGATGCACGGGTCAGTACCAGAGTACAGGCCAGTAGTAGGCAACGGCGTAGGGTAAGGTTTTGCGCTGGTGGTGGGATTCCATTCCGGGCTAGGGTTAGGGTTAGGGAACCGCAGGTCTTAGCGCACAGGTGAGGGTACGGAGACGAGGGAGGGTCAGGCTACGTGCTGACGCACGGGTCAATGCCAGCGTATGGGCCAGGAGAAGGCAACGGCGTAGGATAAAGTGTAGGGCTGGTGGTGGATTTGCGTTCCGGGCTAGGGTTAGGGTTATGGAACGACAAGGCTTAGGGCTCAGGTGAGGGAACGGAAACGTGGGAGGGTCAGGCTACGTGCTGACGCACGGTTCAGTGCCAGCTTACGGGCCAGGAATAGGGAACGGCGTAAGTTAAGGTGTAGGGCTGGTGGTGGGTTTCCGTTCCGGGCTAGGGTTAGGGTTAGGGAACGGCAAGGCTTAGGGCACAGGTCAGGGTACGGAAACGCGCCAGGGTAAGGCTACGTGCTGATGCGCAGGTCAGTGCCAGAGTACACGCCAGTAGTAGGCAACGGCGTAGGGTAAGGTTTTGGGCTGGTGGTGGGTTTCCATTCTGGGCTAGTGTTAGGGTTAGGGAACCGCAAGGCTTAGGGCACAGGTGAGGGTACGGAGACGTGGGTGCGTCAGGCTATGTGCTGACGCACGGGTCAATGCCAGCGTACGGGCCAGGAGTAGGCAACGGCGTAGGATAAAGTGTAGGGCTGGTGGTGGATTTGCGTTCCGGGCTAGGGTTAGGGTTAGGGAACGGTAAGGCTTAGGGCACAGGTGTGGGAACGGAAACGTGGGAGGGTCAGGCTACGTGCTGACGCACGGTTCAGTGCCAGCGTACGGCCCAGGAATAGGAAACGGCAAAAGTTAGGGTTTAGGGCTGGTTGTGGGTTTCCGTTCAGGGCTAGGGTTAGGGTTAGGGAACGGCAAGGCTTAGGGCACAGGTGATGGTATGGAAACGTGGGAGGGTCAGGCTACGTGCTGACGCATGGGTCAGTGCCAGCGTACGGGTCAGCAGTAGGGTACGGCGTAATGTAAGGTGTAGGGCTGTTGGTGGGTTTCTATTCCGGGCTAGGGTTAGGGTTAGGGAACGGCAAGGCTTAGGGCACAGGTGAGGGTACGGAAACTTGGGAGGGTCAGGCTACATGCTGACGCACTGTTCAGTGCCAGCGTACGGGCCAAGAATAGGGTACGGCGTAAGGTAAGGTGTAGGTCTGGTGGTGGGTTTCTAATCCGGGCTAGGGTTAGGGTTAGGGAACGGCAAGTCTTAGGGCAAAGGAGAGGGTACGGAAACGTGGGAGGGTCAGGCTACGTGCTGACGCACGGTTCAGTGCCAGCGTACGGGCCAGGAATAGGGTACGGCGTAAGGTAAGGTGTACGGCTGGTGGTGGGTTTCCGTTCCGGGCTAGGGTTAGGGTTAGGGAACGGCAAGGCTTAGGGCACAGGTGAGGTTACAGAAACGTGGGACTGTCAGGCTACGTGCTGACGCACGTGTCAGTGCCAGCGTACGGGCCAGGTGTAGGCAACCGCGTAAGGTAAGATGTAGGGCTTGTGGTTGGTTTCCGTTCCAGGCCTGGGTTAGGATAAGGGAACGGCAAGGCTTAGGGCACAGGTGAGGGTACCGAAACGTGGGAGGGTCAGGCTACATGTTGACGCACGGTTCAGTGCCAGCGTACGGGCCAGGAAAAAGTTACGGCGTAAGGTAAGGTGTAGGGCTGGTGGTGGGTTTCCGTTCGGGGCTAGGGTTAGGGTTAGGGAACGGCAAGGCTTAGGGCACAGGTGAGGGTACGGAAAGATGGGAGGGTCAGGCTACGTGCTGACGCACGGGTCAGTGCCAGCGTACGGGTCAGTAGCAGCGTACGGCGTAAGGTATGGTGTAGGGCTGGTGGTGGGTTACTATTCCGGGCTAGGGTTAGGGTTAGGGAATGGCAAGGCTTAGGGAACAGGTGAGGGTACGGAAACGTGGGAGGGTCAGGCTACGTGCTGACGCACGTGTCAGTGCCAGCGTACGGGCCAGGAGTAGGCAACGGCGTAAGGTAAGGTGTAGGGCTGGTGGTTGGTTTCCGTACCAGGCTAGGGTTAGGGTTAGGGAACGGCAAGGCTTAGGGCACAGGTGAGAGTACGGAAACGTGGGAGGGTCGGGCTATGTGCTGACGCACGGGTCAGTGCCAGCGTACCGGCCAGGAGTAGGCAACGGCCTAGGATAAAGTGTAGGGCTGGTGGTGGATTTGCGTTCTGGGCTAGGGTTAGGGTTAGGGAACGGCAAGGCTTAGGGCACAGGTCAGGGTACAGAAACGCGGGAGGGTAAGGCTATGTGCTGATGCACGGTTCAGTGCCAGAGTACAGGCCAGGAGTAGGCAACGGCATAGAGTAAGGTGTAGGGCTGGTGGTGGGTTTCCGTTCCGGGCTAGGGTTAGTTTTAGGGAACGGCAAGGCTTAGGGCACAGGTGAGGCTACGTAAACGTGGGAGGGTCAGGCTACGTGCTGACGCACGGGTCAGTGGCAGCGTACGGACCAGGAGTAGGGTACGGCGTAAGGTAAAGTGTAGCGCTTGTGGTTGATTTCCTTTCCAGGCTAGGTATAGGGTTAGGGAACGGCAAGGCTTAGGGCACAGGTGAGGGTACGGAAACTTGGGAGGGTCAGGCTACATGCTGACGCAATGTTCAGTGCCAGCGTACGGGCCAGGAATAGGGTACGGCGTAAGGTAAGGTGTAGGGCTGGTGGTTGGTTTCTGTTCCAGGCTAGGGTTAGGGTTAGGGAACGGCAAGGCTTAGGGCACAGGTGAGGGTACGGAAACGTTGGAGGGTCGGGCTACGTGCTGATGCACGGGTCAGTGCCAGCGTATGGGCCAGGAGTAGGCAACGGCATAGGATAAAGTGTAGGGCTGGTGGTGGATTTGCGTTCCGGGCTAGGTTTAGGGTTAGGGAACGGCAAGGCTTAGGGCTCAGGTGAGGGAACGGAAACGTGGGAGGGTCAGGCTACGTGCTGACGCACGGTTCAGTGCCAAAGTACGGGCCAGGAATAGGGAACGGCGTAAGTTAAGGTGTAGGGCTGGTGGTGGGTTTCCGTTCCGGGCTAGGGTTAGGGTTAGGGAACGGCAAGGCTTAGGGCACAGGTCAGGGTACGGAAACGCGGGAGGGTAAGGCTACGTGCTGATGCGCAGGTCAGTGCCAGAGTACACGCCAGTAGTAGGCAACGGCGTAGGGTAAGGTTTTGGGCTGGTGGTGGGTTTCCATTCCGGGCTAGGGTTAGGGTTAGGGAAAGGCAAGGCTTAGGGCACAGGTGAGGTTACGGAAACGTGGGAGGGTCAGGCTACATGCTGACGCACGGTTCAGTGCCAGCGTACGGGCCAGGAATAGGTTACGGCGTAAGGTATGGTGTAGGGCTGGTGGTGGGTTTCCTTTCTGGGCTAGGGTTATGGTTAGGGAACGGCAAGGCTTAGGGCACAGGTGAGGGTACTGAAACGTGGGAGGGTCAGGCTACGTGCTGACGCATGGGTCAGTGCCAGGGTACGGGCCAGGAGTAGGGTACGGCGTAAGGTAAAGTGTAGCGCTTGTGGTTGATTTCCTTTCCAGGCTAGGTTTAGGGTTAGGGAACGGCAAGGCTTAGGGCACAGGTGAGGGTACGGAAACGTGAGAGGGACGGGCTACGTGCTGACGCACGGGTCAGTGCCAGCGTACGGAACAGGAGTAGGCAACGGCATAGGATACAGTGTAGGGCTGGTGGTGGATTTGCGTTCAGGGCTAGGGTTAGGGTTAGGGAACGGCAAGGCTTAGGGCACAGGTGAGGGTACGGAAACGTGAGAGGGACGGGCTACGTGCTGACGCACGGGTCAGTGCCTGCGTACGGGCCAGGAATAGGGTACGGCGTAAGGTAAGGTGTACGGCTGGTGGTGGGTTTCCGTTCCGGGCTAGGGTTAGGGTTAGGGAACGGCAAGGCTTAGGGCACAGGTGAGGTTACAGAAACGTGGGACGGTCAGGCTACGTGCTGACACATGTGTCAATGCCAGCATACGGGCGAGGAGTAGGCAACGGCGTAAGGTAAGGTGTACGGCTGGTGGTTGGTTTCCGTTCCAGGCTAAGGTTAGGGTTAGGGAACGGCAAGGCTTAGGGCACAGGTGAGGGTACGGAAACGTTGGAGGGTCGGGCTACGTGCTGATGCACGGGTCAGTGCCAGCGTACGGGTCAGCAGTAGGGTACGGCGTAATGTAAGGTGTAGGGCTGGTGGTGGGTTTCTATTCCGGGCTAGGGTTAGGGTTAGGGAACGGCAAGGCTTAGGGCACAGGTGAGGGTACGGAAACTTGGGAGGGTCAGGCTACATGCTGACGCACTGTTCAGTGCCAGCTTACGGGCCAGGAATAGGGTACGGCGTAAGGTAAGGTGTACGGCTGGTGGTGGGTTTCCGTTCCGGGCTAGGGTTAGGGTTAGGGAACGGCAAGGCTTAGGGCACAGGTGAGGGTACGGAAACGTGGGAGGGTCAGGCTACGTGCTGACGCACGGGTCAGTGCCAGCGTACGGGTCAGTTGAAGCGTACGGCGTAAGGTATGGTGTAGGGCTGGTGGTGGGTTACTATTCCGGGCTACGGTTAGGGTTAGGGAATGGCAACGCTTAGGGCACAGGTGAGGGTACGGAAACGTGGGAGGTTCAGGCTACGTGCTGACGCACGTGTCAGTGCCAGCGTACGGGCCAGGAGTAGGCAACGGCGTAAGGTTAGGTGTAGGGCTGGTGGTTGGTTTCCGTTCCAGGCTAGGGTTAGGGTTAGGGAACGGCAAGGCTTAGGGCACAGGTGAGGGTACGGAAACGTGGGAGGGTCGGGCTACGTGCTGACGCACGGGTCAGTGCCAGCGTACGGGCCAGGAGTAGGCAACGGCGTAGGATAAAGTGTAGGGCTGGTGGTGGATTTGCGTTCTGGGCTAGGGTTAGGGTTAGGGAACCGCAAGGCTTAGGGCACAGGTCAGGGTACAGAAACGCGGGAGGGTAAGGCTATGTGCTGATGCACGGTTCAGTGCCAGAGTACAGGCCAGGAGTAGGCAACGGCATAGAGTAAGGTGTAGGGCTGGTGGTGGGTTTCCGTTCCGGGCTAGGGTTAGGGTTAGGGAACGGCAAGGCTTAGGGCACAGGTGAGGGTACGGAAACGTGGGAGGGTCAGGCTACGTGCTGACGCACGGGTCAATGCCAGCGTACGGGCTAGGAGTAGGCAACGGCGTAAGGTTATGTTTAGGGCTGGTGGTGGGTTTCCGTTCCGGACTAGGGTTAGGGTTAGGGAACGGCAAGGCTTAGGGCACAGGTCAGGGTACGGAAACGCGTGAGGGTAAGGCTACGTGCTGATGCACGGTTCAGTGCCAGAGTACAGGCCAGGATAGGCAACGGTGTAGGGTAAGGTGTAGGGCTGGTGGTGGGTTTCCGTTCAGGGCTAGGGTTAGGGTTAGGGAACGGCAAGGCTTAGGGCACAGGTGAGGGTACGGAAACGTGGGAGGGTCAGGCTACGTGCTGACGCACGGTTCAGTGCCAGCGTACAGGCCAGGAATAGGGTACGGCGTAAGGTATGGTGTAGGGCTGGTGGTGGGTTTCTAATCCGGGCTAGGGTTAGGGTTAGGGAACGGCAAGTCTTAGGGCAAAGGAGAGGGTACGGAAACGTGGGAGGGTCAGGCTACGTGCTGACGCACGGTTCAGTGCCAGCGTACGGGCCAGGAATATGGTACGGCGTAAGGTAAGGTGTACGGCTGGTGGTGGGTTTCCGTTCCGGGCTAGGGTTAGGGTTAGGGAACGGCAAGGCTTAGGGCACAGGTGAAGTTACAGAAACGTGGGACGGTCAGGCTACGTGCTGACGCACGTGTCAGTGCCAGCGTACGGGCCAGGGGTAGGCAACGGCGTAAGGTAAGATGTAGGGCTGGTGGTTGGTTTCCGTTCCAGGCTAGGGTTAGGGTAAGGGAACGGCAAGGCTTAGGGCACAGGTGAGGGTACCGAAACGTGGGAGGGTCAGGCTACATGCTGACGCACGGTTCAGTGCCAGCGTATGGGCCAGGAATAAGTTACGGCGTAAGGTAAGGTGTAGGGCTGGTGGTGGGTTTCTGTTCGGGGCTAGGGTTAGGGTTAGGGAACGGCAAGGCTTAGGGCACAGGTGAGGGTACGGAAACGTGGGAGGGTCAGGCTACGTGCTGACGCACGGGTCAGTGCCAGCCTGCGGGTCAGTAGCAGTGTACGGCGTAAGGTATGGTGTAGGGCTGGTGGTGGGTTACTATTCCGGGCTAGGGTTAGGGTTAGGGAATGGCAAGGCTTAGGGCACAGTTGAGGGTACGGAAACGTGGGAGGGTCAGGCTATGTGCTGACGCACGGGTCAGTGCCAGCGTACGGGCCAGGAGTAGGCAACGGCGTAAGGTAAGGTGTAGGGCTGGTGGTTGGTTTCTGTTCCAGGCTAGGGTTAGGGTTAGGGAACGGCAAGGCTTAGGGCACAGGTGAGGGTACGGAAACGTGGGAGGGTCGGGCTACGTGCTGACGCACGGGTCAGTGCCTGCGTACGGGCCAGGAGTAGGCAACGGCGTAGGATAAAGTTTAGGGCTGGTGGTGGATTTGCGTTCTGGGCTAGGGTTAGGGTTAGGGAACGGCAAGGCTTAGGGCACAGGTCAGGGAACGGAAACGCGGGAGGGTAAGGCTACGTGCTGATGCACGGTTCAGTGCCAGAGTACAGGCCAGGAGTAGGCAACGGCGTAGGGTAAGGTGTAGGGCGGGTGGTGGGTTTCCGTTCCGGGCTAGGGTTAGGGTTAGGGAACGGCAAGGCTTAGGGCAGAGGTGAGGGTACGGAAACGTGAGAGGGACGGGCTACGTGCTTACGCACGGGTCAGTGGCAGCGTACGGAACAGGAGTAGGCAACGGCATAGGATAAAGTGTAGGGCTTGTGGTGGATTTGCGTTCAGGGCTAGGGTTAGGGTTAGGGAACGGCAAGGCTTAGGGCACAGGTGAAGGTATGGAAACGTGGGAGGGTCAGGCTACGTGCTGACGCACGGGTCAGTGCCAGCGTACGGGTCAGGAGTAGGGTACGGCGTAATGTAAGGTGTAGGGCTGGTGGTGGGTTTCTATTCCGGGCTAGGGTTAGGGTTAGGGAACGGCAAGGCTTAGGGCACAGGTGAGGGTACGGAAACTTGGGAGGGTCAGGCTACATGCTGACGCAATGTTCATTGCCAGCGTACAGGCCAGGAATAGGGTACGGCGTAAGGTAAGGTGTAGGGCTGGTGGTGGGTTTCTAATCCGGGCTAGGGTTAGGGTTAGGGAACGGCAAGTCTTAGGGCAAAGGAGAGGGTACGGAAACGTGGGAGGGTCAGGCTACATGCTGACGCACGGTTCAGTGCCAGCGTACGGGCCAGGAATAGGGTACGGCGTAAGGTAAGGTGTACGGCTGGTGGTGGGTTTCCGTTCCGGGCTAGGGTTAGGGTTAGGGAACGGCAAGGCTTAGGGCACAGGTGAGGTTACAGAAACGTGGGACGGTCAGGCTACGTGCTGACGCATGTGTCAATGCCAGCATACGGGCGAGGAGTAGGCAACGGCGTAAGGTAAGGTGTACGGCTGGTGGTTGGTTTCCGTTCCAGGCTAAGGTTATGGTTAGGGAACGGCAAGGCTTAGGGCACAGGTGATGGTACGGAAACGTGGGAGGGTCAGGCTACGTGCTGACGCACGGTTCAGTGCCAGCGTACGGGCCAGGAATAGGGAACGGCGTAAGGTAAGGTGTAGGGCTGGTGGTGGGTTTCCGTTCCGGGCTAGGGTTAGGGTTAGGGAACGGCAAGGCTTAGGGCACAGGTCAGGGTACGGAAACGCGGGAGGGTAAGGCTACAGGCTGATGCACGGGTCAGTACCAGAGTACAGGCCAGTAGTAGGCAATGGCGTAGGGTAAGGTTTTGCGCTGGTGGTGGGATTCCATTCCGGGCTAGGGTTAGGGTTAAGGAACCGCAGGGCTTAGCGCACAGGTGAGGGTACGGAGACGAGGGAGGGTCAGGCTACGTGCTGACGCACGGGTCAATGCCAGCGTACGGGCCAGGAGTAGACAACGGCGTTGGATAAAGTGTAGGGCTGGTAGTGGATTTGCGTTCCGGGCTAGGGTAAGGGTTAGGGAACGGCAAGGCTTAGGGCTCAGGTGAGGGAACGGAAACGTGGGAGGGTCAGGCTACGTGCTGACGCACGGTTCAGTGCCAGCGTACGGGCCAGGAATAGGGAACGGCGTAAGTTAAGGTGTAGGGCTGGTGGTGGCTTTCCGTTCCGGGCTAGGGTTAGGGTTAGGGAACGGCAAGGCTTAGGGCACAGGTCAGGGTACGGAAACGCGGGAGGGTAAGGCTACATGCTGATGCGCAGGTCACTGCCAGAGTACACGCCAGTAGTAGGCAACGGCGTAGGGTAAGGTTTTGGGCTGGTGGTGGGTTTCCATTCTGGGCTAGTGTTAGGGTTAGGGAACCGCAAGGCTTAGGGCACAGGTGAGGGTACGGAGACGTGGGTGGGTCAGTCTACGTGCTGACGCACGGGTCAATGCCAGCGTACGGGCCAGGAGTAGGCAACGGCGTAAGGTAAGGTGTAGGGCTTGTGGTTGGTTTCCGTTCCAGGCTAGGGTTAGGGTAAGGGAACGGCAAGGCTTAGGGCACAGGTGAGGGTACGGAAACGTTGGAGGGTCGGGCTACGTGCTGACGCACGGGTCTGTGCCAGCGTACGGGCCAGGAGTAGGCAACGGCGTAGGATAAAGTGTAGGGCTGGTGGTGGATTTGCGTTCCGGGCTAGGGTTAGGGTTAGGGAACGGTAAGGCTTAGGGCACAGGTGTGGGAACGGAAACGTGGGAGGGTCAGGCTACGTGCTGACGCACGGTTCAGTGCCAGCGTACGGGCCAAGAATAGGAAACGGCATAAGTTAGAGTGTAGGGCTGGTGGTGGGTTTCCGTTCGGGGCTAGGGTTAGGGTTAGGGAACGGCAAGGCTTAGGGCACAGGTGAGGGTATGGAAACGTGGGAGGGTCAGGATACGTGCTGACGCATGGGTCAGTGCCAGCGTTCGGGTCAGCAGTAGGGTACGGCGTAATGTAAGGTGTAGGGCTGGTGGTGGGTTTCTATTCCGGGCTAGGGTTAGGGTTAGGGAACGGCAAGGCTTAGGGCACAGGTGAGGGTACGGAAACTTGGGAGGGTCAGGCTACATGCTGACGCACTGTTCAGTGCCAGCGTACGGGCCAGGAATAGGGTACGGTGTAAGGTAAGGTGTAGGGCTGGTGGTGGGTTTCTAATCTGGGCTAGGGTTAGGGTTAGGGAACGGCAAGTCTTAGGGCAAAGGAGAGGGTACGGAAACGTGGGAGGGTCAGGCTACGTGCTGACGCACGGTTCAGTGCCAGCGTACGGGCCAGGAATAGGGTACGGCGTAAGGTAAGGTGTACGGCTGGTGGTGGGTTTCCGTTCCGGGCTAGGGTTAGGGTTAGGGAACGGCAAGGCTTAGGGCACAGGTGAGGTTACAGAAACGTGGGACTGTCAGGCTACGTGCTGACGCACGTGTCAGTGCCAGCGTACGGGCCAGGTGTAGGCAACGGCGTAAGGTAAGATGTAGGGCTGGTGGTTGGTTTCCGTTCCAGGCTAGGGTTAGGGTAAGGGAACGGCAAGGCTTAGGGCACAGGTGAGGGTACCGAAACGTGGGAGGGTCAGGCTACATGCTGACGCACGGTTCAGTGCCAGCGTACGGGCCAGGAATAAGTTACGGCGTAAGGTAAGGTGTAGGGCTGGTGGTGGGTTTCCGTTCGGGGCTAGGGTTAGGGTAAGGGAACGGCAAGGCTTAGGGCACAGGTGAGGGTACGGAAACGTGGGAGGGTCAGGCTACGTGCTGACGCACGGGTCAGTGCCAGCGTACGGGTCAGTAGCAGCGTACGGCGTAAGGTATGGTGTAGGGCTGGTGGTGGGTTACTATTCCGGGCTAGGGTTAGGGTTAGGGAATGGCAAGGCTTAGGGCACAGGTGAGGGTACGGAAACGTGGGAGCGTCAGGCTACGTGCTGACGCACGTGTCAGTGCCAGCGTACGGGCCAGGAGTAGCAACGGCGTAAGGTAAGGTGTAGGGCTGGTGGTTGGTTTCCGTTCCAGGCTAGGGTTAGGGTTAGGGAACGGCAAGGCTTAGGGCACAGGTGAGGGTACGGAAACGTGGGAGGGTCGGGCTATGTGCTGACGCACGGGTCAGTGCCAGCGTACGGGCCAAGAGTAGGCAACGGCGTAGGATAAAGTGTAGGGCTGGTGGTGGATTTCCGTTCTGGGCTAGGGTTAGGGTTAGGGAACGGCAAGGCTTAGGGCACAGGTCAGGGTACCGAAACGCGGGAGGGTAAGGCTATGTGCTGACGCACGGGTCAATGCCAGCGTACGGGCGAGGAGTAGGCAACGGCGTAAGGTAAGGTTTAGGGCTGGTGGTGGGTTTCAGTTCAGGACTAGGGTTAGGGTTAGGGAACGGCAAGGCTTAGGGCACAGGTCAGGGTACGGAAACGCGTGAGGGTAAGGCTACGTGCTGATGCACGGTTCAGTGCCAGAGTACAGGCCAGGAGTAGGCAACGGCGTAGGGTAAGGTGTAGGGCTGGTCGTGGGTTGCCGTTCCGGGCTAGGGTTAGGATTAGGGAACGGCAAGGCTTAAGGCACAGGTGAGGGTACGAAAACGTGGGAGTGTCAGGCTACGTGCTGACGCACGGGTCAATGCCAGCGTACGGGCGAGGAGTAGGCAACGACGTAAGGTAAGGTGTACGGCTGGTGGTTGGTTTCCGTTCCAGGTTAGGGTTAGGGTTAGGGAATGGAAAGGCTTAGGGCACAGGTGAGGGTACGGAAACGTGGGAGGGTCAGGCTACGTGCTGACGCACGGTTCAGTGCCAGCGTACGGGCCAGGAATAGGGTACGGCGTAAGGTAAGGTGTAGGGCTGGTGGTGGGTTTCTAATCCTGGCTAGGGTTAGGGTTAGGGAACGGCAAGGCTTAGGGCAAAGGAGAGGGTACGGAAACGTGGGAGGGTCAGGCTACGTGCTGACGCACGGTTCAGTGCCAGCGTACGGGCCAGGAATAGGGTACGGCGTAAGGTAAGGTGTACGGCTGGTGGTGGGTTTCCGTTCCGGGCTAGCGTTAGGGTTAGGGAACGGCAAGGCTTAGGGCACAGGTGAAGTTACCGAAACGTGGGACGGTCAGGCTACGTGCTGACGCACGTGTCAGTGCCAGCGTACAGGCCAGGGATAGGCAACGGCGTAAGGTAAGATGTAGGGCTGGTGGTTGGTTTCCGTTCGAGGCTAGGGTTAGGGTAAGGGAACGGCAAGGCTTAGGGCACAGGTGAGGGAACGGAAACGTGGGAAGGTCAGGCTACGTGCTGACGCACGGTACAGTGCCAGCGTACGGGCCAGGAATAGGGAACGGCGTAAGGTAAGGTGTAGGGCTGGTGGTGGGTTTCCGTTCCGGGCTAGGGTTAGGGTTAGGGAACGGCAAGGCTTAGGGCACAGGTCAGGGTACGGAAACGCGGGAGGGTAAGGCTACAGGCTGATGCACGGGTCAGTACCAGAGTACAGGCCAGTAGTAGGCAACGGCGTAGGGTAAGGTTTTGCGCTGGTGGTGGGATTCCATTCCGGGCTAGGGTTAGGGTTAGGGAACCGCAGGGCTTAGCGCACAGGTGAGGGTACGGAGACGAGGGAGGGTCAGGCTACGTGCTGACGCACGGGTCAATGCCAGCGTACGGGCCAGGAGTAGGCAACGGCGTAGGATAAAGTGTAGGGCTGGTGGTGGATTTGCGTTCCGGGCTAGGGTTAGGGTTATGGAACGACAAGGCTTAGGGCTCAGGTGAGGGAACGGAAACGTGGGAGGGTCAGGCTACGTGCTGACGCACGGTTCAGTGCCAGCGTACGGGCCAGGAATAGGGAACGGCGTAAGTTAAGGTGTAGGGCTGGTGGTGGGTTTCCGTTCCGGGCTAGGGTTAGGGTTAGGGAACGGCAAGGCTTAGGGCACAGGTCAGGGTACGGAAACGCGGGAGGGTAAGGCTACGTGCTGATGCGCAGGTCAGTGCCAGAGTACACGCCAGTAGTAGGCAACGGCGTAGGGTAAGGTTTTGGGCTGGTGGTGGGTTTCCATTCTGGGCTAGTGTTAGGGTTAGGGAACCGCAAGGCTTAGGGCACAGGTGAGGGTACGGAGACGTGGGTGCGTCAGGCTACGTGCTGACGCACGGGTCAATGCCAGCGTACGGGCCAGGAGTAGGCAACGGCGTAGGATAAAGTGTAGGGCTGGTGGTGGATTTGCGTTCCGGGCTAGGGTTAGGGTTAGGGAACGGTAAGGCTTAGGGCACAGGTGTGGGAACGGAAACGTGGGAGGGTCAGGCTACGTGCTGACGCACGGTTCAGTGCCAGCGTACGGCCCAGGAATAGGAAACGGCAAAAGTTAGGGTTTAGGGCTGGTTGTGGGTTTCCGTTCAGGGCTAGGGTTAGGGTTAGGGAACGGCAAGGCTTAGGGCACAGGTGATGGTATGGAAACGTGGGAGGGTCAGGCTACGTGCTGACGCATGGGTCAGTGCCAGCGTACGGGTCAGCAGTAGGGTACGGCGTAATGTAAGGTGTAGGGCTGGTGGTGGGTTTCTATTCCGGGCTAGGGTTAGGGTTAGGGAACGGCAAGGCTTAGGGCACAGGTGAGGGTACGGAAATTTGGGAGGGTCAGGCTACATGCTGACGCACTGTTCAGTGCCAGCGTACGGGCCAAGAATAGGGTACGGCGTAAGGTAAGGTGTAGGTCTGGTGGTGGGTTTCTAATCCGGGCTATGGTTAGGGTTAGGGAACGGCAAGTCTTAGGGCAAAGGAGAGGGTACGGAAACGTGGGAGGGTCAGGCTACGTGCTGACGCACGGTTCAGTGCCAGCGTACGGGCCAGGAATAGGGTACGGCGTAAGGTAAGGTGTACGGCTGGTGGTGGGTTTCCGTTCCCGGCTAGGGTTAGGGTTAGGGAACGGCAAGGCTTAGGGCACAGGTGAGGTTACAGAAACGTGGGACTGTCAGGCTACGTGCTGACGCACGTGTCAGTGCCAGCGTACGGGCCAGGTGTAGGCAACCGCGTAAGGTAAGATGTAGGGCTGGTGGTTGGTTTCCGTTCCAGGCTATGGTTAGGATAAGGGAACGGCAAGGCTTAGGGCACAGGTGAGGGTACCGAAACGTGGGAGGGTCAGGCTACATGCTGACGCACGGTTCAGTGCCAGCGTACGGGCCAGGAATAAGTTACGGCGTAAGGTAAGGTGTAGGGCTGGTGGTGGGTTTCCGTTCGGGGCTAGGGTTAGGGTTAGGGAACGGCAAGGCTTAGGGCACAGGTGAGGGTACGGAAAGATGGGAGGGTCAGGCTACGTGCTGACGCACGGGTCAGTGCCAGCGTACGGGTCAGTAGCAGCGTACGGCGTAAGGTATGGTGTAGGGCTGGTGGTGGGTTACTATTCCGGGCTAGGGTTAGGGTTAGGGAATGGCAAGGCTTAGGGCACAGGTGAGGGTACGGAAACGTGGGAGGGTCAGGCTACGTGCTGACGCACGTGTCAGTGCCAGCGTACGGGCCAGGAGTAGGCAACGGCGTAAGGTAAGGTGTAGGGCTTGTGGTTGGTTTCCGTACCAGGCTAGGGTTAGGGTTAGGGAACGGCAAGGCTTAGGGCACAGGTGAGAGTACGGAAACGTGGGAGGGTCGGGCTATGTGCTGACGCACGGGTCAGTGCCAGCGTACCGGCCAGGAGTAGGCAACGGCCTAGGATAAAGTGTAGGGCTGGTGGTGGATTTGCGTTCTGGGCTAGGGTTAGGGTTAGGGAACGGCAAGGCTTAGGGCACAGGTCAGGGTACAGAAACGCGGGAGGGTAAGGCTATGTGCTGATGCACGGTTCAGTGCCAGAGTACAGGCCAGGAGTAGGCAACGGCATAGAGTAAGGTGTAGGGCTGGTGGTGGGTTTCCGTTCCGGGCTAGGGTTAGGGTTAGGGAACGGCAAGGCTTAGGGCACAGGTGAGGCTACGTAAACGTGGGAGGGTCAGGCTACGTGCTGACGCACGGGTCAAAGAGAGCGTACGGGCGAGGAGTAGGCAACGGCGTAAGGTAAGGTTTAGGGCTGGTGGTGGGTTTCCGTTCCGGACTAGGGTTAGGGTTAGGGAACGGCAAGGCTTAGGGCACAGGTGAAGTTACCGAAACGTGGGACGGTCAGGCTACGTGCTGACGCACGTGTCAGTGCCAGCGTACGGGCCAGGGTTAGGCAACGGCGTAAGGTAAGATGTAGGGCTGGTGGTTGGTTTCCGTTCCAGGCTAGGGTTAGGGTAAGGGAACGGCAAGGCTTAGGGCACAGGTGAGGGTACGGAAACGTGGGAGGTTCGGGCTACGTGCTGACGCACGGGTCTGTGCCAGCGTACGGGCCAAGAATAGGGTACGGCGTAAGGTAAGGTGTAGGTCTGGTGGTGGGTTTCTAATCCGGGCTAGGGTTAGGGTTAGGGAACGGCAAGTCTTAGGGCAAAGGAGAGGGTACGGAAACGTGGGAAGGTCAGGCTACGTGCTGACGCACGGTTCAGTGCCAGCGTACGGGCCAGGAATAGGGTACGGCGTAAGGTAAGGTGTACGGCTGGTGGTGGGTTTCCGTTCCGGGCTAGGGTTAGGGTTAGGGAACGGCAAGGCTTAGGGCACAGGTGAGGTTACAGAAACGTGGGACTGTCAGGCTACGTGCTGACGCACGTGTCAGTGCCAGCGTACGGGCCAGGTGTAGGCAACCGCGTAAGGTAAGATGTAGGGCGGGTGGTTGGTTTCCGTTCCAGGCTAGGGTTAGGATAAGGGAACGTCAAGGCTTAGGGCACAGGTGAGGGTACCGAAACGTGGGAGGGTCAGGCTACATGCTGACGCACGGTTCAGTGCCAGCGTACGGGCGAGGAATAAGTTACGGCGTAAGGTAAGGTGTAGGGCTGGTGGTGGGTTTCCGTTCGGGGCTAGGGTTAGGGTTAGGGAACGGCAAGGCTTAGGGCACAAGTGAGGGTACGGAAACGTGGGAGGGTCAGGCTACGTGCTGACGCACGGGTCAGTGCCAGCGTACGGGTCAGTAGCAGCGTACGGCGTAAGGTATGGTGTAGGGCTGGTGGTGGGTTACTATTCCGGGCTAGGGTTAGGGTTAGGGAATGGCAAGGCTTAGGGCACAGGTGAGGGTACGGAAACGTGGGAGGATCAGGCTACGTGCTGACGCACGTGTCAGTGCCAGCGTACGGGCCAGGAGTAGGCAACGGCGTAAGGTAAGGTGTAGGGCTGGTGGTTGGTTTCCGTACCAGGCTAGGGTTAGGGTTAGGGAACGGCAAGGCTTAGGGCACAGGTGAGAGTACGGAAACGTGGGAGGGTCGGGCTATGTGCTGACGCACGGGTCAGTGCCAGCGTACCGGCCAGGATTAGGCAACGGCCTAGGATAAAGTGTAGGGCTGGTGGTGGATTTGCGTTCTGGGCTAGGGTTAGGGTTAGGGAACGGCAAGGCTTAGGGCACAGGTCAGGGTACAGAAACGCGGGAGGGTAAGGCTATGTGCTGATGCACGGTTCAGTGCCAGAGTACAGGCCAGGAGTAGGCAACGGCATAGAGTAAGGTGTAGGGCTGGTGGTGGGTTTCCGTTCCGGGCTAGGGTTAGGGTTAGGGAACGGCAAGGCTTAGGGCACAGGTGAGGGTACGTAAACGTGGGAGGGTCAGGCTACGTGCTGACGCACGGGTCAGTGCCAGCGTACGGGTCAGTAGCAGCGTACGGCGTAAGGTATGGTGTAGGGCTTGTGGTGGGTTACTATTCCGGGCTAGGGTTAGGGTTAGGGAATGGCAAGGCTTAGGGCACAGGTGAGGGTACGGAAACGTGGGAGGGTCAGGCTACGTGCTGACGCACGTGTCAGTGCCAGCGTACGGGCCAGGAGTAGGCAACGGCGTAAGGTAAGGTGTAGGGCTGGTGGTTGGTTTCCGTACCAGGCTAGGGTTAGGGTTAGGGAACGGCAAGGCTTAGGGCACAGGTGAGAGTACGGAAACGTGGGAGGGTCGGGCTATGTGCTGACGCACGGGTCAGTGCCAGCGTACGGGCCAGGAGTAGGCAACGGCCTAGGATAAAGTGTAGGGCTGGTGGTGGATTTGCGTTCTGGGCTAGGGTTAGGGTTAGGGAACTGCAAGGCTTAGGGCACAGGTCAGGGTACAGAAACGCGGGAGGGTAAGGCTATGTGCTGATGCACGGTTCAGTGCCAGAGTACAGGCCAGGAGTAGGCAACGGCATAGAGTAAGGTGTAGGGCTGGTGGTGGGTTTCCGTTCCGGGCTAGGGTTAGGGTTAGGGAACGGCAAGGCTTAGGGCACAGGTGAGGGTACGTAAACGTGGGAGGGTCAGGCTAAGTGCTGACGCACGGGTCAAAGAGAGCGTACGGGCGAGGAGTAGGCAACGGCGTAAGGTAAGGTTTAGGGCTGGTGGTGGGTTTCCGTTCCGGACTAGGGTTAGGGTTAGGGAACGGCAAGGCTTAGGGCACAGGTCATGGTACGGAAACGCCTGAGGGTAAGGCTACGTGCTGATGCACGGTTCAGTGCCAGAGTACAGGCCAGGAATAGGCAACGGCGTAGGGTAAGGTGTAGGGCTGGTTGTGGGTTTCCGTTCCGGGCTAGGGTTAGGATTAGGGAACGGCAAGGCTTAGGGCACAGGTGAGGGTACGTAAACGTGGGATGGTCAGGCTACGTGCTGACGCACGTGTCAATGCCAGCGTACGGGCGAGGAGTAGGCAACGACGTAAGGTAAGGTGTACGGCTGGTGGTTGGTTTCCGTTCCAGTCTAGGGTTAGGGTTAGGGAATGGCAAGGCTTAGGGCACAGGTGAGGGTACGGAAACGTGGGAGGTTCAGGCTACGTGCTGACGCACTGTTCAGTGCCAGCGTACGGGCCAGGAATAGGGTATGGCGTAAGGTAAGGTGTAGGGCTGGTGGTGGTTTTCTAATCCTGGCTAGGGTTAGGGTTAGGGAACGGCAAGTCTTAGGGCAAAGGAGAGGGTACGGAAACGTGGGAGGGTCAGGCTACGTGCTGACGCACGGTTCAGTGCCAGCGTACGGGCCAGGAATAGGGTACGGCGTAAGGTAAGGTGTACGGCTGGTGGTGGGTTTCCGTTCCGGGCTACGGTTAGGGTTAGGGAACGGCAAGGCTTAGGGCACAGGTGAAGTTACCGAAACGTGGGACGGTCAGGCTACGTGCTGACGCACGTGTCAGTGCCAGCGTACGGGCCAGGGTTAGGCAACGGCGTAAGGTAAGATGTAGGGCTGGTGGTTGGTTTCCGTTCCAGGCTAGGGTTAGGGTAAGGGAACGGCAAGGCTTAGGGCACAGGTGAGGGTACCGAAACGTGGGAGGGTCAGGCTACATGCTGACGCACTGTTCAGTGCCAGCGTACGGGCCAGGAATAGGGTACGGCATAAGGTAAGGTGTAGGGCTGGTGGTAGGTTTCTAATCCGGGCTAGGGTTAGGGTTAGGGAACGGCAAGTCTTAGGGCAAAGGAGAGGTTACGGAAACGTGGGAGGGTCAGGCTACGTGCTGATGCACGGGTCAGTACCAGAGTACAGGCCAGTAGTAGGCAACGGCGTAGGGTAAGGTTTTGGGCTGGTGGTGGGATTCCTTTTCGGGCTAGGGTTAGGGTTAGGGAACCGCAGTGCTTAGCGCACAGGTGAGGGTACGGAGACGAGGGAGGGTCAGGCTACGTGCTGACGCACGGGTCAATGCCACCGTACGGGCCAGGAGTAGGCAACGGCGTAAGGTAAGGTGTAGGGCTGGTGGTTGGTTTCTGTTCCAGGCTAGGGTTAGGGTTAGGGAACGGCAAGGCTTAGGGCACAGGTGAGGGTAAGGAAACGTTGGAGGGTCGGGCTACGTGCTGATGCACGGGTCAGTGCCAGCGTACGGGCCAGGAGTAGGCAACGGCGTAGGATAAAGTGTAGGGCTGGTGGTGGATTTGCGTTCCGGGCTAGGGTTAGGGTTAGGGAATGGCAAGGCTTAGGGCACAGGTGAGGGTACGGAAACGTGGGACGGTCAGGCTACGTGCTGACGCACGTGTCAGTGCCAGCGTACGGGCCAGGGTTAGGCAACGGCGTAAGGTATGATGTAGGGCTGGTGGTTGGTTTCCGTTTCAGGTTAGGGTTAGGGTAAGGGAACGGCAAGGCTTAGGGCACAGGTGAGGGTACCGAAACGTGGGAGGGTCCGGCTACATGCTGACGCACGGTTCAGTGCCAGCGTATGGGCCAGGAATAAGTTACGGCGTAAGGTAAGGTGTAGGGCTGGTGGTGGGTTTCCATTCGGGGCTAGGGTTAGGGTTAGGGAACGGCAAGGCTTAGGGCACAGGTGAGGGTACGGAAACGTGGGAGGGTCAGGCTACGTGCTGACGCACGGTTCAGTGCCAGCGTGCGGGTCAGTAGCAGCGTACGGCGTAAGGTATGGTGTAGGGCTGGTGGTGGGTTACTATTCCGGGCTAGGGTTAGGGTTAGGGAATGGCAAGGCTTAGGGCACAGGTGAGGGTACGGAAAAGTGGGAGGGTCAGGCTATGTGCTGACGCACGGGTCAGTGCCAGCGTACGGGCCAGGAGTAGGCAACGGCGTAAGGTAAGGTGTAGGGCTGGTGGTTGGTTTCCGTTCCAGGCTAGGGTTAGGGTTAGGGAACGGCAAGGCTTAGGGCACATGTCAGGGAACGAAAACGCGGGAGGGTAAGGCTACGTGCTGATGCACGGTTCAGTGCCAGAGTACAGGCCAGGAGTAAGTAACGGCGTAGGGTAAGGTGTAGGGCTTGTGGTGGGTTTCCGTTCCGGGCTAGGGTTAGGGTTAGGGAACGGCAAGGCTTAGGGCAGATGTGAGGGTATGGAAACGTGAGAGGGACGGGCTACGTGCTGCCGCACGGTTCAGTGGCAGCGTACGGAACAGGAGTAGGCAACGGCATAGGATACAGGGTAGGGCTGGTGGTGGATTTGCGTTCAGGCCTACTGTTAGGGTTAGGGAATGGCAAGGCTTAGGGCACAGGTGAGGGTATGGAAACGTGGGAGGGTCAGGCTACGTGCTGACGCACGGGTCAGTGCCAGCGTATGGGTCAGGAGTAGGGTACGGCGTAATGTAAGGTGTAGGGCTGGTGGTGGGTTTCTATTCCGGGCTAGGATTAGGGTTAGGGAACGGCAAGGCTTAGGGCACAGGTGAGGGTACGGAAACTTGGGAGGGTCAGGCTACATGCTGACGCAATGTTCAGTGCCAGCGTACGGGCCAGGAATAGGGTACGGCGTACGGTAAGGTGTAGGGCTGGTGGTGGGTTTCTAATCCGGGCTAGGGTTAGGGTTAGGGAACGGCAAGTCTTAGGGCAAAGGAGACGGTACGGAAACGTGGGAGGGTCAGGCTACATGCTGACGCACGGTTCAGTGCCAGCGTACGGGCCAGGAATAGGGTACGGCGTAAGGTAAGGTGTACGGCTGGTGGTGGGTTTCCGTTCCGGGCTAGGGTTAGGGTTAGGGAACGGCAAGGCTTAGGGCACAGGTGAGGTTACAGAAACGTGGGACGGTCAGGCTACGTGCTGACGCATGTGTCAATGCCAGCATACGGGCGAGGAGTAGGCAACGGCATAAGGTAAGGTGTACGGCTGGTGGTTGGTTTCCGTTCCAGGCTAAGGTTAGGGTTAGGGAACGGCAAGGCTTAGGGCACAGGTGATGGTACGGAAACGTGGGAGGGTCAGGCTACGTGCTGACGCACGGTTCAGTGCCAGCATACGGGCCAGAAATAGGGAACGGCGTAAGGTAAGGTGTAGGGCTGGTGGTGGGTTTCCGTTCCGGGCTAGGGTTAGGGTTAGGGAACGGCAAGGCTTAGGGCACAGGTCAGGGTACGGAAACGCGGGAGGGTAAGGCTACGTGCTGTTGCACGGGTCAGTACCAGAGTACAGGCCAGTAGTAGGCAACGGCGTAGGGTAAGGTTTTGGGCTGGTGGTGGGATTCCATTCCGGGCTAGGGTTAGGGTTAGGGAACCGCAGGGCTTAGCGCACAGGTGAGGGTACGGAGACGAGGGCGGGTCAGGCTACGTGCTGACGCACGGGTCAATGCCATCGTACGGGCCAGGAGTAGGCAACGGCGTAAGGTAAGGTGTAGGGCTGGTGGTTGGTTTCTGTTCCAGGCTAGGGTTAGGGTTAGGGAACGGCAAGGCTTAGGGCACAGGTGAGGGTACAGAAACGTTGGAGTGTCGGGCTACGTGCTGATGCACGTGTCATTGCCAGCGTACGGGCCAGGAGTAGGCAACGGCGTAGGATAAAGTGTAGGGCTGGTGGTGGATTTGCGTTCCGGGCTAGGGTTAGGGTTAGCGAACGGCAAGGCTTAGGGCATAGGTGAGGGTATGGAAACGTGGGAGGGACAGGCTACGTGCTGACGCACGGGTCAGTGCCAGCGTACGGGTCAGGAGTAGGGTACGGCGTAATGTAAGGTGTAGGGCTGGTGGTGGGTTTCTATTCCGGGCTAGGGTTAGGGTTAGGGAACGGCAAGGCTTAGGGCACAGGTGAGGGTACGGAAACTTGGGAGGGTCAGGCTACATGCTGACGCAATGTTCAGTGCCAGCGTACGGGCCAGGAATAGGGTACGGCGTAAGGTAAGGTGTAGGGCTGGTGGTGGGTTTCTAATCCGGGCTAGGGTTAGGGTTAGGGAACGGCAAGGCTTAGGGCACAGGTGAGGGTATGGAAACGTGGGAGGGTCAGGCTACGTGCTGACGCATGGGTCAGTGCCAGCGTACGGGTCAGCAGTAGGGTACGGCGTAATGTAAGGTGTAGGGCTGGTGGTGGGTTTCTATTCCGGGCTAGGTTTAGGGTTAGGGAACGGCAAGGCTTAGGGCACAGGTGAGGGTACGGAAACTTGGGAGGGTCAGGCTACATGCTGACGCACTGTTCAGTGCCAGCGTACGGGCCAGGAATAGGGTACGGCGTAAGGTAAGGTGTAGGGCTGGTGGTGGGTTTATAATCCGGCCTTGGGTTAGGGTTAGGGAACGGCAAGTCTTAGGGCAAAGGAGAGGGTACGGAAACGTGGGAGGGTCAGGCTACGTGCTGACGCACGGTTCAGTGCCAGCGTACGGGCCAGGAATAGGGTACGGCGTAAGGTAAGGTGTACGGCTGGTGGTGGGTTTCCGTTCTGGGCTAGGGTTAGGGTTAGGGAACGGCAAGGCTTAGGGCACAGGTGAGGTTACAGAAACGTGGGACTGTCAGGCTACGTGCTGACGCACGTGTCAGTGCCAGCGTACGGGCCAGGTGTAGGCAACGGCGTAAGGTAAGATGTAGGGCTTGTGGTTGGTTTCCGTTCCAGGCTATGGTTAGGGTAAGGGAACGGCAAGGCTTAGGGCACAGGTGAGGGTACGGAAACTTGGGAGGGTCAGGCTACATGCTGACACACTGTTCAGTGCCAGCGTACGGGCCAGGAATAGGGTACGGCGTAAGGTAAGGTGTAGGGCTGGTGGTGGGTTTCTAATCCGGTCTAGGGTTAGGGTTAGGGAACGGCAAGTCTTAGGGCAAAGGAGAGGGTACGGAAACGTGGGAGGGTCAGGCTACGTGCTGACGCACGTGTCAGTGCCAGCGTACGGGCCAGGAGTAGGCAACGGCGTAAGGTAAGGTGTAGGGCTGGTGGTTGGTTTCCGTTCCAGGCTAGGGTTAGGGTTAGGGAACGGCAAGGCTTAGGGCACAGGTGAGGGTACGGAAACGTGGGACGGTCGGGCTATGTGCTGACGCACGGGTCAGTGCCAGCGTACGGGCCAGGAGTAGGCAACGGCGTAGGATAAAGTGTAGGGCTGGTGGTGGATTTGCGTTCTGGACTAGGGTTAGGGTTAGGGAACGGCAAGGCTTAGGGCACAGTTCAGGGTACAGAAACGCGGGAGGGTAAGGCTATGTGCTGATGCACGGTTCAGTGCCAGAGTACAGGCCAGGAGTAGGCAACGGCATAGGGTAAGGTGTAGGGCTGGTGGTGGGTTTCTGTTCCGGGCTAGGGTTAGGGTCAGGGAACGGCAAGGCTTAGGGCACAGGTGAGGGTACGGAAACGTGGGAGGGTCAGGCTACGTGCTGACGCACCTGTCAGTGCCAGCGTACGGGTCAGTTGCAGCGTACGGCGTAAGGTATGGTGTAGGGCTGGTGGTGGGTTACTATTCCGGGCTAGGGTTAGGGTTAGGGAATGGCAAGGCTTAGGGCACAGGTGATGGTACGGAAACGTGGGAGGGTCAGGCTACGTGCTGACGCACGTGTCAGTGCCAGCGTACGGGCCAGGAGTAGGCAACGGCGTAAGGTAAGGTGTACGGCAGGTGGTTGTTTTCCGTTCCAGGCTAGGGTTAGGGTTAGGGAACGGCAAGGCTTAGGGCACAGGTGAGGCTACGGAAAAGTGGGAGGGTCAGGCTATGTGCTGACGCACGGTTCAGTGCCAGCATACGGGCCAGGAATAGGGAAAGGCGTAAGGTAAGGTATAGGGCTGGTGGTGGGTTTCCGTTCCGGGCTAGGGTTAGGGTTAGGGAACGGCAAGGCTTAGGGCACAGGTCAGGGTACGGAAACGCGTGAGGGTAAGGCCACGTGCTAATGCACGGGTCAGTGCCGGAGTACAGGCCAGTAGTAGGCAACGGCGTAAGGTAAGGTGTAGGGCTGGTGGTTGGTTTCCGTTCCAGGCTAGGGTTAGTGTTAGGGAACGGCAAGGCTTAGGGCACAGGTGAGGGTACGGAAACGTGGGAGGGTCGGGCTACGTGCTGACGCACTGGTCAGTGCCAGCGTACGGGCCAGGAGTAGGCAACGGCATAGGATAAAGTGTAGGGCTGGTGGTGGATTTGCGTTCCTGGCTAGGGTTAGGGTTAGGGAACGGCAAGGCTTAGGGCACAGGTGAGGGAACGGAAACGTGGGAGGGTCAGGCTACGTGCTGACACATGGTTCTGTGCCAGCGTACGGGCCAGGAATAGGGAACGGCGTAAGTTAAGGTGTAGGGCTGGTGGTGGGTTTCCGTTCCGGGCTAGGGTTAGAGTTAGGGAACGACAAGGCTTAGGGCACAGGTGAGGGTACGGAAACGTTGGAGGCTCAAACTACGTGCTGACGTATGGTTCAGTGCCAGCGTACGGGTCAGGAGTAGGATACGGCGTAAGGTAAGGTGTAGGGCTGGTGGTGGGTTTCTATTCCGGGCTAGGGTTAGGGTTAGGGAAAGGCAAGGCTTAGGGCACAGGTGAGGTTACGGAAACGTGGGAGGGTCAGGCTACATGCTGACGCACGGTTCATTGCCAGCGTACGGGCCAGGAATAGGTTACGGCGTAAGGTAAGGTGTAGGGCTGGTGGTGGGTTTCCGTTCCGGGCTAGGGTTATGGTTAGGGAACGGCAAGGCTTAGGGCACAGGTGAGGGTACTGAAACGTGGGAGGGTCAGGCTACGTGCTGACGCATGGGTCAGTGCCAGCGTACGGGCCAGGTGTAGGGTACGGCGTAAGGTAAAGTGTAGCGCTTGTGGTTGATTTCCTTTCCAGGCTAGGTTTAGGGTTAGGGAACGGCAAGGCATAGGGCACAGGTGAGGGTACGGAAACGTGAGAGGGACGGGCTACGTGCTGACGCACGGGTCAGTGCCAGCGTACGGAACAGGAGTAGGCAACGGCATAGGATACAGTGTAGGGCTGGTGGTGGATTTGCGTTCAGGGCTAGGGTTAGGGTTAGGGAACGGCAAGGCTTAGGGCACAGGTGAGGGTATGGAAACTTGGGAGGGTCAGGCTACATGCTGACGCAATGTTCAGTGCCAGCGTACGGGCCAGGAATAGGGTACGGCGTAAGGTAAGGTGTAGGGCTGGTGGTGGGTTTCTAATCCGGGCTAGTGTTAGGGTTAGGGAAAGGCAAGTCTTAGGGCAAAGGAGAGGGTACGGAAACGTGGGAGGGTCATGCTACATGCTGACGCACGGTTCAGTGCCAGCGTACGGGCCAGGAATAGGGTACGGCGTAAGGTAAGGTGTACGGCTAGTGGTGGGTTTCCGTTCCGGGCTAGGGTTAGGGTTAGGGAACGGCAAGGCTTAGGGCACAGGTGAGGTTACAGAAACGTGGGACTGTCAGGCTACGTGCTGACGCATGTGTCAATGCCAGCATACGGGCGAGGAGTAGGCAACGGCGTAAGGTAAGGTGTACGGCTGGAGGTTGGTTTCCGTTCCAGGCTAAGGTTAGGGTTAGGGAACGGCAAGGCTTAGGGCACAGGTGATGGTACGGAAACGTGAGAGGGTCAGGCTACGTGCTGACGCACGGTTCAGTGCCAGCGTACGGGCCAGGAATAGGGAACGGCGTAAGGTAAGGTGTAGGGCTGGTGGTGGGTTTCCGTTCCGGGCTAGGGTTAGGGTTAGGGAACGGCAAGTCTTAGGGCACAGGTCAGGGTACGGAAACGTGGGAGGGTAAGGCTACGTGCTGATGCACGGGTCAGTACCAGAGTACAGGCCAGTAGTAGGCAACGGCGTAGGGTAAGGTTTTGGGCTGGTGGTGAGATTCCATTCCGGGCTAGGGTTAGGGTTAGGGAACCGCAGGGCTTAGGGCACAGGTGAGGGTACGGAGACGAGGGAGGGTCTGGCTACGTGCTGACGCACGGGTCAATGCCAGCATACGGGCCAGGAGTAGGCAACGGCGTAAGGTATGGTGTAGGGCTGGTGGTTGGTTTCTGTTCCAGGCTAGGGCTAGGGTTAGGGAACGGCAAGCCTTAGGGCACAGGTGAGGGTACGGAAACGTTGGAGGGTCGGGCTACGTGCTGATGCACGGTTCAGTGCCAGCGTACGGGTCAGCAGTAGGGTACGGCGTAATGTAAGGTGTAGGGCTGGTGGTGGGTTTCTATTCCGGGCTAGGGTTAGGGTTAGGGAACGGCAAGGCTTAGGGCACAGGTGAGGGTACGGAAACTTGGGAGGGTCAGGCTACATGCTGACGCACTGTTCAGTGCCAGCGTACGGGCCAGGAATAGGTTACGGCGTAAGGTAAGGTGTAGGGCTGGTGGTAGGTTTCTAATCCGGGCTAGGTTTAGGGTTAGGGAACGGCAAGTCTTAGGGCAAAGGAGAGGTTACGGAAACGTGGGAGAGTCAGGCTACGTGCTGACCCACGGTTCAGTGCCACCGTACGGGCCAGGAATAGGGTACGGCGTAAGGTAAGGTGTACGGCTGGTGGTGGGTTTCCGTTCCGGGCTAGGGTTAGGGTTAGGGAACGGCAAGGCTTAGGGCACAGGTGAGGGTACGTAAACGTGGGAGGGTCAGGCTACGTGCTGACGCACGGGTCAATGCCAGCGTACGGGCGAGGAGTAGGCAACGGCGTAAGGTAAGGTTTAGGGCTGGTGGTGGGTTTCCGTTCCGGACTAGGGTTAGGGTTAGGGAACGGCAAGGCTTAGGGCACAGGTCAGGGTATGGAAACGCGTGAGGGTAAGGCTACGTGCTGAAGCACGGTTCAGTGCCAGAGTACAGGCCAGGATAGGCAACGGCGTAGGGTAAGGTGTAGGGCTGGTGGTGGGTTTCCGTTCCGGGCTAGGGTTAGGGTTAGGGAACGGCAAGGCTTAGGGCACAGGTGAGGGTACGGAAACGTGGGAGGGTCAGGCTACGTGCTGACGCACGGTTCAGTGCCAGCGTACGGGCCAGGAATAGGGTACGGCGTAAGGTAAGGTGTAGGGCTGGTGGTGGGTTTCTAATCCGGGCTAGGGTTAGGGTTAGGGAACGGCAAGTCTTAGGGCAAAGGAGAGGGTACGGAAACGTGGGAGGGGCAGGCTACGTGCTGACGCACGGTTCAGTGCCAGCGTACGGGCCAGGAATAGGGAACGGCGTAAGGTAAGGTGTACGGCTGGTGGTGGGTTTCCGTTCCGGGCTAGGGTTAGGGTTAGGGAACGGCAAGGCTTAGGGCACAGGTGAAGTTACAGGAACGTGGGACGGTCAGGCTACGTGCTGACGCACGTGTCAGTGCCAGCGTACGGGCCAGGGGTAGGCAATGGCGGAAGGTAAGATGTAGGGCTGGTGGTTGGTTTCCGTTCCAGGCTAGGGTTAGGGTAAGGGAACGGCAAGGCTTAGGGCAAAGGTCAGGGTACGGAAACGCGGGAGGGTAAGGCTACGTGCTGATGCACGGGTCAGTACCAGAGTACAGGCCAGTAGTAGGCAACGGCGTAGGGTAAGGTTTTGGGCTGGTGGTGGGATTCCATTTCGGGCTAGGGTTAGGGTTAGGGAACCGCAGGGCTTAGCGCACAGGTGAGGGTACGGAGACTAGGGAGGGTCAGGCTACGTGCTGATGCACGGGTCAATGCCAGCATACGGGCCAGGAGTAGGCAACGGCGTAAGGTAAGGTGTAGGGCTGGTGGTTGGTTTCCGTTCCAGGCTAGGGTTAGGGTAAGGGAACGGCAAGGCTTAGGGCACAGGTGAGGGTACCGAAACGTGGGAGGGTCAGGCTACATGCTGACGCACGGTTCAGTGCCAGCGTATGGGCCAGGAATAAGTTACGGCGTAAGGTAAGGTGTAGGGCTGGTGGTGGGTTTCCATTCGGGGCTAGGGTTAGGGTTAGGGAACGGCAAGGCTTAGGGCACAGGTGAGGGTACGGAAACGTGGGAGGTTCAGGCTACGTGCTGACGCACGTGTCAGTGCCAGCGTGCGGGTCAGTAGCAGCGTACGGCGTAAGGTATGGTGTAGGGCTGGTGGTGGGTTACTATTCCGGGCTAGGGTTAGGGTTAGGGAATGGCAAGGCTTAGGGCACAGGTGAGGGTACGGAAACGTGGGAGGTTCAGGCTATGTGCTGACGCACAGGTCAGTGCCAGCGTACGGGCCAGGAGTAGGCAACGGCGTAAGGTAAGGTGTAGGGCTGGTGGTTAGTTTCCGTTCCAGGCTAGGGTTAGGGTTAGGGAACGGCAAGGCTTAGGGCACAGGTGAGGGTACGGAAACGTGGGAGGGTCGGGCTACGTGCTGACGCACGGGTCAGTGCCAGCGTACGGGCCAGGAGTAGGCAACGGCGTAGGATAAAGTGTAGGGCTGGTGGTGGATTTGCGTTCTGGGCTAGGGTTAGGGTTAGGGAACGGCAAGGCTTAGGGCACATGTCAGGGAACGAAAACACGGGAGGGTAAGGCTACGTGCTGATGCACGGTTCAGTGCCAGAGTACAGGCCAGGAGTAGGCAACGGCGTAGGGTAATGTGTAGGGCTGGTGGTGGGTTTCCGTTCCGGGCTAGGGTTAGGGTTAGGGAACGGCAAGGCTTAGGGCAGAGGTGAGGGTACGGAAACGTGAGAGGGACGGGCTATGTGCTGACGCACGGGTCAGCGGCAGCGTACGGAACAGGAGTAGGCAACGGCATAGGATACAGTGTAGGGCTGGTGGTGGATTTGCGTTCAGGGCTAGGGTTAGGGTTAGGGAACGGCAAGGCTTAGGGCACAGGTGATGGTATGGAAACGTGGGAGGGTCAGGCTACGTGCTGACGCATGGGTCAGTGCCAGCGTACGGGTCAGCAGTAGGGTACGGCGTAATGTAAGGTGTAGGGCTGGTGGTGGGTTTCTATTCCGGGCTAGGGTTAGGGTTAGGGAACGGCAAGGCTTAGGGCACAGGTGAGGGTACGGAAACTTGGGAGGGTCAGGCTACATGCTGACGCACTGTTCAGTGCCAGCGTACGGGCCAAGAATAGGGTACGGCGTAAGGTAAGGTGTAGGTCTGGTGGTGGGTTTCTAATCCGGGCTATGGTTATGGTTAGGGAACGGCAAGTCTTAGGGCAAAGGAGAGGGTACGGAAACGTGGGAGGGTCAGGCTACGTGCTGACGCACGGTTCAGTGCCAGCGTACGGGCCAGGAATATGGTACGGCGTAAGGTAAGGTGTACGGCTGGTGGTGGGTTTCCGTTCCGGGCTAGGGTTAGGGTTAGGGAACGGCAAGGCTTAGGGCACAGGTGAGGTTACAGAAACGTGGGACTGTCAGGCTACGTGCTGACGCACGTGTCAGTGCCAGCGTACGGGCCAGGTGTAGGCAACCGCGTAAGGTAAGATGTAGGGCTGGTGGTTGGTTTCCGTTCCAGGCTAGGGTTAGGATAAGGGAACGGCAAGGCTTAGGGCACAGGTGAGGGTACCGAAACGTGGGAGGGTCAGGCTACATGCTGACGCACGGTTCAGTGCCAGCGTACGGGCCAGGAATAAGTTACGGCGTAAGGTAAGGTGTAGGGCTGGTGGTGGGTTTCCGTTCGGGGCTAGGGTTAGGGTTAGGGAACGGCAAGGCTTAGGGCACAGGTGAGGGTACGGAAAGATGGGAGGGTCAGGCTACGTGCTGACGCACGCGTCAGTGCCAGCGTACGGGTCAGTAGCAGCGTACGGCGTAAGGTATGGTGTAGGGCTGGTGGTGGGTTACTATTCCGGGCTAGGGTTAGGGTTAGGGAATGGCAAGGCTTAGGGCACAGGTGAGGGTACGGAAACGTGGGAGGGTCAGGCTACGTGCTGACGCACGTGTCAGTGCCAGCGTACGGGCCAGGAGTAGGCAACGGCGTAAGGTAAGGTGTATGGCTGGTGGTTGGTTTCCGTACCAGGCTAGGGTTAGAGTTAGGGAACGGCAAGGCTTAGGGCACAGGTGAGAGTACGGAAACGTGGGAGGGTCGGGCTATGTGCTGACGCACGGGTCAGTGCCAGCGTACCGGCCAGGAGTAGGCAACGGCCTAGGATAAAGTGTAGGGCTTGTGGTGGATTTGCGTTCTGGGCTAGGGTTAGGGTTAGGGAACGGCAAGGCTTAGGGCACAGGTCAGGGTACAGAAAAGCGGGAGGGTAAGGCTATGTGCTGATGCACGGTTCAGTGCCAGAGTACAGGCCAGGAGTAGGCAACGGCATAGAGTAAGGTGTAGGGCTGGTGGTGGGTTTCCGTTCCGGGCTAGGGTTAGGGTTAGGGAACGGCAAGGCTTAGGGCACAGGTGAGGCTACGTAAACGTGGGAGGGTCAGGCTACGTGCTGACGCACGGGTCAAAGAGAGCGTACGGGCGAGGAGTAGGCAACGGCGTAAGGTAAGGTTTAGGGCTGGTGGTGGGTTTCCGTTCCGGACTAGGGTTAGGGTTAGGGAACGGCAAGGCTTAGGGCACAGGTGAAGTTACCGAAACGTGGGACGGTCAGGCTACGTGCTGACGCACGTGTCAGTGCCAGCGTACGGGCCAGGGTTAGGCAACGGCGTAAGGTAAGATGTAGGGCTGGTGGTTGGTTTCCGTTCCAGGCTAGGGTTAGGGTAAGGGAACGGCAAGGCTTAGGGCACAGGTGAGGGTACGGAAACGTGGGAGGTTCGGGCTACGTGCTGACGCACGGGTCTGTGCCAGCGTACGGGCCAAGAATAGGGTACGGCGTAAGGTAAGGTGTAGGTCTGGTGGTGGGTTTCTAATCCGGGCTAGGGTTAGGGTTAGGGAACGGCAAGTCTTAGGGCAAAGGAGAGGGTACGGAAACGTGGGAAGGTCAGGCTACGTGCTGACGCACGGTTCAGTGCCAGCGTACGGGCCAGGAATAGGGTACGGCGTAAGGTAAGGTGTAGGGCTGGTGGTGGGTTTCCGTTCCGGGCTAGGGTTAGGGTTAGGGAACGGCAAGGCTTAGGGCACAGGTGAGGTTACAGAAACGTGGGACTGTCAGGCTACGTGCTGACGCACGTGTCAGTGCCAGCGTACGGGCCAGGTGTAGGCAACCGCGTAAGGTAAGATGTAGGGCTGGTGGTTGGTTTCCGTTCCAGGCTAGGGTTAGGATAAGGGAACGTCAAGGCTTAGGGCACAGGTGAGGGTACCGAAACGTGGGAGGGTCAGGCTACATGCTGACGTACGGTTCAGTGCCAGCGTACGGGCGAGGAATAAGTTACGGCGTAAGGTAAGGTGTAGGGCTGGTGGTGGGTTTCCGTTCGGGGCTAGGGTTAGGGTTAGGGAACGGCAAGGCTTAGGGCACAAGTGAGGGTACGGAAACGTGGGAGGGTCAGGCTACGTGCTGACGCACGGGTCAGTGCCAGCGTACGGGTCAGTAGCAGCGTACGGCGTAAGGTATGGTGTAGGGCTGGTGGTGGGTTACTATTCCGGGCTAGGGTTAGGGTTAGGGAATGGCAAGGCTTAGGGCACAGGTGAGGGTACGGAAACGTGGGAGGATCAGGCTACGTGCTGACGCACGTGTCAGTGCCAGCGTACGGGCCAGGAGTAGGCAACGGCGTAAGGTAAGGTGTAGGGCTGGTGGTTGGTTTCCGTACCAGGCTAGGGTTAGGGTTAGGGAACGGCAAGGCTTAGGGCACAGGTGAGAGTACGGAAACGTGGGAGGGTCGGGCTATGTGCTGACGCACGGGTCAGTGCCAGCGTACCGGCCAGGAGTAGGCAACGGCCTAGGATAAAGTGTAGGGCTGGTGGTGGATTTGCGTTCTGGGCTAGGGTTAGGGTTAGGGAACGGCAAGGCTTAGGGCACAGGTCAGGGTACAGAAACGCGGGAGGGTAAGGCTATGTGCTGATGCACGGTTCAGTGCCAGAGTACAGGCCAGGAGTAGGCAACGGCATAGAGTAAGGTGTAGGGCTGGTGGTGGGTTTCCGTTCTGGGCTAGGGTTAGGGTTAGGGAACGGCAAGGCTTAGGGCACAGGTGAGGGTACGTAAACGTGGGAGGGTCAGGCTACGTGCTGACGCACGGGTCAGTGCCAGCGTACGGGTCAGTAGCAGCGTACGGCGTAAGGTATGGTGTAGGGCTGGTGGTGGGTTACTATTCCGGGCTAGGGTTAGGGTTAGGGAATGGCAAGGCTTAGGGAACAGGTGAGGGTACGGAAACGTGGGAGGGTCAGGCTACGTGCTGACGCACGTGTCAGTGCCAGCGTACGGGCCAGGAGTAGGCAACGGCGTAAGGTAAGGTGTAGGGCTGGTGGTTGGTTTCCGTACCAGGCTAGGGTTAGGGTTAGGGAACGTCAAGGCTTAGGGCACAGGTGAGAGTACGGAAACGTGGGAGGGTCGGGCTATGTGCTGACGCACGGGTCAGTGCCAGCGTACGGGCCAGGAGTAGGCAACGGCCTAGGATAAAGTGTAGGGCTGGTGGTGGATTTGCGTTCTGGGCTAGGGTTAGGGTTAGGGAACGGCAAGGCTTAGGGCACAGGTCAGGGTACAGAAACGCGGGAGGGTAAAGCTATGTGCTGATGCACGGTTCAGTGCCAGAGTACAGGCCAGGAGTAGGCAACGGCATAGAGTAAGGTGTAGGGCTGGTGGTGGGTTTCCGTTCCGGGCTAGGGTTAGGGTTAGGGAACGGCAAGGCTTAGGGCACAGGTGAGGGTACGTAAACGTGGGAGGGTCAGGCTACGTGCTGACGCACGGGTCAAAGAGAGCGTACGGGCGAGGAGTAGGCAACGGCGTAAGGTAAGGTTTAGGGCTGGTGGTGGGTTTCCGTTCCGGACTAGGGTTAGGGTTAGGGAACGGCAAGGCTTAGGGCACAGGTCATGGTACGGAAACGCCTGAGGGTAAGGCTACGTGCTGATGCACGGTTCAGTGCCAGAGTACAGGCCAGGAATAGGCAACGGCGTAGGGTAAGGTGTAGGGCTGGTTGTGGGTTTCCGTTCCGGGCTAGGGTTAGGATTAGGGAACGGCAAGGCTTAGGGCACAGGTGAGGGTACGTAAACGTGGGATGGTTAGGCTACGTGCTGACGCACGGGTCAATGCCAGCGTACGGGCGAGGAGTAGGCAACGACGTAAGGTAAGGTGTACGGCTGGTGGTTGGTTTCCGTTCCAGGCTAGGGTTAGGGTTAGGGAATGGCAAGGCTTAGGGCACAGGTGAGGGTACGGAAACGTGGGAGGTTCAGGCTACGTGCTGACGCACTGTTCAGTGCCAGCGTACGGGCCAGGAATAGGCAACGGCGTAAGGTAAGGTGTAGGGCTGGTGGTGGTTTTCTAATCCTGGCTAGGGTTAGGGTTAGGGAATGGCAAGTCTTAGGGCAAAGGAGAGGGTACGGAAACGTGGGAGGGTCAGGCTACGTGCTGACGCACGGTTCAGTGCCAGCGTACGGGCCAGGAATAGGGTACGGCGTAAGGTAAGGTGTACGGCTGGTGGTGGGTTTCCGTTCCGGGCTAGGGTTAGGGTTAGGGAACGGCAAGGCTTAGGGCACAGGTGAAGTTACCGAAACGTGGGACGGTCAGGCTACGTGCTGACGCACGTGTCAGTGCCAGCGTACGGGCCAGGGTTAGGCAACGGCGTAAGGTAAGATGTAGGGCTGGTGGTTGGTTTCCGTTCCAGGCTAGGGTTAGGGTAAGGGAACGGCAAGGCTTAGGGCACAGGTGAGGGTACCGAAACGTGGGAGGGTCAGGCTACATGCTGACGCACTGTTCAGTGCCAGCGTACGGGCCAGGAATAGGGTACGGCATAAGGTAAGGTGTAGGGCTGGTGGTAGGTTTCTAATCCGGGCTAGGGTTAGGGTTAGGGAACGGCAAGTCTTAGGGCAAAGGAGAGGTTACGGAAACGTAGGAGGGTCAGGCTACGTGCTGACCCACGGTTCAGTGCCAGCGTACGGGCCAGGAATACGGTACGGCGTAAGGTAAGGTGTACGGCTGGTGGTGGGTTTCCGTTCCGGGCTAGGGTTAGGGTTAGGGAACGGCAAGGCTTAGGGCACAGGTGAGGTTACAGATACGTGGGACTGTCAGGCTACGTGCTGACGCATGTGTCAGTGCCAGCGTACGGGCCAGGTGTAGGCAACGGCGTAATGTAAGATGTAGGGCTGGTGGTTGGTTTCCGTTCCAGGCTAGGGTTAGGGTAAGGGAACGGCAAGGCTTAGGGCACAGGTGAGGGTACGTAAACGTGGGAGGGTCAGGCTACGTGCTGACGCACGGGTCAATGCCAGCGTACGGGCGAGGAGTAGGCAACGGCGTAAGGTAAGGTTTAGGGCTGGTGGTGGGTTTCCGTTCCGGACTAGGGTTAGGGTTAGGGAACTGCAAGGCTTAGGGCACAGGTCAGGGTACGGAAACGCGTGAGGGTAAGGCTACGTGCTGAAGCACGGTTCAGGGCCAGAGTACAGGCCAGGATAGGCAACGGCGTAGGGTAAGGTGTAGGGCTGGTGGTGGGTTTCCGTTCCGGGCTAGGGTTAGGGAACGGCAAGGCTTAGGGCACAGGTGAGGGTACGGAAACGTGGGAGGGTCAGGCTACGTGCTGACGCACGGTTCAGTGCCAGCGTACGGGCCAGGAATAGGGTACGGCGTAAGGTAAGGTGTAGGGCTGGTGGTGGGTTTCTAATCCGGGCTAGGGTTAGGGTTAGGGAACGGCAAGTCTTAGGGCAAAGGACAGGGTACGGAAACGTGGGAGGGTCAGGCTACGTGCTGACGCACGGTTCAGTGCCAGCGTACGGGCCAGGAATAGGGAACGGTGTAAGGTAAGGTGTACGGCTGGTGGTGGGTTTCCGTTCCGGGCTAGGGTTAGGGTTAGGGAACGGCAAGGCTTAGGGCACAGGTGAAGTTACAGAAACGTGGGACGGTCAGGCTACGTGCTGACGCACGTGTCAGTGCCAGCGTACGGGCCAGGGGTAGGCAACGGCGTAAGGTAAGATGTAGAGCTGGTGGTGGGTTTCCGTTCCAGGCTAGGGTTAGGGTTGGGGAACGGCAAGGCTTAGGGCACAGGTCAGGGTACGGAAACGCGGGAGGGTAAGGCTACGTGCTGATGCACGGGTCAGTACCAGAGTACAGGCCAGTAGTAGGCAACGGCGTAGGGTAAGGTTTTGGGCTGGTGGTCGGATTCCTTTTCGGGCTAGGGTTAGGGTTAGGGAACCGCAGTGCTTAGCGCACAGGTGAGGGTACGGAGACGAGGGAGGGTCAGGCTACGTGCTGACGCACGGGTCAATGCCACCGTACGGGCCAGGAGTAGGCAACGGCGTAAGGTAAGGTGTAGGGCTGGTGGTTGGTTTCTGTTCCAGGCTAGGGTTAGGGTTAGGGAACGGCAAGGCTTAGGGCACAGGTGAGGGTAAGGAAACGTTGGAGGGTCGGGCTACGTGCTGATGCACGGGTCAGTGCCAGCGTACGGGCCAGGAGTAGGCAACGGCGTAGGATAAAGTGTAGGGCTGGTGGTGGATTTGCGTTCCGGGCTAGGGTTAGGGTTAGGGAATGGCAAGGCTTAGGGCACAGGTGAGGGTACGGAAACGTGGGACGGTCAGGCTACGTGCTGACGCACGTGTCAGTGCCAGCGTACGGGCCAGGGTTAGGCAACGGCGTAAGGTATGATGTAGGGCTGGTGGTTGGTTTCCGTTTCAGGTTAGGGTTAGGGTAAGGGAACGGCAAGGCTTAGGGCACAGGTGAGGGTACCGAAACGTGGGAGGTTCAGGCTACATGCTGACGCACGGTTCAGTGCCAGCGTATGGGCCAGGAATAAGTTACGGCGTAAGGTAAGGTGTAGGGCTGGTGGTGGGTTTCCATTCGGGGCTAGGGTTAGGGTTAGGGAACGGCAAGGCTTAGGGCACAGGTGAGGGTACGGAAACGTGGGAGGGTCAGGCTACGTGCTGACGCACGGGTCATTGCCAGCGTGCGGGTCAGTAGCAGCGTACGGCGTAAGGTATGGTGTAGGGCTGGTGGTGGGTTACTATTCCGGGCTAGGGTTAGGGTTAGGGAATGGCAAGGCTTAGGGCACAGGTGAGGGTACGGAAACGTGGGAGGGTCAGGCTATGTGCTGACGCACGGGTCAGTGCCAGCGTACGGGCCAGGAGTAGGCAACGGCGTAAGGTAAGGTGTAGGGCTGGTGGTTGGTTTCCGTTCCAGGCTAGGGTTAGGGTTAGGGAACGGCAAGGCTTAGGGCACAGGTGAGGGTACGGAAACGTGGGAGGGTCGGGCTACGTGCTGACGCACGGGTCAGTGCCAGCGTACGGGCCAGGAGTAGGCAACGGCGTAGGATAAAGTGTAGGGCTGGTGGTGGATTTGCGTTCTGGGCTAGGGTTAGGGTTAGGGAACGGCAAGGCTTAGGGCACATGTCAGGGAACGAAAACGCGGGAGGGTAAGGCTACGTGCTGATGCACGGTTCAGTGCCAGAGTACAGGCCAGGAGTAGGTAACGGCGTAGGGTAAGGTGTAGGGCTGGTGGTGGGTTTCCGTTCCGGGCTAGGGTTAGGGTTAGGGAACGGCAAGGCTTAGGGCAGATGTGAGGGTATGGAAACGTGAGAGGGACGGGCTACGTGCTGCCGCACGGGTCAGTGGCAGCGTACGGAACAGGAGTAGGCAACGGCATAGGCTACAGGGTAGGGCTGGTGGTGGATTTGCGTTCAGGCCTACTGTTAGGGTTAGGGAATGGCAAGGCTTAGGGCACAGGTGAGGGTATGGAAACGTGGGAGGGTCAGGCTACGTGCTGACGCACGGGTCAGTGCCAGCGTACGGGTCAGGAGTAGGGTACGGCGTAATGTAAGGTGTAGGGCTGGTGGTGGGTTTCTATTCCGGGCTAGGATTAGGGTTAGGAAACGGCAAGGCTTAGGGCACAGGTGAGGGTACGGAAACTTGGGAGGGTCAGGCTACATGCTGACGCAATGTTCAGTGCCAGCGTACGGGCCAGGAATAGGGTACGGCGTACGGTAAGGTGTAGGGCTGGTGGTGGGTTTCTAATCCGGGCTAGGGTTAGGGTTAGGGAACGGCAAGTCTTAGGGCAAAGGAGACGGTACGGAAACGTGGGAGGGTCAGGCTACATGCTGACGCACGGTTCAGTGCCAGCGTACGGGCCAGGAATAGGGTACGGCGTAAGGTAAGGTGTACGGCTGGTGGTGGGTTTCCGTTCCGGGCTAGGGTTAGGGTTAGGGAACGGCAAGGCTTAGGGCACAGGTGAGGTTACAGAAACGTGGGACGGTCAGGCTACGTGCTGACGCATGTGTCAATGCCAGCATACGGGCGAGGAGTAGGCAACGGCGTAAGGTAAGGTGTACGGCTGGTGGTTGGTTTCCGTTCCAGGCTAAGGTTAGGGTTAGGGAACGGCAAGGCTTAGGGCACAGGTGATGGTACGGAAACGTGGGAGGGTCAGGCTACGTGCTGACGCACGGTTCTGTGCCAGCATACGGGCCAGAAATAGGGAACGGCGTAAGGTAAGGTGTAGGGCTGGTGGTGGGTTTCCGTTCCGGGCTAGGGTTAGGGTTAGGGAACGGCAAGGCTTAGGGCACAGGTCAGGGTACGGAAACGCGGGAGGGTAAGGCTACGTGCTGTTGCACGGGTCAGTACCAGAGTACAGGCCAGTAGTAGGCAACGGCGTAGGGTAAGGTTTTGGGCTGGTGGTGGGATTCCATTCCGGGCTAGGGTTAGGGTTAGGGAACCGCAGGGCTTAGCGCACAGGTGAGGGTACGGAGACGAGGGCGGGTCAGGCTACGTGCTGACGCACGGGTCAATGCCAGCGTACGGGCCAGGAGTAGGCAACGGCGTAAGGTAAGGTGTAGGGCTGGTGGTTGGTTTCTGTTCCAGGCTAGGGTTAGGGTTAGGGAACGGCAAGGCTTAGGGCACAGGTGAGGGTACAGAAACGTTGGAGTGTCGGGCTACGTGCTGATGCACGTGTCATTGCCAGCGTACGGGCCAGGAGTAGGCAACGGCGTAGGATAAAGTGTAGGGATGGTGGTGGATTTGCGTTCCGGTCTAGGGTTAGGGTTAGCGAACGGCAAGGCTTAGGGCATAGGTGAGGGTATGGAAACGTGGGAGGGACAGGCTACGTGCTGACGCACGGGTCAGTGCCAGCGTACGGGTCAGGAGTAGGGTACTGCGTAATGTAAGGTGTAGGGCTGGTGGTGGGTTTCTATTCCGGGCTAGGGTTAGGGTTAGGGAACGGCAAGGCTTAGGGCACAGGTGAGGGTACGGAAACTTGGGAGGGTCAGGCTACATGCTGACGCAATGTTCAGTGCCAGCGTACGGGCCAGGAATAGGGTACGGCGTAAGGTAAGGTGTAGGGCTGGTGGTGGGTTTCTAATCCGGGCTAGGGTTAGGGTTAGGGAACGGCAAGGCTTAGGGCACAGGTGAGGGTATGGAAACGTGGGAGGGTCAGGCTACGTGCTGACGCATGGGTCAGTGCCAGCGTACGGGTCAGCAGTAGGGTACGGCGTAATGTAAGGTGTAGGGCTGGTGGTGGGTTTCTATTCCGGGCTAGGTTTAGGGTTAGGGAACGGCAAGGCTTAGGGCACAGGTGAGGGTACGGAAACTTGGGAGGGTCAGGCTACATGCTGACGCACTGTTCAGTGCCAGCGTACGGGCCAGGAATAGGGTACGGCGTAAGGTAAGGTGTAGGCCTGGTGGTGGGTTTATAATCCGGCCTTGGGTTAGGGTTAGGGAACGGCAAGTCTTAGGGCAAAGGAGAGGGTACGGAAACGTGGGAGGGTCAGGCTACGTGCTGACGCACGGTTCAGTGCCAGCGTACGGGCCAGGAATAGGGTACGGCGTAAGGTAAGGTGTACGGCTGGTGGTGGGTTTCCGTTCTGGGCTAGGGTTAGGGTTAGGGAACGGCAAGGCTTAGGGCACAGGTGAGGTTACAGAAACGTGGGACTGTCAGGCTACGTGCTGATGCACGTGTCAGTGCCAGCGTACGGGCCAGGTGTAGGCAACGGCGTAAGGTAAGATGTAGGGCTTGTGGTTGGTTTCCGTTCCAGGCTATGGTTAGGGTAAGGGAACGGCAAGGCTTAGGGCACAGGTGAGGGTACGGAAACTTGGGAGGGTCAGGCTACATGCTGAAACACTGTTCAGTTCCAGCGTACGGGCCAGGAATAGGGTACGGCGTAAGGTAAGGTGTAGGGCTGGTGGTGGGTTTCTAATCCGGTCTAGGGTTAGGGTTAGGGAACGGCAAGTCTTAGGGCAAAGGAGAGGGTACGGAAACGTGGGAGGGACAGGCTACGTGCTGACGCACGGTTCAGTGCCAGCGAACGGGTCAGTAGCAGCGTACGGCGTAAGGTATGGTGTAGGGCTGGTGGTGGGTTACTATTCCGGGCTAGGGTTAGGGTTAGGGAATGGCAAGGCTTAGGGCACAGGTGAGGGTACGGAAACGTGGGAGGGTCAGGCTACGTGCTGACGCACGTGTCAGTGCCAGCGTACGGGCCAGGAGTAGGCAACGGCGTAAGGTAAGGTGTAGGGCTGGTGGTTGGTTTCCGTTCCAGGCTAGGGTTAGGGTTAGGGAACGGCAAGGCTTAGGGCACAGGTGAGGGTACGGAAACGTGGGACGGTCGGGCTATGTGCTGACGCACGGGTCAGTGCCAGCGTACGGGCCAGGAGTAGGCAACGGCGTAGGATAAAGTGTAGGGCTGGTGGTGGATTTGCGTTCTGGACTAGGGTTAGGGTTAGGGAACGGCAAGGCTTAGGGCACAGTTCAGGGTACAGAAACGCGGGAGGGTAAGGCTATGTGCTGATGCACGGTTCAGTGCCAGAGTACAGGCCAGGAGTAGGCAATGGCATAGGGTAAGGTGTAGGGCTGGTGGTGGGTTTCTTTTCCGGGCTAGGGTTAGGGTCAGGGAACGGCAAGGCTTAGGGCACAGGTGAGGGTACGGAAACGTGGGAGGGTCAGGCTACGTGCTGACGCACGTGTCAGTGCCAGCGTACGGGTCAGTTGCAGCGTACGGCGTAAGGTATGGTGTAGGGCTGGTGGTGGGTTACTATTCCGGGCTAGGGTTAGGGTTAGGGAATGGCAAGGCTTAGGGCACAGGTGATGGTACGGAAACGTGGGAGGGTCAGGCTACGTGCTGACGCACGTGTCAGTGCCAGCGTACGGGCCAGGAGTAGGCAACGGCGTAAGGTAAGGTGTACGGCAGGTGGTTGTTTTCCGTTCCAGGCTAGGGTTAGGGTTAGGGAACGGCAAGGCTTAGGGCACAGGTGAGGCTACGGAAAAGTGGGAGGGTCAGGCTATGTGCTGACGCACGGTTCAGTGCCAGCATACGGGCCAGGAATAGGGAAAGGCGTAAGGTAAGGTATAGGGCTGGTGGTGGGTTTCCGTTCCGGGCTAGGGTTAGGGTTAGGGAACGGCAAGGCTTAGGGCACAGGTCAGGGTACGGAAACGCGTGAGGGTAAGGCCACGTGCTAATGCACGGGTCAGTGCCGGAGTACAGGCCAGTAGTAGGCAACGGCGTAAGGTAAGGTGTAGGGCTGGTGGTTGGTTTCCGTTCCAGGCTAGGGTTAGTGTTAGGGAACGGCAAGGCTTAGGGCACAGGTGAGGGTACGGAAACGTGGGAGGGTCGGGCTACGTGCTGACGCACTGGTCAGTGCCAGCGTACGGGCCAGGAGTAGGCAACGGCATAGGATAAAGTGTAGGGCTGGTGGTGGATTTGCGTTCCTGGCTAGGGTTAGGGTTAGGGAACGGCAAGGCTTAGGGCACAGGTGAGGGAACGGAAACGTGGGAGGGTCAGGCTACGTGCTGACACATGGTTCTGTGCCAGCGTACGGGCCAGGAATAGGGAACGGCGTAAGTTTAGGTGTAGGGCTGGTGGTGGGTTTCCGTTCCGGGCTAGGGTTAGAGTTAGGGAACGACAAGGCTTAGGGCACAGGTGAGGGTACGGAAACGTTGGAGGCTCAAACTACGTGCTGACTTATGGTTCAGTGCCAGCGTACGGGTCAGGAGTAGGATACGGCGTAAGTTAAGGTGTAGGGCTGGTGGTGGGTTTCTATTCCGGGCTAGGGTTAGGGTTAGGGAAAGGCAAGGCTTAGGGCACAGGTGAGGTTACGGAAACGTGGGAGGGTCAGGCTACATGCTGACGCACGGTTCATTGCCAGCGTACGGGCCAGGAATAGGTTACGGCGTAAGGTAAGGTGTAGGGCTGGTGGTGGGTTTCCGTTCCGGGCTAGGGTTATGGTTAGGGAACGGCAAGGCTTAGGGCACAGGTGAGGGGACTGAAACGTGGGAGGGTCAGGCTACGTGCTGACGCATGGGTCAGTGCCAGCGTACGGGCCAGGTGTAGGGTACGGCGTAAGGTAAGGTGTACGGCTAGTGGTGGGTTTCCGTTCCGGGCTAGGGTTAGGGTTAGGGAACGGCAAGGCTTAGGGCACAGGTGATGGTACGGAAACGTGAGAGGGTCAGGCTACGTGCTGACGCATGGTTCAGTGCCAGCGTACGGGCCAGGAATAGGGAACGGCGTAAGGTAAGGTGTAGGGCTGGTGGTGGGTTTCCGTTCCGGGCTAGGGTTAGGGTTAGGGAACGGCAAGGCTTAGGGCACAGGTAAGGGTACGGAAACGTGAGAGGGACGGGCTACGTGCTGACGCACGGGTCAGTGCCAGCGTACGGAACAGGAGTAGGCAACGGCATAGGATACAGTGTAGGGCTGGTGGTGGATTTGCGTTCAGGGCTAGGGTTAGGGTTAGGGAACGGCAAGGCTTAGGGCACAGGTGAGGGTATGGAAACTTGGGAGGGTCAGGCTACATGCTGACGCAATGTTCAGTGCCAGCGTACGGGCCAGGAATAGGGTACGGCGTAAGGTAAGGTGTAGGGCTGGTGGTGGGTTTCTAATCCGGGCTAGGGTTAGGGTTAGGGAAAGGCAAGTCTTAGGGCAAAGGAGAGGGTACGGAAACGTGGGAGGGTCATGCTACATGCTGACGCACGGTTCAGTGCCAGCGTACGGGCCAGGAATAGGGTACGGCGTAAGGTAAGGTGTACGGCTAGTGGTGGGTTTCCGTTCCGGGCTAGGGTTAGGGTTAGGGAACGGCAAGGCTTAGGGCACAGGTGAGGTTACAGAAACGTGGGACGGTCAGGCTACGTGCTGACGCATGTGTCAATGCCAGCATACGGGCGAGGAGTAGGCAACGGCGTAAGGTAAGGTGTACGGCTGGAGGTTGGTTTCCGTTCCAGGCTAAGGTTAGGGTTAGGGAACGGCAAGGCTTAGGGCACAGGTGATGGTACGGAAACGTGAGAGGGTCAGGCTACGTGCTGACGCACGGTTCAGTGCCAGCGTACGGGCCAGGAATAGGGAACGGCGTAAGGTAAGGTGTAGGGCTGGTGGTGGGTTTCCGTTCCGGGCTAGGGTTAGGGTTAGGGAACGGCAAGTCTTAGGGCACAGGTCAGGGTACGGAAACGTGGGAGGGTAAGGCTACGTGCTGATGCACGGGTCAGTACCAGAGTACAGGCCAGTAGTAGGCAACGGCGTAGGGTAAGGTTTTGGGCTGGTGGTGAGATTCCATTCCGGGCTAGGGTTAGGGTTAGGGAACCGCAGGGCTTAGGGCACAGGTGAGGGTACGGAGACGAGGGAGGGTCTGGCTACGTGCTGACGCACGGGTCAATGCCAGCATACGGGCCAGGAGTAGGCAACGGCGTAAGGTATGGTGTAGGGCTGGTGGTTGGCTTCTGTTCCAGGCTAGGGGTAGGGTTAGGGAACGGCAAGCCTTAGGGCACAGGTGAGGGTACGGAAACGTTGGAGGGTCGGGCTACGTGCTGATGCACGGTTCAGTGCCAGCGTACGGGTCAGCAGTAGGGTACGGCGTAATGTAAGGTGTAGGGCTGGTGGTGGGTTTCTATTCCGGGCTAGGGTTAGGGTTAGGGAACGGCAAGGCTTAGGGCACAGGTGAGGGTACGGAAACTTGGGAGGGTCAGGCTACAAGCTGACGCATTGTTCAGTGCCAGCGTACGGGCCAGGAATAGGTTACGGCGTAAGGTAAGGTGTAGGGCTGGTGGTAGGTTTCTAATCCGGGCTAGGTTTAGGGTTAGGGAACGGCAAGTCTTAGGGCAAAGGAGAGGTTACGGAAACGTGGGAGGGTCAGGCTACGTGCTGACCCACGGTTCAGTGCCACCGTACGGGCCAGGAATAGGGTACGGCGTAAGGTAAGGTGTACGGCTGGTGGTGGGTTTCCGTTCCGGGCTAGGGTTAGGGTTAGGGAACGGCAAGGCTTAGGGCACAGGTGAGGTTACAGATACGTGGGACTGTCAGGCTACGTGCTGACGCACGTGTCAGTGCCAGCGTACGGGCCAGGAATAGGGTACGGCGTAACGTAAGATGTAGGGCTGGTGGTTGGTTTCCGTTCCAGGCTAGGGTTAGGGTAAGGGAACGGCAAGGCTTAGGGCACAGGTGAGGGTACGTAAACGTGGGAGGGTCAGGCTACGTGCTGACGCACGGGTCAATGCCAGCGTACGGGCGAGGAGTAGGCAACGGCGTAAGGTAAGGTTTAGGGCTGGTGGTGGGTTTCCGTTCCGGACTAGGGTTAGGGTTAGGGAACGGCAAGGCTTAGGGCACAGGTCAGGGTACGGAAACGCGTGAGGGTAAGGCTACGTGCTGAAGCACGGTTCAGTGCCAGAGTACAGGCCAGGATAGGCAACGGCGTAGGGTAAGGTGTAGGGCTGGTGGTGGGTTTCCGTTCCGGGCTAGGGTTAGGGTTAGGGAACGGCAAGGCTTAGGGCACAGGTGAGGGTACGGAAACGTGGGAGGGTCAGGCTACGTGCTGACGCACGGTTCAGTGCCAGCGTACGGGCCAGGAATAGGGTACGGCGTAAGGTAAGGTGTAGGGCTGGTGGTGGGTTTCTAATCCGGGCTAGGGTTAGGGTTAGGGAACGGCAAGTCTTAGGGCAAAGGAGAGGGTACGGAAACGTGGGAGGGGCAGGCTACGTGCTGACGCACGGTTCAGTGCCAGCGTACGGGCCAGGAATAGGGAACGGCGTAAGGTAAGGTGTACGGCTGGTGGTGGGTTTCCGTTCCGGGCTAGGGTTAGGGTTAGGGAACGGCAAGGCTTAGGGCACAGGTGAAGTTACAGGAACGTGGGACGGTCAGGCTACGTGCTGACGCACGTGTCAGTGCCAGCGTACGGGCCAGGGGTAGGCAATGGCGGAAGGTAAGATGTAGGGCTGGTGGTTGGTTTCCGTTCCAGGCTAGGGTTAGGGTAAGGGAACGGCAAGGCTTAGGGCACAGGTCAGGGTACGGAAACGCGGGAGGGTAAGGCTACGTGCTGATGCACGGGTCAGTACCAGAGTACAGTCCAGTAGTAGGCAACGGCGTAGGGTAAGGTTTTGGGCTGGTGGTGGGATTCCATTTCGGGCTAGGGTTAGGGTTAGGGAACCGCAGGACTTAGCGCACAGGTGAGGGTACGGAGACGAGGGAGGGTCAGGCTACGTGCTGATGCACGGGTCAATGCCAGCGTACGGGCCAGGAGTAGGCAACGGCGTAAGGTAAGGTGTAGGGCTGGTGGTTGGTTTCCGTTCCAGGCTAGGGTTAGGGTAAGGGAACGGCAAGGCTTAGGGCACAGGTGAGGGTACCGAAACGTGGGAGGGTCAGGCTACATGCTGACGCACGGTTCAGTGCCAGCGTATGGGCCAGGAATAAGTTACAGCGTAAGGTAAGGTGTAGGGCTGGTGGTGGGTTTCCATTCGGGGCTAGGGTTAGGGTTAGGGAACGGCAAGGCTTAGGGCACAGGTGAGGGTACGGAAACGTGGGAGGTTCAGGCTACGTGCTGACGCACGTGTCAGTGCCAGCGTGCGGGTCAGTAGCAGCGTACGGCGTAAGGTATGGTGTAGGGCTGGTGGTGGGTTACTATTCCGGGCTAGGGTTAGGGTTAGGGAATGGCAAGGCTTAGGGCACAGGTGAGGGTACGGAAACGTGGGAGGTTCAGGCTATGTGCTGACGCACAGGTCAGTGCCAGCGTACGGGCCAGGAGTAGGCAACGGCGTAAGGTAAGGTGTAGGGCTGGTGGTTAGTTTCCGTTCCAGGCTAGGGTTAGGGTTAGGGAACGGCAAGGCTTAGGGCACAGGTGAGGGTACGGAAACGTGGGAGGGTCGGGCTACGTGCTGACGCACGGGTCAGTGCCAGCGTACGGGCCAGGAGTAGGCAACGGCGTAGGATAAAGTGTAGGGATGGTGGTGGATTTGCGTTCTGGGCTAGGGTTAGGGTTAGGGAACGGCAAGGCTTAGGGCACATGTCAGGGAACGAAAACACGGGAGGGTAAGGCTACGTGCTGATGCACGGTTCAGTGCCAGAGTACAGGCCAGGAGTAGGCAACGGCGTAGGGTAATGTGTAGGGCTGGTGGTGGGTTTCCGTTCCGGGCTAGGGTTAGGGTTAGGGAACGGCAAGGCTTAGGGCAGAGGTGAGGGTACGTAAACGTGAGAGGGACGGGCTATGTGCTGACGCACGGGTCAGTGGCAGCGTACGGAACAGGAGTAGGCAACGGCATAGGATACAGTGTAGGGCTGGTGGTGGATTTGCGTTCAGGGCTAGGGTTAGGGTTAGGGAATGGAAAGGCTTAGGGCACAGGTGAGGGTATGGAAACGTGGGAGGGTCAGGCTACGTGCTGACGCACGGGTCAATGCCAGCGTACGGGTCAGGAGTAGGGTACGGCGTAATTTAAGGTGTAGGGCTGGTGGTGGGTTTCTATTCCGGGCTAGGGTTAGGGTTAGGGAACGGCAAGGCTTAGGGCACAGGTGAGGGTACGGAAACTTGGGAGGGTCAGGCTACATGCTGACGCAATGTTCAGTGCCAGCGTACGGGCCAGGAATAGGGTACGGCGTAAGGTAAGGTGTAGGGCTGGTGGTGGGTTTCTAATCCGGGCTAGGGTTAGGGTTAGGGAACGGCAAGTCTTAGGGCAAAGGAGAGGGTACGGAAACGTGGGAGGGTCAGGCTACATGCTGACGCACGGTTCAGTGCCAGCGTACGGGCCAGGAATAGGGTACGGCGTAAGGTAAGGTGTACGGCTGGTGGTGGGTTTCCGTTCCGGGCTAGGGTTAGGGTTAGGGAAAGGCAAGGCTTAGGGCACAGGTGAGGTTACAGAAACGTGGGACGGTCAGGCTACGTGCTGACGCATGTGTCAATGCCAGCATACGGGCGAGGAGTAGGCAACTGCGTAAGGTAAGGTGTACGGCTGGTGGTTGGTTTCCGTTCCAGGCTAAGGTTAGGGTTAGGGAACGGCAAGGCTTAGGGCACAGGTGATGGTACGGAAACGTGGGAGGGTCAGGCTACGTGCTGACGCACGGTTCAGTGCCAGCATACGGGCCAGGAATAGGGAATGGCGTAAGGAAAGGTGTAGGGCTGGTGGTGGGTTTCCGTTCCGGGCTAGGGTTAGGGTTAGGGAACGGCAAGGCTTAGGGCACAGGTCAGGTTACGGAAACGCGGGAGGGTAAGGCTACGTGCTGATGCACGGGTCAGTACCAGAGTACAGGCCAGTAGTAGGCAACGGCGTAGGGTAAGGTTTTGGGCTGGTGGTGGGATTCCATTCCGGGCTAGGGTTAGGGTTAGGGAACCGCAGGGCTTAGCGCACAGGTGAGGGTACGGAGACGAGGGAGGGTCAGGCTACGTGCTGACGCACGGGTCAATGCCAGCGTACGGGCCAGGAGTAGGCAACGGCGTAAGGTAAGGTTTTGGGCTGGTGGTGGGATTCCATTCCGGGCTAGGGTTAGGGTTAGGGAACGGCAAGGCTTAGGGCACAGGTGAGGGTACGGAAACGTTGGAGGGTCGGGCTACGTGCTGATGCACGGGACAGTGCCAGCGTACGGGCCAGGAGTAGGCAACGGCGTAGGATAAAGTGTAGGGCTGGTGGTGGATTTGCGTTCCGGGCTAGGGTTAGGGTTAGGGAACGGCAAGGCTTAGGGCTCAGGTGAGGGAACGGAAACGTGGGAGGGTCAGGCTACGTGCTGACGCACGGTTCAGTGCCAGCGTACGGGCCAGGAATAGGGAACGGCGTAAGTTAAGGTGTAGGGCTGGTGGTGGGTTTCCGTTCCGGGCTAGGGTTAGGGTTAGGGAACGGCAAGGCTTAGGGTACAGGTCAGGGTACGGAAACGCGGGAGGGTAAGGCTACGTGCTGATGCGCAGGTCAGTGCCAGAGTACACGCCAGTAGTAGGCAACGGCGTAAGGTAAGGTGTAGGGCTGGTGGTGGGTTTCTAATCCGGGCTAGGGTTAGGGTTAGGGAACGGCAAGTCTTAGGGCAAAGGAGAGGGTACGGAAACGTGGGAGGGTCAGGCTACGTGCTGACGCACGGTTCAGTGCCAGCGTACGGGCCAGGAATAGGGTACGGCGTAAGGTAAGGTGTACGGCTGGTGGTGGGTTTCTATTCCGGGCTAGGGTTAGGGTTAGGGAACGGCAAGGCTTAGGGCACAGGTGAGGTTACAGAAACGTGGGACTGTCAGGCTACGTGCTGACGCACGTGTCAGTGCCAGGGTACGGGCCAGGTGTAGGCAACGGCGTAAGGTAAGATGTAGGGCTGGTGGTTGGTTTCCGTTCCAGGCTAGGGTTAGGGTAAGGGAACGGCATGGCTTAGGGCACAGGTGAGTGTACCGAAACGTGGGAGGGTCAGGCTACATGCTGACGCACGGTTCAGTGCCAGCGTACGGGCCAGGAATAAGTTACGGCGTAAGGTAAGGTGTAGGGCTGGTGGTGGCTTTCCGTTCGGGGCTAGGGTTAGGGTTAGGGAACGGCAAGGCTTAGGGCACAGGTGAGGGTACGGAAACGTGGGAGGGTCAGGCTACGTGCTGACGCACGGGTCAGTGCCAGCGTACGGGTCAGTAGCAGCGTACGTCGTAAGGTATGGTGTAGGGCTGGTGGTGGGTTACTATTCCGGGCTAGGGTTAGGGTTAGGGAATGGCAAGGCTTAGGGCACAGGTGAGGGTACGGAAACGTGGGAGGGTCAGGCTACGTGCTGACGCAGGTGTCAGTGTCAGCGTACGGGCCAGGAGTAGGCAACGGCGTAAGGTAAGGTGTAGGGCTGGTGGTTGGTTTCCGTTCCAGGCTAGGGTTAGGGTTAGGGAACGGCAAGGCTTAGGGCACAGGTGTGGGTACGGAAACGTGGGAGGGTCGGGCTATGTGCTGACGCACGGGTCAGTGCCAGCGTACGGGCCAGGAGTAGGCAACGGCGTAGGATAAAGTGTAGGGCTGGTGGTGGATTTGCGTTCTGGGCTAGGGTTAGGGTTACGGAACGGCAAGGCTTAGGGCACAGGTCAGGGAACAGAAACGCGGGAGGGTAAGGCTATGTGCTGATGCACGGTTCAGTGCCAGAGTACAGGCCAGGAGTAGGCAACGGCATAGGGTAAGGTATAGGGCTGGTGGTGGGTTTCCGTTCCGGGCTAGGGTTAGGGTTAGGGAACGGCAAGGCTTAGGGCACAGGTGAGGGTACGTAAACGTGGGAGGGTCAGGCTACGTGCTGACGCACGGGTCAATGCCAGCGTACGGGCGAGGAGTAGGCAACGGCGTAAGGTAAGGTTTAGGGCTGGTGGTGTGTTTCCGTTCCGGACTAGGGTTAGGGTTAGGGAACGGCAAGGCTTAGGGCACAGGTCAGGGTACGGAAACGCGTGAGGGTAAGGCTACGTGCTGATGCACGGTTCAGTGCCAGAGTACAGGCTAGGAGTAGGCAACGGCGTAGGGTAAGGTGTAGGGCTGGTGGTGGGTTTCCGTTCCGGGCTAGGGTTAGGATTAGGGAATGGCGAGGCTTAGGGCACAGGTGAGGGTACGTAAACGTACGAGGGTCAGGCTACGTGCTGACGCACGGGTCAATGCCAGCGTACGGGCAGGAGTAGGCAACGACGTAAGGTAAGGTGTACAGCTGGTGGTTGGTTTCCGTTCCAGGCTAGGGTTAGGGTTAGGGAATGGCAAGGCTTAGGGCACAGGTGAGGGTACGGAAACGTGGGAGGGTCAGGCTACGTGCTGACGCACGGTTCAGTGCCAGCGTACGGGCCAGGAATAGGGTACGGCGTAAGGTAAGGTGTAGGGCTGGTGGTGGTTTTCTAATCCGGGCTAGGGTTAGGGTTAGGGAACGGCAAGTCTTAGGGCAAAGGAGAGGGTACGGAAACGTGGGAGGGTCAGGCTACGTGCTGACGCACGGTTCAGTGCTAGCGTACGGGCCAGGAATAGGGTACGGCGTAAGGTAAGGTGTACGTCTGGTGGTGGGTTTCCGTTCCGGGCTAGGGTTAGGGTTAGGGAACGGCAAGGCTTAGGGCACAGGTGAAGTTACCGAAACGTGTGACGGTCAGGCTACGTGCTGACGCACGTGTCAGTGCCAGCGTACGGGCCAGGGGTAGGCAACGGCGTAAGGTAAGATGTAGGGCTGGTGGTTGGTTTCCGTTCCAGGCTAGGGTTAAGATAAGGGAACGGCAAGGCTTAGGGCACAGGTGAGGGTACCGAAACGTGGGAGGGTCAGGCTACATGCTGACGCACGGTTCAGTGCCAGCGTATGGGCCAGGAATATGTTACGGCGTAAGGTAAGGTGTAGGGCTGGTGGTGGGTTTCCGTTCGGGGCTAGGGTTAGGGTTAGGGAACGGCAAGGCTTAGGGCACAGCTGAGTGTACGGAAACGTTGGAGGCTCAGACTACGTGCAGACGCATGGTTCAGTGCCAGCGTACAGGTCAGGAGTAGGATACGGCGTAAGGTAAGGTGTAGGGCTGGTGGTGGGATTCTATTCCGGGCTAGGGTTAGGGTTAGGGAAAGGCAAGGCTTAGGGCACAGGTGAGGTTACGGAAACGTGGGAGGGTCAGGCTACATGCAGACGAACGATTCAGTGCCTGCGTACGGGCCAGGAATAGGTTACGGCGTAAGGTAAGGTGTAGGGCTGGTGGTGGGTTTCCGTTCGGGGCTAGGGTTAGGGTTAGGGAACGGCAAGGCTTAGGGCACAGCTGAGTGTACGGAAACGTGGGAGGGTCAGGCTATGTGCTGACGCACGGGTCAGTGCCAGCGTACGGGTCAGTAGCAGCGTACGGCGTAAGGTATGGTGTAGGGCTGGTGGTGGGTTACTATTCCGGGCTAGGGTTAGGGTTAGGGAATGGCAAGTCTTAGGGCACAGGTGAGGGTACGGAAACGTGGGAGGATCAGGCTATGTGCTGACGCACGGGTCAGTGCCAGCGTACGGGCCAGGCGTAGGCAACGGCGTAAGGTAAGGTGTAGGGCTGGTGGTTGGTTTCCGTTCCAGGCTAGGGTTAGGGTTAGGGAACGGCAAGGCTTAGGGCACAGGTGAGGGTACGGAAACGTGGGAGGGTCGGGCTACGTGCTGACGCACGGGTCAGTGCCAGCGTACGGGCCAGGAGTAGGCAACGGCGTAGGATAAAGTGTAGGGCTGGTGGTGGATTTGCGTTCTGGGCTAGGGTTAGGGTTAGGGAACGGCAAGGCTTAGGGCACAGGTCAGGGTACGGAAACGCGGGAGGCTAAGGCTACGTGCTGATGCACGGTTCAGTGCCAGAGTACAGGCCAGGAGTAGGCAACGGCGTAGGGTAAGGTGTAGGGCTGGTGGTGGCTTTCCGTTCCGGGCTAGGGTTAGGGTTAGGGAACGGCAAGGCTTAGGGCACAGGTGAGGGTACGTAAACGTGGGAGGGTCAGACTACGTGCTGACGCACGGGTCAATGCCAGCGTACGGGCGAGGAGTAGGCAACGGCGTAAGGTAAGGTTTAGGGATGGTGGTGGGTTTCCGTTCCGGACTAGGGTTAGGGTTAGGGAACGTCAAGGCTTAGGGCACAGGTCAGGGTACGGAAACGCGGGAGGGTAAGGCTACGTGCTGATGAACGGTTCAGTGCCAGCATACGGGCCAGGAATAGGGTACGGCGTAAGGTAAGGTGTAGGGCTGGTGGTGGGTTTCTAATCAGGGCTAGGGTTAGGGTTAGGGAACGGCAAGGCTTAGGGCAAAGGAGAGGATACGGAAACGTGGGAGGGTCAGGCTACGTGCTGACGCACGGTTCAGTGCCTGCGTACGGGCCAGGAATAGGGTACGGCGTAAGGTAAGGTGTACGGCTGGTGGTGGGTTTCCGTTCCGGTCTAGGGTTAGGGTTAGGGAACGGCAAGTCTTAGGGCACAGGTGAGGTTACAGAAACGTGGGACGGTCAGGCTACGTGCTGACGCACGTGTCAGTGCCAGCGTACGGGCCAGGGGTAGGCAACGGCGTAAGGTAAGATGTAGGGCTGGTGGTTGGTTTCCGTTCCAGGCTAGGGTTAGGGTAAGGGAACAGCAAGGCTTAGGGCACAGATGAGAGTACCGAAACGTGGGAGTGTCAGGCTACATGCTGACGCATGTTTCAGTGCCAGCGTATGGGCCAGGAATAAGTTACGGCGTAAGGTAAGGTGTAGGGCTGGTGGTGGGTTTCCGTTCGGGGCTAGGGTTAGGGTTAGGGAACGGCAAGGCTTAGGGCACAGGTGAGGGTACGGAAAGGTGGGAGGGTCAGGCTACGTGCTGACGCACGTGTCAGTGCCAGCGTACGGGTCAGTAGCAGCGTACGGCGTAATGTATGGTGTAGGGCTGGAGGTGGGTGACTATTCAGGGCTAGGGTTAGGGTTAGGGAATGGCAAGGCTTAGGGCACAGGTGAGGGTACGGAAACGTGGGAGGGTCAGGCTACGTGCTGACGCACGGGTCAGTGCCAGCGTACGGGCCAGGAATAGGCAACGGCGTAAGGTAAGGTGTAGGGCTGGTGGTTGGTTTCCTTTCCTGGCTAGGGTTAGGGTTAGGGAACGGCAAGGCATAGGGCACAGGTGAGGGTACGGAAACGTGGGAGGGTCGGGCTACGTGCTGACGCACGGGTCAGTGCCAGCGTACGGGCCAGGAGTAGGCAACGGCGTAGGATAAAGTTTAAGGCTGGTGGTGGATTTGCGTTCTGGGCTAGGGTTAGGGTTAGGCAACGGCAAGGCTTAGGGCACAGGTGAGGGAACGGAAACGTGGGAGGGTCAGGCTACGTGCTGACACACGGTTCAGTGCCAGCGTACGGGCCAGGAATAGGGAACGGCGTAAGTTAAGGTGTAGGGCTGGTGGTGGGTTTCCGTTCCGGGCTAGGTTTAGGGTTAGGGAACGTCAAGGCTTAGGGCACAGGTGAGGGTACGGAAACGTTGGAGGCTCAGACTACGTGCTGACGCATGGTTCAGTGCCAGCGTACGGGTCAGGAGTAGGATACGGCGTAAGGTAAGGTGTAGGGCTGGTGGTGGGTTTCTATTCCGGGCTAGGGTTACGGTTAGGGAAAGGCAAGGCTTAGGGCACAGGTGAGGATACGGAAACGTGGGAGGCTCAGGCTACATGCTGACGCACGGTTCATTGCCAGCGTACGGGCCAGGAAAAGGTTACGGCGTAAGGTAAGGTGTAGGGCTTGTGGTGGGTATCCGTTCCGGGCTAGGGTTATCGTTAGGGAACGGCAAGGCTTAGGGCACAAGTGAGGGTACTGAAACGTGGGAGGGTCAGGCTACGTGCTGACGCATGGGTCAGTGACAGCGTACGGGCCAGGAGTAGGGTACGGCGTAAGGTAAAGTGTAGCGCTTGTGGTTGATTTCCTTTCCAGGCTAGGTTTAGGGTTAGGGAACGGCAAGGCTTAGGGCACAGGTGAGGGTACGGAAACGTGAGAGGGACGGGCTACGTGCTGACGCACGGGTCAGTGCCAGCGTACGGAACAGGAGTAGGCAACGGCATAGGATACAGTGTAGGGCTGGTGGTGGATTTGCGTTCAGGGCTAGGGTTAGGGTTAGGGAACGGCAAGGCTTAGGGCACAGGTGAGGGTATGAAAACGTGGGAGGGTCAGGCTACGTGCTGACGCACGGGTCAGTGCCAGCGTACGGGCCAGGAGTAGGCAACGGTGTAAGGTAAGGTGTAGGGCTGGTGGTTGGTTTCCGTTCCGGGCTAGGGTTAGGGTTAGGGAACGGCAAGGCTTAGGGCACAGGTGAGGGTACGGAATCGTGGGAGGGTCGGGCTACGTGCTGACGCACGGGTCAGTGCCAGCGTACGGGCCAGGAGTAGGCAACGGCGTAGGATAAAGTGTAGGGCTGGTGGTTGATTTGCGTTCAGGGCTAGGGTTAGGGTTAGGGAACGGCAAGGCTTAGGGCACAGGTGAGGGTATGGAAACGTGGGAGGGACAGGCTACGTGCTGACGCACGGGTCAGTGCCAGCGTACGGGTCAGGATTAGGGTACGGCGTAATGTAAGGTGTAGGGCTGGTGGTGGGTTTCCATTCCGGGCTAGGGTTAGGGTTAGGGAACGGCTAGGCTTAGGGCACAGGTGAGGGTACAGAAACTTGGGTGGGTCAGGCTACATGCTGACGCAATGTTCAGTGCCAGCGTACGGGCCAGGAATAGGGTACGGCGTACGGTAAGGTGTAGGGCTGGTGGTGGGTTTCTAATCCGGGCTAGGGTTAGGGTTATGGAACGGCAAGTCTTAGGGCAAAGGAGAGGGTACGGAAACGTGGGAGGGTCAGGCTACATGCTGACGCACGGTTCAGTGCCAGCGTACGGGCCAGGAATAGGGTACGGCGTAAGGTAAGGTGTACGGCTGGTGGTGGGTTTCCGTTCTGTGCTAGGGTTAGCGTTAGGGAACGGCAAGGCTTAGGGCACAGGTGAGGTTACAGAAACATGGGACGGTCAGGCTACGTGCTGAAGCATGTGTCAATGCCAGCATACGGGCGAGGAGTAGGCAACGGCGTAAGGTAAGGTGTACGGCTGGTGGTTGGTTTCCGTTCCAGGCTAGGGTTAGGGTTAGGGAACGGCAAGGCTTAGGGCACAGGTGATGGTACGGAAACGAGAGAGGGTCAGGCTACGTGCTGACGCATGGTTCAGTGCCAGCGTACGGGCCAGGAATAGGGAACGGCGTAAGGTAAGGTGTAGGGCTGGTGGTGGGTTTCCGTTCCGGGCTAGGGTTAGGGTTAGGGAACGGCAAGGCTTAGGGCACAGGTCAGGGTACGGAAACGCGGGAGGGTAAGGCTACGTGCTGATGCACGTGTCAGTACCAGAGTACAGGCCTGTAGTAGGCAACGGCGTAGGGTAAGGTGTTGGGATTCCTTTCCGGGCTAGGGTTAGGGTTAGGGAACCGCAGGGCTTAGGGCACAGGTGAGGGTACGGAGACCAGGGAGGGTCAGGCTACGTGCTGACGCACGAGTCACTGCCAGCGTACGGGCCAGGAGTAGGCAACGGCGTAAGGTAAGGTGTAGGGCTGGTGGTAGGTTTCTGTTCCAGGCTAGGGTTAGGGTTAGGGAACGGCAAGGCTTAGGGCACAGGTCAGGGTACGGAAACGTTGGAGTGTCGGGCTACGTGCTGATGCATGGATCAGTGCCAGCGTACGGGCCAGGAGTAGGCAACGGCGTAGGATAAAGTGTAGGGCTGGTGGTGGATTTGCGTTCCGGGCTAGGGTTAGGGTTAGGGAACGGCAAGGCTTAGGGCTCAGGTGAGGTAACGGAAACGTGGGAGGGTCAGGATACGTGCTGACGCACTGTTCAGTGCCAGCGTACGGGCCAGGATTAGGGAACGGCGTAAGTTAAGGTTTAGGGCTGGTGGTGGGTTTCCGTTCCGGGCTAGGGTTAGGGTTAGGGAACGGCAAGGCTTAGGGCACAGGTGAGGGTACGTAAACGTGGGAGGGTCAGGCTACGTGCTGACGCACGGGTCAATGCCAGCGTACGGGCGAGTAGTAGGCAACGGCGTAAGGTAAGGTGTACGGCATGTGGTTGTTTTCCGTTCCAGGCTAGGGTTAGGGTTAGGGAACGGCAAGGCTTAGGGCACAGGTGAGGGTACGGAAAAGTGGGAGGGTCAGGCTACGTGCTGACGCACGGTTCAGTGCCAGCATACGGGCCAGGAATAGGGAAAGGCGTAAGGTAAGGTATAGGGCTGGTGTTGGGTTTCCGTTCCGGTCTAGGGTTAGGGTTAGGGAACGGCAAGTCTTAGGGCACAGGTCAGGGTACGGAAACGCGTGAGGGTAAGGCCACGTGCTAATGCACGGGTCAGTGCCGGAGTACAGGCCAGTAGTAGGCAACGGCGTAAGTTAAGGTGTAGGGCTGGTGGTTCGTTTCCGTTCCAGGCTAGGGTGAGTGTTAGGGAACGGCAAGGCTTAGGGCACAGGTGAGGGTACGGAAACGTGGGAGGGTCGGGCTACGTGCTGACGCACTGGTCAGTGCCAGCGTACGGGCCAGGAGTAGGCAACGGCATAGGATAAAGTGTAGGGCTGGTGGTGGATTTGCGTTCCTGGCTAGGGTTAGGGTTAGGGAACGGCAAGGCTTAGGGCACAGGTGAGGGAACGGAAACGTGGGAGGGTCAGTCTACGTGCTGACACACGGTTCTGTGCCAGCGTACGGGGCAGGAATAGGGAACGTCGTAAGTTAAGGTGTAGGGCTGGTGGTGGGTTTCCGTTCCGGGCTAGGGTTAGGGTAAGGGAACGGCAAGGCTTAGGGCACAGGTGAGGGTACGTAAACGTGGGAGGGTCAGGCTACGTGCTGACGCACGGGTCAATGCCAGCGTACGGGCGAGGAGTAGGCAACGGCGTAAGGTAATGTTTAGGGCTGGTTGTGGGTTTCCGTTCCGGACTAGGGTTAGGGTTAGGTAACGGCAAGGCTTAGGGCACAGGTCAGGGTACGGAAACGCGTGAGTGTAAGGCTACGTGCTGATGCACGGTTCAGTGCCAGAGTACAGGCCAGGATAGGCAACCTCGTAGGGTAAGGTGTAGGGCTGGTGGTGGGTTGCCGTTCCGGGCTAGGGTTATGGTTAGGGAACTGCAAGGCTTAGGGCACAGGTGAGGGTACGGAAACGTGGGAGGGTCAGGCTACGTGCTGACGCACGGTTCAGTGCCAGCGTGCGGGCCAGGAATAGGGTACGGCGTAAGGTAAGGTTTAGGGCTGGTGGTGGGTTTTTAATCCGGGCTAGGGTTAGGGTTAGGGAACGGCAAGTCTTAGGGCAAAGGAGAGGGTACGGAAACGTGGGAGGGTCAGGCTACGTGCTGACGCACGGTTCAGTGCCAGCGTACGGGCCAGGAATAGGGTACGGCGTAAGGTAAGGTGTACGGCTGGTGGTGGGTTTCCGTTCCGGGCTAGGGTTAGGGTTAGGGAACGGCAAGGCTTAGGGCACAGGTGAAGATTCAGAAACGTGGGACGGTCAGGCTACGTGCTGACGCACGTGTCAGTGCCAGCGTACGGGCCAGGGGTAGGCAAAGGCGTAAGGTAAGATGTAGGGCTGGTGGTTGGTTTCCGTTCCAGGCTAGGGTTAGGGTAAGGGAACGGCAAGGCTTAGGGCACAGGTGAGGGTACCGAAACGTGGGAGGGTCAGGCTACATGCTGACGCACGATTCAGTGCCAGCGTATGGGCCAGGAATAAGTTACGGCGTAAGGTAAGGTGTAGGGCTGGTGGTGGGTTTCCGTTCGGGTCTAGGGTTAGGTTTAGGGAACGGCAAGGCTTAGGGCACAGGTGAGGGTACGGAAACGTGGGAGGGTCAGGCTACGTGCTGACGCACGGGTCAGTGCCAGCGTGCGGGTCAGTAGCAGCGTACGGCGTAAGGTATGGTGTAGGGCTGGTGGTGGGTTACTATTCCGGGCTAGGGTTAGGGTTAGGGAATGGAAAGTCTTAGGGCACAGTTGAGGGTACGGAAACGTGGGAGGGTCAGGCTATGTGCTGAGGCACGGGTCAGTGCCAGCGTACGGCCCAGGAGTAGGCAACGGCGTAAGGTAAGGTGTAGGGCTGGTGGTGGGTTTCCGTTCGGGGCTAGGGTTAGGTTTAGGGAACGGCAAGGCTTAGGGCACAGGTGAGGGTACGGAAACGTGGGAGGGTCAGGCTACGTGCTGACGCACGGGTCAGTGCCAGCGTGCGGGTCAGTAACAGCGTACGGCGTAAGGTATGGTGTAGGGCTGGTGGTGGGTTACTATTCCGGGCTAGGGTTAGGGTTAGGGAACGGCAAGGCTTAGAGCACAGGTGAGGGTACGGAAACTTGGGAGGGTCAGGGTACATGCTGACGCAATGTTCAGTGCCAGCGTACGGGCCAGGAATAGGGTACGGCGTAAGGTAAGGTGTAGGGCTGGTGGTGGGTTTCTAATCCGGGCTAGGGTTAGGGTTAGGGAACGACAAGTCTTAGGGCAAAGGAGACGGTACGGAAACGTGGGAGGGTCAGGCTACATGCTGACGCACGGTTCAGTGCCAGCGTACGGGCCAGGAATAGGGTACGGCGTAAGGTAAGGTGTACGGCTGGTGGTGGGTTTCCGTTCCGGGCTAGGGTTAGGGTTAGGGAACGGCAAGGCTTAGGGCACAGGTGAGGTTACAGAAACGTGGGACGGTCAGGCTACGTGCTGACGCATGTGTCAATGCCAGCATACGGGCGAGGAGTAGGCAACGGCGTAAGGTAAGGTGTACGGCTGGTGGTAGGTTTCCGTTCCAGGCTAAGGTAATGGTTAGGGAACGGCAAGGCTTAGGGCACAGGTGATGGTACGGAAACGTGGGAGGGTCTGGCTACGTGCTGACGCACGGTTCAGTGCCAGCGTACGGGCCAGGAATAGGGAACGGCGTAAGGTAAGGTGTAGGGCTGGTGGTGGGTTTCCGTTCCGGGCTAGGGTTAGGGTTAGGGAACGGCAAGGCTTAGGGCAGAGGTGAGGGTACGGAAACGTGAGAGGGACGGGCTACGTGCTGACGCACGGGTCAGTGGCAGCGTACGGAACAGGAGTAGGCAACGGCATAGGATACAGTGTAGGGCTGGTGGTGGATTTGCGTTCAGGGCTAGGGTTAGGGTTAGGGAACGGCAAGGCTTAGGGCAGAGGTGAGGGTACGGAAACGTGAGAGGGACGGGCTACGTGCTGACGCACGGGTCAGTGGCAGCGTACGGAACAGGAGTAGGCAACGGCATAGGATACAGTGTAGGGCTGGTGGTGGATTTGCGTTCAGGGCTAGGGTTAGGGTTAGGTAACGGCAAGGCTTAGGGCACAGGTGAGGGTATGGAAACGTGGGAGGGTCAGGCTACGTGATGACGCATGGGTCAGTGCCAGCGTACGGGCCAGGAATAGGGAACGGTGTAAGGTAAGGTGTAGGGCTGGTGGTGGTTTTCCGTTCCGGGCTAGGGTTAGGGTTAGGGAACGGCAAGGCTTAGGGCACAGGTCAGGGTACGGAAACGCGGGAGGGTAAGGCTACAGGCTGATGCACGTGTCAGTACCAGAGTACAGGCCAGTAGTAGGCAACGGCGTAGGGTAAGGTTTTGCGCTGGTGGTGGGATTCCATTCCGGGCTAGGGTAAGGGTTAGGGAACCGCAGGGCTTAGCGCACAGGTGAGGTTACGGAGACGAGGGAGGGTCAGGCTACGTGCTGACGCACGGGTCAATGCCAGCGTACGGGCCAGGAGTAGGCAACTGCGTAAGGTAAGGTGTAGTGCTGGTGGTTGGTTTCTGTTCCAGGCTAGGGTTAGGGTTAGGGAACGGCAAGGCTTAGGGCACAGGTGAGGGTACGGAAACGTTGGAGGGTAGGGCTACGTGCTGATGCACGGGTCAGTGCCAGCGTACGGGCCAGGGGTAGTCAACGGCATAGGATAAAGTGTAGGGCTGGTGGTTGGTTTCCGTTCCAGGCTAGGGTTAGGGTAAGGGAACGGCAAGGCTTAGGGCACAGGTGAGGGTACCGAAACGTGGGAGGGTCAGGCTACATGCTGACGCACGGTTCAGTGCCAGCGTATGGGCCAGGAATAAGTTACGGCGTAAGGTAAGGTGTAGGGCTGGTGGTGGGTTTCCATTCGGGGCTAGGGTTAGGGTTAGGGAACGGCAAGGCTTAGGGCACAGGTGAGGGTACGGAAACGTGGGAGGGTCAGGCTACGTGCTGACGCACGGGTCAGTGCCAGCATGCGGGTCAGTAGCAGCGTACGGCGTAAGGTATGGTGTAGGGCTGGAGGTGGGTTACTATTCCGGGCTAGGGTTAGGGTTAGGGAATGGCAAGGCTTAGGGCACAGGTGAGGGTACGGAAACGTGGGAGGGTCAGGCTATGTGCTGGCGCACGGTTCAGTGCCAGCGTACGGGCCAGGAGTAGGCAACGGCGTAAGGTAAGGTGTAGGGCTGGTGGTTGGTTTCCGTTCCAGGCTAGGGTTAGGGTTAGGGAACGGCAAGGCTTAGGGCACAGGTGAGGGTACGGAAACGTGGGAGGGTCGGGCTACGTGCTGACGCACGGGTCAGTGCCAGTGTACGGGCCAGGAGTAGGCAACGGCGTAGGATAAAGTGTAGGGCTGGTGGTGGATTTGCGTTCTGGGCTAGGGTTAGGGTTAGGGAACGGCAAGGCTTAGGGCACATGTCAGGGAACGGAAACGCGGGACGGTAAGGCTACGTGCTGATGCACGGTTCAGTGCCAGAGTACAGGCCAGGAGTAGGCAACGGCGTAGGGTAAGGTGTAGGGCTGGTGGTGGGTTTCCGTTCCGGGCTAGGGTTAGGGTTAGGGAACGGCAAGGCTTAGGGCAGAGGTGAGGGTACGGAAACGTGAGAGGGACGGGCTACGTGCTGACGCACGGGTCAGTGGCAGCGTACGGAACAGGAGTAGGCAACGGCATAGGATACAGTGTAGGGCTGGTGGTGGATTTGCGTTCAGGGCTAGGGTTAGGGTTAGGGAATGGCAAGGCTTAGGGCACAGGTGAGGGTATGGAAACGTGGGAGGGTCAGGCTACGTGCTGACGCACAGGTCAGTGCCAGCGTACGGGTCAGGAGTAGGGTACGTCGTAATGTAAGGTGTAGGGCTGGTGGTGGGTTTCTATTCCGGGCTAGGGTTAGGGTTAGGGAACGGCAAGGCTTAGGGCACAGGTGAGGGTACGGAAACTTGGGAGGGTCAGGCTACATGCTGACGCAATGTTCAGTGCCAGCGTACGGGCCAGGAATAGGGTACGGCGTAAGGTAAGGTGTAGGGCTGGTGGTGGGTTTCTAATCCGGGCTAGGGTTAGGGTTAGGGAACGGCAAGTCTTAGGGCAAAGGAGACGGTACGGAAACGTGGGAGGGTCAGGCTACATGCTGACGCACGGTTCAGTGCCAGCGTACGGGCCAGGAATAGTGTACGGCGTAAGGTAAGGTGTAAGGCTGGTGGTGGTTTTCCGTTCCGGGCTAGGGTTAGGGTTAGGTAACGGCAAGGCTTAGGGCACAGGTGAGGTTACAGAAACGTGGGACGGTCAGGCTACGTGCTGACGCATGTGTCAATGCCAGCATACGGGCGAGGAGTAGGCAACGGCGTAAGGTAAGGTGTACGGCTGGTGGTTGGTGTCCGTTCCAGGCTAAGGTTAGGGTTAGGGAACGGCAAGGCTTAGGGCACAGGTGATGGTACGGAAACGTGGGAGGGTCAGGCTACGTGCTGACGCACGGTTCAGTGCCAGCATACGGGCCAGGAATAGGGAACGGCGTAAGGTAAGGTGTAGGGCTGGTGGTGGGTTTCCGTTCCGGGCTAGGGTTAGGGTTAGGGAACGGCAAGGCTTAGGGCACAGGTCAGGGTACGGAAACGCGGGAGGGTAAGGCTACGTGCTGATGCACGGGTCAGTACCAGAGTACAGGCCAGTAGTAGGCAACGGCGTAGGGTAAGGTTTTGGGCTGGTGGGGGGATTCCATTCGGGGCTAGGGTTAGGGTTAGGGAACCGCAGGGCTTAGCGCACAGGTGAGGGTACGGAGACGAGGGAGGGTCAGGCTACGTGCTGACGCACGGGTCAATGCCAGCGTACGGGCCAGGAGTAGGCAACGGCGTAAGATAAGGTGTAGGGCTGGTGGTTGGTTTCTGTTCCAGGCTAGGGTTAGGGTTAGGGAACGGCAAGGCTTAGGGCACAGGTGAGGGTACGGAAACGTTGGAGGGTCGGGCTACGTGCTGATGCACGGGTCAGTGCCAGCGTACGGGCCAGGAGTAGGCAACGGCGTAGGATAAAGTGTAGGGCTGGTGGTGGATTTGCGTTCCGGGCTAGGGTTAGGGTTAGGGAATGGCAAGGCTTAGGGCTCAGGTGAGGGAACGGAAACGTGGGAGGGTCAGGCTACGTGCTGACGCACGGTTCAGTGCCAGCGTACGGGCCAGGAATAGGGAACGGCGTAAGTTAAGGTGTAGGGCTGGTGGTGGGTTTCCGTTCTGGGCTAGGGTTAGGGTTAGGGAACGGCAAGGCTTAGGGTACAGGTCAGGGTACGGAAACGCGGGAGGGTAAGGCTACGTGCTGATGCGCAGGTCAGTGCCAGAGTACACGCCAGTAGTAGGCAACGGCGTAGGGTAAGGTTTTGGGCTGGTGGTGGGTTTCAATTCCGGGCTAGGGTTAGGGTTAGGGAACCGCAAGACTTAGGGCACAGGTGAGCGTACGGAGACGTGGGTGGGTCAGGCTACGTGCTGACGCACGGGTCAATGCCAGTGTACGGGCCAGGAGTAGGCAACGGCGTAAGGTATGGTGTAGGGCTGGTGGTTGGTTTCCGTTCCAGGCTAGGGTTAGGGTAAGGGAACGGCAAGGCTTAGGGCACAGGTGAGGGTACGGAAACGTGGGAGGGTCGGGCTACGTGCTGACGCACGGGTCAGTGCCAGCGTACGGGCCAGGAGTAGGCAACGGCGTAGGATAAAGTGTAGGGCTGGTGGTGGATTTGCGTTCCGGGCTAGGGTTAGGGTTAGGGAACGGTAAGGCTTAGGGCACAGGTGTGGGAACGAAAACATGGGAGGGTCAGGCTACGTGCTGACGCACGGTTCAGTGCCAGCGTACGGGCCAGGAATAGGAAACGGCATAAGTTAGGGTGTAGGGCTGGTGGTGGGTTTCCTTTCCGGGCTAGGGTTAGGGTTAGGGAACGGCAAGGCTTAGGGCACAGGTGAGGGTATGGAAACGTGTGAGGGTCAGGCTACGTGCTGACGCATGGGTCAGTGCCAGCGTACGGGTCAGCAGTAGGGTACGGCGTAATGTAAGGTGTAGGGCTGGTGGTGGGTTTCCGTTCCGGGCTAGGGTTAGGGTTAGGGAACGGCAAGGCTTAGGGCACAGGTGAGTGTACGTAAACGTGGGAGGGTCAGGCTACGTGCTGACGCACGGGTCAATGCCAGCGTACGGGCGAGGAGTAGGCAACGGCGTAAGGTAAGGTTTAGGGCTGGTGGTGGGTTTCCGTTCCGGACTGGGGTTAGGGTTAGGGAACGGCAAGGCTTAGGGCACAGGTCAGAGTACGGAAACGCGTGAGGGTAAGGCTACGTGCTGATGCACGGTTCAGTGCCAGAGTACAGGCCAGGAGTAGGCAACGGCGTAGGGTAAGGTGTAGGGCTGGTGGTGGGTTTCCGTTCAGGGCTAGGGTTAGGGTTAGGGAACGGCAAGGCTTAGGGCACAGGTGAGGTACGTAAACGTGGGAGGGTCAGGCTACATGCTGACGCACGGGTCAATGCCAGCGTACGGGCGAGGAGTAGGCAACGACGTAAGGTGAGGTGTACGGCTGGTGGTTGGTTTCCGTTCCAGGCTAGGGTTAGGGTTAGGGAATGGCACGGCTTAGGGCACAGGTGAGGGTACGGAAACGTAGGAGGGTCAGGCTACGTGCTGACGCACGGTTCAGTGCCAGCGTACGGGCCAGGAATAGGGTACGGCGTAAGGTAAGGTGTAGGGCTGTTGGTGGGTTTCTAATCCGGGCTAGGGTTAGGGTTAGGGAACGGCAAGTCTTAGGGCAAAGGAGAGGGTACGGAAACGTGGGAGGGTCAGGCTACGTGCTGACGCACGGTTCAGTGCCAGCGTACGGGCCAGGAATAGGTTACGGCCTAAGGTAAGGTGTACGGCTGGTGGTGGGTTTCCGTTCCGGGCTAGGGTTAGGGTTAGGGAACGGCAAGGCTTAGGGCACAGGTGAGGTTACAGAAACGTGGGACGGTCAGGCTACGTGCTGACGCACGTGTCAGTGCCAGCGTACGGGCCAGGGGTAGGCATCGGCGTAAGGTAAGATGTAGGGCTGGTGGTTGGTTTCCGTTCCAGGCTAGGGTTAGGGTAAGGGAACGGCAAGGCTTAGGGCACAGGTGACGGTACCGAAACGTGGGAGGGTCAGGCTACATGCTGACGCACGGTTCAGTGCCTGCGTATGGGCCAGGAATAAGTTACGGCGTAAGGTAAGGTGTAGGGCTGGTGGTGGGTTTCCGTTCGGGCCTAGGGTTAGGGTTAGGGAACGGCAAGGCTTAGGGCACAGGTGAGGGTACGGAAACGTGGGAGGGTCCGGCTACGTGCTGACGCACGGGTCAGTGCCAGCGTACGGGTCAGTAGCAGCGTACGGCGTAAGGTATGGTGTAGGGCTGGTGGTGGGTTACTATTCCGGGCTAGGGTTAGGGTTAGGGAATGGCAAGTCTTAGGGCACAGGTGAGGGTACGGAAACGTGGGAGGGTCAGGCTATGTGCTGACGCACGGGTCAGTGCCAGCGTACGGGCCAGGAGTAGGCAACGGCGTAAGGTAAGGTGTAGGGCTGGAGGTTGGTTTCCGTTCCAGGCTAGGGTTAGGGTTAGGGAACGGCAAGGCTTAGGGCAGAGGTGAGGGTACGGAAACGTGGGAGGGTAGGGCTACGTGCTGACGCACGGGTCAGTGCCAGCGTACGGGCCAGGAGTAGGCAACGGCGTAGGATAAAGTGTAGGGCTGGTGGTGGATTTGCGTTCTGGGCTAGGGTTAGGGTTAGGGAACGGCAAGGCTTAGGGCACAGGTCAGGGTACGGAAACGCGGGAGGCTAAGGCTACGTGCTGATGCACGGTTCAGTGCCAGAGTACAGGCCAGGAGTAGGCAACGGCGTAGGGTAAGGTGTAGGGCTGGTGGTGGCTTTCCGTTCTGAGCTAGGGTTAGGGTTAGGGAACGGCAAGGCTTAGGGCACAGGTGAGGGTACGTAAACGTGGGAGGGTCAGACTACGTGCTGACGCACGGGTCAATGCCAGCGTACGGGCGAGGAGTAGGCAACGGCGTAAGGTAATGTTTAGGGCTGGTGGTGGGTTTCCGTTCCGGACTATGGTTAGGGTTTGGGAACGTCACGGCTTAGGGCACAGGTCAGGGTATGGAAACGCGGGAGGGTAAGGCTACGTGCTGATGCATGGTTCAGTGCCAGAGTACAGGCCAGGAGTAGGCAACGGCGTAGGGTAAGGTGTAGGGCTGGTGGTGGGTTTCCGTTCCGGGCTAGGGTTAGGGTTAGGTAACGCAAGGCTTAGGGCACAGGTGAGGGTACTGAAACGTGGGAGGGTCAGGCTACGTGCTGACGCATGGGTCAATGCCAGCGTACGGGCGAGGAGTAGGCAACGACGTAAGGTGAGGTGTACGGCTGGTGGTTGGTTTCCGTTCCAGGCTAGGGTTAGGGTTAGGGAATGGCAAGGCTTAGGGCACAGGTGAGGGTACGTAAACGTGGGAGGGTCAGGCTACGTGCTGACGCACGGTTCAGTGCCAGCGTACGGGCCAGGAATATGGTACGGCGTAAGGTAAGGTGTAGGGCTGGTGGTGGGTTTCTAATCAGGGCTAGGGTTAGGGTTAGGGAACGGCAAGTCTTAGGGCAAAGGAGAGGATACGGAAACGTGGGAGGGTCAGGCTACGTGCTGACGCACGGTTCAGTGCCTGCGTACGGGCCAGGAATAGGGTACGGCGTAAGGTAAGGTGTACGGCTGGTGGTGGGTTTCCGTTCTGGTCTAGGGTTAGGGTTAGGGAACGGCAAGGCTTAGGGCACAGGTGAGGTTACAGAAACGTGGGACGGTCAAACTACGTGCTGACGCACGTGTCAGTGCCAGCGTACGGGCCAGGGGTAGGCAACTGCGTAAGGTAAGATGTAGGGCTTGTGGTTGGTTTCCGTTCCAGGCTAGGGTTAGGGTAAGGGAACGGCAAGGCTTAGGGCACAGGTGAGAGTACCGAAACGTGGGAGGGTCAGGCTACATGCTGACGCATGTTTTAGTGCCAGCGTATGGGCCAGGAATAAGTTACGGCTTTAGGTAAGGTGTAGGGCTGGTGGTGGGTTTCCTTTCGGGGCTAGGGTTAGGGTTAGGGAACGGCAAGGCTTAGGGCACAGGTGAGGGTACGGAAAGGTGGGAGGGTCAGGCTACGTGCTGACGCACGGGTCAGTGCCAGCGTACGGGTCAGTAGCAGCGTACGGCGTAAGGTATGGTGTAGGGCTGGTGGTGGGTTACTATTCTGGGCTAGGGTAAGGGTTAGGGAATGGCAAGGCTTAGGGCACAGGTGAGGGTACGGAAACGTGGGAGGGTCAGGCTACGTGCTGACGCACGGGTCAGTGCCAGCGTACGGGCCAGGAATAGGTAACGGCGTAAGGTAAGGTTTAGGGCTGGTGGTTGGTTTCCGTTCCTGGCTAGGGTTAGGGTTAGGGAACGGCAAGGCATAGGGCACAGGTGAGGATACGGAAACGTGGGAGTGTCGGGCTACGTGCTGACGCACGGGTCAGTGCCAGCGTACGGGCCAGGAGTAGGCAACGGCGTAGGATAAAGTGTAAGGCTGGTGGTGGATTTGCGTTCTGGGCTAGGGTTAGGGTTAGGGAACGGCAAGGCTTAGGGCACAGGTCAGGGTACGGAAACGCGGGAAGGTAAGGCTACGTGCTGATGCACGGTTAAGTGCCAGAGTACAGGCCAGGAATAGGCAACGGCGTAGGGTAAGGTGTAGGGCTGGTGGTTGGTTTCCGTTCCAGGCTAGGGTTAGTGTTAGGGAACGGCAAGGCTTAGGGCACAGGTGAGGGTACGGAAACGTGGGAGGGTCGGGCTACGTGCTGACGGACTGGTCAGTGCCAGCGTACGGGCCAGGAGTAGGCAACGGTGTAGGATAAAGTGTAGGGCTGGTGGTGGATTTGCGTTCCTGGCTAGGGTTAGGGTTAGGGAACGGCAAGGCTTAGGGCACAGGTGAGGGAACGGAAACATGGGAGGGTCAGGCTACGTGCTGACACACGGTTCAGTGCCAGCGTACGGGCCAGGAATAGGGAACGGCGTAAGTTAAGGTGTAGGGCTGGTGGTGGGTTTCCGTTCCGGGCTAGGGTTAGGGTTAGGGAACGTCAAGGCTTAGGGCACAGGTGAGGGTACGGAAACGTTGGAGGCTCAGACTACGTGCTGACGCATGGTTCAGTGCCAGCGTACCGGTCAGGAGTAGGATACGGCGTAAGGTAAAGTGTAGGGCTGGTGGTGGGTTTCTATTCCGGGATAGGGTTAGGGTTAGGGAAAGGCAAGGCTTAGGGCACAGGTGAGGATACGGAAACGTGGGAGGGTCAGGCTACATGCTGACGCACGGTTCATTGCCAGCGTACGGGCCAGGAATAGGTTACGGCGTAAGGTAAGGTGTAGGGCTGATGGTGGGTTTCCGTTCCGGGCTAGGGTTATGGTTAGGGAACGGCAAGGCTTAGGGCACAAGTGAGGGAACTGAAACGTGGGAGGGTCAGGCTACGTGCTGACGCATGCGTCAGTGCCAGCGTACGGGCCAGGAGTAGGGTACGGCGTAAGGTAAAGTGTAGCGCTTGTGGTTGATTTCCTTTAGAGGCTAGGTTTAGGGTTAGGGAACGGCAAGGCTTAGGGCACAGGTGAGGGTACGGAAACGTGAGAGGGACGGGCTACGTGCTGACGCACGGGTCAGTGCCAGCGTACGGAACAGGAGTAGGCAACGGCATAGGATACAGTGTAGGGCTGGTGGTGGATTTGCGTTCAGGGCTAGGGTTAGGGTTAGGGAACGGCAAGGCTTAGGGCACAGGTGAGGGTATGGAAACGTGGGAGGGTCAGGCTACGTGCTGACGCACGGGTCAGTGCCAGCGTACGGGTCAGGAGTAGGGTACGGCGTAATGTTAGGTGTAGGGCTGGTGGTGGGTTTCCGTTCCGGGCTAGGGTTAGGGTTAGGGAACGGCTAGGCGTAGGGCACAGGTGAGGGTACGGAAACTTGGGAGGCTCAGGCTACATGCTGACGCAATGTTCAGTGCCAGCGTACGGGCCAGGAATAGGGTACGGCGTAAGGTAAGGTGTAGGGATGGTGGTGGGTTTCTAATCCGGGCTAGGGTTAGGGTTAGGGAACGGCAAGTCTTAGGGCAAAGGAGAGGGTACGGAAACGTGGGAGGGTCAGGCTACATGCTGACGCACGGTTCAGTGCCAGCGTACGGGCCAGGAATAGGGTACAGCGTAAGGTAAGGTGTACGGCTGGTGGTGGGTTTCCGTTCCGGGCTAGGGTTAGGGTTAGGGAACGGCAAGGCTTAGGGCACAGGTGAGGTTACAGAAACGTGGGACGGTCAGGCTACGTGCTGACGCATGTGTCAATGCCAGCATACGGGCGAGGAGTAGGCAACGGCGTAAGGTAAGGTGTACGGCTGGTGGTTGGTTTCCGTTCCAGGCTAGGGTTAGGGTTAGGGAACGGCAAGGCTTAGGGCACAGGTGATGGTACGGAAACGTGGGAGGGTCAGGCTACGTGCTGACGCACGGTTCAGTGCCAGCGTACGGGCCAGGAATAGGGAACGGCATATGTTAAGGTGTAGGGCTGGTGGTGGGTTTCCGTTCCGGGCTAGGGTTAGGGTTAGGGAACAGCAAGGCTTAGGGCACAGGTGAGGATACGTAAACGTGGGAGGGTCAGGCTACGTGCTGACGCACGGGTCAATGCCAGGGTACGGGCGAGTAGTAGGCAACGGCGTTAGGTAAGGTGTACGGCAGGTGGTTGTTTTCCGTTCCAGGCTAGGGTTAGGGTTAGGGAACGGCAAAGCTTAGGACACAGGTGAGGGTACGGAAAAGTGGGAGGGTCAGGCTACGTGCTGACGCACGGTTCAGTGCCAATATACGGGCCAGGAATAGGGAAAGTCGTAAGGTAAGGTATAGGGCTGGTGGTGGGTTTCCGTTCCGGGCTAGGGTTAGGGTTAGGGAACGGCAAGGCTTCGGGCACAGGTCAGGGTACGGAAACGCGTGAGGGTAAGGCCACGTGCTAATGCATGGGTCAGTGCCGGAGTACAGGCCAGTAGTAGGCAACGGCGTAAGGTAAGGTGTAGGGCTGGTGGTTGGTTTCCGTTCCAGGCTAGGGTTAGTGTTAGGGAACGGCAAGGCTTAGGGCACAGGTGAGGGTAAGGAAACGTGGGAGGGTCGGGCTACGGGCTGACGCACTGGTCAGTGCCAGCGTACGGGCCAGGAGTAGGCAACGGCGTAGGATAAAGTGTAGGGCTGGTGGTGGATTTGCGTTCCTGGCTAGGGTTAGGGTTAGGGAACGGCAAGGCTTAGGGCACAGGTGAGGGAACGGAAACGTGGGAGGGTCAGGCTACGTGTTGACACACGGTTCAGTGCCAGCGTACGGGCCAGGAATAGGGAACTGCGTAAGTTAAGGTGTAAGGCTGGTGGTAGGTTTCCGTTCCGGGCTAGGGTTAGGGTTAGGGAACGTCAAGGCTTAGGGCACAGGTGAGGTTACGGAAACGTTGGAGGCTCAGACTACGTACTGACGCATGGTTCAGTGCCAGCGTACGGGTCAGGAGTAGGATACGGCGTAAGGTAAGGTGTAGGGCTGGTGGTGGGTTTCTATTCCGGGCTAGGGTTAGGGTTAGGGAAAGGCAAGTCTTAGGGCACAGGTTAGGTTACGGAAACGTGGGAGGGTCAGGCTACATGCTGACGCACGGTTCAGTGCCAGCGTACAGGCCAGGAATAGGTTACGGCGTAAGGTAAGGTGTAGGGCTGGTGGTGGGTTTCCGTTCCGGTCTAGGGTTATGGTTAGGGAACGGCAAGGCTTAGGGCACAGGTGAGGGTACTGAAACATGGGAGGGTCAGGCTACGTGCTGACGCATGGGTCAGTGCCAGCGTACGGACCAGGAGTAGGGTACGGCGTAAGGTAAAGTGTAGCGCTTGTGGTTGATTTCCTTTCCAGGCTAGGTTTAGGGTTAGGGAACGGCAAGGCTTAGGGCACAGGTGAGGGTACGGAAAGTTGGGAGGGACAGGCTACATGCTGACGCAAAGTTCAGTGCCAGCGTACGGGCCAGGAATAGGGTACGGCGTAAGGTAAGGTGTAGGGCTGGTGGTGGGTTTCTAATCCGGGCTAGGGTTAGGGTTAGGGAACGGCAATTCTTAGGGCAAAGGAGAGGGTATGGAAACGTGGGAGGGTCAGGCTACATGCTGACGCACGGTTCAGTGCCAGCGTACGGGCCAGGAATAGGGTACGGCGTAAGGTAAGGTGAACGGCTGGTGGTGGGTTTCCGTACCGGGCTAGGGTTAGGGTTAGGGAACGGCAAGGCTTAGGGCACAGCTGAGGTTACAGAAACGTGGGACGGTCAGGCTACGTGCTGACGCATGTGTCAATGCCAGCATACGGGCGAGGAGTAGGCAACGGCGTAAGGTAAGGTGTACGGCTGGTGGTTGGTTTCCGTTCCAGGCTAAGGTTAGGGTTAGGGAACGGCAAGGCTTAGGGCACAGGTGATGGTAAGGAAACGTGGGAGGGTCAGGCTACGTGCTGACGCACGATTCAGTGCCAGCGTACGGGCCAGGAATAGGGAACGGCGTAAGGTAAGGTGTAGGGCTGGTGGTGGGTTTCCGTTCCGGGCTAGGGTTAGGGTTAGGGAACGGCAAGGCTTAGGGCACAGGTCAGGGTACGGAAACGCGGGAGGGTAAGGCTACGTGCTGATGCACGGGTCAGTACCACAGTACAGGCCAGTAGTAGGCAACGGCATAGGGTAAGGTTTTGGGCTGGTGGATGGATTCCATTCCGGGCTAGGGTTAGGGTTAGGGAACCGCAGGGCTTAGGGCACAGGTGAGGGTACGGAGACGAGGGAGGGTCAGGTTACATGCTGACGCACGAGTCAATGCCAGCGTACGGGCCAGGAGTAGGCAACGGCGTAAGGTAAAGTGTAGGGCTGGTGGTTGGTTTCTGTTCCAGGCTAGGGTTAGGGTTAGGGAACGGCAAGGCTTAGGGCACAGGTGAGGGTACGGAAACGTTGGAGGGTCGGGCTACGTGCTGATGCACGGGTCAGTGCCAGCGTATGGGCCAGGAATAGGCAACGGCATAGGATAAAGTGTAGGGCTAGTGGTGGATTTGCGTTCCGGGATAGGGTTAGGGTTAGGGAACGGCAAGGCTTAGGGCTCAGGTGAGGGAACGGAAACGTGGGAGGGTCAGGCTACGTGCTGACGCACGGTTCAGTGCCAAAGTACGGGCCAGGAATAGGGAACGGCGTAAGTTAAGGTGTAGGGCTGGTGGTGGGTTTCCGTTCCGGGCTAGGGTTAGGGTTAGGGAACGGCAAGGCTTAGGGCACAGGTCAGGGTACGGAAACGCGGGAGGGTAAGGCTACGTGCTGATGCGCAGGTCAGTGCCAGAGTACACGCCAGTAGTAGGCAACGGCGTAGGGTAAGGTTTTGGGCTGGTGGTGGGTTTCCATTCCGGGCTAGGGTTAGGGTTAGGGAAAGGCAAGGCTTAGGGCACAGGTGAAGTTACGGAAACTTGGGAGGGTCAGGCTACATGCTGACGCACGGTTCAGTGCCAGCGTACGGGCCAGGAATAGGTTACGGCGTAAGGTAAGGTGTAGGGCTGGTGGTGGGTTTCTGTTCCGGGCTAGGGTTATAGTTAGGGAACGGCAAGGCTTAGGGCACAGGTGAGGGTACTGAAACGTGGGAGGGTCAGGCTACGTGCTGACGCATGGGTCAGTGCCATGGTACGGGCCAGGAGTAGGGTACGGCGTAAGGTAAGGTGTAGCGCTTGTGGTTGATTTCCTTTCCAGGCTAGGTTTAGGGTTAGGGAACGGCAAGGCTTAGGGCACAGGTGAGGGTACGGAAACGTGAGAGGGACGGGCTACGTGCTGATGCACGGGTCTGTGCCAGCGTACGGAACAGGAGTAGGCAACGGCATAGGATACAGTGTAGAGCTGTTGGTGGATTTGCGTTCAGGGCTAGGGTTAGGGTTAGGGAACGGCAAGGCTTAGGGCACAGGTGAGGGTATGAAAACTTGGGAGGGTCAGGCTACATGCTGACGCAATGTTCAGTGCCAGCGTACGGGCCAGGAATAGGGTACGGCGTAAGGTAAGGTGTAGGGCTGGTGGTGGGTTTCTAATCCGGGCTAGGGTTAGGGTTAGGGAAAGGCAAGTCTTAGGGCAAAGGAGAGGGTACGGAAACGTGGGAGGGTCATGCTACATGCTGACGCACGGGTCAGTGCCAGCGTACGGGCCAGGAATAGGGTACGGCGTAAGGTAAGGTGTACGGCTGGTGGTGGGTTTCCGTTCCGGGCTAGGGTTAGGGTTAGGGAACGGCAAGGCTTAGGGCACAGGTGAGGGTACGTAAATGTGGGAGGGTCAGACTATGTGCTGACGCACGGTCAATGCCAGCGTACGGGCGAGGAGTAGGCAACGGCGTAAGGTAATGTTTAGGGCTGGTGGTGGGTTTCCGTTCCGGACTAGGGTTAGGGTTTGGGAACGTCACGGCTTAGGGCACAGGTCAGGGTATGGAAACGCGGGAGGGTAAGGCTACGTGCTGATGCACGGTTCAGTGCCAGAGTACAGGCCAGGAGTAGGCAACGGCGTAGGGTAAGGTGTAGGGCTGGTGGTGAGTTTCCGTTCCGGGCTATGGTTAGGGTTAGGTAACGCAAGGCTTAGGGCACAGGTGAGGGTACGTAAACGTGGGAGGGTCAGGCTACGTGCTGACGCACGGTTCAGTGCCAGCGTACGGGCCAGGAATAGGGTACGGCGTAAGGTAAGGTGTAGGGCTGGTGGTGGGTTTCTAATCAGGGCTAGGGTTAGGGTTAGGGAACGGCAAGTCTTAGGGCAAAGGAGAGGATACGGAAACGTGGGAGGGTCAGGCTACGTGCTGACGCACGGTTCAGTAACTGCGTACGGGCCAGGAATAGGGTACGGCGTAAGGTAAGGTGTACGGCTGGTGGTGGGTTTCCGTTCCGGTCTAGGGTTAGGGTTAGGGAACGGCAAGGCTTAGGGCACAGGTCAGGGTACGGAAACGCGTGAGGGTAAGGCTACGTGCTGAAGCACGGTTCAGTGCCATAGTACAGGCCAGGATAGGCAACGGCGTAGGGTAAGGTATGGGGCTGGTGGTGGGTTTCCGTTCCGGGCTAGGGTTAGGGTTAGGGAACGGCAAGGCTTAGGGCACAGGTGAGGGTACGGAAACGTGGGAGGGTCAGGCTACGTGCTGGCGCACGGTTCAGTGCCAGCGTACGGGCCAGGAATAGGGTACGGCGTAAGGTAAGGTGTAGGGCTGGTGGTGGGTTTCTAATCCGGGCTAGGGTTAGGGTTAGGGAACGGCAAGTCTTAGGGCAAAGGAGAGGGTACGGAAACGTGGGAGGGTCAGGCTACGTGCTGACGCACGGTTCAGTGCCAGCGTACGGGCCAGGAATAGGGAACGGCGTAAGGTAAGGTGTACAGCTGGTGGTGGGTTTCCGTTCCGGGCTAGGGTTAGGGTCAGGGAACGGCAAGGCTTAGGGCACAGGTGAAGTTACAGAAACGTGGGACGGTCAGGCTACGTGCTGACGCACGTTTCAGTGCCAGCGTACGGGCCAGGGGTAGGCAACGGCGTAAGGTAAGATGTAGGGCTGGTGGTTGTTTTCCGTTCCAGGCTAGGGTTAGGGTAAGGGAACGGCAAGGCTTAGGGCACAGGTCAGGGTACGGAAACGCGGGAGGGTAAGGCTACGTGCTGATGCACGGGTCAGTACCAGAGTACAGGCCAGTAGTAGGCAACGGCGTAGGGTAAGGTTTTGGGCTGGTGGTGGGATTCCTTTTCGGGCTAGGGTTAGGGTTAGGGAACCGCAGTGCTTAGCGCACAGGTGAGGGTACGGAGACGAGGGATGGTCAGGCTACGTGCTGACGCACGGGTCAATGCCAGCGTACGGGCCAGGAGTAGGCAACGGCGTAAGGTAAGGTGTAGGGCTGGTGGTTGGTTTCTGTTCCAGGCTAGGGTTAGGGTTAGGGAACGGCAAGGCTTAGGGCACAGGTGAGGGTACGGAAACGTTGGAGGGTCGGGCTACGTGCTGATGCACGGGTCAGTGCCAGCGTACGAGCCAGGAGTAGGCAACGGCGTAGGATAAAGTGTAGGGCTGGTGGTGGATTTGCGTTCCGGGCTAGAGTTAGGGTTAGGGAATGGCAAGGCTTAGGGCACAGGTGAGGGTACGGAAACGTGGGACGGTCAGGCTACGTGCTGACGCACGTGTCAGTGCCAGCGTACGGGCCAGGGTTAGGCAACGGCGTAAGGTAAGATGTAGGGCTGGTGGTTGGTTTCCGTTTCAGGTTAGGGTTAGGGTAAGGGAACGGCAAGGCCTAGGGCAAAGGAGACGGTATGGAAACGTTGGAGGGTCAGGCTACATGCTGACGCACGTGTCAGTGCCAGCGTACGGGCCAGGAGTAAGCAACGGCGTAGGATAAAGTGTAGGGCTGGTGGTGGATTTGCGTTCTGGGCTAGGGTTAGGGTTAGGGAACGGCAAGGCTTAGGGCACATGTCAGGGAACGAAAACGCGGGAGGGTAAGGCTACGTGCTGATGCACGGTTCAGTGCCAGAGTACAGGCCAGGAGTAGGCAACGGCGTAGGGTAAGGTGTAGGGCTGGTGGTGGGTTTCCGTTCCGGGCTAGGGTTAGGGTTAGGGAACGGCAAGGCTTAGGGCAGAGGTGAGGGTACGGAAACGTGAGAGGGACGGGCTACGTGCTGACGCACGGGTCAGTGGCAGCGTACGGAACAGGAGTAGGCAACGGCATAGGATACAGGGTAGGGCTGGTGGTGGATTTGCGTTCAGGGATAGGGTTAGGGTTAGGGAATGGCAAGGCTTAGGGCACAGGTGAGGGTATGGAAACGTGGGAGGATCAGGCTACGTGCTGACGCACGGGTCAGTGCCAGCGTACGGGTCAGGAGTAGGGTACGGCATAATGTAAGGTGTAGGGCTGGTGGTGGGTTTCTATTCCGGGCTAGGGTTAGGGTTAGGGAACGGCAAGGCTTAGGGCACAGGTGAGGGTACGGAAACTTGGGAGGGTCAGGCTACATGCTGACGCAATGTTCAGTGCCAGCGTACGGGCCAGGAATAGGGTACGGCGTAAGGTAAGGTGTAGGGCTGGTGGTGGGATTCTAATCCGGGCTAGGGTTAGGGTTAGGGAACGGCAAGTCTTAGGGCAAAGGAGATGGTACGGAAACATGGGAGGGTCAGGCTACATGCTGACGCACGGTTCCGTGCCAGCGTACGGGCCAGGAATAGGGTACGGCGTAAGGTAAGGTGTACGGCTGGTGGTGGGTTTCCATTCCGGGCTAGGGTTAGGGTTAGGGAACGGCAAGGCTTAGGGCACAGGTGAGGGTACGGAAACGTTGGAGGGTCGGGCTACGTGCTGATGCACGGGTCAGTGCCAGCGTACGGGCCAGGAGTAGGCAACGGCGTAGGATAAAGTGTAGGGCTGGTGGTGGATTTGCGTTCCGGGCTAGGGTTAGGGTTAGGGAACGGCAAGGCTTAGATCTCAGGTGAGGGAACGGAAACGTGGGAGGGTCAGGCTACGTGCTGACGCACGGTTCAGTGCCAGCGTACGGGCCAGGAATAGGGAACGGCGTAAGTTAAGGTGTAGGGCTGGTGGTGGGTTTCCGTTCCGGGCTAGGGTTAGAGTTAGGGAACGGCAAGGCTTAGGGTACAGGTCAGGGTACGGAAACGCGGGAGGGTATGGCTACGTGCTGATGCGCAGGTCAGTGCCAGAGTACACGCCAGTAGTAGGCAACGGCGTAGGGTAAGGTTTTGGGCTGGTGGTGGGTTTCCATTCCGGGCTAGTGTTAGGGTTAGGGAACCGCAAGTCTTAGGGCACAGGTGAGGGTACGGAGACGTGGGTGGGTCAGGCTACGTGCTGACGCACGGGTCAATGCCAGCGTACGGGCCAGGAGTAGGCAACGGCGTAAGGTATGGTGTAGGGCTGGTGGTTGGTTTCCGTTCCAGGCTAGGGTTAGGGTAAGGGAACGGCAAGGCTTAGGGCACAGGTGAGGGTACGGAAACGTGGGAGGGTCGGGCTACGTGCTGACGCACGGGTCAGTGCCAGCGTACGGGCCAGGAGTAGGCAACGGCGTAGGATAAAGTTTAGGGCTGGTGGTGGATTTGCGTTCCGGGCTAGGGTTAGGGTTACGGAACGGTAAGGCTTAGGGCACAGGTGTGGGAACGGAAACGTGGGAGGGTCAGGCTACGTGCTGACGCACGGTTCAGTACCAGCGTACGGGCCAGGAATAGGAAACGGCATAAGTTAGGGTGTAGGGCTGGTGGTGGGTTTCCGTTCCGGGCTAGGGTTAGGGTTAGGGAACGGCAAGGCTTAGGGCACAGGTGAGGGTATGGAAACGTGGGAGGGTCAGGCTACGTGCTGACGCATGGGTCAGTGCCAGCGTACGGGTCAGCAGTAGTGTACGGCGTAATGTAAGGTGTAGGGCTGGTGGTGGGTTTCTATTCCGGGCTAGGTTTAGGGTTAGGGAACGGCAAGGCTTAGGGCACAGGTGAGGGTACGGAAACTTGGGAGGGTCAGGCTACATGCTGACGCAATGTTCAGTGCCAGCGTACGGGCCAGGAATAGGGTACGGCGTAAGGTAAGGTGTAGGGCTGGTGGTGGGTTTCTAATCCGGGCTAGGGTTAGGGTTAGGGAACGGCAAGTCTTAGGGCAAAGGAGAGGGTACGGAAACGTGGGAGGGTCAGGCTACGTGCTGACGCACGGTTCAGTGCCAGCGTACTGGCCAGGAATAGGGTACGGCGTAAGGTAAGGTGTACGGCTGGTGGTGGGTTTCTATTCCGGGCTAGGGTTAGGGTTAGGGAACGGCAAGGCTTAGGGCACAGGTGAGGTTACAGAAACGTGGGACTGTCAGGCTACGTGCTGACGCACGTGTCAGTGCCAGCGTACGGGCCAGGTGTAGGCAACGGCGTAAGGTAAGATGTAGGGCTGGTGGTTGGTTTCCGTTCCAGGCTAGGGTTAGGGTAAGGGAACGGCATGGCTTAGGGCACAGGTGAGTGTACCGAAACGTGGGAGGGTCAGGCTACATGCTGACGCACGGTTCAGTGCCAGCGTACGGGCCAGGAATAATTTACGGCGTAAGGTAAGGTGTAGGGCTGGTGGTGGGTTTCCGTTCGGGGCTAGGGTTAGGGTTAGGGAACGGCAAGGCTTAGGGCACAGGTGAGGGTACGGAAACGTGGGAGGGTCAGGCTACGTGCTGACGCACGGGTCAGTGCCAGCGTACGGGCCAGGAGTAGGCAACGGCGTAAGGTAAGGTGTAGGGCTGGTGGTTGGTTACCGTTCCAGGCTAGGGTTAGGGTTAGGGAACGGCAAGGCTTAGGGCACAGGTGTGGGTACGGAAACGTGGGAGGGTCGGTCTATGTGCTGACGCACGGGTCAGTGCCAGCGTACGGGCCAGGAGTAGGCAACGGCGTAAGGTAAGGTGTAGGGCTGGTGGTGGGTTACCGTTCCAGGCTAGGGTTAGGGTTAGGGAACGGCAAGGCTTAGGGCACAGGTGTGGGTACGGAAACGTGGGAGGGTCGGTCTATGTGCTGACGCACGGGTCAGTGCCAGCGTACGGGCCAGGAGTAGGCAACGGCGTAGGATAAAGTGTAGGGCTGGTGGTGGATTTGCGTTCTGGGCTAGGGTTAGGGTTACGGAACGGCAAGGCTTAGGGCACAGGTCAGGGAACAGAAACGCGGGAGTGTAAGGCTATGTGCTGATGCACGGTTCAGTGCCAGAGTACAGGCCAGGAGTAGGCAACGGCATAGGGTAAGGTGTAGGGCTGGTGGTGGGTTTCCGTTCCGGGCTAGGGTTAGGGTTAGGGAACGGCAAGGCTTAGGGCACAGGTGAGGGTACCGAAACGTGGGAGGGTCAGGCTACGTGCTGACGCACGTGTCAGTGCCAGCGTACGGGTCAGTTGCAGCGTACGGCGTAAGGTATGGTGTAGGGCTGGTGGTGGGTTACTATTCCGGGCTAGGGTTAGGGTTAGGGAATGGCAAGGCTTAGGGCACAGGTGAGGGTACGGAAACGTTGGAGGCTCAGACTACGTGCAGACGCATGGTTCAGTGCCAGCATACGGGTCAGGAGTAGGATACGGCGTAAGGTAAGGTGTAGGGCTGGTGGTGGGATTCTATTCCGGGCTAGGGTTAGGGTTAGGGAAAGGCAAGGCTTAGGGCACTGGTGAGGTTACGGAAACGTGGGAGGGTCAGGCTACATGCAGACGAACGGTTCAGTGCCTGCGTACGGGCCAGGAATAAGTTACGGCGTAAGGTAAGGTTTAGGGCTGGTGGTGGGTTTCCGTTCCAGGCTAGGGTTAGGGTTAGGGAACGGCAAGACTTAGGGCACAGGTGAGGGTACCGAAACGTGGGAGGGTCAGGCTACATGCTGACGCACGGTTCAGTGCCAGCGTATGGGCCAGGAATAAGTTACGGCGTAAGGTAAGGTTTAGGGCTGGTGGTGGGTTTCCGTTCCGGACTAGGGTTAGGGTTATGGAACGGCAAGGCTTAGGGCACAGGTCAGGGTACGGAAACGCGTGAGGGTAAGGCTACGTGCTGATGCACGGTTCAGTGCCAGAGTACAGGCCAGGAGTAGGCAACGGCGTAGGGTAAGGTGTAGGGCTGGTGGTGGGTTTCCGTTCCGGGCTAGCGTTAGGATTAGGGAACGGCGAGGCTTAGGGCACAGGTGAGGGTACGTAAACGTGCGAGGGTCAGGCTACGTGCTGACGCACGGGTCAATGCCAGCGTACGGGCAGGAGTAGGCAACGACGTAAGGTAAGGTGTACGGCTGGTGGTTGGTTTCCGTTCCAGGCTAGGGTTAGGGTTAGGGAATGGCAAGGCTTAGGGCACAGGTGAGGGTACGGAAACGTGGGAGGGTCAGGCTACGTGCTGACGCACGGTTCAGTGCCAGCGTACGGGCCAGGAATAGGGTACGGCGTAAGGTAAGGTGTAGGGCTGGTGGTGGATTTCTAATCCGGGCTAGGGTTAGGGTTAGGGAACGGCAAGTCTTAGGGCAAAGGAGAGGGTACGGAAACGTGGGAGGGTCAGGCTACGTGCTGACGCACGGTTCAGTGCCAGCGTACGGGCCAGGAATAGGGTACGGCGTAAGGTAAGGTGTACGGCTGGTGGTGGGTTTCCGTTCCGGGCTAGGGTTAGGGTTAGGGAACGGCAAGGCTTAGGGCACAGGTGAAGTTACCGAAACGTGTGACGGTCAGGCTACGTGCTGACGCACGTGTCAGTGCCAGCGTACGGGCCAGGGGTAGGCAACGGCATAAGGTAAGATGTAGGGCTGGTGGTTGGTTTCCGTTCCAGGCTAGGGTTAGGGTAAGGGAACGGCAAGGCTTAGGGCACAGGTGAGGGTACCGAAACGTGGGAGGGTCAGGCTACATGCTGACGCACGGTTCCGTGCCAGCGTACGGGCCAGGAATAGGGTACGGCGTAAGGTAAGGTGTACGGCTGGTGGTGGGTTTCCATTCCGGGCTAGGGTTAGGGTTAGGGAACGGCAAGGCTTAGGGCACAGGTGAGGGTACGGAAACGTTGGAGGGTCGGGCTACGTGCTGATGCACGGGTCAGTGCCAGCGTACGGGCCAGGAGTAGGCAACGGCGTAGGATAAAGTGTAGGGCTGGTGGTGGATTTGCGTTCCGGGCTAGGGTTAGGGTTAGGGAACGGCAAGGCTTAGATCTCAGGTGAGGGAACGGAAACGTGGGAGGGTCAGGCTACGTGCTGACGCACGGTTCAGTGCCAGCGTACGGGCCAGGAATAGGGAACGGCGTAAGTTAAGGTGTAGGGCTGGTGGTGGGTTTCCGTTCCGGGCTAGGGTTAGAGTTAGGGAACGGCAAGGCTTAGGGTACAGGTCAGGGTACGGAAACGCGGGAGGGTATGGCTACGTGCTGATGCGCAGGTCAGTGCCAGAGTACACGCCAGTAGTAGGCAACGGCGTAGGGTAAGGTTTTGGGCTGGTGGTGGGTTTCCATTCCGGGCTAGTGTTAGGGTTAGGGAACCGCAAGGCTTAGGGCACAGGTGAGGGTACGGAGACGTGGGTGGGTCAGGCTACGTGCTGACGCACGGGTCAATGCCAGCGTACGGGCCAGGAGTAGGCAACGGCGTAAGGTATGGTGTAGGGCTGGTGGTTGGTTTCCGTTCCAGGCTAGGGTTAGGGTAAGGGAATGGCAAGGCTTAGGGCACAGGTGAGGGTACGGAAACGTGGGAGGGTCGGGCTACGTGCTGACGCACGGGTCAGTGCCAGCGTACGGGCCAGGAGTAGGCAACGGCGTAGGATAAAGTTTAGGGCTGGTGGTGGATTTGCGTTCCGGGCTAGGGTTAGGGTTACGGAACGGTAAGGCTTAGGGCACAGGTGTGGGAACGGAAACGTGGGAGGGTCAGGCTACGTGCTGACGCACGGTTCAGTACCAGCGTACGGGCCAGGAATAGGAAACGGCATAAGTTAGGGTGTAGGGCTGGTGGTGGGTTTCCGTTCCGGGCTAGGGTTAGGGTTAGGGAACGGCAAGGCTTAGGGCACAGGTGAGGGTATGGAAACGTGGGAGGGTCAGGCTACGTGCTGACGCATGGGTCAGTGCCAGCGTACGGGTCAGCAGTAGGGTACGGCGTAATGTAAGGTGTAGGGCTGGTGGTGGGTTTCTATTCCGGGCTAGGTTTAGGGTTAGGGAACGGCAAGGCTTAGGGCACAGGTGAGGGTACGGAAACTTGGGAGGGTCAGGCTACATGCTGACGCAATGTTCAGTGCCAGCGTACGGGCCAGGAATAGGGTACGGCGTAAGGTAAGGTGTAGGGCTGGTGGTGGGTTTCTAATCCGGGCTAGGGTTAGGGTTAGGGAACGGCAAGTCTTAGGGCAAAGGAGAGGGTACGGAAACGTGGGAGGGTCAGGCTACGTGCTGACGCACGGTTCAGTGCCAGCGTACTGGCCAGGAATAGGGTACGGCGTAAGGTAAGGTGTACGGCTGGTGGTGGGTTTCTATTCCGGGCTAGGGTTAGGGTTAGGGAACGGCAAGGCTTAGGGCACAGGTGAGGTTACAGAAACGTGGGACTGTCAGGCTACGTGCTGACGCACGTGTCAGTGCCAGCGTACGGGCCAGGTGTAGGCAACGGCGTAAGGTAAGATGTAGGGCTGGTGGTTGGTTTCCGTTCCAGGCTAGGGTTAGGGTAAGGGAACGGCATGGCTTAGGGCACAGGTGAGTGTACCGAAACGTGGGAGGGTCAGGCTACATGCTGACGCACGGTTCAGTGCCAGCGTACGGGCCAGGAATAATTTACGGCGTAAGGTAAGGTGTAGGGCTGGTGGTGGGTTTCCGTTCGGGGCTAGGGTTAGGGTTAGGGAACGGCAAGGCTTAGGGCACAGGTGAGGGTACGGAAACGTGGGAGGGTCAGGCTACGTGCTGACGCACGGGTCAGTGCCATCGTACGGGCCAGGAGTAGGCAACGGCGTAAGGTAAGGTGTAGGGCTGGTGGTTGGTTACCGTTCCAGGCTATGGTTAGGGTTAGGGAACGGCAAGGCTTAGGGCACAGGTGTGGGTACGGAAACGTGGGAGGGTCGGTCTATGTGCTGACGCACGGGTCAGTGCCAGCGTACGGGCCAGGAGTAGGCAACGGCGTAAGGTAAGGTGTAGGGCTGGTGGTGGGTTACCGTTCCAGGCTAGGGTTAGGGTTAGGGAACGGCAAGGCTTAGGGCACAGGTGTGGGTACGGAAACGTGGGAGGGTCGGTCTATGTGCTGACGCACGGGTCAGTGCCAGCGTACGGGCCAGGAGTAGGCAACGGCGTAGGATAAAGTGTAGGGCTGGTGGTGGATTTGCGTTCTGGGCTAGGGTTAGGGTTACGGAACGGCAAGGCTTAGGGCACAGGTCAGGGAACAGAAACGCGGGAGTGTAAGGCTATGTGCTGATGCACGGTTCAGTGCCAGAGTACAGGCCAGGAGTAGGCAACGGCATAGGGTAAGGTGTAGGGCTGGTGGTGGGTTTCCGTTCCGGGCTAGGGTTAGGGTTAGGGAACGGCAAGGCTTAGGGCACAGGTGAGGGTACCGAAACGTGGGAGGGTCAGGCTACGTGCTGACGCACGTGTCAGTGCCAGCGTACGGGTCAGTTGCAGCGTACGGCGTAAGGTATGGTGTAGGGCTGGTGGTGGGTTACTATTCCGGGCTAGGGTTAGGGTTAGGGAATGGCAAGGCTTAGGGCACAGGTGAGGGTACGGAAACGTTGCAGGCTCAGACTACGTGCAGACGCATGGTTCAGTGCCAGCATACGGGTCAGGAGTAGGATACGGCGTAAGGTAAGGTGTAGGGCTGGTGGTGGGATTCTATTCCGGGCTAGGGTTAGGGTTAGGGAAAGGCAAGGCTTAGGGCACTGGTGAGGTTACGGAAACGTGGGAGGGTCAGGCTACATGCAGACGAACGGTTCAGTGCCTGCGTACGGGCCAGGAATAAGTTACGGCGTAAGGTAAGGTTTAGGGCTGGTGGTGGGTTTCCGTTCCAGGCTAGGGTTAGGGTTAGGGAACGGCAAGACTTAGGGCACAGGTGAGGGTACCGAAACGTGGGAGGGTCAGGCTACATGCTGACGCACGGTTCAGTGCCAGCGTATGGGCCAGGAATAAGTTACGGCGTAAGGTAAGGTTTAGGGCTGGTGGTGGGTTTCCGTTCCGGACTAGGGTTAGGGTTATGGAACGGCAAGGCTTAGGGCACAGGTCAGGGTACGGAAACGCGTGAGGGTAAGGCTACGTGCTGATGCACGGTTCAGTGCCAGAGTACAGGCCAGGAGTAGGCAACGGCGTAGGGTAAGGTGTAGGGCTGGTGGTGGGTTTCCGTTCCGGGCTAGCGTTAGGATTAGGGAACGGCGAGGCTTAGGGCACAGGTGAGGGTACGTAAACGTGCGAGGGTCAGGCTACGTGCTGACGCACGGGTCAATGCCAGCGTACGGGCAGGAGTAGGCAACGACGTAAGGTAAGGTGTACGGCTGGTGGTTGGTTTCCGTTCCAGGCTAGGGTTAGGGTTAGGGAATGGCAAGGCTTAGGGCACAGGTGAGGGTACGGAAACGTGGGAGGGTCAGGCTACGTGCTGACGCACGGTTCAGTGCCAGCGTACGGGCCAGGAATAGGGTACGGCGTAAGGTAAGGTGTAGGGCTGGTGGTGGATTTCTAATCCGGGCTAGGGTTAGGGTTAGGGAACGGCAAGTCTTAGGGCAAAGGAGAGGGTACGGAAACGTGGGAGGGTCAGGCTACGTGCTGACGCACGGTTCAGTGCCAGCGTACGGGCCAGGAATAGGGTACGGCGTAAGGTAAGGTGTACGGCTGGTGGTGGGTTTCCGTTCCGGGCTAGGGTTAGGGTTAGGGAACGGCAAGGCTTAGGGCACAGGTGAAGTTACCGAAACGTGTGACGGTCAGGCTACGTGCTGACGCACGTGTCAGTGCCAGCGTACGGGCCAGGGGTAGGCAACGGCATAAGGTAAGATGTAGGGCTGGTGGTTGGTTTCCGTTCCAGGCTAGGGTTAGGGTAAGGGAACGGCAAGGCTTAGGGCACAGGTGAGGGTACCGAAACGTGGGAGGGTCAGGCTACATGCTGACGCACGGTTCCGTGCCAGCGTACGGGCCAGGAATAGGGTACGGCGTAAGGTAAGGTGTACGGCTGGAGGTGGGTTTCCATTCCGGGCTAGGGTTAGGGTTAGGGAACGGCAAGGCTTAGGGCACAGGTGAGGGTACGGAAACTTTGGAGGGTCGGGCTACGTGCTGATGCACGGGTCAGTGCCAGCGTACGGGCCAGGAGTAGGCAACGGCGTAGGATAAAGTGTAGGGCTGGTGGTGGATTTGCGTTCCGGGCTAGGGTTAGGGTTAGGGAACGGCAAGGCTTAGATCTCAGGTGAGGGAACGGAAACGTGGGAGGGTCAGGCTACGTGCTGACGCACGGTTCAGTGCCAGCGTACGGGCCAGGAATAGGGAACGGCGTAAGTTAAGGTGTAGGGCTGGTGGTGGGTTTCCGTTCCGGGCTAGGGTTAGAGTTAGGGAACGGCAAGGCTTAGGGTACAGGTCAGGGTACGGAAACGCGGGAGGGTATGGCTACGTGCTGATGCGCAGGTCAGTGCCAGAGTACACGCCAGTAGTAGGCAACGGCGTAGGGTAAGGTTTTGGGCTGGTGGTGGGTTTCCATTCCGGGCTAGTGTTAGGGTTAGGGAACCGCAAGGCTTAGGGCACAGGTGAGGGTACGGAGACGTGGGTGGGTCAGGCTACGTGCTGACGCACGGGTCAATGCCAGCGTACGGGCCAGGAGTAGGCAACGGCGTAAGGTATGGTGTAGGGCTGGTGGTTGGTTTCCGTTCCAGGCTAGGGTTAGGGTAAGGGAATGGCAAGGCTTAGGGCACATGTGAGGGTACGGAAACGTGGGAGGGTCGGGCTACGTGCTGACGCACGGGTCAGTGCCAGCGTACGGGCCAGGAGTAGGCAACGGCGTAGGATAAAGTTTAGGGCTGGTGGTGGATTTGCGTTCCGGGCTAGGGTTAGGGTTACGGAACGGTAAGGCTTAGGGCACAGGTGTGGGAACGGAAACGTGGGAGGGTCAGGCTACGTGCTGACGCACGGTTCAGTACCAGCGTACGGGCCAGGAATAGGAAACGGCATAAGTTAGGGTGTAGGGCTGGTGGTGGGTTTCCGTTCCGGGCTAGGGTTAGGGTTAGGGAACGGCAAGGCTTAGGGCACAGGTGAGGGTATGGAAACGTGGGAGGGTCAGGCTACGTGCTGACGCATGGGTCAGTGCCAGCGTACGGGTCAGCAGTAGGGTACGGCGTAATGTAAGGTGTAGGGCTGGTGGTGGGTTTCTATTCCGGGCTAGGTTTAGGGTTAGGGAACGGCAAGGCTTAGGGCACAGGTGAGGGTACGGAAACTTGGGAGGGTCAGGCTACATGCTGACGCAATGTTCAGTGCCAGCGTACGGGCCAGGAATAGGGTACGGCGTAAGGTAAGGTGTAGGGCTGGTGGTGGGTTTCTAATCCGGGCTAGGGTTAGGGTTAGGGAACGGCAAGTCTTAGGGCAAAGGAGAGGGTACGGAAACGTGGGAGGGTCAGGCTACGTGCTGACGCACGGTTCAGTGCCAGCGTACTGGCCAGGAATAGGGTACGGCGTAAGGTAAGGTGTACGGCTGGTGGTGGGTTTCTATTCCGGGCTAGGGTTAGGGTTAGGGAACGGCAAGGCTTAGGGCACAGGTGAGGTTACAGAAACGTGGGACTGTCAGGCTACGTGCTGACGCACGTGTCAGTGCCAGCGTACGGGCCAGGTGTAGGCAACGGCGTAAGGTAAGATGTAGGGCTGGTGGTTGGTTTCCGTTCCAGGCTAGGGTTAGGGTAAGGGAACGGCATGGCTTAGGGCACAGGTGAGTGTACCGAAACGTGGGAGGGTCAGGCTACATGCTGACGCACGGTTCAGTGCCAGCGTACGGGCCAGGAATAATTTACGGCGTAAGGTAAGGTGTAGGGCTGGTGGTGGGTTTCCGTTCGGGGCTAGGGTTAGGGTTAGGGAACGGCAAGGCTTAGGGCACAGGTGAGGGTACGGAAACGTGGGAGGGTCAGGCTACGTGCTGACGCACGTGTCAGTGCCAGCGTACGGGCCAGGAGTAGGCAACGGCGTAAGGTAAGATGTAGGGCTGGTGGTTGGTTTCCGTTCCAGTCTAGGCTTAGGGTAAGGGAACGGCAAGGCTTAGGGCACAGGTGAGGGTACGGAAACGTCGGAGGGTCAGGCTACGTGCTGACGCACGGTTCAGTGCCAGCGTACGGGCCAGGAATAGGTTACGGCGTAAGGTAAGGTGTAGGGCTGGTGGTGGGTTTCCGTTCGGGGCTAGGGTTAGGGTTAGGGAACGGCAAGGCTTAGGGCACAGGTGAGGGTACGGAAACGTGGGAGGGTCAGGCTACGTGCTGACGCATGGGTCAGTGCCAGCGTACTGGTCAGTAGTAGGGTACGGCGTAAGGTATGGTGTAGGGCTGGTGGTGGGTTTCTATTCCGGGCTAGGGTTAGGTTTAGGGAATGGCAAAGCTTAGGGCACAGGTGAGGGTACGGAAACGTTGGAGGGTCGGGCTACGTGCTGACGCACGGGTCAGTGCCAGCGTACGGGCCAGGAGTAGGCAACGGCGTAGTATAAAGTGTAGGGCTGGTGATGGATTTGCGTCTGGGCTAGGGTTAGGGTTAGGGAACGTCAAGGCTTAGGGCACTGGTCAGGTTACGGAAACGCGGGAGGGTAAGGCTACGTGCTTATGCACAGGTCAGTGCCAGAGTACAGGCCAGGAGTAGGCAACGGCGTAGGGTAAGGTGTAGGGCTGGTGGTGGTTTTCCTTTCCTGGCTAGGGTTAGGGTTAAGGAACGGCAAGGCTTATGGCACAGGTGAGTGTACGGAAACGTGGGAGGGTCAGAATACGAGCTGACGCACGGGTCAGTGCCAGAATACGGGCCAGGAGTAGGCAACGGCGTAAGGTAAGGTGTAGGGCTGGGGGTTGGTTTCCGTTCCAGTCTAGGGTTAGGGTTAGGGAACGGCAAGGCTTAGGGCACAGGTGAGGGTACGGAAACGTGGGATGGTCGGGCTACGTGCTGACGCACGGGTCAGTGCCAGCGTACGGGCCAGGAGTAGGCAACAGCGTAGGATAAAGTGTAGGGCTGGTGATCGATTTGTGTTCTGGGCTAGGGTTAGGGTTAGGAAACGGCAAGGCTTAGGGCACAAGTCAGGGCACGGAAACGCGGGAGGGTAAGGCTACGTGCTGGTGCACGGTTCAGTGCCAGAGTACAGGCCAGGAGGAGGCAACGGCGTAGGGTAAGGTGTAGGGCTGGTGGTGGGTTTCCGTTCCGGGCTAGGGTTAGGGTTAGGGAACTGCAAGGCTTAGGGCACAGGTGAGGGTACGTAAACGTGGGAGGGTCAGGCTGCGTGCTGACGCATGTGTCAATGCCAGCGTACGGGCGAGGAGTAGGCAATGGCGTAAGGTAAGGTGTACGGCTGGTGGTTGGTTTCCGTTCCAGGCTAGGGTTAGGGTTAGGGAACGGCAAGGCTTAGGGCACAGGTGATGGTACGGAAACGTGGGAGGGTCAGGCTACGTGCTGACGCACGGTTCAGTGCCAGCATACGGGCCAGGAATAGGTAAAGGCGTAAGGTTAGGTGTAGGGCTGGTGGTGGGTTTCCGTTCCGGGCTAGGGTTAGGGTTAGGGAACGGCAAGGCTTAGGGCACAGGTCACGGTACAGAAACGCGGGAGGGTAAGGCTACGTGCTGATGCACGGGTCAGTACCAGAATACAGGCCAGTAGTAGGCAACGGCGTAGGGTAAGGTGTTGGGCTGGTGGTGGGATTACATTCCGGGCTACGGTTAGGGTTACGGAACGACAGGGCTTAGGGCACAGGTGAGGGTACGGAGACGAGGGAGGGTCAGGCTACGTGCTGACGCACGAGTCAATGCCAGCGTACGGGCCAGGAGTAGGCAACGTCGTAAGGTAAGGTGTAGGGCTGGTGGTTGGTTCCTGTTCCAGGCTAGGGTTAGGGTTAGGGAACGGCAAGGCTTAGGGCACAGGTGAGGGTACGGAAACGTGGGAGGGTAGGGCTGCGTGCTGATGCACGGGTCAGTGCCAGCGTACGGGCCAGGAGTAGGCAACGGCGTAGGATAAAGTGTAGGGCTGGTGGTGGATTTGCGTTCCGGGCTAGGGTTAGGGTTAGGGAACGGCAAGGCTTAGGGCTCAGGTGATGGAACGGAAACGTGGGAGGGTCAGGCTACGTGCTGACGCACGGTTCAGTGCCAGCGTACGGGCCAGGAATAGGTTACGGCGTAAGGTAAGGTGTAGGGCTGGTGGGGGGTTTCCGTTCCGGGCTAGGGTTATGGTTAGGGAACGGCAAGGCTTACGGCACAGGTGAGGGTACGGAAACGTGGGAGGGTCAGGCTACGTGCTGACGCACGGGTCAGTGCCAGCGTACGGACCAGGAGTAGGGTACGGCGTAATGTAAGGTGTAGGGCTGGTGGTGGTTTTCTATTCCGGGCTAGGGTTAGGGTTAGGGAATGGCAAGGCTTAGGGCACAGGTGTGGGTACGGAAACTTGGGAGGGTCACGCTACGTGCTGACGCACTGTTCAGTGCCAGCGTACGGGTCAGGAATAGGGTACGGCGTAAGGTAAGGTGTAGGGCTGGTGGTGGGTTTCTAATCCGGGCTAGGGTTAGGGTCAGTGAACGGCAAGTCTTAGGGCAAAGGTGAGGGTACGGAAACGTGGGAGGGTCAGGCTACGTGCTGACGCACGTGTCAGTGCCAGCGTACGGGCCAGGATTAGGCAACGGCGTAAGGTAAGATGTAGGGCTGGTGGTTGGTTTCCGTTCCAGTCTAGGCTTAGGGTAAGGGAACGGCAAGGCTTAGGGCACAGGTGAGGGTACGGAAACGTGGGAGGGTCAGGCTACATGCTGACGCACGGTTCAGTGCCAGCGTACGGGCCAGGAATAGGTTACGGCGTAAGGTAAGGTGTAGGGCTGGTGGTGGGTTTCCGTTCGGGGCTAGGGTTAGGGTTCGGGAACGGCAAGGCTTAGGGCACAGGTGAGGGTACGGAAACTTGGGAGGGTCAGGCTACGTGCTGACGCATGGGTCAGTGCCAGCGTACGGGTCAGTAGTAGGGTACGGCGTAAGGTATGGTGTAGGGCTTGTGGTGGGTTTCTATTACGGGCTAGGGTTAGGTTTAGGGAATGGCAAGGCTTAGGGCACAGGTGAGGGTACGGAAACGTGGGAGGGTCGGGCTACGTGCTGATGCACGGGTCAGTGCCAGCGTACGGGCCAGGAGTAGGCAACGGCGTAGGATAAAGTGTAGGGCTGGTGATGGATTTGCGTCTGGGCTAGGGTTAGGATTAGGAACGGCAAGGCTTAGGGCACTGGTCAGGGTACGGAAACGCGGGAGGGTAAGGCTACGTGCTGATGCACGGGTCAGTGCCAGCGTACGGGCCAGGAGTAGGCAACGGCGTAGGATAAAGTGTAGGGCTGGTGATGGATTTGCGTTCTGGGCTAGGGTTAGGGTTAGGAAACGGCAAGGCTTAGGGCACAAGTCAGGGAACGGAAACGCGGGAGGGTAAGGATACGTGCTGGTGCACGGTTCAGTGCCAGAGTACAGGCCAGGAGGAGGCAACGGCGTAGGGTAAGGTGTAGGGCTGGTGGTGGGTTTCCGTTCCGGGCTAGGGTTAGGGTTATGGAACGGCAAGGGTTAGGGCACAGGTGAGGGTACGTATACGTGGGAGGGTCAGGCTACATGCTGATGCACGGTTCAGTGCCAGAGTACAGGCCAGGAGGAGGCAACGGCGTAGGGTAAGGTGTAGGGCTGGTGGTGGGTTTCCGTTCCGGGCTAGGGTTAGGGTTAGGGAACGGCAAGGCTTAGGGCACAGGTGAGGGTACGGAAACGTGGGAGGGTCAGGCTACGTGCTGACGCATGGTTCAGTGCCAGCATACGGGACAGGAATAGGGAACGGCGTAAGGTAAGGTTTAGGGCTGGTGGTGGGTTTCCGTTCCGGGCTAGGGTTAGGGTTAGGGAACGGCAAGGCTTAGGGCACAGGTCACGGTACAGAAACGCGGGAGGGTAAGGCTACGTGCTGATGCACGGGTCAGTACCAGAATACAGGTCAGTAGTAGGCAACGGCGTAGGGTAAGGTGTTGGGCTGGTGGTGGGATTACATTCCGGGCTAGGGTTAGGGTTAGGGAATCGCAGGGCTTAGGGCACAGGTGAGGGTACGGAGACGAGGGAGGGTCAGGCTACGTGCTGACGCACGAGTCAATGCCAGCGTATGGGCCAGGAGTAGGCAACGGCGTAAGGTAAGGTGTAGGGCTGGTGGTTGGTTTCTGTTCCAGGCTAGGGTTAGGGTTAGGGAACGGCAAGGCTTTGGGCACAGTTGAGGGTACGGAAACGTGGGAAGGTCGGGCTACGTGCTGACGCACGGGTCAGTGCCAGCGTACGGTCCAGGAGTCGGCAACGGCGTAGGATAAAGTGTAGGGCTGGTGGTGTATTTGCGTTCTGCGCTAGGGTTAGGGTTAGGGAACGGCAAGGCTTAGGGCACTGGTCAGGGATCGGAAACGCGGGAGGGTAAGGCTACGTGCTGATGCACGGGTCAGTGCCAGAGTACAGGCCAGGAGTAGGCAACGGCGTAGTGTAAGGTGTAGGGCTGGTGGTAGGTTTCCGTTCCGGGCTAGGGTTTGTGTTAAGGAACGGCAAGGCTTAGGGCACAGGTGAGGTTACAGAAACGTGGGACGGTCAGGCTACGTGCTGACGCACGTGTCAGTGCCAGCGTACGGGCCAGGAGTAGGCAACGGCGTAAGGTAAGATGTAGGGCTGGTGGTTGGTTTCCGTTCCAGTCTAGGCTTAGGGTAAGGGAACGGCAAGGCTTAGGGCACAGGTGAGGGTACGGAAACGTCGGAGGGTCAGGCTACATGCTGACGCACGGTTCAGTGCCAGCGTACGGGCCAGGAATAGGTTACGGCGTAAGGTAAGGTGTAGGGCTGGTGTTTGGTTTCTGTTCCAGGCTAGGGTTAGGGTTAGGGAACGGCAAGGCTTAGGGCACAGGTGAGGGTACGGAAACGTGGGAGGGTAGGGCTACGTGCTGACGCACGTGTCAGTGCCAGCGTACGGGCCAGGAGTAGGCAACGGCGTAGGATAAAGTGTAGGGCTGGTGGTGGAATTGCGTTCCGGGCTAGGGTTAGGGTTAGGGAACGGCAAGGCTTAGGGCTCAGGTGATGGAACGGAAACGTGGGAGGGACAGGCTACGTGCTGACGCACGGTTCAGTGCCAGCGTACGGGCCAGGAATAGGTTACGGCGTAAGGTAAGGTGTAGGGCTGGTGGTGGGTTTCCGTTCCGGGCTAGGGTTATGGTTAGGGAACGGCAAGGCTTACGGCACAGGTGAGGGTACGTAAACGTGGGAGGGTCAGGCTACGTGCTGACGCACGGGTAAGTGCCAGCGTACGGTTCAGGAGTAGGGTACGGCGTAATGTAAGGTGTAGGGCAGGTGGTGGTTTTCTATTCCGGGCTAGGGTTAGGGTTAGGGAATGGCAAGGCTTAGGGCACAGGTGAGGGTACGGAAACTTGGGAGGGTCACGCTACGTGCTGACGCACTGTTCAGTGCCAGCGTACGGGTCAGGAATAGGGTACGGCGTAAGGTAAGGTGTAGGGCTGGTGGTGGGTTTCTAATCCGGGCTAGGGTTACGGTTAGTGAACGGCAAGTCTTAGGGCAAAGGTGAGGGTACGGAAACGTAGGAGGGTCAGGCTATGTGCTGACGCACGTGTCACTGCCAGCGTACGGGCCAGGAGTAGGCAACGGCGTAAGGTAAGATGTAGGGCTGGTGGTTGGTTTCCGTTCCAGTCTAGGCTTAGGGTAAGGGAACGGCAAGGCTTAGGGCACAGGTGAGGGTACGGAAACGTGGGAGGGTCAGGCTACATTCTGACGCACGGTTCAGTGCCAGCGTACGGGCCAGGAATAGGTTACGGCGTAAGGTAAGGTGTAGGGCTGGTGGTGGGTTTCCGTTCGGGGCTAGGGTTAGGGTTAGGGAACGGCAAGGCTTAGGGCACAGGTGAGGGTACGGAAACTTGGGAGGGTCAGGCTACGTGCTGAGGCATGGGTCAGTGCCAGCGTACGGGTCAGTAGTAGGGTACGGCGTAAGGTATGGTTTAGGGCTGGTGGTGGGTTTCTATTCCGGGCTAGGGTTAGGTTTAGGGAATGGCAAGGCTTAGGGCACAGGTGAGGGTACGGAAACGTGGGAGGGTCGGGCTACGTGCTGACGCACGGGTCAGTGCCAGCGTACGGGCCAGGAGTAGGCAACGGCGTAGGATAAAGTGTAGGGCTGGTGATGGATTTGCGTCTGGGCTAGGGTTAGGGTTAGGGAACGGCAAGGCTTAGGGCACTTGTCAGTGTACGGAAATGCGGGAGGGTAAGGCTACGTGCTGATGCACGGGTCAGTGCCAGAGTACAGGCCAGGAGTAGGCAACGGCATTGGGTAAGGTTTAGGGCTGGTGGTGGGTTTCCGTTCCGGGCTAGGGTTAGGGTTAGGGAACGGCAAGGCTTATGGCACAGGTGAGTGTACGGAAACGTGGGAGGGTCAGAATAAGAGCTGACGCACGGGTCAGTGCCAGCATACGGGCCAGGAGTAGGCAACGGCGTAAGGTAAGGTGTAGGGCTGGGGGTTGGTTTCCGTTCCAGTCTAGGGTTAGGGTTAGGGAACGGCAAGGCTTAGGGCACAGGTGAGGGTACGGAAACGTGGGATGCTCGGGCTACGTGCTGACGCACGGGTCAGTGCCAGCGTACGGGCCAGGAGTAGGCAACAGCGTAGGATAAAGTGTAGGGCTGGTGATGGATTTGCGTTCTGGGCTAGGGTAAGGGTTGGGAAACGGCAAGGCTTAGGGCACAAGTCAGGGTACAGAAACGCGGGAGGGTAAGGATACGTGCTGGTGCACGGTTCAGTGCCAGAATACAGGCCAGGAGGAGGCAACGGCGTAGGGTAAGGTGTAGGGCTGGTGGTGGGTTTCCGTTCCGGGCTAGGGTTAGGGTTATGGAACGGCAAGGCTTAGGGCACAGGTGAGGGTACGTATACGTGGGAGGGTCAGGCTACGTGCTGACGCATGTGTCAATGCCAGCGTACGGGCGAGGAGTAGGCAACGGCGTAAGGTAAGGTGTACGGCTGGTGGTTGGTTTCCGTTCCAGGCTAGGGTTAGGGTTAGGGAACGGCAAGGCTTAGGGCACAGGTGAGGGTACGGAAACGTGGGAGGGTCTGGCTACGTGCTGACGCATGGTTCAGTGCCAGCGTACGGGCCAGGAATAGGGAACGGCGTAAGGTAAGGTGTAGGGCTGGTGGTGGGTTTCCGTTTCGGGCTAGGGTTAGGGTTAGGGAACGGCAAGGCTTAGGGCACAGGTCAGGGTACGGAAACGCGGGAGGGTAAGGCTACGTGCTGATGCACGGGTCAGTACCAGAGTACAGGCCAGTAGTAGGCAACGGCGTAGGGTAAGGTGTTGGGCTGGTGGTGGGTTTCCATTCCGGGCTAGGGTTAGGGTTAGGGAACCGCAGGGCTTAGGGCACATGTGAGGGTACGGAGACGAGGGAGGGTCAGGCTACATGCTGACGTACGGGTCAATGCCAGCGTACGGGCCAGGAGTAGGCAACGGCGTAAGGTAAGGTGTAGGTATGGTGGTTGGTTTCCGTTCCAGGCTAGTGTTAGTGTTAGAGAACGGCAAGGCTTAGGGCACAGGTGAGGGTACGGAAACGTGGGAGGGTCGGGCTACGTGCTGATGCACGCGTCAGTGCCAGCGTACGGGCCAGGAGTAGGCAACGGCGTAGGATAAAGTGTAGGGCGGGTGGTGGATTTGCGTTCCGGGCTAGGGTTAGGGTAAGCGAACGGCAAGGCTTAGGGCACAGTTGAGGGTACGGAAACGTGGGAGAGTCACGCTACGTGCTGACGCACGGGTCATTGCCAGCGTACGGGTCAGGACTAGCGTACGGCGTAAGGTAAGGTGTAGGGCTGGTGGTGGGTTTCTATTCCAATCTAGGGTTAGGGTTAGGGAACGGCAAGGCTTAGGGCACAGGTGAGGGTACGGAAACGTGGGAGGGTCAGGCTACGTGCTGACGCACGGCTCAGTGCCAGCGTACGGGCCAGGAATATGGAACGGCGTAAGGTAAGGTGTAGGGCTGGTGGTGGGTTTCCGTTCCGGTCTAGGGTTAAGGTTAGGGAACGGCAAGGCTTAGGGCACAGGTCAGGGTACGGAAACGGGGGAGGGTAAGGCTACGTGCTGATGCACGGGTCATTGCCAGAGTACAGGCCAGTAGAAGGCAACGGCGTAGGTTAAGGTGTTGGGCTGGTGGTGGGTTTCCGTTCCGGGCTAGGGTTAGGGTTAGGGAACCGCAAGGCTTAGGGCACAGGTGAGGGTACGGAGACGTGGGAGGGTCAGGTTACGTGCTGACGCACGGGTCAATGCCAGCGTACGGGAGAGGAGTAGGCAACGGCGTAAGGTAAGGTGTAGGGCTGGTGGTTGGTTTCCGTTCCAGGCTAGGATTAGGGTTAGGGAACGGCAAGGCTTAGGGCACAGGTGAGGGTACGGAAACGTGGGATGGTCGGGCTACGTGCTGACGCACGGGTCAGTGCCAGCGTACGGGCCAGGAGTAGGCAACGGCATAGGATAAAGTGTAGGGCTGGTGGTGGATTTGGGTTCCGGGCAAGGGTTAGGGTTAGGGAACGGCAAGGCTTTGGGCACAGGTGTGGGAACGGAAACGTGGGAGGGTCAGGGTACGTGCTGACGCACGGTTCAGTGCCAGCGTACGGGCCAGGACTAGGGAACGGCGTAAGTTAAGGTGTAGGGCTGGTGGTGGGTTTCCGCTCCGGGCTAGGGTTAGGGTTAGGGAACGGCAAGGCTTAGGGCACAGGTGAGGGTACGGAAACGTGGGAGGGTCAGACTACGTGCTGACGCATGGTTCAGTGCCAGCGTACGGGCCAGGACTAGGGAACGGCGTAAGTTAAGGTGTAGGGCTGGTGGTGGGTTTCCGCTCCGGGCTAGGGTTAGGGTTAGGGAACGGCAAGGCTTAGGGCACAGGTGAGGGTACGGAAACGTGGGAGGGTCGGGCTACGTGCTGATGCACGCGTCAGTGCCAGCGTACGGGCCAGGAGTAGGCAACGGCGTAGGATAAAGTGTAGGGCGGGTGGTGGATTTGCGTTCCGGGCTAGGGTTAGGGTAAGCGAACGGCAAGGCTTAGGGCACAGTTGAGGGTACGGCAACGTGGGAGAGTCACGCTACGTGCTGACGCACGGGTCATTGCCAGCGTACGGGTCAGGAGTAGCGTACGGCGTAAGGTAAGGTGTAGGGCTGGTGGTGGGTTTCTATTCCAAGCTAGGGTTAGGGTTAGGGAACGGCAAGGCTTAGGGCACAGGTGAGGGTACGAAAACGTGGGAGGGTCAGGCTACGTGCTGACGCACGGCTCAGTGCCAGCGTACGGGCCAGGAATATGGAACGGCGTAAGGTAAGGTGTAGGGCTGGTGGTGGGTTTCCGTTCCGGTCTAGGGTTAAGGTTAGGGAACGGCAAGGCTTAGGGCACAGGTCAGGGTACGGAAACGCGGGAGGGTAAGGCTACGTGCTGATGCACGGGTCATTGCCAGAGTACAGGCCAGTAGAAGGCAACGGCGTAGGTTAAGGTGTTGGGCTGGTGGTGGGTTTCCGTTCCGGGCTAGGGTTAGGGTTAGGGAACCGCAAGGCTTAGGGCACAGGTGAGGGTACGGAGACGTGGGATGGTCAGGTTACGTGCTGACGCACGGGTCAATGCCAGCGTACGGGAGAGGAGTAGGCAACGGCGTAAGGTAAGGTGTAGGGCAGGTGGTTGGTTTCCGTTCCAGGCTAGGATTAGGGTTAGGGAACGGCAAGGCTTAGGGCACAGGTGAGGGTACGGAAACGTGGGATGGTCGGGCTACGTGCTGACGCACGGGTCAGTGCCAGCGTACGGGCCAGGAGTAGGCAACGGCATAGGATAAAGTGTAGGGCTGGTGGTGGATTTGGGTTCCGGGCAAGGGTTAGGGTTAGGGAACGGCAAGGCTTTGGGCACAGGTGTGGGAACGGAAACTTGGGAGGGTCAGGGTACGTGCTGACGCACGGTTCAGTGCCAGCGTACGGGCCAGGACTAGGGAACGGCGTAAGTTAAGGTGTAGGGCTGGTGGTGGGTTTCCGCTCCGGGCTAGGGTTAGGGTTAGGGAACGGCAAGGCTTAGGGCACAGGTGAGGGTACGGAAACGTGGGAGGGTCAGACTACGTGCTGACGCATGGTTCAGTGCCAGCGTACGGGCCAGGACTAGGGAACGGCGTAAGTTAAGGTGTAGGGCTGGTGGTGGGTTTCCGCTCCGGGCTAGGGTTAGGGTTAGGGAACGGCAAGGCTTAGGGCACAGGTGAGGGTACGGAAACGTGGGATGGTCGGGCTACGTGCTGACGCACGGGTCAGTGCCAGCGTACGGGCCAGGAGTAGGCAACGGCATAGGATAAAGTGTAGGGCTGGTGGTGGATTTGGGTTCCGGGCAAGGGTTAGGGTTAGGGAACGGCAAGGCTTAGGGCACAGGTGAGGGAACGGAAACGTGGGAGGGTCAGGGTACGTGCTGACGCACGGTTCAGTGCCAGCGTACGGGCCAGGACTAGGGAACGGCGTAAGTTAAGGTGTAGGGCTGGTGGTGGGTTTCCGCTCCGGGCTAGGGTTAGAGTTAGGGAAAGGCAAGGCTTAGGGCACAGGTGAGGGTACAGAAACGTGGGAGGGTCAGGCTACGTGCTGACGCACGGGTCAGTGCCAGCGTACGGGCCAGGAGTAGGCAACGGCGTAAGGTAAGGTGTAGGGCTGGTGGTTGGTTTCCGTTCCAGGCTAGGGTTAGGGTTAGGGAATGGCAAATCTTAGGACACAGGTGAGGGTACGGAAACGTGGGAGGGTCGGTCTACGTGCTGACGCACGGGTCAGTGCCAGCGTACGGGCCAGGAGTAGGCAACGGCGTTGGATAAAGTGTAGGGCTGGTGGTGGATTTGCGTTTGGGTTAGGGTTAGGGTTAGGGAACGGCAAGGCTTAGGGCGCAGGTCAGGGTACGGAAACGCGGGTGGCTAAGGCTACGTGCTGATGCATGGGTCAGTGCCAGCGTACGGGTCAGGAGTAGGGTACGGCGTAATGTAAGGGGTAGGGCTGGTGGTGGGTTTCTATTCCGGGCTAGGGTTAGGGTTAGGGAACGGCAAGGCTTAGGGCACAGGTGAGGGTACGGAAACTTGGGAGAGTCAGGCTACGTGCTGACGCACTGTTAAGTGCCAGCGTACGGGCCAGGAATAGGGTACGGCGTAAGGTAAGGTTAGGGTTAGGGTTAGGGTTAGGGTTAGGGTTAGGGTTAGGGTTAGAGAATTGCAAGGTTTAGGGCACAGGTGATGGTACCGAAATGTGTTAGGTTCAGGGTACGTGTTGACTCAAGGGTTAGTGTTTGCGTACGCATGAGTATTAGGGTACCGCGTAGAGTAAGGTGTAGGGTTGGTGGTAGATTTCCCTTCCAGTCTAGGGTTATGTTTAGGGACCGGCAAAGTTTAGGGCACAGGTTAGGGTACGAAACGTGTTAGGGTTAGGGTACGTGTTGATGCACATGTTAGCGTCCGCATACGGATTAGGATTAGGGTACGGCGTAACGTAAGGTGTAGGGTTGGTGGAAGGTTTCCGTTCAGGTCTAGGGTTAGGGTTAGGGAACGGCAAGTTTTATGGCAGAGGTGAGGGAACCGAAACGTGTTAGGGTCAGGGTATGTGTTGACGTATGGATTAGGATTAGGGTACGGCTTAGGGTAAGGTGTAGGGCTGATGGTAGGTTTCCGTTCTGGGCTAAGGTTAAGGTAAGGCAACGGCAAAGTTTAGGGCACAGCTGAGGGTACGGAAAAGTTTTAGGGTCAGGGTACGTGTTTACTCACTGGTTAGGGCCAGCGTACAGATTAGGATTTGTGCACGGCGTAGATAATGTGTAGGGTTGGTGGTAGGTTTCCGTTCCGGGCTATGGTTAGGGTTAGGGAAAGTCAAGGTTTCTATTTCTAGTTTTTTTAAGGAAACTCCATTCTGTTCTCCATAGTGACTGTATCAATTTACATTCCCACCAATAGTGGAAGAGGGCTCCTTTTGTCCACACCCTCCCCAGAATTTGTTGTTTATAGATTTTCTAATGATGCCGATTCTAACAGGTGTGAGGTTATATCTCATTGTAGTTTTGATTTGCATTTCTCTATTAATTAGTGATGTTGAGCAACTTTTCATGTGCGTCTTGGCCATTTCTGTGTTTTTTTGAAGAAACGTCTCTTTAGATCTTCTGCCCATTTTTGTATTGGGTTGTTTGTTTTTTCAAAATTAAGCTGCATGAGCTGTTTATATATATTGGAGATTAAACCTTTGTCCATTGATTCGTTTGCAACGATTTTCGCCCATTCTGAGGGATGCCTTTTTCCATTCCCGTTTTTTTAACAAAAAAGGAAAGAAAGAAAAAGGAACAGAACACTAATGTGCGTAAAATATGCCTTTTGAAACGGTCGTTTTGAAATATGGACGTCCTTTAAATTTTTTGGTCGATATGTGACCCCAGGATTTGTTTTCAGGGCAGGTGTCATTTACAGGCCTACAATGATTATGAATACCAAGTGACCATTAGCACTGCGATTAAATCTTCTGTTGTGAGAAACGGCCACAAGGTGGCAGCTGTTCTCCCTTACCAAATCTGGTTACTAGGGCAACAGAGCCTCAATGGAAGTCCTGTTCTAGATTGGAATTTAGAATGGAATGTGCCAGGAGAAAGCCCCTCAAGTTTGTCTCACTACTTCTTGTTCGTGTTTTTAATTTAATTTTTAATTTTTTATTGCAGCAAGATTGATTACAATCTTTGGCTTGATGTAGTCGTGGAAGATGTGGTTCTTTTACACATATACAGATGTCTGTTCTTCCTGGGATCCTATTCCCATGTACGTTATGACAGAACGTTGAGTAGTCTTCTCTTGGTATTCCGTAGGTCTTTGGTGATTATATATGTCACCTGTGATTGTATATGTCTGTTAACCCCAATATCGTAATGAAACCAGTCCTCACACCTTTCCATTGGTGAAACATAAGTTTGTTTAATGAATCTGTGATTGCCCTTCTCCGTGGAAATATCTGCCCTGGTATCCATTTTTAGGTAACACCTATAAGTGATATGATATGATATGTGTCTTTCACTTTCTGACTTACTACAAGTCACGTGATTACCTCTCGACTCATCTACGGGGCTGCAAATGGCATTGTGTCCTTTTATTCCTTGGCTTCTATTCTGCCTTAGTGAGGTCCATTTTCAACAATGTGATTCCATGAGGGTTGTGGATTAGCTGACCTGGGAAGCCTTGCCCTGCCGGCCGGCCCTCCCCAGGTGTGCCTGGTTGAGGTCAATATAAACAGCGCTCCAGGCAGCAATGGCCCCTGAAGCTGTGCCTGACTCCATATTCTCTGCCCCGTCAGCAGTCTCGGGGCTGTGCTGGTGGAAGGGAGCGAGGGGCCACAGTTTTGTGGTTGGCCAGCTGTGAGTGGGGTTCTGCTGGCCGTTCTGCAGGAGTTGTCAGGCTGCCACCTGTAAAGAAGAGGATGTGTCACCTATACCTTGCACTGGAATTTCTCTCTGGACAGAGGTGAGGAAGGAAAAAAGGAGTTGGTGCCGTGACAGGAGGGGTATTTCAGGCAGGGCAATGGAAAGCTTCTGGAAGAATGGCCGGTGCCAGGACCACCCTGGCTGGCCTGCTGGCACCAAGTTGGCCTCCGTGCTGTGGCTGGTGTGGCTCCGTGGCCCATCCTCTAGGCTTTTAAGCCCTTGTACGTATTCAGGTGTTTTACCTGGGAAGGGTGGGAACAGTTCAGCAGCAGCTGGCCTGGGGCTCAGCTCACGTTTACTCACAGATGCCTCGGCACGGTCCCCCAGCTTTGCAATGAGGACGCTCCGTGCGTGGGGGTGTTTCTGGCTGTATGGGAGATGGTTCCCCACCTCTGACCCATTTCAGAATTGTTTACCGCTGGAGCAAGTGCCCTGATAGCGTTTTCCTCTGTATAACTGGGGTGTTCAGCTTTTTTTATCTTTTATGTTTCAAGTTAGATTTTATTACTCTTTTATGTATTTATAGATATAAGCAGAGAAATAATTCATTCCTATAAATACATCTGTGTGAAGGGAAGAAATTTTTTCTGTTTTATTTTTAAATTTTATTTTTTAAAATTTTGAAATTTATTATTTTTTTATTTTTTTATACACCAGGTTATTATTAGTTATGTATTTTATGCATATACATGTATACAGGTCAATCTCATTCTCCCAAATCATCCCACCACCACCACCCCATGGCTTCCCACACTTGGTGTCCATACGTTTGTTCTCTACCTCTGTGTCTCTATTTCTTCCCTGCAAACCAGTGCATCTGTAACATTTTTTAGGTTCCATATATATGCATTAATATACAATATTTGTTTTCCTCTTTCTGACTTACTTCATTCTGTATGACAGTCTCTAGATCCATCGATGTCTCTAAAAATGACCCAGTTTCATTCCTTTTTATGGCCGAGTAATATTCCATTTTATATATGTAGCCCATCTTTATCCATTCATCGGTCTGTGGGCATTTAGTTTGCTTCCATTAACTGGCTATTTTAAATAGTGCTGCAATGAACATTGTGGTGAATGTGCCTTTTTGATTTTCGGTTTTCTCTGGGTCTATGTCCGGAAGTGGGATTGCTGGATCAGTTGGTAATTCTATTTCTAGATTTTTTAAGGAAACTCCATACTCTTCTCCATAGTGACTGTATCAATTTACATTCCCACCAATAGTGGAAGAGGGCTCCTTTTGTCCACACCCTCCCCAGAATTTGTTGTTTGTAGATTTTCTGGTGATGCCGATTCTAACAGGTGTGAGGTGACACCTCATTGTAGTTTTGATTTGCATTTCTCTAATAATTAGTGCTGTTGAGCAGCTTTTCATGTGCTTCTTGGACATCTCTGTGTCTTCTTTGAAGAAACGTCTTTTTAGATTTTCTGCCCATTTATATATTGGGTTGTTTGTTTTTTTAATATTAAGCTGCATGAGCTGTTTATATATATTGGAGATTAAACCTTTGTCCATTGATTCGTTTGCAACGATTTTCGCCCATTCTGATGGATGCCTGTTTCCATTCCCGTTTTTTTAACAAAAAAGGAAAGAAAGAAAAAGAAGCAGAACACTAATGTGTGTTAAGTATGCCTTTTGAAACGGTTGTTTTGAAATATGGACGTCCTTTGAATTTTTTGATCGATATGTGACCCCAGGATTTGTTTTCAGGGCAGGTGTCATTTATAGGCCTGCAATGATTTTGAATATCAACTGACCATTATCGCTGGGATTAAAGCTTCTGTTGTGTGAAACGGCCACAAGGTGGCCCTTACCAAATCTGGTTACTAGGGCAGCAGAGCCTCAATGGAAGTCGCGTTCTAGATTGGAATTTAGAACAGAATGTGCCAGGAGAAAGCCCCTCAAGTTTGTCTCACTACTTCTTGTTCGTGTTTTTAATTTAATTTTTTATTTTTTATTACAGCAAGTTTGATTACAACGTTTGGCCTGTTGTAGGTGTGCAAGATGTGTTTCTTTTACACATATACATATGTCTGTTCTTCCTGGGATCCTTTTCCCATGTACCTTATGACAGAATGTTGAGTAGTCTTCCCTTGGTATTCCGTAGGTCTTTGGTGATTATATATTTCACCTGTGTTTGTATATGTCTGTTAACCCCAATATCGTAATGAATCCAATCCTCACACCTTTCCATTGGTGAACCATAAGTGTGTTTAATGAATCTGTGATTGCCCGTCTCCATGGAAATATCTGCCCTGGTATCCATTTTTAGGTAACACCTATAAGTGATATGATACGATATGTGTCTTTCACTTTCTGACTTACTACAAGTCACGTTAAATCCTCTCGACTCATCTACGGTGCTGCAAATGGCATTGTGTCCTTTTTTCCCTTGGCGAATATTCTGTCTTAGCGAGGTCCATTTTCTGCAATGTGATTCCCTGAGGGCTGAGGATTAGCTGACCTGGGCAGCCTGACCCTGCAGGCAAGTCCTCCCCAGGTGTGCCTGGGTTGAGGTCAATATAAACAGCACTCCTGGCAGCAATAGCCCTTGCAGCTGTGCCTGACTCCATATTCTCTGCCCCGTCAGCAGTCTCGGGGCTGTGCTGGTGGGAGGGTGTGAGGGTCCACGGCTTTGTGGGTGGCCCGGTGTGAGTGGGGCTCTGCTGGACTTTCTGCAGGAGTTGCCAGGCTGCCACCTGTAAAGAAGACGATGTGTCACCCATAACTTCCACTGGAATTTCTCTCCGGGCTGAGGTGAGGAAGGAAAAAAAGAGTGGGGGCCGGGACAGGAGGGGTATCTCAGGCAGGGAAATGGAAAGCTTCCAGAAGAGTGCCCGGGGCCAGGACCATCCTGGCTGGCCTGCAGGCACCAAGTTGGCCTGCGTGCTGTCGCTGGTGTGGCTGCACGGCCCTTCCCTTAGGCTTTCAAGCCCTTGTACATATTCAGGTGTTTTACCTGGGAAGGGTGGGAACAGTTCAGCAGCAGCTGGCCTGGGGCTCAGATCACGTTTACTCACAGAGTCCTCGGCACGGTCCCCCAGGATTGCAATGAGGACGCTCCTTGCGTGGGGGGGCGGGTCTGCTGGCAGTGTGGGAGATGATTCCCCACCTCTGACCAATTTCAGAATTGTTTACCACTGGAGCAAGTGCCTTGGTAGGGTTTTCCTCTCTATAACTGTTAGGTTCAGGTATTTTTTTTCTTTTTCAGTCCCAGTTACATTCTGTTCTTCTTTTATGTATTTATAGATATAAGCATGGAAATAATTCATTCATATAAATACATTTGTGTGAATGGAAGAACATTTTTCTCTTTTATTTTTAAATTTTATTTTTAAAAATTTTGAAATTTAAGTTTATTTATTTATTTTATACAGCAGGTTATTATTAGTTATCTATTTTATGCATATACATGTATACAGGTCAATCCCAATCTCCCAACTCATCCCACCACCACCACCCCATGGCTTCCCCCACTTGGTGTCCATACCTTTGTTCTCTACCTCTGTGTCTCTATTTCTGCCCTGCAAACCAGTTCATCTGTACCATTTTTCTAGGTTCCACATATAGGCATTAATATACAATATTTGTTTTTCTCTTTCTGACTTACTTCATTCCGTATGACAGTATGTAGATCCATCCACTTCTCTACAAATGACCCAGTTTCATTCCTCTTTATGGCTGAGTAATATTCCATTTTATATATGTACCACATCTTTATCCATTCGCCTGTCTGTGGGCATTTATGTTGCTTCCATTAGCTGGCTATTGTAAATAGTGCTGCAATGAATATTGTGGTGAATGTGTCTTTGTGATTTATGGTTTTCTCTGGGTATAGGCCCAGAAGTGGTATTGCTGGATCCTATGGTAATTCTCCTTTTAGTTTTTTAAAGGAACCTCCATACTCTTCTACATAGTGACTGTATCAATTTACATTCCCACCAATAGTGGAAGGGGGTTCCTTTTGTCCACACCCTCCCCAGAATTTGTTGTTTGTAGATTTTCGGATGATGCCGATTCTAACAGGTGTGAGGTCTTACCTCATTGTAGTTTTGATTTGCATTTCTCTAATAATTAGTGATGTTGAGCAGCTTTTCATGAGCGTCTTGGCCATCTATGGGTCTTCTTTGAAGAAACGTCTATTTAGATCTTCTGCCCATTTTTGTATTGGGTTGTTTGTTTTATTAATATTAAGCTTCATGAGCTGTTTATATATATTGGAGATTGAACCTGTGTCCATTGATTCGTTTGCAAACGTTTTCGCCCATCTGAGTGTTGCCTTTTTCCATTCCCTTTTTTTTAACAAACAAAGAAAGAAAGCAAAAGAAGCAGAACACTAATGTGCGTGAAATATGCCTCTTGAAATTGTCGTTTTGAAATATGGACGTCTTTTGAATTTTTTGGTCGATATATGACCCCAGGAATTGTTTTCAGGGCAGGTGTCATTTACAGGCCTGTAATGATTTTGAATATCCACTGACCATTTGTGCTGGGATTAAGGCTGCAGTTGTGTGAAACGGCCACATGGTGGCAGCAGTTCTCCCTTACCAAATCTGGTTACTAGGGCAGCAGAGCCTCAATGGAAGTCGCGTTCTAGATTGGAATTTAGGACGGAATGTGCCAGGAGAAAGCCCCTCAAGTTTGTCTCACTACTTCTTGTTCGTGTTTTTAATTTAATTTTTTATTTTTTACTACAGCAAGTTTGATTACAACGTTTGGCCTTTTGTAGGTGTGAAAGATGTGTTTCTTTTACACATATAGTTATGTCTGTTCTTCCTGGGATCCTTTTCCCATGTACGTTATGACAGAATGTTGAGTAGTCTTCCCCTGGTTCCGTAGGTCTTTGGTAATTATATATTTCACCTGTGTTTGTATATGTCTGTTAACCCCAATATCGTAATGAATCCAATCCTCACACCTTTCCATTGGTGAACCACAAGTGTGTTTAATGAATCTGTGATTGCCCTTCTCCGTGGAAATATCTGCCCTGGTATCCATTTTTAGGTAACACCTATAAGTGATATGATACGATATGTATCTTTCACTTTCTGACTTACTACAAGTCACGTGATTACCTCTCGACTCATCTACGGTGCTGCAAATGGCATTGTGTCCTTTTTTTCCTTGGCGAATATTCTGTCTTAGCGAGGTCCACTTTCTGCAATGTGATTCCCTGAGGGCTGAGGATTAGCTGACCTGGGCTGCCTGACCCTGCCGGCAAGCCCTTCCCAGGTGTGCCTGGGTTGAGGTCAATATAAACAGCACTCCAGGCAGCAATAGCCCCTGCAGCTGTGCCTGACTCCATATTCTCTGCCCCGTCAGCAGTCTCGGGGCTGTGCTGGTGGGAGGGTGTGAGGGTCCACGGCTTTGTGGGTGGCCCGGTGTGAGTGGGGCTCTGCTGGACTTTCTGCAGGAGTTGCCAGGCTGCCACCTGTAAAGAAGACGATGTGTCACCCATAACTTCCACTGGAATTACTCTCCGGGCTGAGGTGAGGAAGGAAAAAAAGGAGTGGGGGCCGGGACAGGAGGGGTATCTCAGGCAGGGAAATGGAAAGCTTCCAGAAGAGCTCCCGGGGCCAGGACCATCCTGGCTGGCCTGCAGGCACCAAGTTGGCCTGCGTGCTGTCGCTGGTGTGGCTCCACGGCCCTTCCTCTAGGCTTTCAAGCCCTTGTACATATTCAGGTGTTTTACCTGGGAAGGGTGGGAACAGTTCAGGAGCAGCTCGCCTGGGGCTCAGATCACGTTTACTCACAGAGTCCTCGGCACGGTCCCCCAGGATTGCAATGAGGACGCTCCTTGCGTGGGGGGCGGGTCTGCTGGCAGTATGGGAGATGATTCCCCACCTCTGACCAATTTCAGAATTGTTTACCACTGGAGCAAGTGCCTTGGTAGGGTTTTCCTCTCTATAACTGTTAGGTTCAGGTATTTTTTTTCTTTTTCCATCCCAGTTACATTCTGTTCTTCTTTTATGTATTTATAGATATAAGCATGGAAATAATTCATTCATATAAATACATCTGTGTGAATGGAAGAACTTTTTTCTGTTTTATTTTTAAATTTTATTTTTAAAAATTTTGAAATTTAAGTTTATTTATTTATTTTATACAGCAGGTTATTATTAGTTATCTATTTTATGCATATACATGCATACAGGTCAATCCCAATCTCCCAACTCATCCCACCACCTCCACCCCATGGCTTCCCCCACTTGGTGTCCATACCTTTGTTCTCTACCTCTTTGTCTCTAATTCTGCCCTGCAAACCAGTTCATCTGTACCATTTTTCTTGGTTCCACATATAGGCATTAATATACAATATTTGTTTTTCTCTTTCTGACTTACTTCATTCCGTATGACAGTCTCTAGATCCATCCACTTCTCTACAAATGACCCAGTTTCATTCCTTTTTATGGCTGAGTAATATTCCATTTTATATATGTACCACATCTTTATCCATTCGCCTGTCTGTGGGCATTTAGGTTGCTTCCATTACCTGGCTATTGTAAATAGTGCTGCAATGAACATTGTGGTGAATGTGTCTTTGTGATTTATGGTTTTCTCTGGGTATATGCCCAGAAGTGGGATTGCTGGATCCTATGGTAATTCTCCTTTTAGTTTTTTAAAGGAACCTCCATACTCTTCTCCATAGTGACTGTATCAATTTACATTCCCACCAATAGTGGAAGGGGGTTCCTTTTGTCCACACCCTCCCCAGAATTTGTTGTTTGTAGATTTTCGGATGATGCCGATTCTAACAGGTGTGAGGTCTTACCTCATTGTAGTTTTGATTTGCATTTCTCTAATAATTAGTGATGTTGAGCAGCTTTTCATGAGCGTCTTGGCCATCTATGGGTCTTCTTTGAAGAAACGTCTATTTAGATCTTCTGCCCATTTTTGTATTGGGTTGTTTGTTTTATTAATATTAAGCTTCATGAGCTGTTTATATATATTGGCGATTGAACCTGTGTCCATTGATTCGTTTGCAAACGTTTTCGCCCATCTGAGTGTTGCCTTTTTCCATTCCCTTTTTTTTAACAAAGAAAGAAAGAAAGCAAAAGAAGCAGAACACTAATGTTCGTGAAATATGACTCTTGAAATTGTCGTTTTGAAATATGGACGTCTTTTGAATTTTTTGGTCGATATATGACCCCAGGAATTGTTTTCAGGGCAGGTGTCATTTACAGGCCTGTAATGATTTTGAATATCCACTGACCATTAGGGCTGGGATTAAGGCTGCAGTTGTGTGAAACGGCCACATGGTGGCAGCAGTTCTCCCTTACCAAATCTGGTTACTAGGGCAGCAGAGCACCAATGGAAGTCGCGTTCTAGATTGGAATTTAGAACGGAATGTGCCAGGAGAAAGCCCCTCAAGTTTGTCTCCCTACTTCTTGTTCGTGTTTTTAATTTAATTTTTTATTTTTATTACAGCAAGTTTGATTACAACGTTTGGCCTTTTGTAGGTGTGCAAGATGTGTTTCTTTTACACATATACATATGTCTGTTCTTCCTGGGATCCTTTTCCCATGTACGTTATGACAGAATGTTGAGTAGTCTTCCCCTGGTATTCCGTAGGTCTTTGGTGATTATATATTTCACCTGTGTTTGTATATGTCTGTTAACCCCAATATCGTAATGAATCCAATCCTCACACTTTCCATTGGTGAACCATAAGTGTGTTTAATGAATCTGTGATTGCCCTTCTCCGTGGAAATATCTGCCCTGGTATCCATTTTTAGGTAACACCTATAAGTGATATGATACGATATGTGTCTTTCACTTTCTGACTTACTACAAGTCACGTGATTACCTCTCGACTCATCTACGGTGCTGCAAACGGCATTGTGTCCTTTTTTCCCTTGGCGAATATTCTGTCTTAGCGAGGTCCATTTTCTGCAATGTGATTCCCTGAGGGCTGAGGATTAGCTGACCTGGGCTGCCTGACCCTGCCGGCAAGCCCTGCCCAGGTGTGCCTGGGTTGAGGTCAATATAAACAGCACTCCTGGCAGCAATAGCCCCTGCAGCTTTGCCTGACTCCATATTCTCTGCCCCGTCAGCAGTCTCGGGGCTGTGCTGGTGGGAGGGTGTGAGGGTCCACGGCTTTGTGGGTGGCCCGGTGTGAGTGGGGCTCTGCTGGACTTTCTGCAGGAGTTGCCAGGCTGCCACCTGTAAAGAAGACGATGTGTCACCCATAACTTCCACTGGAATTTCTCTCCGGGCTGAGGTGAGGAAGGAAAAAAAGGAGTGGGGGCCGGGACAGGAGGGGTATCTCAGGCAGGGAAATGGAAAGCTTCCAGAAGAGCGCCCGGGGCCAGGACCATCCTGGCTGGCCTGCAGGCACCAAGTTGGCCTGCGTGCTGTCGCTGGTGTGGCTCCACGGCCCTTCCTCTAGGCTTTCAAGCCCTTGTACATATTCAGGTGTTTTACCTGGGAAGGGTGGGAACAGTTCAGGAGCAGCTGGCCTGGGGCTCAGATCACGTTTACTCACAGAGTCCTCGGCACGGTCCCCCAGGATTGCAATGAGGACGCTCCTTGCGTGGGGGGCGGGGCTGCTGGCAGTATGGGAGATGATTCCCCACCTCTGACCAATTTCAGAATTGTTTACCACTGGAGCAAGTGCCTTGGTAGGGTTTTCCTCTCTATAACTGTTAGGTTCAGGTATTTTTTTTCTTTTTCCGTCCCAGTTACATTCTGTTCTTCTTTTATGTATTTATAGATATAAGCATGGAAATAATTCATTCATAAAAATACATCTGTGTGAATGGAAGAACTTTTTTCTGTTTTATTTTTAAATTTTATTTTTAAAAATTTTGAAATTTAAGTTTATTTATTTATTTTATACAGCAGGTTATTATTAGTTATCTATTTTATGCATATACATGCATACAGGTCAATCCCAATCTCCCAACTCATCCCACCACCACCACCCCATGGCTTCCCCCACTTGGTGTCCATACGTTTGTTCTCTACCTCTGTGTCTCTATTTCTGCCCTGCAAACCAGTTCATCTGTACCATTTTTCTAGGTTCCACATATAGGCATTAATATACAATATTTGTTTTTCTCTTTCTGACTTACTTCATTCCGTATGACAGTCTCTAGATCCATCCACTTCTCTACAAATGACCCAGTTTCATTCCTTTTTATGGCTGAGTAATATTCCATTTTATATATGTACCACATCTTTATCCATTCGCCTGTCTGTGGGCATTTAGGTTGCTTCCACTACCTGGCTATTGTAAATAGTGCTGCAATGAACATTGTGGTGAATGTGTCTTTGTGATTTATGGTTTTCTCTGGGTATATGCCCAGAAGTGGGATTGCTGGATCCTATGGTAATTCTCCTTTTAGTTTTTTAAAGGAACCTCCATACTCTTCTCCATAGTGACTGTATCAATTTACATTCCCACCAATAGTGGAAGGGGGTTCCTTTTGTCCACACCCTCCCCAGAATTTGTTGTTTGTAGATTTTCGGATGATGCCGATTCTAACAGGTGTGAGGTCTTACCTCATTGTAGTTTTGATTTGCATTTCTCTAATAATTAGTGATGTTGAGCAGCTTTTCATGAGCGTCTTGGCCATCTATGGGTCTTCTTTGAAGAAACGTCTATTTAGATCTTCTGCCCATTTTTGTATTGGGTTGTTTGTTTTATTAATATTAAGCTTCATGAGCTGTTTATATATATTGGCGATTGAACCTGTGTCCATTGATTCGTTTGCAAACGTTTTCGCCCATCTGAGTGTTGCCTTTTTCCATTCCCTTTTTTTAACAAAGAAAGAAAGAAAGCAAAAGAAGCAGAACACTAATGTGCGTGAAATATGCCTCTTGAAATTGTCGTTTTGAAATATGGACGTCTTTTGAATTTTTTGGTCGATATATGACCCCAGGAATTGTTTTCAGGGCAGGTGTCATTTACAGGCCTGTAATGATTTTGAATATCCACTGACCAATAGTGCTGGGATTAAGGCTGCAGTTGTGTGAAACGGCCACATGGTGGCAGCAGTTCTCCCTTACCAAATCTGGTTACTAGGGCAGCAGAGCATCAATGGAAGTCGCGTTCTAGATTGGAATTTAGAACGGAATGTGCCAGGAGAAAGCCCCTCAAGTTTGTCTCACTACTTCTTGTTCGTGTTTTTAATTTAATTTTTTATTTTTATTACAGCAAGTTTGATTACAACGTTTGGCCTTTTGTAGGTGTGCAAGATGTGTTTCTTTTACACATATACATATGTCTGTTCTTCCTGGGATCCTTTTCCCATGTACGTTATGACAGAATGTTGAGTAGTCTTCCCCTGGTATTCCGTAGGTCTTTGGTGATTATATATTTCACCTGTGTTTGTATATGTCTGTTAACCCCAATATCGTAATGAATCCAATCCTCACACTTTCCATTGGTGAACCATAAGTGTGTTTAATGAATCTGTGATTGCCCTTCTCCGTGGAAATATCTGCCCTGGTATCCATTTTTAGGTAACACCTATAAGTGATATGATACGATATGTGTCTTTCACTTTCTGACTTACTACAATTCACATGATTACCTCTCGACTCATCTACGGTGCTGCAAACGGCATTGTGTCCTTTTTTCCCTTGGCGAATATTCTGTCTTAGCGAGGTCCATTTTCTGCAATGTGATTCCCTGAGGGCTGAGGATTAGCTGACCTGGGCAGACTGACCCTGCCGGCAAGCCCTCCCCAGGTGTGCCTGGGTTGAGGTCAATATAAACAGCACTCCAGGCAGCAATAGCTCCTGCAGCTGTGCCTGACTCCATATTCTCTGCCCCGTCAGCAGTCTCGGGGCTGTGCTGGTGGGAGGGTGTGAGTGTCCATGGCTTTGTGGGTGGCCCGGTGTGAGTGGGGCTCTGCTGGACTTTCTGCAGGAGTTGCCAGGCTGCCACCTGTAAAGAAGACGATGTGTCACCCATAACTTCCACTGGAATTTCTCTCCGGGCTGAGGTGAGGAAGGAAAAAAAGGAGTGGGGGCCGGGACAGGAGGGGTATCTCAGGCAGGGAAATGGAAAGCTTCCAGAAGAGCGCCCGGGGCCAGGACCATCCTGGCTGGCCTGCAGGCACCAAGTTGGCCTGCGTGCTGTCGCTGGTGTGGCTCCACGGCCCATCCTCTAGGCTTTCAAGCCCTTGTACATATTCAGGTGTTTTACCTGGGAAGGGTGGCAACAGTTCAGGAGCAGCTGGCCTGGGGCTCAGATCACGTTTACTCACAGAGTCCTCGGCACGGTCCCCCAGGATTGCAATGAGGACGCTCCTTGCGTGGGGAGGCGGAGCTGCTTGCATTATGGGAGATGATTCCCCACCTCTGACCAATTTCAGAATTGTTTACCACTGGAGCAAGTGCCTTGGTAGTATTTTCCTCTCTATAACTGTTAGGTTCAGGTAATTTTTTCTTTTTCGGTGCCAGTTACATTCTGTTCTTCCTTTATGTATTTATAGATATAAGCATGGAAATAATTCATTCATATAAATACATCTGTGTGAATGGAAGAACTTCTTTCTGTTTTATTTATAAATTTTATTTTTAAAAATTTTGAAATTTAAGTTTATTTATTTATTTTATACAGCAGGTTATTATTAGTTATCTATTTTATGCATATACATGCATACAGGTCAATCCCAATCTCCCAACTCATCCCACCACCACCACCCCATGGCTTCCCCCACTTGGTGTCCATACGTTTGTTCTCTACCTCTGTGTCTCTATTTCTGCCCTGCAAACCAGTTCATCTGTACCATTTTTCTAGGTTCCACATATAGGCATTAATATACAATATTTGTTTTTCTCTTTCTGACTTACTTCATTCCGTATGACAGTCTCTAGATCCATCCACTTCTCTACAAATGACCCAGTTTCATTCCTTTTTATGGCTGAGTAATATTCCATTTTATATATGTACCACATCTTTATCCATTCGCCTGTCTGTGGGCATTTAGGTTGCTTCCATTAGCTGGCTATTGTAAATAGTGCTGCAATGAACATTGTTGTGAATGTGTCTTTGTGATTTATGGTTTTCTCTGGGTATATGCCCAGAAGTGGGATTGCTGGATCCTATGGTAATTCTCCTTTTAGTTTTTTAAAGGAACCTCCATACTCTTCTCCATAGTGACTGTATCAATTTACATTCCCACCAATAGTGGAAGGGGGTTCCTTTTGTCCACACCCTCCCCAGAATTTGTTGTTTGTAGATTTTCGGATGATGCCGATTCTAACAGGTGTGAGGTCTTACCTCATGGTAGTTTTGATTTGCATTTCTCTAATAATTAGTGATGTTGAGCAGCTTTTCATGAGCGTCTTGGCCATCTCTGTGTCTTCTTTGAAGAAACGTCTATTTAGATCTTCTGCCCATTTTTGTATTGGGTTGTTTGTTTTATTAATATTAAGCTTCATGAGCTGTTTATATATATTGGCGATTGAACCTGTGTCCATTGATTCGTTTGCGAACGTTTTCGCCCATCTGAGGGTTGCCTTTTTCCATTCCCTTTTTTTTAACAAAGAAAGAAAGAAAGCAAAAGAAGCAGAACACTAATGTGCGTGAAATATGCCTCTTGAAATTGTCGTTTTGAAATATGGACGTCTTTTGAATTTTTTGGTCGATATATGACCCCAGGAATTGTTTTCAGGGCCGGTGTCATTTACAGGCCTGTAATGATTTTGAATATCCACTGACCATTAGTGCTGGGATTAAGGCTGCAGTTGTGTGAAACGGCCACATGGTGGCAGCAGTTCTCCCTTACCAAATCTGGTTACTAGGGCAGCAGAACCTCAATGGATGTCGCGTTCTAGATTGGAATTTAGAACAGAATGTGCCAGGAGAAAGCCCCTCAAGTTTGTCTCACTACTTCTTGTTCGTGTTTTTAATTTAATTTTTTATTTTTTATTACAGCAAGTTTGATTACAACGTTTGGCTTGTTGTAGGTGTTCAAGATGTGTTTCTTTTACACATATACATATGTCTGTTCTTCCTGGGATCCTTTTCCCATGTACGTTATGGCAGAATGTTGAGTAGTCTTCCCTTGGTATTCCGTAGGTCTTTCGTGATTATATATTTCACCTGTGTTTATATATGTCTGTTATCCCAAATATCGTAATGAATCCAATCCTCACACCTTTCCATTGGTGAACCATAAGTGTGTTTAATGAATCTTTGATTGCCCTTCTCCGTGGAAATATCTGCCCTGGTATCCATTTTTAGGTAACACCTATAAGTGATATGATATGATATGTGTCTTTCTCTTTCTGACTTACTACAAGTCACGTGATTACCTCTCGACTCATCTACGGGGCTGCAAATGGCATTGTGTCCTTTTTTTCCTTGGCAAATATTCTGTCTTAGCGAGGTTCATTTTCTGCAATGTGATTCCCTGAGGGCTGAGGATTAGCTGACCTGGGCAGCCTGACACTGCCGGCAAGCCCTCCCCAGGTGTGCCTGGGTTGAGGTCAATATAAACAGCACTCCAGGCAACAATAGCCCTTGCAGCTGTGCCTGACTCCATATTCTCTGCCCCGTCAGCAGTCTCGGGGCTGTGCTGGTGGGAGGGTGTGAGGGTCCACGGCTTTGTGGGTGGCCCGGTGTGAGTGGGGCTCTGCTGGACTTTCTGCAGGAGTTGCCAGGCTGCCACCTGTAAAGAAGACGATGTGTCACCCATAACTTCCACTGGAATTTCTCTCCGGGCTGAGGTGAGGAAGGAAAAAAAGGAGTGGGGGCCGGGACAGGATGGCTATCTCAGGCAGGGAAATGGAAAGCTTCCAGAAGAGCGCCCGGGGCCAGGACCATCCTGGCTGGCCTGCAGGCACCAAGTTGGTCTGCGTGCTGTCGCTGGTGTGGCTCCACGGCCCTTCCTCTAGGCTTTCAAGCCCTTGTACATATTCAGGTGTTTTACCTGGGGAGGGTGTGAACAGTTCAGCAGCAGCTGGCCTGGGGCTCAGATCACGTTTACTCACAGAGGCCTCGGCACGGTCCCCCAGTATTGCAATGAGGACGCTCCTTGCGTGGGGGGGAGGGGCTGCTGGCAGTATGGGAGATGATTCCCCACCTCTGACCAATTTCAGAATTGTTTACCACTGGAGCAAGTGCCTTGGTAGGGTTTTCCTCTCTATAACTGTTAGGTTCAGGTATTTTTTTTCTTTTTCAGTCCCAGTTACATTCTGTTCTTCTTTTATGTATTTATAGATATAAGCATGGAAATAATTCATTCATATAAATACATTTGTGTGAATGGAAGAACATTTTTCTCTTTTATTTTTAAATTTTATTTTTAAAAATTTTGAAATTTAAGTTTATTTATTTATTTTATACAGCAGGTTATTATTAGTTATCTATTTTATGCATATACATGTATACAAGTCAATCCCAATCTCCCAACTCATCCCACCACCACCACCCCATGGTTTCCCCCACTTGGTGTCCATACGTTTGTTCTCTACCTCTGTGTCTCTATTTCTGCCCTGCAAACCAGTTCATCTGTACTATTTTTCTAGGTTCCACATATAGGCATTAATATACAATATTTGTTTTTCTCTTTCTGACTTACTTCATTCCGTATGACAGTCTCTAGATCCATCCACTTCTCTACAAATGACCCAGTTTCATTCCTTTTTATGGCTGAGTAATATTCCATTTTATATATGTACCACATCTTTATCCATTCGCCTGTCTGTGGGCATTTAGGTTGCTTCCATTACCTGGCTATTGTAAATAGTGCTGCAATGAACATTGTTGTGAATGTGTCTTTGTGATTTATGGTTTTCTCTGGGTATATGCCCAGAAGTGGTATTGCTGGATCCTATGGTAATTCTCCTTTTAGTTTTTTAAAGGAACCTCCATACTCTTCTCCATAGTGACTGTATCAATTTACATTCCCACCAATAGTGGAAGGGGGTTCCTTTTGTCCACACCCTCCCCAGAATTTGTTGTTTGTAGATTTTCGGATGATGCCGATTCTAACAGGTGTGAGGTCTTACCTCATTGTAGTTTTGATTTGCATTTCTCTAATAATTAGTGATGTTGAGCAGCTTTTCATGAGCGTCTTGGCCATCTCTGTGTCTTCTTTGAAGAAACGTCTCTTTAGATCTTCTGCCCATTTTTGTATTGGGTTGTTTGTTTTATTAATATTAAGCTTCATGAGCTGTTTATATATATTGGCGATTGAACCTGTGTCCATTGATTCGTTTGCGAACGTTTTTGCCCATCTGAGGGTTGCCTTTTTCCATTCCCTTTTTTTTAACAAAGAAAGAAAGAAAGCAAAAGAAGCAGAACACTAATGTGCGTGAAATATGCCTCTTGAAACTGTAGTTTTGAAATATGGACGTCTTTTGAATTTTTTGGTCGATATATGACCCCAGGAATTGTTTTCAGGGCAGGTGTCATTTACAGGCCTGTAATGATTTTGAATATCCACTGACCATTAGTGTTGGGATTAAGGTTGCAGTTGTGTGAAACGGCCACATGGTGGCAGCAGTTCTCCCTTACCAAATCTGGTTACTAGGGCAGCAGAGCCTCAATGGAAGTTGTGGTCTAGATTGGAATTTAGAACGGAATGTGCCAGGAGAAAGCCCCTCAAGTTTGTCTCACTACTTCTTGTTCGTATTTTTAATTTAATTTTTTATTTTTTATTACAGCAAGTTTGATTACAACGTTTGGCCTTTTGTAGGTGTGCAAGATGTGTTTCTTTTACACATATACATATGTCTGTTCTTCCTGGGATCCTTTTCCCATGTACGTTATGATAGAATGTTGAGTAGTCTTCCCTTGGTATTCCGTAAGTCTTTGGTGATTATATATTTCACCTGTGTTTGTATATGTCTGTTAACCCCAATATCGTAATGAATCCAATCCTCACACCTTTCCATTGGTGAACCATAAGTGTGTTTAATGAATCTGTGATTGCCCTTCTCTGTGGAAATATCTGCACTGGTATCCATTTTTAGGTAACACCTATAATGATATGATACGGTATGTGTCTTTCACTTTCTGACTTACTACAAGTCACGTGATTACCTCTCGACTCATCTACGTTGCTGCAAATGGCATTGTGTCCTTTTTTCCCTTGGTTTCTATTCTGCCTTATTGAGGTCCATTTTCAAGAATGTGATTCCCTGAGGGTTGTGGATAAGCTGACCTAGGCAGCCTGACCCTGCCGGCCGGCCCTCCCCAAGTGTGCCTGGTTGAGGTCAATATAAAGAGTACTACAGGCAGCAATAGCCCCTGAAGCTGTGCCTGACTCCATATTCTCTGCCCAGTCAGCAGTCTCGGGGCTCTGCTGTTGGGAGGGAGTGAGGGGCCACGGCTCTGTGGGTGGCCCGGTGTGAGTGGGGCTCTGCTGGCCTTTCTTCAGTAGTTGCCAGGCTGCCATCTGTAAAGAAGATGATGTGTCGCCCATACCATCTGCTGGAATTTATCTCCGGACAGAGGTGAGGAAGGAAAAAAGCAGTGGGGGCCGGGACAGGAGGGGTATCTCAGGCAGGGAAATGGAAAGCTTCCAGAAGAGCGCCCGGGGCCAGGACACTCCTAGCTGGCCTGCAGGCACCAAGTTGGCCTGCGTGCTCTCGCTGGTGTGGCTCCACCGCCATTCCTCTAGTCTTTCAAGCCCTTGTACATATTCAGGTGTTTTACCTGGGAAGGGTGGGTACAGTGCAGCAGCAGCTGGCCTGGGGCTCAGCTCACGTTTACTCACAGATGCTTCAGCACGGTCCCACAGCTTTGCAATGAGGACGCTCCTTGCATGGGGGGTGGGTTGCTGGCTGAATTGGAGATGTTTCCCCACCTCTGACCAATTTCAGAATTGTTTACCCCTGGAGCAAGTGCCCTGATAGGGTTTTCCTCTGTATAACTAGTGGGTTCAGGTTTTTTTTTTCTTTTATGGTTCAAGTTAGATTTTATTCCTCTTTTATGTATTTATAGATATAAGCATGGAAATAATTCATTCCTATAAATACATCTGTGTGAAGGGAAGAACTTTTTTCTGTTTCATTGTGAAATTTTATTTTTTAAAATTTTGAAATTTAATTTTATTTACTTTTTTATACAGCAGGTTATTATTAGTTATGTATTTTATACATATACATGTATACAGGTCCATCTCAATCTCCCAACTCATCCCACCACCAACACCCCATGGCTTCCCACACTTGGTGTCCATACGTTTGTTCTCTACCTCTGTGTCTCTATTTCTTCCCTGCAAACCAGTTCAACTGTACCATATTTTAGTTTCCACATATATGCATTAATATACAATATTTGTTTTCTTCTTTCTGACTTACTTCATTCTGTATGACAGTCTCTAGATCCATCGATTTCTCTACAAATGACCCAGTTTTATTCCTTTTTATGGCCGAGTAATATTCCATTTGATATATGGACACCATCTTTATCCATTCATTTCTCTGTGGGCATTTAGTTTGCTTCCATTACCTGCCTATTGTAAATAGTGGTGCAAAGAACATTGTGGTGACTGTGCCTTTTTGATTTATGGTTTTCTCTGGGTATATGCCCAGAAGTTGGATTGCTGGATCAGTTGGTATTTCTATTTCTAGATTTTTAAAGGAAACTCCATACTGTTCTCCATAGTGACTGTATAAATTTACATTCCCATCAATAGTGGAATATGGCTCCTTTTGTCCACACCCTCCCCAGAATTTGTTGTTTGTAGATTTTCTGATGATGACGATTCTAACAGGTGTGAGGTGATACCTCATTGTAGTTTTGAGTTGCACTTCTCAAATAATTAGTGATGTTGAGGAGCTTTTCATGTGTGTCTTGGCCATCTCTGTGTCTTCTTTGAAGAAACGTCTCTTTAGATCTTCTGCCCATTTTTGTATTGGGTTGTTTGTTTTTTTAATATTAAGCTGCATGAGCTGTTTATATATATTGGAGATTAAACCTTTGTCCATTGATTCGTTTGCAACGATTTTCACACATTCTGAGGGATGCCTTTTTCCATTCCCGTTTTTTTAACCAAAAAAGACAGAAAGAAAAACAAGCAGAACACTAATGTGTTTAAAATATGCCTTTTGAAACGGTCGTTTTGAAATATGGACGTCCTTTGAATTTTTTGGTCGATATGTGACCCCAGGATTTGTTTTCTGGGCAGGTGTCATTTACAGGCCTGCAATGATTTTGAATATCTACTGACCATTAGCGCTGGGATTAAAGCTGCTGTTTTGTGAAAGGGCCACAAGGTGGCAGCAGTTCTGCCTTACCAAATCTGGTTACTAGGGCAACAGAGCCTCAAAGGAAGTCGTGTTCTAGATTGGAATTTAGAATGGAATGTGCCAGGAGAAAGCCCCTCAAGTTTCTCTCACTCCTTCTTGCACGTGTTTTTAATTTAATTTTTTATTTTTTGTTACAGCAAGTTTGATTACAATGTTTGGCTTGTTGAAGGTGTGGAAGATGTGGTTCTTTTACACATATACAGATGTCTGTTCTTCCTGGGATCCTTTTCCCATGTACGTTATGACAGAATGGTGAGTAGTCCTCTCTTGGTTTTCCGTAGGTCTTTGGTGATTATATATGTCACCTGTGTTTGTATATATCTGTTAACCCCAATATCGTAATGAAACCAATCCTCACACCTTTCCATTGGTGAACCTTAAGTTTGTTTAATGAATATCTCGTTGCACTTCTCCATGGAAATATCTACCCTCGTATCCATTTTTAGGTTACACCTATAAGTGACATGATATGATATGTGTCTTTCACTTTCTGACTTACTACAAGTCACGTGATTACCTCTAGACTCATCTATGGTGCTGCAAATGGCATTGTGTCCTTATTTTCGTTGGCTTCTATACTGCCTTAGCGAGGTCCATTTTCAACAATGTGATTCCCTGAGGTTTGTGGATTAGGTGACCTGGGCAGCCTTACCCTGCTGGCCGGTCATCCCCAGGTGTGCCTGGTTGAGGTCAATATAAACAGCGCTCCAGGCAGCAATAGCCCCTGAAGCTGTGCCTGACTCCATATTCTCTGCCCCGTCAGCAGTCTCGGGGCTGTGTTGGTGGGAGGGAGTGAGGGGCCACAGCTTTGTGGGTGGCCTGGTGTGAGTGGGGCTCTGCTGGCTTTTCTGCAGGAGTTGCCAGGCTGCCACCTGTAAAGAAGAGGATTTGTCAACCATAACTTTCGCTGGAATTTCTCTCGGGACAGAGGGGAGGAAGGAAAAAAGCAGTGGGGGCCGGGACAGGAGGGGTATCTGAGGCAGGGCAATGGAAAGATACTGAAGAGTGCCCGGGGTCAGGACCACACTGGATGGCCTGCAGGCACCAAGTAGGCCTGCGTGCTGTCGCTGGTGTGGTTCCGTGGATCTTCGTCTAGGCTTTTAAGCCCTTGTACGTATTCAGGTGTTTTACCTGGGAAGGGTGGGAACATTTCAGCAGCAGCTGTCCTGGGGCTCAGCTCACGTTTACTCACAGATGCCTCGGCACGGTCCCCCAGCTTTGCAATGAGGACGCTCCTTGCGTGGGGGGGGGTTGCTGTCTGTATGGGAGATGGTTCCCCACCTCTGACCAATTTCAGAATTGTTTACCACTGGAGCAAGTGCGTGACAGGGTTTTTCTCTGTATAACTGGTTGGTTCAGGTTTTTTTTTTCTTTTATGGTTTAAGTTAAATTTTATTCCTCTTTTATGTATTTATAGATATAATCATGGAATTAATCATTCCTATAAATACATCTGTGTGAAGGGAAGAAAGTTTTTCTGTTTTCTGTTTAAATTTTATTTTTTAAAATTTTGAAATTTAATTTTATTTATTTATTTATACAAAAGGTTTTTATTAGTTATATATTTTATGCATATACATGTAAACAGGTCAATCCCAATCTCCCATCTCATCCCACCACCACCACCCCATGGCTTCCCACACTTGGTGTCCATACGTTTTTTCTCTACCTCTGTGTCTCTATTTCTTCCCTGCAAACCAGTTCATCGGTCCCATTTTTTTGGTTCCACATATATGCATTAATATACAATATTTGTTTTCCTCTTTCTGACTTACTTCATTCTGTATGACAGTCTCTATATCCATCGATGTCTCTACAAATGACCCAGTTTCATTCCTTTTTATTGCTGAGTAATATTCCATTTTATATATGTACCACATCTTTATCCATTCATCTGTTTGTGGGCATTTATGTTGCTTCCCTTACCTGGCTACTGTAAATAATGCTGCAATGAACATTGTGGTGAATGTGCCTTTTTGATTTATGGTTTTCTCTGGGTACATGCCCAGAAGTGGGATGGCTGGATCAGATGGTAATTCTATTTCTAGTTTTTTTAAGGAAACTCCACACTGTTCTCCATAGTGACTGTATCAATTTACATTTCCACCAATAGTGGAAGAGGGATCCTTTTGTCCACACCCTCCCCAGAATTTGTTTTTTGTAGGTTTTCTGATGATTCCGATTCTAACAGGTGTGAGGTGATACCTCATTGTAGTTTTGATTTGCAATTCTCTCATAATTAGTGTTGTTGAGCAGATTTTCATGTGCGTCTTGGCCATCATTTTGTCTTCTTTGAAGAAAAGTCTATTGAGATCTTCTGCCCATTTCTGTATTGGGAGGGTGGTGGGAGGGTCAGGCTACGTGCTGACGCACGTGTCAGTGCCTGCGTAAGGGCCAGGAGTAGTGTACAGCGTAGGGTAAGGTGTAGGTCTTGTGGTGCCTTTCCATTCAGGGCTAGGTTTAGGGTATGGGAACGGCAAGGCTTAGGGAACAGGTGAGGGTACAGAAACATGGGAGCGTCTGGCTACGTGCAGACGCATGGGTCAGTGCCAGCGTACAGGCCAGGAGTAGGCTATGGCGTAGGGTATGGTATAGGGCAAGTTGTGGGTCTCTGTTCTGGGCTCGAATTAGGGTTAGGGAATGGCAAGGATTAGGGCACAGGTGAGGGTACGGAAACGTGGGACGGTCAGGCTACGTTCTTACACACGGTTCAGTGCCAGCGTACGGGCCAGGAGTAGGGTACGGCATAGCGTAAAGTTTAGGGCTGGGGGTGGGTTTCCGTTCCGGGATATGGTTAGGGTTACAGAACGACAAGCCTTAGGGCACAGGTGCGGGTACGGAAACGTGGGAGGTTCAGGCTATCTGCTGACACACGGGTTAGTGACAGCGTACAGGGCAGGAGTAGGCAATGGCGTAGGGTAAGGTGTAGGGCTGGTGGTGCGTTTCCTTTCTGGGCGAGGGTAAGGGTTAGGGAACGGCAAGGCTTAGGGCCCAAGTGAGGGTTGGTAAAAGTTGGAGTGTCAGGCTACGTGCTGACGCACAGGGCAGTGCCAGGTTACAGGCCAGGAGTAGGCTACAGCATAGGTAAAGGGTAGCGCTGGTGTTGGGTTTCAGTTCTGGGCTAGGGTTAGGGTTAGGGAACGGCAAGGCTTAGGGCACAGGTGAGGGTACTGAAACGTGGGAGGGTCAGGCTGCGTGCGGAAGCACGGGTCAGTGCCAGCGTATGGGCAAGGAGTAGGCTACGGCATAGGGTAAGGTCTAGAGCTGGTGGTGGGTTTCCGTTCCAGTCTAGGGTTAGGGTTAGGGAACGACAAGGTTTACGGGACAGGTGAGGGTACGGAAACGTGGGAGGGTCAGTCTACGTGGGGACGCACGGGTCAGTGCCAGCGTACAGGCCAGGAGTAGGCAACGGCTTAGGGTAAGGTGTAGGGCTGGTGGTGGGTTTCTGTTCCGGGCTAGGGTTAGGGTTAGGGAACGGCATGGCTTAGGGCACAGGTGAGCATACAGAAACGTGGGAGGGACAGGCTTCATGCTGACTCACGGGTCAGTGCCAGCGTATGGGCCAAAAGTAGGATACGGCGTAGGGTAAGGTGTAGGGCTGGTGGTAGGTTTCCGTCCGGGCTAGGGTTATGGTTAGGGAACGGTAAGGCTTAGGGCCCAGGTGACGGTACGGAAACGTGGGAGGTTCAGGATATGTGCTGACGCATGTGTCAGTGCCAGCGTACGGGCGAGGATTATGGTACGGCGTAGTGTAAGGTGTAGGGCTGGTGGTGCATTACTGTTCTGGGCTACGGTTAGGGCTAGGGAACCGCAAGGCATAGGGAACAGGTGAGTGTACGGAAACGTGGGAGGGTCAGGCAACGTGCTGACGCACGGGAAAGTGCCAGCGTACGGGCCAGAAATAGGGTACGGCGTAGCGTAAGGTTTAGGTCTGGGGGTGGGTTTCCGTTCCGGGATATGGTTAGGGTTACAGAACGACAAGCCTTAGGGCACAGGTGCCGGTACGGAAACGTGGGAGGTTCAGGCTATGTGCTGACACACGGGTTAGTGCCAGTGTACAGGGCAGAAGTAGGCAACGGCGTAGGGCAAGGTGTAGGGCTGGTGGTGCGTTTCCTTTCTGGGCTATGGTTAGGGTTAGGGAACGGCAAGGATTAGGGCACAAGTGAGGGTAGGTAAAAGTGGGAGTGTCAGGCTACGTGCTGACGCACAGGGCAGTGTCAGCTTACGGGCCAGGAGTAGGGAACGGCATAGGTAAGGGGTAGCGCTGGAGTTGGGTTTCCGTTCCGGGATAGGGTTAGTGTTAGGGAATGGCAAGGCTTAGGGCACAGGTGAGGGTACGGAAACGTGGGAAGGTCAGGCTACGTGCGGAAGCAGGTGTCAGTGCCAGCGTATGTGCAAGGAGTAGACTACGGCATAGGGTAAGGTGTAGAGCTGGTGTTGGGTTTCCGTTCCAGGCTAGGGTTAGGGTTAGGGAACGACAAGGTTTACAGGACAGGTGAGGGTACGGAAACGTGGGAGGGACAGGCTACGTGGTGACGCACGGGTCAGTGCCAGCGTACAGGTCAGGAGTACGCAACGGCTTAGGGTAAGGTGTAGGGCTGGTGGTGGGTTTCTGTTCCGGGCTAGGATTAGGGTTAGGGAACGGCAAGGCTTAGGGCACAGGTGAGGGTACAGAAACGTGGGAGTGTCAGGCTACGTGCTGACGCACGTGTCAGTGCCAGCGTACGGGCCAGGAGTACCGTATGGTGTAGGGTAAAGTTTAGGGCTGGTGGTGGGTTTCCGTTCTGGGGTTGGGTTAAGGTTAGGGAACAGCAAGGCTTAGGGAACAGGTGATGGTACGGAAACGTGGGAGGGTCAGGCTATGTGCTGACGCACAGGTCAGTGCCAGCGTACGGGCCAGGAGTAGGCTACGGCGTAGGGTAAGGTGTAGGGCTGGTGGTGGGTTAACATTCCGGGTTAGGGATAGGTTTAGGGAACGGTAAGGCTTTGGGCACAGGTGAGGGTACGGAAACGTGAGAAAGTCAGGCTACGTGCTGATGCCCAGATCAGTGCCAGGTTACGTGACAGGATTAGGCTATGGCACAGGGTAAGGTTTAGGGCTGGTGGTGGGTTTCCGTTCATGGCTAGGGTTAGGGTTAGCGAACAGCAAGGCTTAGGGCACAGGTGAGGGTACGGAAACGTGTGAGGGGCAGGCTACATGCTGACGAACGGGTCAGTGCCAGCATACTGGCTAGGAGTTGGCTACGGCGTAGGGTAAGCTTTAGGGCTGGTGGTGGATTTCCTTTCCGGGCTAGGGTTAGGGTTAGGAAATGGCCAGGCTTAGGGCACAGGTGAGGTTACGGAAACATGGGAGGGTCAGGCTACGTGCTGACGCACAGGTCAGTGACAGCGTCCGGGCCAGGTGTAGGCTACGGCGTAGGGAAAGGTGTAGTTCCGGTGGTGGTTTTCCGTTCCAGGCTATGGTAGGGTTAGCGAACGGCAAGGCTTAGGGCACAGGCGAGGGTACAGAAACTTGGGAGGGTCAGGCTACGTGCTCACGCACGGGTCAGTGCCAGCTTCCGGGCAGGAGTAGGCTTCAACGTAGGGTAAGTTGTAGGGCTGCTGGTGCATCTACGTTTCGAGCTAGAGTTAGGGTTAGGGAACGGCAATTTTTAGGGCACAGGTGAGGGTACGGCAACGTTGGAGAGGTAGGCTACGTGCAGACGGACGGTTCAGTGCCAGCGTACGGGCCAGGAGTAGTGTACGGCGTAGGGTTAGGTGTAGGGCTGGTGCTGGGTTTCCGTACAGGGCTAGGGTTAGGGAACGGCAAGGCTTAGGGCACAGGTGAGGGTACGTAAACGTGGGAGAGGCCGGCTACGTGCTGACACATGGGTCAGTGCCAGCGTACGGGCCACGAGTATGCTACGACGTAGGCTATGGTATAGGGCTTTTGGTGGATTTCCTTTCCGTGCTACGGTTAGGGTTAGGGAACTGCAAGTCTTAGGGCACAGGTGAGGGTATGGAAACGTGGGAGGGTCAGGCTACGTGCTGACGCACGGGTAAGTGTCAGCGTACGGGCCAGTAGTAGGGTACGGCATAGGGTAAAGTTTAGGGCTGGGGGTGGGTTTACGTTCCGGGATAGGGTTAGGGTTAGAGAACGACAAGCCTTAGGGCACAGGTTGGGGTACGGAAACGTGGGAGGTTCAGGCTATGTGCTGACGCACGGGTTAGTGCCAGCGTACAGGGCAGGAGTACGCAACGGCGTAGGGCAAGGTGTAGGGCTGGTGGTGCGTTTCCTTTCTGGGCTATGGTTAGGGTTAGGGAACGGCAAGGATTAGGGCACAAGTGATGGTAGGTAAAAGTGGGAGTGTCAGGCTACGTGCTGACGCACAGGGCAGTGCCAGCTTACGGGCCAGGTGTAGGGAACGGCATAGGTAAGGGGTAGCTCTGGAGTTGGGTTTCCGTTCCGGGATAGGGTTAGTGTTAGGGAATGGCAAGGCTTAGGGCACAGGTGAGGGTACGGAAACGTGGGAAGGTCAGGCTACGTGCGGAAGCAGGTGTCAGTGCCAGCGTATGTGCAAGGAGTAGACTACGGCATAGGGTAAGGTGTAGAGCTGGTGTTGGGTTTCCGTTCCAGGCTAGGGTTAGGGTTAGGGAACGACAAGGTTTACGGGACAGGTGAGGGTACGGAAACGTGGGAGGGACAGGCTGCGTGGTGACGCAAGGGTCAGTGCCAGCGTACGGGCCAGGAATAGGGAACAGCGTAAGGTATGGTGTAAGGCTGGTGGTGGGTTTCCATTCCGGGCTAGGGTTAGGGTTAGTGAACGGCAAGGCTTAGGGCACAGGTGAGGGTACGGAAACGTGGGAGGGTCGGGCTAAGTGCTGACGCACGGGTCAGTGCCAGCGTATGGGCCAGGAGTAGGCTACGGCGTAGTGTATGGTGTAGGGCTGTTGGTGGATTTCCGCTCCAGGCTAAGTTTAGGGTTAGGGTTAGGGAACGGCAAGGCTTAGGGCACAGTTGAGGGTACGGAAACGTGGGAGGGTCAGGCTACGTGCTGACACACGGGTCAGTGCCAGCGTACGGGCCAGGAATAGGGAAAAGCGTAAGGTATGGTGTAAGGCTGGTGGTGGGTTTCCATTCCGGGCTAGGGTTAGGGTTAGTGAACGGCAAGGCTTAGGACACAGGTGAGGGTACGGAAACGTGGGAGGGTCGGGCTAAGTGCTGACGCACGGGTCAGTGCCAGCGTACGGGCCAGGAGTAGGCAACGGCGTAGGATAAAGTGTAGGGCTGGTGGTGGATTTGCGTTCTGCGCTAGGGTTAGGGTTAGGGAACGGCAAGGCTTAGGGCGCAGGTCAGGGAACGGAAACGCGGGTGGGTAAGGCTACGTGCTGATGAGCGGGTCAGTGCCAGAGTACAGGCCAGGAGTAGGCAACGGCATATGGTAAGGTGTAGGGCTGGTGGTGGCTTTCCGTATAGGGCTAGGGATACGGTTAGGGAACGGCAAGTCTTAGGAAACAGGTGAAGGTACGGAAACGTGTGAGGGTCAGGCTACGTGCTGTCGCACGGGTCAGTGCCAGCGTATGGGCCAGGTGTAGGCAACGGCGTAAGGTAAGGTGTTGGGCTGGTGGGTGGTTTCCGTTCCAGGCTAGGGTTAGGGATAGGGAACGGCAAGGCTTAGCTCACAGGTGAGGGTACGGAAACGTGGGAGGGACGGGCTACGTGCTGACGCACGGGTCAGTGCCAGCATACGGGCCAGGAGTAGGCAACGTCATAGGATACAGTGTAGGGCTGGTGGTGGATTTGCGTTCCGGGCTAGGGTTAGGGTTAGGGAAAGGCAAGGCTTAGGGCACAGGTGAAGGTATGGAAACGTGGGAGGGTCAGGCTACGAGCTGACGCACGGTTCAGTGCCAGCGTACGGGTCAGGAGTAGGGTACGGTGTAATGTAAGGTGTAGGGCTTGTGCTGGGTTTCTATTCCGGGCTAGGGTGAGGGTTAGGGAACGGCAAGGCTTAGGGCACAGGTGAGGGTACGGAAACTTGGGAGGGTCAGGCTACGTGCTGACGCACTGTTCAGTGCCAGCGTACGGGCCAGGAATAGGGTACGGCGTAAGGTAAAGTGTAGGGCTGGTGGTGGGTTTCTAATCCGGTCTAGGGTTAGGGTTAGGGAACGGCAAGTCTTAGGGCAAAGGTGAGGGTACGGAAACGTGGGAGGGTCAGGCTACGTGCTGACGCACGGGTCAGTGCCAGCGTACGGGCCAGGAGTAGGCAACGGCGTAGGATAAAGTGTAGGGCTGGTGGTGGATTTGTGTTCTGGGCTAGGGTTAGGGTTAGGGAACGGCAAGGCTTAGGGCACTGGTCAGGGAACGGAAACACGGGACGGTAAGGCTACGTGCTGATGCAAGGGTCAGTGCCAGAGTACAGGCCAGGAGTAGGCAACGGCGTACGGTAAGGTGTAGGGCTGGTGGTAGGTTACCGTTCCGGGCTAGGGTTTGTGTTAGGGAACGGCAAGGCTTAGGGCACAGGTGAGGTTACAGAAACGTGGGATGGTCAGGCTACATGCTGACGCACGTGTCAGTGCCAGCGTACGGGCCACGAGAAGGCAACGACGTAAGGTAAGATGTAGGGCTTGTGGTTGGTTTCCGTTCCAGGCTAGGGTTAGGGTAAGGGAACGGCAAGGCTTAGGGCACAGGTGAGGGTACGGAAACGTGGGAGGGTCAGGCTACATGCTGACGCACTGTTCAGTGCCAGCGTACGGGCCAGGAATTGGTTACGGCGTAAGGTAAGGTGTAGGGCTGGTGGTGGGTTTCAGTTCGGGGCTAGGGTTAAAGTTAGGGAACGGCAAGTCTTAGGGCACTGGTGAGGTTACGGAAACGTGGGAGGGTCAGGCTACGTGCTGACGCACGGGTCAGTGCCAGCGTACGGGTCAGTAGTAGGGTACGGCGTAAGGTATTGTGTAGGGCTGGTGGTGGGTTTCTATTCCGGGCTAGGTTTAGGGTTATGGAATGGCAAGGCTTAGGGCACATGTGAGGGTACGGAAACGTGGGAGAGTCGGGCTACGTGCTGACGCACGGGTCAGTGCCAGCGTATGGGACAGGAGTAGGCAACGGCGTAGGATAAAGTGTAGGGCTGGTGATGGATTTGCGTTCTGGGCTAGGGTTAGGGTTAGGGAACGGCAAGGCTTCGGGCACTGGTCAGGGTACGGAAACTCGGGAGGGTAAGGCTACGTGCTGATGCACGGGTCAGTGCCAGAGTACAGGCCAGGAGTAGGCAATGGCGTAGGGTAAGGTGTAGGGCTGGTGGTGGGTTTCCGTTCCGGGCTAAGGTTAGTGTTATGGAACGGCAAGGCTTAGGGCACAGGTGAGGGTACGGAAACGTGGGAGGGTCTGGCTACGTGCTGACGCACGTGTCAGTGCCAGCGTACGGGCCAGGAGTAGGCAACGGCGTAAGGTAAGGTGTAGGGCTGGTGGTTGGTTTCCGTTCCAGGCTAGGGTTAGGGTTAGGGAACGGCAAGGCTTAGTGCACAGGTGAGGGTACGGAAACGTGGGAGGGTCGGGCTACGTGCTGACGCACGGGTCAGTGCCAGCATACGGGCCAGGAGTAGGCAACGGCGTAGGATAAAGTGTACGGCAGGTGGTGGATTTGCGTTCTGGGCTAGCTTTAGGGTTAGGGAACGGCAAGGCTTAGGGCACAGGTCAGGGTACGGAAACGCGGGAGGGTAAGGCTACGTGCTGATGCACGGTTCAGTGCCAGCATACAGGCCAGGAGTAGGCAACGGCGTAGGGAAAGGTGTAGGGCTGGTGGTGGGTTTCCGTTCCGTGCTAGGGTTAAGGTTAGGGAACGGCAAGGCTTAGGGCACAGGTGAGGGTACGTAAACGTGGGAGGGTCAGGCTACGTGCTGACGCACGGGTCAATGCCAGCGTACGGGCGAGGAGTAGGCAACGGCGTAAGGTAAGGTGTACGGCTGGTGGTTGGTTTCCGTACCAGGCTAGGGTTAGGGTTAGGGAACGGCAAGGCTTAGGGCACAGGTGATGGTACGGAAACATGGGAGGGTCAGGCTACGTGCTGACGCACGGTTCAGTGCCAGCATACGGACCAGGAATAGGGAATGGCATAAGGTAAGTTGTAGGGCTGGTTGTGGGTTTCAGTTCCGAGCTAGGGTTATGGTTACGGAACGGCAAGGCTTAGGGCACAGGTCAGGGTACGGAAACGCGGGAGGGTATGGCTACGTGCTGATGCACAGGTCAGTGCCAGAGTACAGGCCAGTAGTAGGCAACGGCGTAAGGTAAGGAGTAGGGCTGGTGGTTGTTTTCCGTTCCAGGCTAGGGTTAGGGAACGGCAAGGCTTAGGGCACAGGTGAGGGTACGGAAACGTGGGAGGGTCGGGCTACATGCTGACGCACTGGTCAGTGCCAGCGTACGGGCCAGGAGTAGGCAACGGCATAGGATACAGTGTAGGGCTGGTGGTGGATTTGCGTTCCTGGCTAGGGTTAGGGTTAGGGAACGGCAAGGCTTAGGGCACAGGTGAGGGAACGCAAACGTGGGAGGGTCAGGTTACGTGCTGACGCACGGGTCAGTGCCAGCGTACGGGCCAGGTGTAGGCAACGGCGTAAGGTAAGGTGTTGGGCTGGTGGTTGGTTTCCGTTCAAGGCTAGGGTTAGGGTTAGGGAACTGCAAGGCTTAGGGCACAGGTGAAGGTATGGAAACGTGGGAGGGACGGGCTACGTGCTGACGCACGGGTCAGTGCCAGCGTACGGGCCAGGAGTAGGCAACGGCATAGGATACAGTGTAGGGCTGGTGGTGGATTTGCGTTCCGGGCTAGGGGTAGGGTTAGGGAAAGGCAAGGCTTAGGGCACAGGTGAAGGTATGGGAACGTGGGAGGGTCACGCTACGTGCTGACGCACTGTTCAGTGCCTGCGTACGGGTCAGGAGTAGGGTACGGCGTAATGTAAGGTGTAGGGCTGCTGGTGGGTTTCTATTCCGGGCTAGGTTTAGGGTTAGGGAACGGCAAGGTTTAGGGCACAGGTGAGGGTACGGAAACGTGGGAGGGTCAGGCTACATGCTGACGCACGGTTCAGTGCCAGCGTACGGGCCAGGAATAGGTTACGGCGTAAGGTAAGGTGTAGGGCTGGTGGTGGGTTTCCGTTCCGGGCTAGGGTTTGGGTTAGGGAACGGCAAGTCTTAGGGCACAGGTGAGGTTACAGAAACGTGGGACGGTCAGGCTACGTGCTGACGCACATGTCAGTGCCAGCGTATGGGCCAGGAATAGGCAAAGGCGTAAGGTAAGATGTAGGGCTGGTGGTTTGTTTCCGTTCCAGTCTAGGCTTAGGGTAAGGGAACAGCCAGGTTTAGGGCACAGGTGAGCGTACGGAAACGTGGGAGGGTCAGGCTACATGCTGACGCACGGTTCAGTGCCAGCGTACGGGCCAGGAATAGGTTACGGCGTAAGGTAAGGTGTAGGGCTGGTGGTGGGTTTCCGTTCGGGGCTAGGGTTAGGGTTAGGGAACGGCAAGGCTTAGGGCACAGGTGAGGGTACTGAAACGTGGGAGGGTCAGGCTACGTGCTGACGCATGGGTCAGTGCCAGCGTACGGGCCAGGAGTAGGGTACGGCCTAAGGTAACGTGTAGGGCTTGTGGTTGATTTCCTTTCCAGGCTAGGTTTAGGGTTAGGGAACGGCAAGGCTTAGGGCACAGGTGAGGGTACGGAAACGTGGGAGGGACGGGCTACGTGCTGACGCACGTGTCAGTGCCAGCGTACGGGCCAGGAGTAGGCAACGGCGTAGGATAAAGTGTAGGGCTGGTTGTGGATTAGCGTTTTGGGCTAGGGTTAGGGTTAGGGAACGGCAAGGCTTAGGGCGCAGGTCAGGGTACGGAAACGCGGGAGGGTAAGGCTACGTGCTGATGCACAGGTCAGTGCCAGAGTACACGCCAGTAGTAGGCAACGGCGTAGGGTAAGGTTTTGGGCTGGTGGTGGGTTTCCATTCAGGGCTAGTGTTAGGTTTAGGGAACCGCAAGGCTTAGGGCACAGGTGAGGGTACGGCAACGTGGGAGGGTCAGGCTACGTACTAACGCACGGGTCAGTGCCAGAGTACGGGCCAGGGGTAGGCAACGGCGTAAGTTAAGATGTAGGGCTGGTGGTTGCTTTCCGTTCCAGGCTAGGGTTAGGGTAAGGGAACGGCAAGGCTTAGGGCACAGGTGAGGGTACCGAAACGTGGGAGGGTCAGGCTACATGCTGACGCAAGTTTCAGTGCCAGCGTACGGGCCAAGAATAAGTTACGGCGTAAGGTAAGGTGTAGGGCTGGTGGTGGGTTTCCGTTCGGGGCTAGGGTTAGGGTTAGGGAACGGCAAGGCTTACGGCACAGCTGAGGGTACGGAAACGTGGGAGGGTCAGGCTACGTGCTGACGCACTGTTCAGTGCCAGCGTAGGGGCCAGCAATAGGGTACGGCGTAAGGTAAGGTGTAGGGCTGGTGGTGGGTTTCTAATCCGGGCTAGGGTTAGGGTTAGGTTACGGCAAGTCTTAGGGCAAAGGTGGGGTACGGAAACGTGGGAGGGTCAGGCTACGTGCTGACGCACGGTTCAGTGCCAGCGTACGGGCCAGGAATAGTGTACGTCGTAAGGTAAGGTGTACAGCTGGTGGTGGGTTTCCGTTCCGGGCTAGGCTTAGGGTTATGGAACGGCAAGGCTTAGGGCACAGTTGAGTGTACGTAAACGTGGGAGGGTCAGGCTACGTGCTGACGCACGGGTCAGTGCCAGCGTACGGGCCAGGAGTAGGGTACGGCGTAAGGTAAGGTGTAGGGCTTCTGGTTGATATCCGTTCCAGGCTAGGGTTAGGGTTAGGGAACGGCAAGGCTTAGGGCACAGGTGAGGGTACGGAAACGTGGGAGTGTCAGGCTACGTGCTGACGCACGGGTCAGTGCCAGCGTATGGTCCAGGAGTAGGCAACGGCGTAGGATAAAGTGTACGGCTTGTGGTGGATTTGCGTTCTGGGCTAGGGTTAGGGTTAGGGAACGGCAAGGCTTAGGGCACTGGTCAGGGAACGGAAACGCGGGAGGGTAAGGCTACGTGCTGATGCACGGGTCAGTGCCAGAGTACAGGCCAGTAGTAGGCAACGGCGTAGGGTAAGGTGTAGGGCTGGTGGTAGGTTTCCGTTCCGGGCTAGGGTTTGGGTTAGGGAACGGCAAGGCTTAGGGCACAGGTGAGGTTACAGAAACGTGGGACGGTCAGGCTACGTGCTGACACAAGTGTCAGTGCCAGCGTACGGGCCAGGAGTAGGCAACGGCGTAAGGTAAGATGTAGGGCTGGTTGTTGGTTTCCGTTCCAGGCTAGGCTTAGGGTAAGGGAACGGCAAGGTTTAGGGCACAGGTGAGGGTACGGAAACGTGGGTGGGTCAGGCTACATGCTGACGCACGGTTCAGTGCCAGCGTACGGGCCAGGAATAAGTTACGGCGTAAAGTAAGGTGTAGGGCTGGTGGTGGGTTTCCGTTCGGGGCTAGGGTTAGGGTTAGGGAACGGCAAGGCTTAGGGCACAGGTGATGGTACGGAAACGTGGGAGGGTCGGGCTCCGTGCTGACACACTGGTCAGTGCCAGCGTACGGGCCAGGAGTAGGCAACGGCGTAGGATAAAGTGTACGGCTGGTGGTTGATATGCGTGCTGGGCAAGGGTTAGGGTTACGGAATTGCAAGGCTTAGGGCACAGGTCAGGGTACGGAAACGCGGGAGGGTAAGACTACCTGCTGATGCACGGGTCAGTGCCAGAATACAGGCCAGGAGTAGGCAACGGCGTAGGGTAAAGTGTAGGGCTGGTGGTAGGTTTCCGTTCCGGGCTAGGGTTTGGGTTAGGGAACGGCTAGTCTTAGGGCACAGGTGAGGTTACCGAAACGTGGGACGGTCAGGCTACGTGCTGACGCACGGGTCAGTGCCAGCGTACGGGCCAGGTGTAGGCAACGGCGTAAGGTAAGATGTAGGGCTGGTGGTGGGTTTCCATTCCAGGCTAGGATTAGGGTAAGGGAACGGCACGGCTTAGGGCACAGGTGAGGGTACGGAAACGTGGGAGGGTCAGGCTACATGCTGACACACGGTTCTGTGCCAGCGTACGGGCCAGGAATAGGTTACGGCGTAAGGTAAGGTTTAGGGCTGGTGGTGTGTTTCTGTTCGGGGCTAGGTTTAGGGTTAGGGAACAGCAAGGCTTAGGGCATAGATGAGGTTACGGAAACGTGGGAGGGTCAGGCTACGTGCTGACGCACGGGTCAATGCCAGCGTACGGGCCAGGAGTAGGCAACGGCGTAAGGTAAGGTGTAGGGCTGGTGGTTGGTTTCCGTTCCAGGCTAGGGTTAGGGTTAGGGAACGGCAAGGCTTAGGGCACAGGTGAGTGTACAGAAACGTGGGAGCGTTGGGCTACGTGCTGATGCACGCGTCAGTGCCAGCGTACGGGCCAGGAGTAGGCAACGGCGTAGGATAAAGTGTAGGGCTAGTGGTGGATTTGCGTTCTGGGCTACGGTTATGGTTAGGGAACGGCAAGTCTTAGGGCACAGGTCGGGGTACGGAAACGCGGGAGGTTAAGGCTACGTGCTGATGCACGGTTCAGTGCCAGAGTACAGGCCAGGAGTAGGCAACGGCGTAGGGTAAGGTGTAGGGCTGGTGGTGGGTTTCCGTTCCGGGCTAGGGTTAGGGTTAGGGAACGTCAAGGCTTAGGGCACAGGTGAGGGTACGTAAACGTGGGAGGGTCAGGCTACGTGCTGACGCACGGGTCAATGCCAGCGTACGGGCGAGGTGTAGGCAACGGCGTAAGGTAAGGTGTACGGCTGGTGGTTGGTTTCCGTTCCAGGCTAGTGTTAGGGTTAGGGAACGGCAAGGCTTAGGGCACAGGTGAGGGTACGGAAACGTGGGAGGTTCGGGCTACGTGCTGATGCATGGGTCAATGCCAGCGTACGGTCCAGGAGTAGGCAACGGCGTAGGATAAAGTGTAGGGCTGGTGGTGGATTTGCGTTCCGGGCTAGTGTTAGGGTTAGGGAACGGCAAGGCTTAGGGCACAGTTGAGGGTACGGAAACGTGGGAGGGTCAGGTTACGTGCTGACGCACGGGTCATTGCCAGCGTACGGGTAAGGAGTAGCGTACGGCGTAAGGTAAGGTGTAGGGCTGGTGGTGGGTTTCTATTCCAGGCTAGGGTTAGGGTTAGGGAACCGCAAGGCTTAGGGCACAGGTGAGGGTACGGAGACGTGGGAGGGTCAGGTTACGTGCTGACGCACGGGTCAATGCCAGCGTACGGGAGAGGAGTAGGCAACGGCGTAAGGTAAGGTGTAGAGCTGGTGGTTGGTTTCCGTTCCAGGCTAGGATTAGGGTTAGGGAACGGCAAGGCTTAGGGCTCATGTGAGGGTACGGAAAAGTGGGATGGTCGGGCTACGTGCTGACGCACGGGTCATTGCCAGCGTACGGGCCAGGAGTAGGCAAAGGCATAGGAAAAAGTGTAGGGCTGGTGGTGGATTTGCGTTCCGGGCAAGGGTTAGGGTTAGGGAACGGCAAGGCTTAGGGCACAGGTGTGGGAACGGAAACGTGGGAGGGTCAGGCTACGTGCTGACGCACGGTTCAGTGCCAGCGTACGTGCCAGGACTAGGGAACGGCGTAAGTTAAGGTGTAGGGCTGGTGGTGGATTTCCGTTCCGGGCTCGGGTTAGGGTTAGGGAACGGCAAGGCTTAGGGCACAGGTGAGGGTACGGAAACGTTGGAGGGTCAGACTACGTGCTGACGCATGGTTCAGTGCCAGCGTACGGGTCAGGAGTAGGATACGGCGTAAGGTATGGTGTAGGGCTGGTGGTGGGTTTCTATTCTGGGCTAGGGTTAGGGTAAGGGAAAGGCAAGTCTTAGGGCACAGGTGAGGGTACGGAAACGTGGGAGGGTCAGGCTACATGCTGATGCACGGTTCAATGCCAGCGTACGGGCCAGGAATAGGTTAAGGCGTAAGGTAAGGTGTAGGGCTGGTGGTGGATTTCCGTTCCGGGCTAGGGTTATGGTTAGGGAAAGGCAAGGCTTAGGGCACAGGTGACGGTACAGAAACGTGGGAGGGTCAGGCTACGTGCTGACGCACGGGTCAGTGCCAGCGTACGGGCCAGTATTAGGCAACGGCGTAATGTAAGGTGTAGGGCAGGTGGTTGGTTTCCATTCCAGGTTAGGGTTAGGGTTAGGGAATGGCAAATCTTAGGACAAAGGTGAGGGTACGGAAACGTGGGATGGTCGGGCTACGTGCTGACGCACGGTCAGTGCCAGCATACGGGCCAGGTGTAGGCAACGGCGTAGGATAAAGTGTAGGGCTGGTGGTGAATATGCGTTCCGGGCTAGGGTTAGGGTTAGGGAACGGCAAGGCTTAGGGCACAGGTGAGGGTACGGAAACGTGGGAGGGTCAGGCTACGTGCTGACGCACTGGTCAGTGCCAGTGTACGGGTCAGGAGTAGGGTACGGTGTAAGGTATGGTGTAGGGCTGGTGGTGGGTTTCTATTCCGGGCTAGGTTTAGGGTTAGGGAACGGCAAGGCTTAGGGCACAGGTGAGGGTACGGAAACTTGGGAGGGTCTGGCTACGTGCGGACGCATGGATCAGTGCTAGCGTACGGGCCAGGAATAGGGTACGGCGTAAGGTAAGGTGTAGGGCTGGTGGTGGGTTTCCGTTCCGGGCTAGGGTTAGGGTTAGGGAACGGCATGGCTTAGGGCACAGGTGAGGGTACGGAAACGTGAGAGGGTCAGGCTACGTGCTGACGCACGGGTCAGTGCCAGAGTACAGGCCGGGAGTAGGCAACGGCGTAGGGTAAGGTGTAGGGCAGGTGGTGGGTTTCCGTTCCGGGCTAGGGTTAGGGTTAGGGAACGGCAAAGCTTAGGGCGCAGGTGAGGGTACGGAAACGTGGGAGGGTCGGGCTACGTGCTGACGCACAGGTCAGTGCCAGCGTACGGGCCAGGAGTAGGCAACGGCGTAGGATAAAATTTAGGGCTGGTGGTGGATTTGCGTTTTGGGCTAGGGTTAGGGTTAGGGAACGGCAAGGCTTAGGGCGCAGGTCAGGGTACGGAAACGCGGGTGGGTAAGGCTACGTGCTGACGCATGGGTCAGTGCCAGCGTACGGGTCAGGAGTAGGGTACGGCGTAATGTAAGGGGTAGGGCTGGTGGTGTGTTTCTATTCCGGGCTAGGGTTAGGGTTAGGGAACGGCAAGGCTTAGGGCACAGGTGAGGGTACGGAAACTTGGGAGGGTCAGGCTACGTGCTGACGCACTGTTCAGTGCCAGCGTACGGGCCAGGAATAGGGTACGGTGTAAGGTAAGGTGTAGGGCTGGTGGTGGGTTTCTAACCCGGGCTAGGGTTAGCGTTAGGGAACAGCAAGGCTTAGGGCAAAGGTGAGGTTACGGAAACGTGTGAGGGTCAGGCTACGTGCTGACGCACGTTTCAGTGCCAGCCTACGGGCCAGGATTAGGGTACGGCTTAAGGTAAGGTGTAGGGCTGGTGGTGGGTTTCCGTTCCGGGCTAGGGTTAGGGTTAGGGAATGGCAAGTTTTAGGGCACAGGTGAGGGTACGGAAACGTGGGATGGTCGGGCTACGTGCTGACGCATGGGTCAGTGTCAGCGTACGGGCCAGGAGTAGGCAACGGCGTAGGATATTGTGTAGGGCCGGTGATGGATTTGTGTTCCGGGCTAGGGTTAGGGTTAGGGAACGGCAAGGCTTAGGGTACAGGTGAGGGTACGGAAACGTGGGAGGCTGAGGGTACGTGCTGACGCATGGGTCAGTGCCAGCGTACGGGTCAGGAGTAGAGTACGGCGTAAGTTATGGTGTAGGGCTTGTGGTGGGTTTCTATTCCGGGCTAAGGTTAGGGTTAGGGAACGGCAAGGCTTAGGGCACAGGTGAGGGTACGTAAACGTGGGAGGGTCAGGCTACGTGCTGACGCACTTGTCATTGCCAGCGTACGGGTCAGTAGTAGGGTACGGCGTAAGGTATGGTTTAGGGCTGTAGCTGGGTTTCTATTCAGGGCTAGGGTTAGGGTTAGGGAACGGCAAGGCTTAGGGCACAGGTGAGGGTACGGAAACGGGGGAGGGTCGGGCTACGTGCTGACGCACGGGTCAGTGCCAGCGTACGGGCCAGGAGTAGGCAACGGCGTAGGATAAAGTGTAGGGCTGGTGATGGATTTGCGTTCAGGGCTAGGGTTAGGGTTAGGGAACGGCAAGGCTTAGGGCACTGGTCAGGGTACCGAAACGCGGGAGGGTAAGGCTACATCCTGATGCACGGGTCAGTGCCAGAGTACAGGCCAGGAGTAGGCAACGGCATTGGGTAAGGTGTAGGGCAGGTGGTTGGTTTCCTTTCCGGGCTAGGGTTAGGGTTAGTGAACGGCAAGGCTTAGGGCACAGGTGAGGGTACGGAAACGTGGGAGGGTCACGCTACGTGCTGATGCACTTGTCTATGCCAGCGTACGGGCCAGGAGTAGGCAACGGCGTAAGGTAAGGTGTAGGGCTGGTGGTTAGTTTCCGTTCCAGGTTAGGGTTAGGGAACGGCAAGCCTTAGGGCACAGGTGAGGGTACGGAAACGTGGGAGGCTCGGGTTACGTGCTGACGCACGGGTCAGTGCCAGCGTACGGGCCAGGAGTAGGCAACGGCGTAGGATAAAGTGTAGGGCTGGTGGTGGATTTGCGTTCTGGGCTACGGTTATGGTTAGGGAACGGCAAGGTTTAGGGCACAGGTGAGGGTACGGAAACGTGGGAGGGTCAGGCTACATGCTGACGCACGGTTCAGTGCCAGCGTACGGGCCAGGAATAGGTTACGGCGTAAGGTAAGGTGTAGGGCTGGTGGTGGGTTTCCGTTCCGGGCTAGGGTTTGGGTTAGGGAACGGCAAGGCTTAGGGCACAGGTGAGGTTACAGAAACGTGGGACGGTCAGGCTACGTGCTGACGCACGTGTCAGTGCCAGCGTACGGGCCAGGTGTAGGCAACGGCGTATGGTAAGATGTAGGGCTGGTGGTTGGTTTCCGTTGCAGGCTAGGCTTAGGGTAAGGGAACGGCAAGGTTTAGGGCACAGGTGAGGGTACGGAAACGTGGGAGGGTCAGGCTACATGCTGACGCACGGTTCAGTGCCAGAGTACGGGCCAGGAATAGGTTACGGCGTAAGGTAAGGTGTAGGGCTGGTGGTGGGTTTCCGTTCAGGGCTAGGGTTAGGGTTAGGGAACGGCAAGGCTTAGGGCACAGGTGAGGGTACGGAAACGTGGGTGGGTCAGGCTACGTGCTGACACACGGTTCAGTGCCAGCGTACGGGACAGGAATAGGGAACGGCGTAAGGTAAGGTGTAGGGCTGGTGGTGGGTTTCCATTTCGGGCTAGGGTTACGGTTAGGGAACGGCAAGGCTTAGGGCACCGGTCAGGGTACGGAAACGTGGGAGGGTAAGGCTACGTGCTGATGCAAGGGTCAGTACCAGAGTACAGGCCAGTAGTAGGCAACGGCGTAGGGTAAGGTGTTGGGCTGGTGGTGGGTTTCCATTCCGGGCCAAGATTAGGGTTAGGGAACCGCAGGGCTTAGGGCACAGGTGAGGGTACGGAGACGAGGGAGGGTCAGGCTAAGTGCTGACGCACGGGTCAATGCCAGCGCACGGGCCAGGAGTAGGCAACGGCGTAAGGTAAGGTGTAGGGCTGGTGGTTGGTTTCCGTTCCAGGCTAGGGTTAGGGTTAGGGAACGGCAAGGCTTAGGGCACAGGTGAGGGTACGGAAACGTGGGAGGGTCGGGCTACGTGCTGATGCACGGGTCAGTGCCAGCGTACGGGCCAGGAGTAGGCAACGGCGTAGGATAAAGTGTAGGGCGGGTGGTGGATTTGCGTTCCGGGCTAGGGTTAGGGTTAGGGAACGGCAAGGCTTAGGTCTCAGGTGAGGGAACGGAAACGTGGGAGGGTCAGGCTACGAGCTGACGCACGGTTCAGTGCCAGCGTACAGGCCAGGAATAGGGAATGGCGTAAGTTAACGTGTAGGGCTGGTGGTGGGTTTCCGTTCCGGGCTAGGTTTAGGGATAGGGAACGTCAAGGCTTAGGGCACAGATGAGTGTACGGAAACATTGGAGGCACAGACTACGGGCTGACGCATGGTTCAGTGCCAGCGTATGGGTCAGGAGTAGGATACGGCGTAAGGTAAGGTGTAGGGCTGGTGCTGGGTTTCTATTCCGGGCTAGGGTTAGGGTTAGGGAAAGGCAAGGCTTAGGGCACAGTTGAGGTTACGGAAACGTGGGAGGGTCAGGCTACATGCTGACGCACGGTTCAGTGACAGCGTACGGGCCAGGAATAGGTTACGGCGTAAGGTAAGGTGTAGGGCTGGTGGTGGGTTTCCGTTCCGGGCTAGGGTTATGGTTAGGGAACGGCAAGGCTTAGGGCACAGGTGAGGGTACGGAAACGTGGGAGTGTCAGGCTACGTGCTGACGCACGGGTCAGTGCCAGCGTACGGGCCAGGAGTAGGGTACGGCGTAAGGTAAGGTGTAGGGCTTGTGGTTGATTTCCGTTCAATGCTAGGGTTAGGGTTAGGGAATGGCAAGGCTTAGGGCACAGGTGAGGGTACGGAAACGTGGGAGGGTCGGGCTCCGTGCTGACACACTGGTCAGTGCCAGCGTACGGGCCAGGAGTAGGCAACGGCGTAGGATAAAGTGTAGGGCTGGTGGTTGATATGCGTTCTGGGCAAGGATTAGGGTTAGGGAATGGCAAGGCTTAGGGCACAGGTCAGGGTACGGAAACGCGGGAGGGTAAGACTACCTGCTGATGCACGGGTCAGTGCCAGAGTACAGGCCAGGAGTAGGCAACGGCGTAGGGTAAGGTGTAGGGCTGGTGGTAGGTTTCCGTTCCGGGCTAGGGTTTGGGTTAGGGAACGGCTAGGCTTAGGGCAGAGGTGAGGTTACAGAAACGTGGGACGGTCAGGCTACGTGCTGACGCACGGGTCAGTGCCAGCGTACGGGCCAGGTGTAGGCAACGGCGTAAGGTAAGATGTAGGGCTGGTGGTGGGTTTCCGTTCCCGGCTAGGATTACGGTAAGGGAACGGCACGGCTTAGGGCACAGGTGAGGGTACGGAAACGTGGGAGGGTCAGGCTACATGCTGACACACGGTTCTGTGCCAGCGTACGGGCCAGGAATAGGTAACGGCGTAAGGTAAGGTGTAGGGCTGGTGGTGGGTTTCTGTTCGGGTCTAGGGTTAGGGTTAGGGAACGGCAAGGCTTAGGGCATATGTGCGGTTACGTAAACGTGGGAGGGTCAGGCTACGTGCTGACGCACGGGTCATTGCCAGCGTACGGGTCAGTAGTAGGGTACGGCGTAAGGTATGGTTTAGGGCTGTTGGTGGGTTTCTATTCAGGGCTAGGGTTAGGGTTAGGGAACGGCAAGGCTTAGGGCACAGGTGAGGGTACGGAAACGGGGGAGGGTCGGGCTACGTGCTGACGCACGGGTCAGTGCCAGCGTACGGGCCAGGAGTAGGCAACGGCGTAGGATAAAGTGTAGGGATGGTGATGGATTTGCGTTCAGGGTTAGGGTTAGGGTTAGGGAAAGGCAAGGCTTAGGGCACTGGTCAGGGTACCGAAACGCGGGAGGGTAAGGCTACATCCTGATGCACGGGTCAGTGCCAGAGTACAGGCCAGGAGTAGGCAACGGCATTGGGTAAGGTGTAGGGCAGGTGGTTGGTTTCCTTTCCGGGCTAGGGTTAGGGTTAGTGAACGGCAAGGCTTAGGGCACAGGTGAGGGTACGGAAACGTGGGAGGGTCACGCTACGTGCTGACGCACTTGTCAGTGCCAGCGTACGGGCCAGGAGTAGGCAACGGCGTAAGGTAAGGTGTAGGGCTGGTGGTTAGTTTCCGTTCCAGGCTAGGGTTAGGGTTAGGGAACGGCAAGCCTTAGGGCACAGGTGAGGGTACGGAAACGTGGGAGGCTCGGGTTACGTGCTGACGCACGGGTCAGTGCCAGCGTACGGGCCAGGAGTAGGCAACGGCGTAGGATAAAGTGTAGGGCTGGTGGTGGATTTGCGTTCTGGGCTACGGTTATGGTTAGGGAACGGCAACTCTTAGGGCACAGGTCAGGGTACGGAAACGCGGGAGGGTAAGGCTACGTGCTGATGCACGGTTCAGTGCCAGAGTACAGGCCAGGAGTAGGCAACGGCGTAGTGTAAGGTGTAGGCCTGGTGGTGGGTTTCCATTCCGGGCTAGGGTTAGGGTTAGGGAATGGCAAGGCTTAGGGCACAGGTGAGGGTACGTAAACGTGGGAGTGTCAGGTTACGTGCTGTCGCACGTGTCAGTGCCAGCGTACGGGACAGGAGTAGGCAACGGCGTAAGGTAAGATGTAGGGCAGGTGGTTGGTTTCCGTTCCAGGCTAGGGTTAGGGTTAGGGAACGGCAAGGCTTAGGGCACAGGTGAGGGTACGGAAAAGTGGGAGGTTCGGGCTACGTGCTGATGCACGTGTCAGTGCCAGCGTACGGTCCAGGAGTAGGCAATGGCGTAGGATAAAGTGTAGGGCTGGTGGTGGATTTGCGTTCCGGGCTAGTGTTAGGGTTAGGGAACGGCAAGGCTTAGGGCACAGTTGAGGGTACGGAAACGTGGGAGAGTCAGGCTACGTGCTGACGCACGGGTCATTGCCAGCGTACGTGTCAGGAGTAGCGTACGGCGTAAGGTAAGGTGTAGGGCTGGTGGTGGGTTTCTATTCCACGCTAGGGTTAGGGTTAGGGAACCGCAAGGCTTAGGGCACAGGTGAGGGTACGGAGACGTGGGAGGTTCAGGTTACGTGCTGACGCACGGGTCAATGCCAGCGTACGGGAGAGGAGTAGGCAACGGCGTAAGGTAAGGTGTAGGGCTGGTGGTTGGTTTTCGTTCCAGGCTAGGATTAGGGTTAGGGAACGGCAAGGCTTAGGGCACAGGTGAGGGTACGGAAACGTGGGATGGTCGGGCTACGTGATGACGCACGGGTCAGTGCCAGCGTACGGTCCAGGAGTAGGCAACGGCATAGGAAAAAGTGTAGGGCTGGTGGTGGATTTGCGTTCCGGACAAGGGTTAGGGTTAGGGAACGGCAAGGCTTAGGGCACAGGTAAGGGTACGGAAACGTGGGAGGGTCAGGCTACGTGCTGACGCACTGGTCAGTGCCAGCATACGGGTCAGGAGTAGGGTACGGTGTAAGGTATGGTGTAGGGCTGGTGGTGGGTTTCTATTCCGGGCTAGGTTTAGGGTTAGGGAAGGGCAAGGCTTAGGGCACAGGTGAGGGTACGGAAACTTGGGAGGGCCTGGCTACGTGCGGACGCCCGGATCAGTGCCAGCGTACGGGCCAGGAATAGGGTACGGCGTAAGGTAAGGTGTAGGGCTGGTGGTGGGTTTCTATTCCGTGCTAGGGTTAGGGTTAAGGAACAGCAAGGCTTAGGGCACAGGTGAGGGTACGGAAACGTGGGAGGGTCAGGCAACGTGCTGACGCACGGTTCAGTACTAGCGTACGGGCCAGTAATAGTGTACGGCGTAAGGTAAGGTGTAGGGCTGGTGGTGGGTTTCCTTTCCGGGCTAGGGTTAGGGTTAGGGAACGGCAAGGCTTAGGGCACAGGTGAGGGTACGGAAACGTGAGAGGGTCAGGCTACGTGCTGACGCACGTGTCAGTGCCAGAGTACAGGCCGCTAGTAGGCAACGGCGTAGGGTAAGGTGTAGGGCTGGTGGTGGGTTTCCGTTCCGGGCTAGGGTTAGGGTTAGGGAACGGCAAGGCTTAGGGCGCAGGTGAGGGTACGGAAACGTGGGAGGGTGGGGCTACGTGCTGACGCACGGGTCAGTGCCAGCGTACGGGCCAGGAGTAGGCAACGGCGTAGGATAAAGTTTAGGGCTGGTGGTGGATTTGCGTTTTGGGCTAGGGTTAGGGTTAGGGAACGGCAAGGCTTACGGCGCAGGTCAGGGTACGGAAACGCGGGTGTTTAAGGCTACGTGCTGACGCATGGGTCAGTTCCAGCGTACGGGTCAGGAGTAGGGTACGGCGTAATGTAAGGGGTAGGGCTGGTGGTGGGTTTCTATTCCGGGCTAGGGTTAGGGTTAGGGAACGGCAAGGCTTAGGGCACAGGTGAGGGTACGGAAACTTGGGAGGGTCAGGCTACGTGCTGACGCATTGTTCAGTGCCAGCGTACGGGCCAGGAATAGGGTACGGTGTAAGGTAAGGTGTAGGGCTGGTGGTGGGTTTCTAATCTGGTCTAGGGTTAGGGTTAGGGAACAGCAAAGCTTAGGGCAAAGGTGAGAGTACGGAAACGTGGGAGGGTCAGGCTACGTGCTGACGCACGTTTCAGTGCCAGCCTACGGGCCAGGATTAGGGTACGGCGTAAGGTAAGGTGTAGGGCTGGTGGTGGGTTTCCGTTCCGGGCTAGGGTTAGGGTTAGGGAATGGCAAGTCTTAGGGCACAGGTGAGGGTACGGAAACGTGGGAGGCTGAGGGTACGTGCTGACGCATTGGTCAGTGCCAGCGTACGGGTCAGGAGTATAGTACAGCGTAAGTTATGGTGTAGGGCTTGTGGTGGGTTTCTATTCCGGGCTAAGGTTAGGGTTAGGGAACGGCAAGGCTTAGGGCACAGGTGAGGGTACGTAAACGTGGGAGGGTCAGGCTACGTGCTCACGCACGGGTCAATGCCAGCGTACGGGCGAGTAGTAGGCAACGGCATAAGGTAAGGTGTACGGCAGGTGGTTGTTTTCCGTTCCAGGCTAGGGTTAGGGTTAGGGAACGGCAAGGCTTATGGCACAGGTGAGAGTACGTAAACGTGGGAGGGTCAGGCTACGTGCTGATGCACGGGTCAATGCCAGCGTACGGGCCAGGAGTAGGCAACGGCGTAAGGTATGGTGTAGGGCTGGTGGTTGGTTTCCGTTCCAGGCTAGGGTTAGGGTAAGGGAACGGCAAGTCTTAGGGCACAGGTGAGGGTACGGAAACGTGGGAGGGTCGGGCTAAGTGCTGACGCACGGGTCAGTGCCAGCGTACGGGCCAGGAGTAGGCAACGGCGTAGGATAAAGTGTAGGGCTGGTGGTGGATTTGCGTTCCGGGCTAGTGTTAGGGTTAGGGAACGGTAAGGCTTAGGGCACAGGTGTGGGAACGGAAACATGGGAGGGTCAGGCTACGTGCTGACGCACGGTTCAGTGCCAGCGTACGGGCCAGGAATAGGAAACGGCATAAGTTAGGGTGTAGGGCTGGTGGTGGGTTTCCGTTCCGGGCTAGGGTTAGGGTTAGGGAACGGCAAGGCTTAGGGCACAGGTGAGGGTACGTAAACGTGGGAGGGTCAGGCTACGTGCAGACGCACGGGTCAATGCCAGCGTACGGGTGAGGAGTAGGCAACGACGTAAGGTAAGGTGTAGGGCTGGTGGTTGGTTTCCGTTCCAGGCTAGGGTTAGGGTTAGGGAATGGCAAGGCTTAGGGCACAGGTGAGGGTACGGAAACGTGGGAGGGTCAGGCTACGTGCTGACGCACGGTTCAGTGCCAGCGTACGGGCCAGGAATAGGGTACGGCGTAAGGTAAGGTGTACGGCTGGTGGTGGGTTTCCGTTCCGGGCTAGGGTTAGGGTTAGGGAACGGCAAGGCTTAGGGCACAGGTGAGGTTACAGAAACGTGGGACGGTCAGGCTACGTGCTGACGCACGTGTCAGTGCCAGCGTACGGGCCAGGGGTAGGCAACGGCGTAAGGTAAGATGTAGGGCTGGTGGTTGGTTTCCGTTCCAGGCTAGGGTTAGGGTAAGGGAACGGCAAGGCTTAGGGCACAGGTGAGGGTACCGAAACGTGGGAGGGTCAGGCTACATGCTGACGCACCGTTCAGTGCCAGCGTATGGGCCAGGAATAAGTTACGGGGTAAGGTAAGGTGTAGGGCTGGTGGTGGGTTTCCGTTCGGGGCTAGTGTTAGGGTTAGGGAATGGCAAGGCTTAGGGCACATGTGAGGGTACGGAAACGTGGGAGGGTCAGGCTACGTGCTGACGCACGTGTCAGTGCCAGCGTACGGGTCAGTAGCAGCGTACGGCGTAAGGTATGGTGTAGGGCTGGTGGTGGGTTACTATTCCGGGCTAGGGTTAGGGTTAGGGAATGGCAAGGCTTAGGGCACAGGTGAGGGTACGGAAACGTGGGAGGGTCGGGCTACGTGCTGACGCACGGGTCAGTGCCAGCGTACGGGCCAGGAGTAGGCAACGGCGTAAGGTAAGGTGTAGGGCTAGTGTTTGGTTTCCGTTCCAGGCTAGGGTTAGTGTTAGGGAACGGCAAGGCTTAGGGCACAGGTGAGGGTACCGAAACGTGGGAGGGTCGGGCTACGTGCTGACGCACGGGTCAGTGCCAGCGTACGGGCCAGGAGTAGGCAACGGCGTAGGATAAAGTGTAGGGCTGGTGGTGGATTTGCGTTCAGGGCTAGGGTTAGGGTTAGGGAACGGCAAGGCTTAGGGCACAGGTGAGGGTATGTAAACGTGGGAGGGACAGGCTACGTGCTGACGCACTCGTCAGTGCCAGCGTACGGGTCAGGATTAGGGTACGGCGTAATGTAAGTTATAGGGCTGGTGGTGGGTTTCTATTCCGGGCTAGGGTTAGGGTTTGGGAACGGCTAGGCTTAGGGCACAGGTGTGGGTACGGAAACTTGGGAGGGTCAGGCTACATGCTGACGCAATGTTCAGTGCCAGCGTACGGGCCAGTAATAGGGTACGGCGTACGGTAAGGTGTAGGGCTGGTGGTGGGTTTCTAATCCGGGCTAGGGTTAGGGTTATGGAACGGCAAGTCTTAGGGCAAAGGAGAGGGTACGGTAACGTGGGAGGGTCAGGCTACATGCTGACGCACGGTTCAGTGCCAGCTTACGGGCCAGGAATAGGGTACGGCGTAAGGTAAGGTGTACGGCTGGTGGTGGGTTTCCGTTCTGGGCTAGGGTTAGGGTTAGGGAACGGCAAGGCTTAGGGCACAGGTGAGGTTACAGAAACGTGGGACGGTCAGGCTACGTGCTGACGCATGTGTCAATGCCAGCATACGGGCGAGGAGTAGGCAACGGCGTAAGGTAAGGTGTACGGCTGGTGGTTGGTTTCCGTTCCAGGCTAGGGTTAGGGTTAGGGAACGGCAAGGCTTAGGGCACACGTGAGAGTACGTAAACGTGAGAGGGTCAGGCTATGTGTTGACGCATGGTTCAGTGCCAGCGTACGGGCCAGGAATAGGGAACGGCGTAAGGTAAGGTGTAGGGCTGGTGGTGGGTTTCCGTTCCGGGCTAGGGTTAGGGTTAGGGAACGGCAAGGCTTAGGGCACAGGTCAGGGTACGGAAACGCGGGAGGGTAAGGCTACGTGCTGATGCACGGGTCAGTACCAGAGTACAGGCCAGTAGTAGGCAACGGCGTAGGGTAAGGTGTTGGGATTCCATTCCGGGCTAGGGTTAGGGTTAGGGAACCGCAGGGCTTAGGGCACAGGTGAGGGTACGGAGACCAGGGAGGGTCAGGCTACGTGCTGACGCATGAGTCACTGCCAGCGTACGGGCCAGGAGTAGGCAACGGCGTAAGGTAAGATGTAGGGCTGGTGGTTGGTTTCCGTTCCAGGCTAGGGTTAGGGTAAGGGAACGGCAAGGCTTAGGGCACAGGTGAGGGTACGTAAACGTGGGAGGGTCAGGCTACGTGCTGACGCACGGGTCAATGCCAGCGTACGGGCGAGGAGTAGGCAACGGCGTAAGGTAAGGTTTAGGGCTGGTGGTGGGTTTCCGTTCCGGACTAGGGTTAGGGTTAGGGAACGGCAAGGCTTAGGGCACAGGTCAGGGTACGGAAACGCGTGAGGGTAAGGCTACGTGCTGATGCATGGTTCAGTGCCAGAGTACAGGCCAGGATAGGCAACGGCGTAGGGTAAGGTGTAGGGCTGGTGGTGGGTTTCCGTTCCGGGCTAGGGTTAGGGTTAGGGAACGGCAAGGCTTAGGGCACAGGTGAGGGTACGGAAACGTGGGAGGGTCAGGCTACGTGCTGACGCACGGTTCAGTGCCAGCGTACGGGCCAGGAATAGGGTACGGCGTAAGGTAAGTTGTAGGGCTGGTGGTGGGTTTCTCATCCGGGCTAGGGTTAGGGTTAGGGAACGGCAAGTCTTAGGGCAAAGGAGAGGGTACGGAAACGTGGGAGGGTCAGGCTACGTGCTGACGCACGGTTCAGTGCCAGCGTACGGGTCAGGAATAGGGTACGGCTTAAGGTAAGGTGTACGGCTGGTGGTGGGTTTCCGTTCCGGGCTAGGGTTAGGGTTAGGGAACGGCAAGGCTTAGGGCACAGGTGAAGTTACAGAAACGTGGGACGGTCAGGCTACGTGCTGACGCACGTGTCAGTGCCAGCGTACGGGCCAGGGGTAGGCAAAGGCGTAAGGTAAGATATAGGGCTGGTGGTTGGTTTCCGTTCCAGGCTAGGGTTAGGGTAAGGGAACGGCAAGGCTTAGGGCACAGGTGAGGGTACGGAAACGTGGGAGGGTCGGGCTACGTGCTGACGCACGTGTCAGTGCCAGCGTACGGGCCAGGAGTAGGCAACGGCGTAGGATAAAGTGTAGGGCTGGTGGTGGATTTGCGTTCTGGGCTAGGGTTAGGGTTAGGGAACGGCAAGGCTTAGGGCACATGTCAGGGAACGGAAACGCGGGAGGGTAAGGCTACGTGCTGATGCACGGTTCAGTGCCACAGTACAGGCCAGGAGTAGGCAACGGCGTAGGGTAAGGTGTAGGGCTGGTGGTGGGTTTCTGTTCCGGGCTAGGGTTAGGGTTAGGGAACGGCAAGGCTTAGGGCAGAGGTGAGGGTACGGAAAAGTGAGAGGGACGGGCTAGGTGCTGACGCACGGGTCAGTGGCAGCGTACTGAACAGGAGTAGGCAACGGCATAGGATACAGTGTAGGGCTGGTGGTGGATTTGCGTTCAGGGCTAGGTTTAGGGTTAGGGAACGGCAAGGCTTAGGGCACAGGTGAGGGTATGGAAACGTGGGAGGGTCAGGCTACGTGCTGACGCACGGGTCAGTGCCAGCGTACGGGTCAGGAGTAGTGTACGGCGTAATGTAAGGTGTAGGGCTGGTGGTGGGTTTCTATTCCGGGCTAGGGTTAGGGTTAGGGAACGGCAAGGCTTAGGGCACAGGTGAGGGTATGGAAACTTGGGAGGGTCAGGCTACATGCTGACGCAATGTTCAGTGCCAGCGTACGGGCCAGGAATAGGGTACGGCGTAAGGTAAGGTGTAGGGCTGGTGGTGGGTTTCTAATCCGGGCTAGGGTTAGGGTTAGGGAACGGCAAGTCTTAGGGCAAAGGAGACGGTACGGAAACGTGGGAGGGTCAGGCTACATGCTGACGCACGGTTCAGTGCCAGCGTATGGGCCAGGAATAGGGTACGGCGTAAGGTAAGGTGTACGGCTGGTGGTGGGTTTCCGTTCCGGGCTAGGGTTAGGGTTAGGGAACGGCAAGGCTTAGGGCACAGGTGAGGTTACAGAAACGTGGGACGGTCAGGCTACGTGCTGACGCATGTGTCAATGCCAGCATACGGGCGAGGTGTAGGCAACGGCGTAAGGTAAGGTGTACGGCTGGTGGTTGGTTTCCGTTCCAGGCTAAGGTTAGGGTTAGGGAACGGCAAGGCTTAGGGCACAGGTGATGGTACGGAAACGTGGGAGGGTCAGGCTACGTGCTGACGCACGGTTCAGTGCCAGCATACGGGCCAGGAATAGGGAACGGCGTAAGGTAAGGTGTAGGGCTGGTGGTGGGTTTCCGTTCCGGGCTAGGGTTAGGGTTAGGGAACGGCAAGGCTTAGGGCACAGGTCAGGGTACGGATATGCGGGAGGGTAAGACTACGTCCTGATGCACGGTTCAGTGCCAGAGTACAGGCCAGGATAGGCAACGGCGTAGGGTAAGGTGTAGGGCTGGTGGTGGGTTTCCGTTCCGGGCTAGGGTTAGGGTTAGGGAACGGCAAGGCTTAGGGCACAGGTGAGGGTACCGAAACGTGGGAGGGTCAGGCTACATGCTGACGCACGGGTCAGTGCCAGCGTGCGGGTCAGTAGCAGCGTACGGCGTAAGGTATGGTGTAGGGCTTGTGGTGGGTTACTATTCCGGGCTAGGGTTAGGGTTAGGGAATGGCAAGGCTTAGGGCACAGGTGAGGGTACGGAAACGTGGGAGGGTCGGGCTACATGCTGACGCACCGTTCAGTGCCAGCGTATGGGCCAGGAATAAGTTACGGGGTAAGGTAAGGTGTAGGGCTGGTGGTGGGTTTCCGTTCGGGGCTAGTGTTAGGGTTAGGGAATGGCAAGGCTTAGGGCACATGTGAGGGTACGGAAACGTGGGAGGGTCAGGCTACGTGCTGACGCACGTGTCAGTGCCAGCGTACGGGTCAGTAGCAGCGTACGGCGTAAGGTATGGTGTAGGGCTGGTGGTGGGTTACTATTCCGGGCTAGGGTTAGGGTTAGGGAATGGCAAGGCTTAGGGCACAGGTGAGGGTACGGAAACGTGGGAGGGTCGGGCTACGTGCTGACGCACGGGTCAGTGCCAGCGTACGGGCCAGGAGTAGGCAACGGCGTAAGGTAAGGTGTAGGGCTAGTGTTTGGTTTCCGTTCCAGGCTAGGGTTAGTGTTAGGGAACGGCAAGGCTTAGGGCACAGGTGAGGGTACCGAAACGTGGGAGGGTCGGGCTACGTGCTGACGCACGGGTCAGTGCCAGCGTACGGGCCAGGAGTAGGCAACGGCGTAGGATAAAGTGTAGGGCTGGTGGTGGATTTGCGTTCAGGGCTAGGGTTAGGGTTAGGGAACGGCAAGGCTTAGGGCACAGGTGAGGGTATGTAAACGTGGGAGGGACAGGCTACGTGCTGACGCACTCGTCAGTGCCAGCGTACGGGTCAGGATTAGGGTACGGCGTAATGTAAGTTATAGGGCTGGTGGTGGGTTTCTATTCCGGGCTAGGGTTAGGGTTTGGGAACGGCTAGGCTTAGGGCACAGGTGTGGGTACGGAAACTTGGGAGGGTCAGGCTACATGCTGACGCAATGTTCAGTGCCAGCGTACGGGCCAGTAATAGGGTACGGCGTACGGTAAGGTGTAGGGCTGGTGGTGGGTTTCTAATCCGGGCTAGGGTTAGGGTTATGGAACGGCAAGTCTTAGGGCAAAGGAGAGGGTACGGTAACGTGGGAGGGTCAGGCTACATGCTGACGCACGGTTCAGTGCCAGCTTACGGGCCAGGAATAGGGTACGGCGTAAGGTAAGGTGTACGGCTGGTGGTGGGTTTCCGTTCTGGGCTAGGGTTAGGGTTAGGGAACGGCAAGGCTTAGGGCACAGGTGAGGTTACAGAAACGTGGGACGGTCAGGCTACGTGCTGACGCATGTGTCAATGCCAGCATACGGGCGAGGAGTAGGCAACGGCGTAAGGTAAGGTGTACGGCTGGTGGTTGGTTTCCGTTCCAGGCTAGGGTTAGGGTTAGGGAACGGCAAGGCTTAGGGCACAGGTGAGAGTACGTAAACGTGAGAGGGTCAGGCTATGTGCTGACGCATGGTTCAGTGCCAGCGTACGGGCCAGGAATAGGGAACGGCGTAAGGTAAGGTGTAGGGCTGGTGGTGGGTTTCCGTTCCGGGCTAGGGTTAGGGTTAGGGAACGGCAAGGCTTAGGGCACAGGTCAGGGTACGGAAACGCGGGAGGGTAAGGCTACGTGCTGATGCACGGGTCAGTACCAGAGTACAGGCCAGTAGTAGGCAACGGCGTAGGGTAAGGTGTTGGGATTCCATTCCGGGCTAGGGTTAGGGTTAGGGAACCGCAGGGCTTAGGGCACAGGTGAGGGTACGGAGACCAGGGAGGGTCAGGCTACGTGCTGACGCATGAGTCACTGCCAGCGTACGGGCCAGGAGTAGGCAACGGCGTAAGGTAAGATGTAGGGCTGGTGGTTGGTTTCCGTTCCAGGCTAGGGTTAGGGTAAGGGAACGGCAAGGCTTAGGGCACAGGTGAGGGTACGTAAACGTGGGAGGGTCAGGCTACGTGCTGACGCACGGGTCAATGCCAGCGTACGGGCGAGGAGTAGGCAACGGCGTAAGGTAAGGTTTAGGGCTGGTGGTGGGTTTCCGTTCCGGACTAGGGTTAGGGTTAGGGAACGGCAAGGCTTAGGGCACAGGTCAGGGTACGGAAACGCGTGAGGGTAAGGCTACGTGCTGATGCATGGTTCAGTGCCAGAGTACAGGCCAGGATAGGCAACGGCGTAGGGTAAGGTGTAGGGCTGGTGGTGGGTTTCCGTTCCGGGCTAGGGTTAGGGTTAGGGAACGGCAAGGCTTAGGGCACAGGTGAGGGTACGGAAACGTGGGAGGGTCAGGCTACGTGCTGACGCACGGTTCAGTGCCAGCGTACGGGCCAGGAATAGGGTACGGCGTAAGGTAAGTTGTAGGGCTGGTGGTGGGTTTCTCATCCGGGCTAGGGTTAGGGTTAGGGAACGGCAAGTCTTAGGGCAAAGGAGAGGGTACGGAAACGTGGGAGGGTCAGGCTACGTGTTGACGCACGGTTCAGTGCCAGCGTACGGGTCAGGAATAGGGTACGGCTTAAGGTAAGGTGTACGGCTGGTGGTGGGTTTCCGTTCCGGGCTAGGGTTAGGGTTAGGGAACGGCAAGGCTTAGGGCACAGGTGAAGTTACAGAAACGTGGGACGGTCAGGCTACGTGCTGACGCACGTGTCAGTGCCAGCGTACGGGCCAGGGGTAGGCAAAGGCGTAAGGTAAGATATAGGGCTGGTGGTTGGTTTCCGTTCCAGGCTAGGGTTAGGGTAAGGGAACGGCAAGGCTTAGGGCACAGGTGAGGGTACGGAAACGTGGGAGGGTCGGGCTACGTGCTGACGCACGGGTGAGTGGCAGCGTACGGAACAGGAGTAGGCAACGGCATAGGATACAGTGTAGGGCTGGTGGTGGATTTGCGTTCAGGGCTAGGTTTAGGGTTAGGGAACGGCAAGGCTTAGGGCACAGGTGAGGGTATGGAAACGTGGGAGGGTCAGGCTACGTGCTGACGCACGGGTCAGTGCCAGCGTACGGGTCAGGAGTAGTGTACGGCGTAATGTAAGGTGTAGGGCTGGTGGTGGGTTTCTATTCCGGGCTAGGGTTAGGGTTAGGGAACGGCAAGGCTTAGGGCACAGGTGAGGGTATGGAAACTTGGGAGGGTCAGGCTACATGCTGACGCAATGTTCAGTGCCAGCGTACGGGCCAGGAATAGGGTACGGCGTAAGGTAAGGTGTAGGGCTGGTGGTGGGTTTCTAATCCGGGCTAGGGTTAGGGTTAGGGAACGGCAAGTCTTAGGGCAAAGGAGACGGTACGGAAACGTGGGAGGGTCAGGCTACATGCTGACGCACGGTTCAGTGCCAGCGTATGGGCCAGGAATAGGGTACGGCGTAAGGTAAGGTGTACGGCTGGTGGTGGGTTTCCGTTCCGGGCTAGGGTTAGGGTTAGGGAACGGCAAGGCTTAGGGCACAGGTGAGGTTACAGAAACGTGGGACGGTCAGGCTACGTGCTGACGCATGTGTCAATGCCAGCATACGGGCGAGGTGTAGGCAACGGCGTAAGGTAAGGTGTACGGCTGGTGGTTGGTTTCCGTTCCAGGCTAAGGTTAGGGTTAGGGAACGGCAAGGCTTAGGGCACAGGTGATGGTACGGAAACGTGGGAGGGTCAGGCTACGTGCTGACGCACGGTTCAGTGCCAGCATACGGGCCAGGAATAGGGAACGGCGTAAGGTAAGGTGTAGGGCTGGTGGTGGGTTTCCGTTCCGGGCTAGGGTTAGGGTTAGGGAACGGCAAGGCTTAGGGCACAGGTCAGGGTACGGATATGCGGGAGGGTAAGACTACGTCCTGATGCACGGTTCAGTGCCAGAGTACAGGCCAGGATAGGCAACGGCGTAGGGTAAGGTGTAGGGCTGGTGGTGGGTTTCCGTTCCGGGCTAGGGTTAGGGTTAGGGAACGGCAAGGCTTAGGGCACAGGTGAGGGTACCGAAACGTGGGAGGGTCAGGCTACATGCTGACGCACGGGTCAGTGCCAGCGTGCGGGTCAGTAGCAGCGTACGGCGTAAGGTATGGTGTAGGGCTTGTGGTGGGTTACTATTCCGGGCTAGGGTTAGGGTTAGGGAATGGCAAGGCTTAGGGCACAGGTGAGGGTACGGAAATGTGGGAGGGTCAGGCTATGTGCTGACGCACGGGTCAGTGCCAGCGTACGGGCCAGGAGTAGGCAACGGCGTAAGGTAAGGTGTAGGGCTGGTGGTAGGTTTCCGTTCCAGGCTAGGGTTAGGGTTAGGGAACGGCAAGGCTTAGGGCACAGGTGAGGGTACGGAAACGTGGGAGGGTCGGGCTACGTGCTGACGCACGGGTCAGTGCCAGCGTACGGGCAAGGAGTAGGCAACGGCGTAGGATAAAGTGTAGGGCTGGTGGTGGATTTGCGTTCCGGGCTAGGGTTAGTGTTAGGGAATGGCAAGGCTTAGGGCACAGGTGAGGGTACGGAAACGTGGGACGGTCAGGCTACGTGCTGACGCACGTGTTAGTGCCAGCGTACGGGCCACGGGTAGGCAACGGCGTAAGGTATGATGTAGGGCTGGTGGTTGGTTTCCGTTCCAGGCTAGGGTTAGGGTAAGGGAACGGCAAGGCTTAGGGCACAGGTGAGGGTACCGAAACGTGGGAGGGTCAGGCTACATGCTGACGTACGGTTCAGTGCCAGCGTATGGGCCAGGAATAAGTTACGGCGTAAGGTAAGGTGTGCGGCTGGTGGTGGTTTTCCATTCGGGGCTAGGGTTAGGGTTAGGGAACGGCAAGGCTTAGGGCACAGGTGAGGGTACGGAAACGTGGGAGGGTCAGGCTACGTGCTGACGCACGGGTCAGTGCCAGCGTGCGGGTCAGTAGCAGCGTACGGCGTAAGGTATGGTGTAGGGCTGGTGGTGGGTTACTATTCCGGGCTAGGGTTAGGGTTAGGGAATGGCAAGGCTTAGGGCACAGGTGAGGGTACGGAAACGTGGGAGGGTCAGGCTATGTGCTGACGCACGGGTCAGTGCCAGCGTACGGGCCAGGAGTAGGCAACGGCGTAAGGTAAGGTGTAGGGCTGGTGTTGGTTTCCGTTCCAGGCTAGGGTTAGAGTTAGGGAACGGCAAGGCTTAGGGCAGAGGTGAGGGTACGGAAACGTGGGAGGGTCGGGCTACGTGCTGACGCACGGGTCAGTGCCAGCGTACGGGCCAGGAGTAGGCAACGGCGTAGGATAAAGTGTAGGGCTGGTGGTGGATTTGCGTTCTGGGCTAGGGTTAGGGTTAGGGAACGGCAAGGCTTAGGGCACATGTCAGGGAACGGAAACGCGGGAGGGTAAGGCTACGTGCTGATGCACGGTTCAGTGCCAGAGCACAGGCCAGGAATAGGCAACGGCGTAGGGTAAGGTGTAGGGCTGGTGGTGGGTTTCCGTTCCAGGCTAGGGTTAGGGTTAGGGAACGGCAAGGCTTAGGGCAGAGGAGAGGGTACGGAAACGTGAGAGGGACGGGCTACGTGCTGACTCACGGGTCAGTGGCAGCGTACGGAACAGGAGTAGGCAACGGCATAGGATACAGTGTAGGGCTGGTGGTGGATTTGCGTTCAGGGCTAGGGTTAGGGTTAGGGAACGGCAAGGCTTAGTGCACAGGTGAGGGTATGGAAAAGTGGGAGGGTCAGGCTACGTGCTGACGCACGGGTCAGTGCCAGCGTACGGGTCAGGAGTAGGGTACGGCGTAATGTAAGTTGTAGGGCTGGTGGTGGGTTTCTATTCCGGGCTAGGGTTAGGGTTAGGGTACGGCAAGGCTTAGGGCACAGGTGAGGGTACGGAAACTTGGGAGGGTCAGGCTACATGCTGACGCAATGTTCAGTGCCAGCGTACGGGCCAGGAATAGGGTACGGCGTAAGGTAAGGTGTAGGGCTGGTGGTGGGTTTCTAATCCGGGCTAGGGTTAGGGTTAGGGAACGGCAAGTCTTAGGGCAAAGGAGACGGTACGGAAACGTGGGAGGGTCAGGCTACATGCTGACGCACGGTTCAGTGCCAGCGTACGGGCCAGGAATAGGGTACGGCGTAAGGTAAGGTGTACGGCTGGTGGTGGGTTTCCGTTCCGGGCTAGGGTTAGGGTTAGGGAACGGCAAGACTTAGGGCACAGGTGAGGTTACAGAAACGTGGGACGGTCAGGCTACGTGCTGACGCATGTGTCAATGCCAGCATACGGACGAGGAGTAGGCAACGGCGTAAGGTAAGGTGTACGGCTGGTGGTTGGTTTCCGTTCCAGGCTAAGGTTAGGGTTAGGGAACGGCAAGGCTTAGGGCACAGGTGATGGTACGGAAACGTGGGAGGGTCAGGCTACGTGCTGACGCACGGTTCAGTGCCAGCATACCGGCCAGGAATAGGGAACGGCGTAAGGTAAGGTGTAGGGCTGGTGGTGGGTTTCCGTTCCGGGCTAGGGTTAGGGTTAGGGAACGGCAAGGCTTAGGGTACAGGTCAGGGTACGGAAACGCGGGAGTGTAAGGCTACGTGCTGATGCGCAGGTCAGTGCCAGAGTACACGCCAGTAGTAGGCAACGGCGTAGGGTAAGGTTTTGGGCTGGTGGTGGGTTTCCATTACGGGCTAGTGTTAGGGTTAGGGAACCGCAAGGCTTAGGGCACAGGTGAGGGTACGGAGACGTGGGTGGGTCAGGCTACGTGCTGATGCACGGGTCAATGCCAGCGTACGGGCCAGGATTATGAAACGGCGTAAGGTATGGTGTAGGGCTGGTGGTTGGTTTCCGTTCCAGGCTAGGGTTAGGGTAAGGGAACGGCAAGGCTTAGGGCACAGGTGAGGGTACGGAAACGTGGGAGGGTCTGGCTACGTGCTGACGCACGGGTCAGTGCCAGCGTACGGGCCAGGAGTAGGCAACGGCGTAGGATAAAGTGTAGGGCTGGTGGTGGATTTGCGATCCGGGCTAGGGTGAGGGTTAGGGAACGGTAAGGCTTAGGGCACAGGTGTGGGAACGGAAACGTGGGAGGGTCAGGCTACGTGCTGACGCACGGTTCAGTGCCAGCGTACGGGCCAGGAATAGGAAACGGCATAAGTTAGGGTGTAGGGCTGGTGGTGGGTTTCCGTTCCGGGCTAGGGTTAGGGTTAGGGAACGGCAAGGCTTAGGGCACAGGTGAGGGTATGGAAACGTGGGAGGGTCAGGCTACGTGCTGACGCATGGGTCAGTGCCTGCGTACGGGTCAGCAGTAGGGTACGGCGTAATGTAAGGTGTAGGGCTCTTGGTGGGTTTCTATTCCGGGCTAGGTTTAGGGTTAGGGAACGGCAAGGCTTAGGGCACATGTGAGGGTACAGAAACTTGGGAGGGTCAGGCTACATGCTGACGCACTGTTCAGTGCCAGCGTACGGGCCAGGAATAGGGTACGGCGTAAGGTAAGGTGTAGGGCTGGTGGTGGGTTTCTAATCCGGGCTAGGGTTAGGGTTAGGGAACGGCAAGTCTTAGGGCAAAGGAGAGGGTACGGAAACGTGGGAGGGTCAGGCTACGTGCTGACGCACGGTTCAGTGCCAGCGTACGGGCCAGGAATAGGGTACGGCGTAAGGTAAGGTGTACGGCTGGTGGTGGGTTTCCGTTCCGGGCTAGGGTTAGGGTTAGGGAACGGCAAGGCTTAGGGCACAGGTGAGGTTACAGAAACGTGGGACTGTCAGGCTACGTGCTGACGCACGTGTCAGTGCCAGCGTACGGGCCAGGTGTAGGCAACGGCGTAAGGTAAGATGTAGGGTTGGTGGTTGGTTTCCGTTCCAGGCTATGGTTAGGGTAAGTGAACGGCATGGCTTAGGGCACAGGTGAGGGTACCGAAACGTGGGAGGGTCAGGCTACATGCTGACGCACGGTTCAGTGCCAGCGTACGGGCCAGGAATAAGTTACGGCGTAAGGTAAGGTGTAGGGCTGGTGGTGGGTTTCCATTCGGGGCTAGGGTTAGGGTTAGGGAACGGCAAGGCTTAGGGCACAGGTGAGGGTACGGAAACGTGGGAGGGTCAGGCTACGTGCTGACGCATGGGTCAGTGCCAGCGTGCGGGTCAGTAGCAGCGTACGGCGTAAGTTATGGTGTAGGTCTGGTGGTGGGTTACTATTCTGGGCTAGGGTTAGGGTTAGGGAATGGCAAGGCTTAGGGCACAGGTGAGGGTACGGAAACGTGGGAGGGTCAGGCTACGTGCTGACGCACGTGTCAGTGCCAGCGTACGGGCCAGGAGTAGGCAACGGCGTAAGGTAAGGTGTAGGGCTGGTGGTTGGTTTCCGTTCCAGGCTAGGGTTAGGGTTAGGGAACGGCAAGGCTTAGGGCACAGGTGAGGGTACGGAAACGTGGGAGGGTCGGGCTATGTGCTGACGCACGGGTCAGTGACAGCGTACGGGCCAGGAGTAGGCAACGGCGTAGGATAAAGTGTAGGGCTGGTGGTGGATTTGCGTTCTGGGCTAGGGTTTGGGTTACGGAACGGCAAGGCTTATGGCACAGGTCAGGGAACAGAAACGCGGGAGGGTAAGGCTATGTGCTGATGCACGGTTCAGTGCCAGAGTACAGGCCAGGAGTAGGCAACTGCATAGGGTAAGGTGTAGGGCTGGTGGTGGGTTTCCGTTCCGGGCTAGGGTTAGGGTTAGGGAACGGCAAGGCTTAGGGCACAGGTGAGGGTACGTAAACGTGGGAGGGTCAGGCTACGTGCTGACGCACGGGTCAATGCCAGCGTACGGGCGAGGAGTAGGCAACGGCGTAAGGTAAGGTTTAGGGCTGGTGGTGGGTTTCCGTTCCGGACTAGGGTTAGGGTTAGGGAACGGCAAGGCTTAGGGCACAGGTCATGGTACGGAAACGCGTGAGGGTAAGGCTACGTGCTGATGCACGGTTCAGTGCCAGAGTACAGGCCAGGAGTAGGCAACGGCGTAGGGTAAGGTGTAGGGCTGGTGGTGGGTTTCCGTTCCGGGCTAGGGTTAGGATTAGGGAACGGCGAGGCTTAGGGCACAGGTGAGGGTACGTAAACGTGCGAGGGTCAGGCTACGTGCTGACGCACGGGTCAATGCCAGCGTACGGGCGAGGAGTAGGCAACAACGTAAGGTAAGGTGTACGGCTGGTGGTTGGTTTCCGTTCCAGGCTAGGGTTAGGGTTAGGGAATGGCAAGGCTTAGGGCACAGGTGAGGGTACGGAAACGTGGGAGGGTCAGGCTACGTGCTGACGCACGGTTCAGTGCCAGCGTACGGGCCAGGAATAGGGTACGGCGTAAGGTAAGGTGTAGGGCTGGTGGTGGTTTTCTAATCCGGGCTAGGTTTAGGGTTAGGGAACGGCAAGTCTTAGGGCAAAGGAGAGGGTACGGAAACGTGGGAGGGTCAGGCTACGTGCTGACGCACGGTTCAGTGCCAGCGTACGGGCCAGGAATAGGGTACGGCGTAAGGTAAGGTGTACGGCTGGGGGTGGGTTTCCGTTCCGGGCTAGGGTTAGGGTTAGGGAACGGCAAGGCTTAGGGCACAGGTGAAGTTACCGAAACGTGGGACGGTCAGGCTACGTGCTGACGCACGTGTCAGTGCCAGCGTACGGGCCAGGGGTAGGCAACGGCGTAAGGTAAGATGTAGGGCTGGTGGTTGGTTTCCGTTCCAGGCTAGGGTTAGGGTAAGGGAACGGCAAGGCTTAGGGCACAGGTGAGGGTACTGAAACGTGGGAGGGTCAGGCTACATGCTGACGCATGGTTCATTGCCAGCGTATGGGCCAGGAATAAGTTACGGCGTAAGGTAAGGTGTAGGGCTGGTGGTGGGTTTCCGTTCGGGGCTAGGGTTAGGGTTAGGGAACGGCAAAGCTTAGGGCACAGGTGAGGGTACGGAAACGTGGGAGGGTCAGGCTACGTGCTGACGCACGGGTCAGTGCCAGCGTGCGGGTCAGTAGCAGCGTACGGCGTAAGGTATGGTGTAGGGTTGGTGGTGGGTTACTATTCCGGGCTAGGGTTAGGGTTAGGGAATGGCAAGGCTTAGGGCACAGGTGAGGGTACGGAAACGTTGGAGGCTCAGACTACGTGCAGACGCATGGTTCAGTGCCAGCGTACGGGTCAGGAGTAGGATACGGCGTAAGGTAAGGTGTAGGGCTGGTGGTGGGATTCTATTCCGGGCTAGGGTTAGGGTTAGGGAAAGGCAAGGCTTAGGGCACAGGTGAGGTTACGGAAACGTGGGAGGGTCAGGCTACATGCAGACGAACGGTTCAGTGCCTGCGTACGGGCCAGGAATAGGTTACGGCGTAAGGTAAGGTGTAGGGCTGGTGGTGGGTTTCCGTTCAGGGCTAGGGTTATGGTTAGGGAACGGCAAGGCTTAGGGCACAGGTGAGGGAACTGAAACGTGGGAGGGTCAGGCTACGTGCTGACGCATGGGTCAGTGCCAGCATACCGGACAGGAGTAGGGTACGGCGTAAGGTAAAGTGTAGGGTTTGTGGTTGATTTCCTTTCCAGGCTAGGTTTAGGGTTAGGGAACGGCAAGGCTTAGGGCACAGGTGAGGGTACGGAAACGTGGGAGGGACGGGCTACGTGCTGACGCACGGGTCAGTGCCAGCGTACGGGCCAGGAGTAGGCAACGGCATAGGATACAGTGTAGGGCTGTTGGAGGATTTGCGTTCCGGGCTAGGGTTAGGGTTAGGGAACGGCAAGGCTTAGGGCACAGGTGAGTGTACGGAAACGTGGGAGGGTCAGGCTACGTGCTGACGCATGGGTCAGTGCCAGCGTACGGGTCAGTAGCAGCGTACGGCGTAAGGTATGGTGTAGGGCTGGTGGTGGATTTGCGTACTGGGCTAGGGTTAGGGTTACGGAACGGCAAGGCTTATGGCACAGGTCAGGGAACAGAAACGCGGGAGGGTAAGGCTATGTGCTGATGCACGGTTCAGTGCCAGAGTACAGGCCAGGAGTAGGCAACGGCATAGGGTAAGGTGTAGGGCTGGTGGTGGGTTTCCGTTCCGGGCTAGGGTTAGGGTTAGGGAACGGCAAGGCTTAGGGCACAGGTGAGGGTACGTAAACGTGGGAGGGTCAGGCTACGTGCTGACGCACGGGTCAATGCCAGCGTACGGGCGAGGAGTAGGCAACGGCGTAAGGTAAGGTATAGGGCTGGTGGTGGGTTTCCGTTCCGGACTAGGGTTAGGGTTAGGGAACGGCAAGGCTTAGGGCACAGGTCAGGGTACGGAAACGCGTGAGGGTAAGGCTACGTGCTGATGCACGGTTCAGTGCCAGAGTACAGGCCAGGAGTAGGCAACGGCGTAGGGTAAGGTGTAGGGCTGGTGGTGGGTTTCCGTTCCGGGCTAGGGTTAGGGTTAGGGAACGGCAAGGCTTAGGGCACAGGTGAGGTACGTAAATGTGGGAGGTTCAGGCTACGTGCTGACGCACGGGTCAATGCCAGCGTACGGGCGAGGAGTAGGCAACGACGTAAGGTAAGGTGTACGGCTGGTGGTTGGTTTCCGTTCCAGGCTAGGGTTAGGTTTAGGGAATGGCACGGCTTAGGGCACAGGTGAGGGTACGGAAACGTGGGAGGGTCAGGCTACGTGCTGACGCACGGTTCAGTGCCAGCGTATGGGCCAGGAATAAGTTACGGCGGAAGGTAAGGTGTAGGGCTGGTGGTGGGTTTCCGTTCGGGGCTATGGTTAGGGTTAGGGAACGGCAAGGCTTAGGGCACAGGTGAGGGTACGGAAACGTGGGAGGGTCAGGCTACGTGCTGACGCACGGGTCAGTGCCAGCGTACGGGTCAGTAGCAGCGTACGGCGTAAGGTATTGTGTAGGGATGGTTGTGGGTTACTATTCCGGGCTAGGGTTAGGGTTAGGGAATGGCAAGGCTTAGGGCACAGGTGAGGGTACGTAAACGTGGGAGGGTCAGGCTACGTGCTGACGCACGGTTCAGTGCCAGCGTACTGGCCAGGAATAGGGTACGGCGTAAGGTAAGGTGTAGGGCTGGTGGTGGGTTTCTAATCAGGGCTAGGGTTAGGGTTAGGGAACGGCAAGTCTTAGGGCAAAGGAGAGGATACGGAAACGTGGGAGGGTCAGGCTACGTGCTGACGCACGGTTCAGTGCCTGCATACGGGCCAGGAATAGGGTACGGCGTAAGGTAAGGTGTACGGCTGGTGGTGGGTTTCCGTTCCGGTCTAGGGTTAGGGTTAGGGAACGGCAAGGCTTAGGGCACAGGTGAGGTTACAGAAACGTGGGACGGTCAGGCTACGTGCTGACGCACGTGTCAGTGCCAGCGTACGGGCCAGGGGTGGGCAATGGCGTAAGGTAAGATGTAGGGCTGGTGGTTGGTTTCCGTTCCAGGCTAGGGTTAGGGTAAGGGAACGGCAAGGCTTAGGGCACAGGTGAGAGTACCGAAACGTGGGAGGGTCAGGCTACATGCTGACGCATGTTTCAGTGCCAGCGTATGGGCCAGGAATAAGTTACGGCGTAAGGTAAGGTGTAGGGCTGGTGGTGGGTTTCCGTTCGGGGCTAGGGTTAGGGTTAGGGAACGGCAAGGCTTAGGGCACAGGTGAGGGTACGGAAAGGTGGGAGGGTCAGGCTACCTGATGACGCATGGTTCAGTGCCAGCGTACGGACCAGGAGTAGGGTACGGCGTAAGGTAAAGTGTAGCGCTTGTGGTTGATTTCCTTTCCAATCTAGGTTTAGGGTTAGGGAACGGCAAGGCTTAGGGCACAGGTGAGGGTACGGAAACTTGGGAGGGTCAGGCTACATGCTGACGCAATGTTCAGTGCCAGCGTACGGGCCAGGAATAGGGTACGGCGTAAGGTAAGGTGTAGGGCTGGTGGTGGGTTTCTAATCCGGGCTAGGGTTAGGGTTAGGGAACGGCAAGTCTTAGGGCAAAGGAGAGGGTATGGAAACGTGGGAGGGTCAGGCTACATGCTGACGCACGGTTCAATGCCAGCATACGGGCGAGGAGTAGGCAACTGCGTAAGGTAAGGTGTACGGCTGGTGGTTGGTTTCCGTTCCAGGCTAAGGTTAGGGTTAGGGAACGGCAAGGCTTAGGGCACAGGTGATGGTAAGGAAACGTGGGAGGGTCAGGCTACGTGCTGACGCACGATTCAGTGCCAGCGTACCGGGCCAGGATTAGGGAACGGCGTAAGGTAAGGTGTAGGGCTGGTGGTGGGTTTCCTTTCCGGGCTAGGGTTAGGGTTAGGGAACGGCAAGGCTTAGGGCACAGGTCAGGGTACGGAAACGCGGGAGGGTAAGGCTACGTGCTGATGCACGGGTCAGTACCAGAGTACAGGCCAGTAGTAGGCAACGGCATAGGGTAAGGTTTTGGGCTGGTGGTGGGATTCCATTCCGGGCTAGGGTTAGGGTTAGGGAACCGCAGGGCTTAGCGCACAGGTGAGGGTACGGAGACGAGGGAGGGTCAGGCTACATGCTGACGCACGAGTCAATGCCAGCGTACGGCCCAGGAGTAGGCAACGGCGTAAGGTAAGGTGTAGGGCTGGTGGTTGGTTTCTGTTCCAGGCTAGGGTTAGGGTTAGGGAACGGCAAGGCTTAGGGCACAGGTGAGGGTACGGAAACGTTGGAGGGTCGGGCTACGTGCTGATGCACGGGTCAGTGCCAGCGTATGGGCCAGGAGTAGGCAACGGCATAGGATAAAGTGTAGGGCTGGTGGTGGATTGCGTTCCGGGCTAGGGTTAGGGTTAGGGAACAGCAAGGCTTAGGGCTCAGGTGAGGGAACGGAAACGTGGGAGGGTCAGGCTACGTGCTGACGCACGGTTCAGTGCCAGCGTACGGTCCAGGAATAGGGAACGGCCTAAGTTAAGGTGTAGGGCTGGTGGTGGGTTTCCATTCCGGGCTAGGGTTAGGGTTAGGGAACGGCAAGGCTTAGGGCACAGGTCAGGGTACGGAAACGCGGGAGGGTAAGGCTACGTGCTGATGCGCAGGTCAGTGCCAGAGTACACGCCAGTAGTAGGCAACGGCGTAGGGTAAGGTTTTGGGCTGGTGGTGGGTTTCCATTCCGGGCTAGGTTTAGGGTTAGGGAAAGGCAAGGCTTAGGGCACAGGTGAGGGTACGGAAAGGTGGGAGGGTCAGGCTACGTGCTGACGCACGGGTCAGTGCCAGCGTACGGGTCAGTAGCAGCGTACGGCGTAAGGTATGGTGTAGGGCTGGTGGTGGGTTACTATTCTGGGCTAGGGTTAGGGTTAGGGAATGGCAAGGCTTAGGGCACAGGTGAGGGTACGGAAACGTGGGAGGGTCAGGCTACGTGCTGACGCACGGGTCAGTGCCAGCGTACGGGCCAGGAATAGGCAACGGCGTAAGGTAAGGTGTAGGGCTGGTGGTTGGTTTCCGTTCCTGGCTAGGGTTAGGGTTAGGGAACGGCAAGGCATAGGGCACAGGTGAGGGTACGGAAACGTGGGAGGGTCGGGCTACGTGCTGACGCACGGGTCAGTGCCAGCGTACGGGCCAGGAGTAGGCAACGGCGTAGGATAATGTGTAAGGCTGGTGGTGGATTTGCGTTCTGGGCTAGGGTTAGGGTTAGGGAACGGCAAGGCTTAGGGCACATGTCAGGGAACGGAAACGCGGGAGGGTAAGGCTACGTGCTGATGCACGGTTCAGTGCAGAGTACAGGCCAGGAATAGGCAACGGCGTAGGGTAAGGTTTAGGGCTGGTGGTGGGTTTCCGTTCCAGGCTAGGTTTAGGGTTAGGAAACGGCAAGGCTTAGGGCACAGGTGAGGGTACGGAAACGTGGGAGGGTCGGGCTACGTGCTGACGGACTGGTCAGTGCCAGCGTACGGGCCAGGAGTAGGCAACGGCGTAGGATAAAGTGTAGGGCTGGTGGTGGATTTGCGTTCCTGGCTAGGGTTAGGGTTAGGGAACGGCAAGACTTAGGGCACAGGTGAGGGAACGGAAACGTGGGAGGGTCAGGCTACGTGCTGACACACGGTTCAGTGCCAGCGTACGGGCCAGGAATAGGGAACGGCGTAAGTTAAGGTGTAGGGCTGGTGGTGGGTTTCCGTTCCGGGCTAGGGTTAGGGTTAGGGAACGTCAAGGCTTAGGGCACAGGTGAGGGTACGGAAACGTTGGAGGCTCAGACTACGTGCTGACGCATGGTTCAGTGCCAGCGTACGGGTCAGGAGTAGGATACGGCGTAAGGTAAGGTGTAGGGCTGATGGTGGGTTTCTATTCCGGGCTAGTGTTCGGGTTAGGGAAAGGCAAGACTTAGGGCACAGGTGAGGATACGGAAACGTGGGAGGGTCAGGCTACGTGCTGACGCATGGGTCAGTGCCAGCGTACGGGCCAGGAGTAGGGTACGGCGTAAGGTAAAGTTTAGCGCTTGTGGTTGATTTCCTTTCCAGGCTAGGTTTAGGGTTAGGGAACGGCAAGGCTTAGGGCACAGGTGAGGGTACGGAAACGTGAGAGGGACGGGCTACGTGCTGACGCACGGGTCAGTGCCAGCGTACGGAACAGGAGTAGGCAACGGCATAGGATACAGTGTAGGGCTGGTGGTGGATTTGCGTTCAGGGCTAGGGTTAGGGTTAGGGAACGGCAAGGCTTAGGGCACAGGTGAGGGTATGGAAACGTGGGAGGGTCAGGCTACGTGCTGACGCACGGGTCAGTGCCAGCGTACGGGTCAGGAGTAGGGTACGGCGTAATGTAAGGTGTAGGGCTGGTGGTGGGTTTCTATTCCGGGCTAGGGTTAGGGTTATGGAACGGCTAGGCTTAGGGCACAGGTGAGGGTACGGAAACTTGGGAGGCTCAGGCTACATGCTGACGCAATGTTCAGTGCCAGCGTACGGGCCAGGAATAGGGTACGGCCTAAGGTAAGGTGTAGGGATGGTGGTGGGTTTCTAATCCGGGCTAGGGTTAGGGTTAGGGAACGGCAAGTCTTAGGGCAAAGGAGAGGGTACGGAAACGTGGGAAGGTCAGGCTACATGCTGACGCATGGTTCAGTGCTAGCGTACGGGCCACGAATAGGGTACGGCGTAAGGTAAGGTGTACGGCTGGTGGTGGGTTTCCGTTCCGGGCTAGGTTTAGGGTTAGGGAACGGCAAGGCTTAGGGCACAGGTGAGGTTACAGAAACGTGGGACGGTCAGGCTACGTGCTGACGCATGTGTCAATGCCAGCATACGGGCGAGGAGTAGGCAACGGCGTAAGGTAAGGTGTACGGCTGGTGGTTGGTTTCCGTTCCAGGCTAGGGTTAGGGTTAGGGAACGGCAAGGCTTAGGGCACAGGTGATGGTACGGAAACGTGGGAGGGTCAGGCTACGTGCTGACGCACGGTTCAGTGCCAGCGTACGGGCCAGGAATAGGGAACGGCGTAAGGTAAGGTGTAGGGCTGGTGGTGGGTTTCCTTTCCGGGCTAAGGTTAGGGTTAGGGAACGGCAAGGCTTAGGGCACAGGTCAGGGTACGGAAACGCGGGAGGGTAAGGCTACGTGCTGATGCACGGGTCAGTGCCAGAGTACGGGCCAGTAGTAGGCAACGGCGTAGGGTAAGGTTTTGGGCTGGTGGTGGGATTCCATTCCGGGCTAGGGTTAGGGTTAGGGAACCGCAGGGCTTAGGGCACAGGTGAGGGTACGGAGACGAGGGAGGGTCAGGCTACGTGCTGACGCACGAGTCACTGCCAGCGTACGGACCAGGAGTAGGCAACGGCGTAAGGTAAGGTGTAGGGCTGGTGGTTGGTTTCTGTTCCAGGCTAGGGTTAGGGTTAGGGAACGGCAAGGCTTAGGGCACAGGTGAGGGTACGGAAACGTTGGAGGGTCGGGCTACGTGCTGATGCATGGGTCAGTGCCAGCGTACGGGCCAGGAGTAGGCAACAGCGTAGGATAAAGTGTAGGGCTGGTGGTGGATTTGCGTTCCGGGCTAGGGTTAGGGTTAGGGAAAGGCAAGGCTTAGGGCTCAGGTGAGGGAACGGAAACGTGGGAGGGTCAGGCTACGTGCTGACGCACGGTTCAGTGCCACCGTACTGGCCAGGAATAGGGAACGGCGTAAGTTAAGGTGTTGGGCTGGTGGTGGGTTTCCGTTCCGGGCTAGGGTTAGGGTTAGGGAACAGCAAGGCTTAGGGCACAGGTGAGGGTACGTAAACGTGGGAGGGTCAGGCTACGTGCTGACGCACGGGTCAATGCCAGCGTACGCGCCAGGAATAGGGAAAGTCGTAAGGTAAGGTATAGGGCTGGTGGTGGGTTTCCGTTCCGGGCTAGGGTTAGGGTTAGGGAACGGCAAGGCTTAGGGCACAGGTCAGGGTACGGAAACGCGTGAGGGTAACGCCCCGTGCTAATGCACGGGTCAGTGCCGGAGTACAGGCCAGTAGTAGGCAACGGCGTAAGGTAAGGTGTAGGGCTGGTGGTTGGTTTCCGTTCCAGGCTAGGGTTAGAGTTAGGGAACGGCAAGGCTTAGGGCACAGGTGAGGGTACGGAAACGTGGGAGGGTCGGGCTACGTGCTGACGCACTGGTCAGTGCCAGCGTACGGGCCAGGAGTAGGCAACGGCGTAGGATAAAGTGTAGGACTGGTGGTGGATTTGCGTTCCTGGCTAGGGTTAGGGTTAAGGAACGGCAAGGCTTAGGGCACAGGTGAGGGAACGGAAACGTGGGAGGGTAAGGCTACGTGCTGACACACGGTTCAGTGCCAGCGTACGGGCCAGGAATAGGGAACTGCGTAAGTTAAGGTGTAGGGCTGGTGGTGGGTTTCCGTTCCGGGCTAGGGTTAGGGTTAGGGAACGTCAAGGCTTAGGGCACAGGTGAGGTTACGGAAACGTTGGAGGCTCAGACTACGTGCTGACGCATGGTTCAGTGCCAGCGTACGGGTCAGGAGTAGGATACGGCGTAAGGTAAGGTGTAGGGCTGGTGGTGGGTTTCTATTCCGGGCTAGGGTTAGGGTTAGGGAAAGGCAAGTCTTAGGGCACAGGTGAGGTTACGGAAACGTGGGAGGGTCAGGCTACATGCTGACGCACGGTTCAGTGCCAGCGTACGGGCCAGGAATAGGTTACGGCGTAAGGTAAGGTGTAGGGCTGGTGGTGGGTTTCCGTTCCGGTCTAGGGTTATGGTTAGGGAACGGCAAGGCTTAGGGCACAGGTGAGGGTACTGAAACTTGGGAGGGTCAGGCTACGTGCTGACGCATGGGTCAGTGCCAGCGTACGGACCAGGAGTAGGGTACGGCGTAAGGTAAAGTGTAGCGCTTGTGGTTGATTTCCTTTCAAATCTAGGTTTAGGGTTAGGGAACGGCAAGGCTTAGGGCACAGGTGAGGGTACGGAAACTTGGGAGGGTCAGGCTACATGCTGACGCAATGTTCAGTGCCAGCGTACGGGCCAGGAATAGGGTACGGCGTAAGGTAAGGTGTAGGGCTGGTGGTGGGTTTCTAATCCGGGCTAGGGTTAGGGTTAGGGAACGGCAAGTCTTAGGGCAAAGGAGAGGGTATGGAAACGTGGGAGGGTCAGGCTACATGCTGACGCACGGTTCAGTGCCAGCGTACGGGCCAGGAATAGGGTACGGCGTAAGGTAAGGTGAACGGCTGGTGGTGGGTTTCCGTTCCGGGCTAGGGTTTGGGTTAGGGAACAGCAAGGCTTAGGGCACAGGTGAGGTTACAGAAACGTGGGACGGTCAGGCTACGTGCTGACGCATGTGTCAATGCCAGCATACGGGCGAGGAGTAGGCAACGGCGTAAGGTAAGGTGTACGGCTGGTGGTTGGTTTCCGTTCCAGGCTAAGGTTAGGGTTAGGGAACGGCAAGGCTTAGGGCACAGGTGATGGTAAGGAAACGTGGGAGGGTCAGGCTACATGCTGACGCACGATTCAGTGCCAGCGTACGGGCCAGGAATAGGGAACGGCGTAAGGTAAGGTGTAGGGCTGGTGGTGGGTTTCCGTTCCGGGCTAGGGTTAGGGTTAGGGAACGGCAAGGCTTAGGGCACAGGTCAGGGTACGGAAACGCGGGAGGGTAAGGCTACGTGCTGATGCACGGGTCAGTACCAGAGTACAGGCCAGTAGTAGGCAACGGCATAGGGTAAGGTTTTGGGCTGGTGGTGGGATTCCATTCCGGGCTAGGGTTAGGGTTAGGGAACCGCAGGGCTTAGCGCACAGGTGAGGGTACGGAGACGAGGGAGGGTCAGGCTACATGCTGACGCACGAGTCAATGCCAGCGTACGGGCCAGGAGTAGGCAACGGCGTAAGGTAAGGTGTAGGGCTGGTGGTTGGTTTCTGTTCCAGGCTAGGGTTAGGGTTAGGGAACGGCAAGGCTTAGGGCACAGGTGAGGGTACGGAAACGTTGGAGGGTCGGGCTACGTGCTGATGCACGGGTCAGTGCCAGCGTATGGGCCAGGAGTAGGCAACGGCATAGGATAAAGTGTAGGGCTGGTGGTGGATTTGCGTTCCGGGCTAGGGTTGGGGTTAGGGAACGGCAAGGCTTAGGGCTCAGGTGAGGGAACGGAAACGTGGGAGGGTCAGGCTACGTGCTGACACACGGTTCAGTGCCAGCGTACGGGCCAGGAGTAGGCAACGGCGTAGGATAAAGTGTAGGGCTGGTGGTGGATTTGCGTTCTGGGCTAGGGTTTGGGTTACGGAACGGCAAGGCTTATGGCACAGGTCAGGGAACAGAAACGCGGGAGGGTAAGGCTATGTGCTGATGCACGGTTCAGTGCCAGAGTACAGGCCAGGAGTAGGCAACTGCATAGGGTAAGGTGTAGGGCTGGTGGTGGGTTTCCGTTCCGGGCTAGGGTTAGGGTTAGGGAACGGCAAGGCTTAGGGCACAGGTGAGGGTACGTAAACGTGGGAGGGTCAGGCTACGTGCTGACGCACGGGTCAATGCCAGCGTACGGGCGAGGAGTAGGCAACGGCGTAAGGTAAGGTTTAGGGCTGGTGGTGGGTTTCCGTTCCGGACTAGGGTTAGGGTTAGGGAACGGCAAGGCTTAGGGCACAGGTCATGGTACGGAAACGCGTGAGGGTAAGGCTACGTGCTGATGCACGGTTCAGTGCCAGAGTACAGGCCAGGAGTAGGCAACGGCGTAGGGTAAGGTGTAGGGCTGGTGGTGGGTTTCCGTTCCGGGCTAGGGTTAGGATTAGGGAACGGCGAGGCTTAGGGCACAGGTGAGGGTACGTAAACGTGCGAGGGTCAGGCTACGTGCTGACGCACGGGTCAATGCCAGCGTACGGGCGAGGAGTAGGCAACAACGTAAGGTAAGGTGTACGGCTGGTGGTTGGTTTCCGTTCCAGGCTAGGGTTAGGGTTAGGGAATGGCAAGGCTTAGGGCACAGGTGAGGGTACGGAAACGTGGGAGGGTCAGGCTACGTGCTGACGCACGGTTCAGTGCCAGCGTACGGGCCAGGAATAGGGTACGGCGTAAGGTAAGGTGTAGGGCTGGTGGTGGTTTTCTAATCCGGGCTAGGTTTAGGGTTAGGGAACGGCAAGTCTTAGGGCAAAGGAGAGGGTACGGAAACGTGGGAGGGTCAGGCTACGTGCTGACGCACGGTTCAGTGCCAGCGTACGGGCCAGGAATAGGGTACGGCGTAAGGTAAGGTGTACGGCTGGGGGTGGGTTTCCGTTCCGGGCTAGGGTTAGGGTTAGGGAACGGCAAGGCTTAGGGCACAGGTGAAGTTACCGAAACGTGGGACGGTCAGGCTACGTGCTGACGCACGTGTCAGTGCCAGCGTACGGGCCAGGGGTAGGCAACGGCGTAAGGTAAGATGTAGGGCTGGTGGTTGGTTTCCGTTCCAGGCTAGGGTTAGGGTAAGGGAACGGCAAGGCTTAGGGCACAGGTGAGGGTACTGAAACGTGGGAGGGTCAGGCTACATGCTGACGCATGGTTCATTGCCAGCGTATGGGCCAGGAATAAGTTACGGCGTAAGGTAAGGTGTAGGGCTGGTGGTGGGTTTCCGTTCGGGGCTAGGGTTAGGGTTAGGGAACGGCAAAGCTTAGGGCACAGGTGAGGGTACGGAAACGTGGGAGGGTCAGGCTACGTGCTGACGCACGGGTCAGTGCCAGCGTGCGGGTCAGTAGCAGCGTACGGCGTAAGGTATGGTGTAGGGTTGGTGGTGGGTTACTATTCCGGGCTAGGGTTAGGGTTAGGGAATGGCAAGGCTTAGGGCACAGGTGAGGGTACGGAAACGTTGGAGGCTCAGACTACGTGCAGACGCATGGTTCAGTGCCAGCGTACGGGTCAGGAGTAGGATACGGCGTAAGGTAAGGTGTAGGGCTGGTGGTGGGATTCTATTCCGGGCTAGGGTTAGGGTTAGGGAAAGGCAAGGCTTAGGGCACAGGTGAGGTTACGGAAACGTGGGAGGGTCAGGCTACATGCAGACGAACGGTTCAGTGCCTGCGTACGGGCCAGGAATAGGTTACGGCGTAAGGTAAGGTGTAGGGCTGGTGGTGGGTTTCCGTTCAGGGCTAGGGTTATGGTTAGGGAACGGCAAGGCTTAGGGCACAGGTGAGGGAACTGAAACGTGGGAGGGTCAGGCTACGTGCTGACGCATGGGTCAGTGCCAGCATACCGGACAGGAGTAGGGTACGGCGTAAGGTAAAGTGTAGGGTTTGTGGTTGATTTCCTTTCCAGGCTAGGTTTAGGGTTAGGGAACGGCAAGGCTTAGGGCACAGGTGAGGGTACGGAAACGTGGGAGGGACGGGCTACGTGCTGACGCACGGGTCAGTGCCAGCGTACGGGCCAGGAGTAGGCAACGGCATAGGATACAGTGTAGGGCTGTTGGAGGATTTGCGTTCCGGGCTAGGGTTAGGGTTAGGGAACGGCAAGGCTTAGGGCACAGGTGAGTGTACGGAAACGTGGGAGGGTCAGGCTACGTGCTGACGCATGGGTCAGTGCCAGCGTACGGGTCAGTAGCAGCGTACGGCGTAAGGTATGGTGTAGGGCTGGTGGTGGATTTGCGTACTGGGCTAGGGTTAGGGTTACGGAACGGCAAGGCTTATGGCACAGGTCAGGGAACAGAAACGCGGGAGGGTAAGGCTATGTGCTGATGCACGGTTCAGTGCCAGAGTACAGGCCAGGAGTAGGCAACGGCATAGGGTAAGGTGTAGGGCTGGTGGTGGGTTTCCGTTCCGGGCTAGGGTTAGGGTTAGGGAACGGCAAGGCTTAGGGCACAGGTGAGGGTACGTAAACGTGGGAGGGTCAGGCTACGTGCTGACGCACGGGTCAATGCCAGCGTACGGGCGAGGAGTAGGCAACGGCGTAAGGTAAGGTATAGGGCTGGTGGTGGGTTTCCGTTCCGGACTAGGGTTAGGGTTAGGGAACGGCAAGGCTTAGGGCACAGGTCAGGGTACGGAAACGCGTGAGGGTAAGGCTACGTGCTGATGCACGGTTCAGTGCCAGAGTACAGGCCAGGAGTAGGCAACGGCGTAGGGTAAGGTGTAGGGCTGGTGGTGGGTTTCCGTTCCGGGCTAGGGTTAGGGTTAGGGAACGGCAAGGCTTAGGGCACAGGTGAGGTACGTAAATGTGGGAGGTTCAGGCTACGTGCTGACGCACGGGTCAATGCCAGCGTACGGGCGAGGAGTAGGCAACGACGTAAGGTAAGGTGTACGGCTGGTGGTTGGTTTCCGTTCCAGGCTAGGGTTAGGTTTAGGGAATGGCACGGCTTAGGGCACAGGTGAGGGTACGGAAACGTGGGAGGGTCAGGCTACGTGCTGACGCATGGTTCAGTGCCAGCGTATGGGCCAGGAATAAGTTACGGCGGAAGGTAAGGTGTAGGGCTGGTGGTGGGTTTCCGTTCGGGGCTATGGTTAGGGTTAGGGAACGGCAAGGCTTAGGGCACAGGTGAGGGTACGGAAACGTGGGAGGGTCAGGCTACGTGCTGACGCACGGGTCAGTGCCAGCGTACGGGTCAGTAGCAGCGTACGGCGTAAGGTATTGTGTAGGGATGGTTGTGGGTTACTATTCCGGGCTAGGGTTAGGGTTAGGGAATGGCAAGGCTTAGGGCACAGGTGAGGGTACGTAAACGTGGGAGGGTCAGGCTACGTGCTGACGCACGGTTCAGTGCCAGCGTACTGGCCAGGAATAGGGTACGGCGTAAGGTAAGGTGTAGGGCTGGTGGTGGGTTTCTAATCAGGGCTAGGGTTAGGGTTAGGGAACGGCAAGTCTTAGGGCAAAGGAGAGGATACGGAAACGTGGGAGGGTCAGGCTACGTGCTGACGCACGGTTCAGTGCCTGCATACGGGCCAGGAATAGGGTACGGCGTAAGGTAAGGTGTACGGCTGGTGGTGGGTTTCCGTTCCGGTCTAGGGTTAGGGTTAGGGAACGGCAAGGCTTAGGGCACAGGTGAGGTTACAGAAACGTGGGACGGTCAGGCTACGTGCTGACGCACGTGTCAGTGCCAGCGTACGGGCCAGGGGTGGGCAATGGCGTAAGGTAAGATGTAGGGCTGGTGGTTGGTTTCCGTTCCAGGCTAGGGTTAGGGTAAGGGAACGGCAAGGCTTAGGGCACAGGTGAGAGTACCGAAACGTGGGAGGGTCAGGCTACATGCTGACGCATGTTTCAGTGCCAGCGTATGGGCCAGGAATAAGTTACGGCGTAAGGTAAGGTGTAGGGCTGGTGGTGGGTTTCCGTTCGGGGCTAGGGTTAGGGTTAGGGAACGGCAAGGCTTAGGGCACAGGTGAGGGTACGGAAAGGTGGGAGGGTCAGGCTACCTGATGACGCATGGTTCAGTGCCAGCGTACGGACCAGGAGTAGGGTACGGCGTAAGGTAAAGTGTAGCGCTTGTGGTTGATTTCCTTTCCAATCTAGGTTTAGGGTTAGGGAACGGCAAGGCTTAGGGCACAGGTGAGGGTACGGAAACTTGGGAGGGTCAGGCTACATGCTGACGCAATGTTCAGTGCCAGCGTACGGGCCAGGAATAGGGTACGGCGTAAGGTAAGGTGTAGGGCTGGTGGTGGGTTTCTAATCCGGGCTAGGGTTAGGGTTAGGGAACGGCAAGTCTTAGGGCAAAGGAGAGGGTATGGAAACGTGGGAGGGTCAGGCTACATGCTGACGCACGGTTCAATGCCAGCATACGGGCGAGGAGTAGGCAACTGCGTAAGGTAAGGTGTACGGCTGGTGGTTGGTTTCCGTTCCAGGCTAAGGTTAGGGTTAGGGAACGGCAAGGCTTAGGGCACAGGTGATGGTAAGGAAACGTGGGAGGGTCAGGCTACGTGCTGACGCACGATTCAGTGCCAGCGTACGGGCCAGGATTAGGGAACGGCGTAAGGTAAGGTGTAGGGCTGGTGGTGGGTTTCCGTTCCGGGCTAGGGTTAGGGTTAGGGAACGGCAAGGCTTAGGGCACAGGTCAGGGTACGGAAACGCGGGAGGGTAAGGCTACGTGCTGATGCACGGGTCAGTACCAGAGTACAGGCCAGTAGTAGGCAACGGCATAGGGTAAGGTTTTGGGCTGGTGGTGGGATTCCATTCCGGGCTAGGGTTAGGGTTAGGGAACCGCAGGGCTTAGCGCACAGGTGAGGGTACGGAGACGAGGGAGGGTCAGGCTACATGCTGACGCACGAGTCAATGCCAGCGTACGGCCCAGGAGTAGGCAACGGCGTAAGGTAAGGTGTAGGGCTGGTGGTTGGTTTCTGTTCCAGGCTAGGGTTAGGGTTAGGGAACGGCAAGGCTTAGGGCACAGGTGAGGGTACGGAAACGTTGGAGGGTCGGGCTACGTGCTGATGCACGGGTCAGTGCCAGCGTATGGGCCAGGAGTAGGCAACGGCATAGGATAAAGTGTAGGGCTGGTGGTGGATTTGCGTTCCGGGCTAGGGTTAGGGTTAGGGAACAGCAAGGCTTAGGGCTCAGGTGAGGGAACGGAAACGTGGGAGGGTCAGGCTACGTGCTGACGCACGGTTCAGTGCCAGCGTACGGTCCAGGAATAGGGAACGGCCTAAGTTAAGGTGTAGGGCTGGTGGTGGGTTTCCATTCCGGGCTAGGGTTAGGGTTAGGGAACGGCAAGGCTTAGGGCACAGGTCAGGGTACGGAAACGCGGGAGGGTAAGGCTACGTGCTGATGCGCAGGTCAGTGCCAGAGTACACGCCAGTAGTAGGCAACGGCGTAGGGTAAGGTTTTGGGCTGGTGGTGGGTTTCCATTCCGGGCTAGGTTTAGGGTTAGGGAAAGGCAAGGCTTAGGGCACAGGTGAGGGTACGGAAAGGTGGGAGGGTCAGGCTACGTGCTGACGCACGGGTCAGTGCCAGCGTACGGGTCAGTAGCAGCGTACGGCGTAAGGTATGGTGTAGGGCTGGTGGTGGGTTACTATTCTGGGCTAGGGTTAGGGTTAGGGAATGGCAAGGCTTAGGGCACAGGTGAGGGTACGGAAACGTGGGAGGGTCAGGCTACGTGCTGACGCACGGGTCAGTGCCAGCGTACGGGCCAGGAATAGGCAACGGCGTAAGGTAAGGTGTAGGGCTGGTGGTTGGTTTCCGTTCCTGGCTAGGGTTAGGGTTAGGGAACGGCAAGGCATAGGGCACAGGTGAGGGTACGGAAACGTGGGAGGGTCGGGCTACGTGCTGACGCACGGGTCAGTGCCAGCGTACGGGCCAGGAGTAGGCAACGGCGTAGGATAATGTGTAAGGCTGGTGGTGGATTTGCGTTCTGGGCTAGGGTTAGGGTTAGGGAACGGCAAGGCTTAGGGCACATGTCAGGGAACGGAAACGCGGGAGGGTAAGGCTACGTGCTGATGCACGGTTCAGTGCAGAGTACAGGCCAGGAATAGGCAACGGCGTAGGGTAAGGTTTAGGGCTGGTGGTGGGTTTCCGTTCCAGGCTAGGTTTAGGGTTAGGAAACGGCAAGGCTTAGGGCACAGGTGAGGGTACGGAAACGTGGGAGGGTCGGGCTACGTGCTGACGGACTGGTCAGTGCCAGCGTACGGGCCAGGAGTAGGCAACGGCGTAGGATAAAGTGTAGGGCTGGTGGTGGATTTGCGTTCCTGGCTAGGGTTAGGGTTAGGGAACGGCAAGACTTAGGGCACAGGTGAGGGAACGGAAACGTGGGAGGGTCAGGCTACGTGCTGACACACGGTTCAGTGCCAGCGTACGGGCCAGGAATAGGGAACGGCGTAAGTTAAGGTGTAGGGCTGGTGGTGGGTTTCCGTTCCGGCCTAGGGTTAGGGTTAGGGAACGTCAAGGCTTAGGGCACAGGTGAGGGTACGGAAACGTTGGAGGCTCAGACTACGTGCTGACGCATGGTTCAGTGCCAGCGTACGGGTCAGGAGTAGGATACGGCGTAAGGTAAGGTGTAGGGCTGATGGTGGGTTTCTATTCCGGGCTAGTGTTCGGGTTAGGGAAAGGCAAGACTTAGGGCACAGGTGAGGATACGGAAACGTGGGAGGGTCAGGCTACGTGCTGACGCATGGGTCAGTGCCAGCGTACGGGCCAGGAGTAGGGTACGGCGTAAGGTAAAGTTTAGCGCTTGTGGTTGATTTCCTTTCCAGGCTAGGTTTAGGGTTAGGGAACGGCAAGGCTTAGGGCACAGGTGAGGGTACGGAAACGTGAGAGGGACGGGCTACGTGCTGACGCACGGGTCAGTGCCAGCGTACGGAACAGGAGTAGGCAACGGCATAGGATACAGTGTAGGGCTGGTGGTGGATTTGCGTTCAGGGCTAGGGTTAGGGTTAGGGAACGGCAAGGCTTAGGGCACAGGTGAGGGTATGGAAACGTGGGAGGGTCAGGCTACGTGCTGACGCACGGGTCAGTGCCAGCGTACGGGTCAGGAGTAGGGTACGGCGTAATGTAAGGTGTAGGGCTGGTGGTGGGTTTCTATTCCGGGCTAGGGTTAGGGTTATGGAACGGCTAGGCTTAGGGCACAGGTGAGGGTACGGAAACTTGGGAGGCTCAGGCTACATGCTGACGCAATGTTCAGTGCCAGCGTACGGGCCAGGAATAGGGTACGGCCTAAGGTAAGGTGTAGGGATGGTGGTGGGTTTCTAATCCGGGCTAGGGTTAGGGTTAGGGAACGGCAAGTCTTAGGGCAAAGGAGAGGGTACGGAAACGTGGGAAGGTCAGGCTACATGCTGACGCATGGTTCAGTGCTAGCGTACGGGCCACGAATAGGGTACGGCGTAAGGTAAGGTGTACGGCTGGTGGTGGGTTTCCGTTCCGGGCTAGGTTTAGGGTTAGGGAACGGCAAGGCTTAGGGCACAGGTGAGGTTACAGAAACGTGGGACGGTCAGGCTACGTGCTGACGCATGTGTCAATGCCAGCATACGGGCGAGGAGTAGGCAACGGCGTAAGGTAAGGTGTACGGCTGGTGGTTGGTTTCCGTTCCAGGCTAGGGTTAGGGTTAGGGAACGGCAAGGCTTAGGGCACAGGTGATGGTACGGAAACGTGGGAGGGTCAGGCTACGTGCTGACGCACGGTTCAGTGCCAGCGTACGGGCCAGGAATAGGGAACGGCGTAAGGTAAGGTGTAGGGCTGGTGGTGGGTTTCCTTTCCGGGCTAAGGTTAGGGTTAGGGAACGGCAAGGCTTAGGGCACAGGTCAGGGTACGGAAACGCGGGAGGGTAAGGCTACGTGCTGATGCACGGGTCAGTGCCAGAGTACGGGCCAGTAGTAGGCAACGGCGTAGGGTAAGGTTTTGGGCTGGTGGTGGGATTCCATTCCGGGCTAGGGTTAGGGTTAGGGAACCGCAGGGCTTAGGGCACAGGTGAGGGTACGGAGACGAGGGAGGGTCAGGCTACGTGCTGACGCACGAGTCACTGCCAGCGTACGGACCAGGAGTAGGCAACGGCGTAAGGTAAGGTGTAGGGCTGGTGGTTGGTTTCTGTTCCAGGCTAGGGTTAGGGTTAGGGAACGGCAAGGCTTAGGGCACAGGTGAGGGTACGGAAACGTTGGAGGGTCGGGCTACGTGCTGATGCATGGGTCAGTGCCAGCGTACGGGCCAGGAGTAGGCAACAGCGTAGGATAAAGTGTAGGGCTGGTGGTGGATTTGCGTTCCGGGCTAGGGTTAGGGTTAGGGAAAGGCAAGGCTTAGGGCTCAGGTGAGGGAACGGAAACGTGGGAGGGTCAGGCTACGTGCTGACGCACGGTTCAGTGCCACCGTACTGGCCAGGAATAGGGAACGGCGTAAGTTAAGGTGTTGGGCTGGTGGTGGGTTTCCGTTCCGGGCTAGGGTTAGGGTTAGGGAACAGCAAGGCTTAGGGCACAGGTGAGGGTACGTAAACGTGGGAGGGTCAGGCTACGTGCTGACGCACGGGTCAATGCCAGCGTACGCGCCAGGAATAGGGAAAGTCGTAAGGTAAGGTATAGGGCTGGTGGTGGGTTTCCGTTCCGGGCTAGGGTTAGGGTTAGGGAACGGCAAGGCTTAGGGCACAGGTCAGGGTACGGAAACGCGTGAGGGTAACGCCCCGTGCTAATGCACGGGTCAGTGCCGGAGTACAGGCCAGTAGTAGGCAACGGCGTAAGGTAAGGTGTAGGGCTGGTGGTTGGTTTCCGTTCCAGGCTAGGGTTAGAGTTAGGGAACGGCAAGGCTTAGGGCACAGGTGAGGGTACGGAAACGTGGGAGGGTCGGGCTACGTGCTGACGCACTGGTCAGTGCCAGCGTACGGGCCAGGAGTAGGCAACGGCGTAGGATAAAGTGTAGGACTGGTGGTGGATTTGCGTTCCTGGCTAGGGTTAGGGTTAAGGAACGGCAAGGCTTAGGGCACAGGTGAGGGAACGGAAACGTGGGAGGGTAAGGCTACGTGCTGACACACGGTTCAGTGCCAGCGTACGGGCCAGGAATAGGGAACTGCGTAAGTTAAGGTGTAGGGCTGGTGGTGGGTTTCCGTTCCGGGCTAGGGTTAGGGTTAGGGAACGTCAAGGCTTAGGGCACAGGTGAGGTTACGGAAACGTTGGAGGCTCAGACTACGTGCTGACGCATGGTTCAGTGCCAGCGTACGGGTCAGGAGTAGGATACGGCGTAAGGTAAGGTGTAGGGCTGGTGGTGGGTTTCTATTCCGGGCTAGGGTTAGGGTTAGGGAAAGGCAAGTCTTAGGGCACAGGTGAGGTTACGGAAACGTGGGAGGGTCAGGCTACATGCTGACGCACGGTTCAGTGCCAGCGTACGGGCCAGGAATAGGTTACGGCGTAAGGTAAGGTGTAGGGCTGGTGGTGGGTTTCCGTTCCGGTCTAGGGTTATGGTTAGGGAACGGCAAGGCTTAGGGCACAGGTGAGGGTACTGAAACTTGGGAGGGTCAGGCTACGTGCTGACGCATGGGTCAGTGCCAGCGTACGGACCAGGAGTAGGGTACGGCGTAAGGTAAAGTGTAGCGCTTGTGGTTGATTTCCTTTCAAATCTAGGTTTAGGGTTAGGGAACGGCAAGGCTTAGGGCACAGGTGAGGGTACGGAAACTTGGGAGGGTCAGGCTACATGCTGACGCAATGTTCAGTGCCAGCGTACGGGCCAGGAATAGGGTACGGCGTAAGGTAAGGTGTAGGGCTGGTGGTGGGTTTCTAATCTGGGCTAGGGTTAGGGTTAGGGAACGGCAAGTCTTAGGGCAAAGGAGAGGGTATGGAAACGTGGGAGGGTCAGGCTACATGCTGACGCACGGTTCAGTGCCAGCGTACGGGCCAGGAATAGGGTACGGCGTAAGGTAAGGTGAACGGCTGGTGGTGGGTTTCCGTTCCGGGCTAGGGTTTGGGTTAGGGAACAGCAAGGCTTAGGGCACAGGTGAGGTTACAGAAACGTGGGACGGTCAGGCTACGTGCTGACGCATGTGTCAATGCCAGCATACGGGCGAGGAGTAGGCAACGGCGTAAGGTAAGGTGTACGGCTGGTGGTTGGTTTCCGTTCCAGGCTAAGGTTAGGGTTAGGGAACGGCAAGGCTTAGGGCACAGGTGATGGTAAGGAAACGTGGGAGGGTCAGGCTACATGCTGACGCACGATTCAGTGCCAGCGTACGGGCCAGGAATAGGGAACGGCGTAAGGTAAGGTGTAGGGCTGGTGGTGGGTTTCCGTTCCGGGCTAGGGTTAGGGTTAGGGAACGGCAAGGCTTAGGGCACAGGTCAGGGTACGGAAACGCGGGAGGGTAAGGCTACGTGCTGATGCACGGGTCAGTACCAGAGTACAGGCCAGTAGTAGGCAACGGCATAGGGTAAGGTTTTGGGCTGGTGGTGGGATTCCATTCCGGGCTAGGGTTAGGGTTAGGGAACCGCAGGGCTTAGCGCACAGGTGAGGGTACGGAGACGAGGGAGGGTCAGGCTACATGCTGACGCACGAGTCAATGCCAGCGTACGGGCCAGGAGTAGGCAACGGCGTAAGGTAAGGTGTAGGGCTGGTGGTTGGTTTCTGTTCCAGGCTAGGGTTAGGGTTAGGGAACGGCAAGGCTTAGGGCACAGGTGAGGGTACGGAAACGTTGGAGGGTCGGGCTACGTGCTGATGCACGGGTCAGTGCCAGCGTATGGGCCAGGAGTAGGCAACGGCATAGGATAAAGTGTAGGGCTGGTGGTGGATTTGCGTTCCGGGCTAGGGTTGGGGTTAGGGAACGGCAAGGCTTAGGGCTCAGGTGAGGGAACGGAAACGTGGGAGGGTCAGGCTACGTGCTGACACACGGTTCAGTGCCAGCGTACGGGCCAGGAATAGGGAACGGCGTAAGTTAAGGTGTAGGGCTGGTGGTGGGTTTCCGTTCCGGGCTAGGGTTAGGGTTAGGGAACGTCAAGGCTTAGGGCACAGGTGAGGGTACGGAAACGTTGGAGGCTCAGACTACGTGCTGACGCATGGTTCAGTGCCAGCGTACGGGTCAGGAGTAGGATACGGCGTAAGGTAAGGTGTAGGGCTGATGGTGGGTTTCTATTCCGGGCTAGGGTTAGGGTTAGGGAAAGGCAAGACTTAGGGCACAGGTGAGGATACGGAAACGTGGGAGGGTCAGGCTACGTGCTGACGCATGGGTCAGTGCCAGCGTACGGGCCAGGAGTAGGGTACGGCGTAAGGTAAAGTTTAGCGCTTGTGGTTGATTTCCTTTCCAGGCTAGGTTTAGGGTTAGGGAACGGCAAGGCTTAGGGCACAGGTGAGGGTACGGAAACGTGAGAGGGACGGGCTACGTGCTGACGCACGGGTCAGTGCCAGCGTACGGAACAGGAGTAGGCAACGACATAGGATACAGTGTAGGGCTGGTGGTGGATTTGCGTTCAGGGCTAGGGTTAGGGTTAGGGAACGGCAAGGCTTACGGCACAGGTGAGGGTATGGAAACGTGGGAGGGTCAGGCTACGTGCTGACGCACGGGTCAGTGCCAGCGTACGGGTCAGGAGTAGGGTACGGCGTAATGTAAGGTGTAGGGCTGGTGGTGGGTTTCTATTCCGGGCTAGGGTTAGGGTTATGGAACGGCTAGGCTTAGGGCACAGGTGAGGGTACGGAAACTTGGGAGGCTCAGGCTACATGCTGACGCAATGTTCAGTGCCAGCGTACGGGCCAGGAATAGGGTACGGCGTAAGGTAAGGTGTAGGGATGGTGGTGGGTTTCTAATCCGGGCTAGGGTTAGGGTTAGGGAACGGCAAGTCTTAGGGCAAAGGAGAGGGTACGGAAACGTGGGAAGGTCAGGCTACATGCTGACGCACGGTTCAGTGCTAGCGTACGGGCCACGAATAGGGTACGGCGTAAGGTAAGGTGTACGGCTGGTGGTGGGTTTCCGTTCCGGGCTAGGGTTAGGGTTAGGGAACGGCAAGGCTTAGGGCACAGGTGAGGTTACAGAAACGTGGGACGGTCAGGCTACGTGCTAACGCATGTGTCAATGCCAGCATACGGGCGAGGAGTAGGCAACGGCGTAAGGTAAGGTGTACGGCTGGTGGTTGGTTTCCGTTCCAGGCTAGGGTTAGGGTTAGGGAACGGCAAGGCTTAGGGCACAGGTGATGGTACGGAAACGTGGGAGGGTCAGGCTACGTGCTGACGCACGGTTCAGTGCCAGCGTACGGGCCAGGAATAGGGAACGGCGTAAGGTAAGGTGTAGGGCTGGTGGTGGGTTTCCTTTCCGGGCTAAGGTTAGGGTTAGGGAACGGCAAGGCTTAGGGCACAGGTCAGGGTACGGAAACGCGGGAGGGTAAGGCTACGTGCTGATGCACGGGTCAGTGCCAGAGTACGGGCCAGTAGTAGGCAACGGCGTAGGGTAAGCTTTTGGGCTGGTGGTGGGATTCCATTCCGGGCTAGGGTTAGGGTTAGGGAACCGCAGGGCTTAGGGCACAGGTGAGGGTACGGAGACGAGGGAGGGTCAGGCTACGTGCTGACGCACGAGTCACTGCCAGCGTACGGACCAGGAGTAGGCAACGGCGTAAGGTAAGGTGTAGGGCTGGTGGTTGGTTTCTGTTCCAGGCTAGGGTTAGGGTTAGGGAACGGCAAGGCTTAGGGCACAGGTGAGGGTACGGAAACGTTGGAGGGTCGGGCTACGTGCTGATGCATGGGTCAGTGCCAGCGTACGGGCCAGGAATAGGGAACGGCGTAAGGTAAGGTGTAGGGCTGGTGGTGGGTTTCCTTTCCGGGCTAAGGTTAGGGTTAGGGAACGGCAAGGCTTAGGGCACAGGTCAGGGTACGGAAACGCGGGAGGGTAAGGCTACGTGCTGATGCACGGGTCAGTGCCAGAGTACGGGCCAGTAGTAGGCAACGGCGTAGGGTAAGGTTTTGGGCTGGTGGTGGGATTCCATTCCGGGCTAGGGTTAGGGTTAGGGAACCGCAGGGCTTAGGGCACAGGTGAGGGTACGGAGACGAGGGAGGGTCAGGCTACGTGCTGACGCACGAGTCACTGCCAGCGTACGGACCAGGAGTATGCAACGGCGTAAGGTAAGGTGTAGGGCTGGTGGTTGGTTTCTGTTCCAGGCTAGGGTTAGGGTTAGGGAACGGCAAGGCTTAGGGCACAGGTGAGGGTACGGAAACGTTGGAGGGTCGGGCTACGTGCTGATGCATGGGTCAGTGCCAGCGTACGGGCCAGGAGTAGGCAACAGCGTAGGATAAAGTGTAGGGCTGGTGGTGGATTTGCGTTCCGGGCTAGGGTTAGGTTTAGGGAAAGGCAAGGCTTAGGGCTCAGGTGAGGGAACGGAAACGTGGGAGGGTCAGGCTACGTGCTGACGCACGGTTCAGTGCCACCGTACTGGCCAGGAATAGGGAACGGCGTAAGTTAAGGTGTTGGGCTGGTGGTGGGTTTCCGTTCCGGGCTAGGGTTAGGGTTAGGGAACAGCAAGGCTTAGGGCACAGGTGAGGGTACGTAAACGTGGGAGGGTCAGGCTACGTGCTGACGCACGGGTCAATGCCAGCGTACGCGCCAGGAATAGGGAAAGTCGTAAGGTAAGGTATAGGGCTGGTGGTGGGTTTCCGTTCCGGGCTAGGGTTAGGGTTAGGGAACGGCAAGGCTTAGGGCACAGGTCAGGGTACGGAAACGCGTGAGGGTAACGCCCCGTGCTAATGCACGGGTCAGTGCCGGAGTACAGGCCAGTAGTAGGCAACGGCGTAAGGTAAGGTGTAGGGCTGGTGGTTGGTTTCCGTTCCAGGCTAGGGTTAGTGTTAGGGAACGGCAAGGCTTAGGGCACAGGTGAGGGTACGGAAACGTGGGAGGGTCGGGCTACGTGCTGACGCACGTGTCAGTGCCAGCGTACGGGCCAGGAGTAGGCAACGGCGTAGGATAAAGTGTAGGACTGGTGGTGGATTTGCGTTCCTGGCTAGGGTTAGGGTTAAGGAACGGCAAGGCTTAGGGCACAGGTGAGGGAACGGAAACGTGGGAGGGTAAGGCTACGTGCTGACACACGGTTCAGTGCCAGCGTACGGGCCAGGAATAGGAAACTGCGTAAGTTAAGGTGTAGGGCTGGTGGTGGGTTTCCGTTCCGGGCTAGGGTTAGGGTTAGGGAACGTCAAGGCTTAGGGCACAGGTGAGGTTACGGAAACGTTGGAGGCTCAGACTACGTGCTGACGCATGGTTCAGTGCCAGCGTACGGGTCAGGAGTAGGATACGGCGTAAGGTAAGGTGTAGGGCTGGTGGTGGGTTTCTATTCCGGGCTAGGGTTAGGGTTAGGGAAAGGCAAGTTTTAGGGCACAGGTGAGGTTACGGAAACGTGGGAGGGTCAGGCTACATGCTGACGCACGGTTCAGTGCCAGCGTACGGGCCAGGAATAGGTTACGGCGTAAGGTAAGGTGTAGGGCTGGTGGTGGGTTTCCGTTCCGGGCTAGGGTTAGGGTTAGGGAACGGCAAGGCTTAGGGCACAGGTGAGGTTACAGAAACGTGGGACGGTCAGGCTACGTGCTAACGCATGTGTCAATGCCAGCATACGGGCGAGGAGTAGGCAACGGCGTAAGGTAAGGTGTACGGCTGGTGGTTGGTTTCCGTTCCAGGCTAGGGTTAGGGTTAGGGAACGGCAAGGCTTAGGGCACAGGTGATGGTACGGAAACGTGGGAGGGTCAGGCTACGTGCTGACGCACGGTTCAGTGCCAGCGTACGGGCCAGGAATAGGGAACGGCGTAAGGTAAGGTGTAGGGCTGGTGGTGGGTTTCCTTTCCGGGCTAAGGTTAGGGTTAGGGAACGGCAAGGCTTAGGGCACAGGTCAGGGTACGGAAACGCGGGAGGGTAAGGCTACGTGCTGATGCACGGGTCAGTGCCAGAGTACGGGCCAGTAGTAGGCAACGGCGTAGGGTAAGCTTTTGGGCTGGTGGTGGGATTCCATTCCGGGCTAGGGTTAGGGTTAGGGAACCGCAGGGCTTAGGGCACAGGTGAGGGTACGGAGACGAGGGAGGGTCAGGCTACGTGCTGACGCACGAGTCACTGCCAGCGTACGGACCAGGAGTAGGCAACGGCGTAAGGTAAGGTGTAGGGCTGGTGGTTGGTTTCTGTTCCAGGCTAGGGTTAGGGTTAGGGAACGGCAAGGCTTAGGGCACAGGTGAGGGTACGGAAACGTTGGAGGGTCGGGCTACGTGCTGATGCATGGGTCAGTGCCAGCGTACGGGCCAGGAATAGGGAACGGCGTAAGGTAAGGTGTAGGGCTGGTGGTGGGTTTCCTTTCCGGGCTAAGGTTAGGGTTAGGGAACGGCAAGGCTTAGGGCACAGGTCAGGGTACGGAAACGCGGGAGGGTAAGGCTACGTGCTGATGCACGGGTCAGTGCCAGAGTACGGGCCAGTAGTAGGCAACGGCGTAGGGTAAGGTTTTGGGCTGGTGGTGGGATTCCATTCCGGGCTAGGGTTAGGGTTAGGGAACCGCAGGGCTTAGGGCACAGGTGAGGGTACGGAGACGAGGGAGGGTCAGGCTACGTGCTGACGCACGAGTCACTGCCAGCGTACGGACCAGGAGTATGCAACGGCGTAAGGTAAGGTGTAGGGCTGGTGGTTGGTTTCTGTTCCAGGCTAGGGTTAGGGTTAGGGAACGGCAAGGCTTAGGGCACAGGTGAGGGTACGGAAACGTTGGAGGGTCGGGCTACGTGCTGATGCATGGGTCAGTGCCAGCGTACGGGCCAGGAGTAGGCAACAGCGTAGGATAAAGTGTAGGGCTGGTGGTGGATTTGCGTTCCGGGCTAGGGTTAGGTTTAGGGAAAGGCAAGGCTTAGGGCTCAGGTGAGGGAACGGAAACGTGGGAGGGTCAGGCTACGTGCTGACGCACGGTTCAGTGCCACCGTACTGGCCAGGAATAGGGAACGGCGTAAGTTAAGGTGTTGGGCTGGTGGTGGGTTTCCGTTCCGGGCTAGGGTTAGGGTTAGGGAACAGCAAGGCTTAGGGCACAGGTGAGGGTACGTAAACGTGGGAGGGTCAGGCTACGTGCTGACGCACGGGTCAATGCCAGCGTACGCGCCAGGAATAGGGAAAGTCGTAAGGTAAGGTATAGGGCTGGTGGTGGGTTTCCGTTCCGGGCTAGGGTTAGGGTTAGGGAACGGCAAGGCTTAGGGCACAGGTCAGGGTACGGAAACGCGTGAGGGTAACGCCCCGTGCTAATGCACGGGTCAGTGCCGGAGTACAGGCCAGTAGTAGGCAACGGCGTAAGGTAAGGTGTAGGGCTGGTGGTTGGTTTCCGTTCCAGGCTAGGGTTAGTGTTAGGGAACGGCAAGGCTTAGGGCACAGGTGAGGGTACGGAAACGTGGGAGGGTCGGGCTACGTGCTGACGCACGTGTCAGTGCCAGCGTACGGGCCAGGAGTAGGCAACGGCGTAGGATAAAGTGTAGGACTGGTGGTGGATTTGCGTTCCTGGCTAGGGTTAGGGTTAAGGAACGGCAAGGCTTAGGGCACAGGTGAGGGAACGGAAACGTGGGAGGGTAAGGCTACGTGCTGACACACGGTTCAGTGCCAGCGTACGGGCCAGGAATAGGAAACTGCGTAAGTTAAGGTGTAGGGCTGGTGGTGGGTTTCCGTTCCGGGCTAGGGTTAGGGTTAGGGAACGTCAAGGCTTAGGGCACAGGTGAGGTTACGGAAACGTTGGAGGCTCAGACTACGTGCTGACGCATGGTTCAGTGCCAGCGTACGGGTCAGGAGTAGGATACGGCGTAAGGTAAGGTGTAGGGCTGGTGGTGGGTTTCTATTCCGGGCTAGGGTTAGGGTTAGGGAAAGGCAAGTTTTAGGGCACAGGTGAGGTTACGGAAACGTGGGAGGGTCAGGCTACATGCTGACGCACGGTTCAGTGCCAGCGTACGGGCCAGGAATAGGTTACGGCGTAAGGTAAGGTGTAGGGCTGGTGGTGGGTTTCCGTTCCGGTCTAGGGTTATGGTTAGGGAACGGCAAGGCTTAGGGCACAGGTGAGGGTACTGAAACTTGGGAGGGTCAGGCTACGTGCTGACGCATGGGTCAGTGCCAGCGTACGGACCAGGAGTAGGGTACGGCGTAAGGTAAAGTGTAGCGCTTGTGGTTGATTTCCTTTCAAATCTAGGTTTAGGGTTAGGGAACGGCAAGGCTTAGGGCACAGGTGAGGGTACGGAAACTTGGGAGGGTCAGGCTACATGCTGACGCAATGTTCAGTGCCAGCGTACGGGCCAGGAATAGGGTACGGCGTAAGGTAAGGTGTAGGGCTGGTGATGGGTTTCTAATCCGGGCTAGGGTTAGGGTTAGGGAACGGCAAGTCTTAGGGCAAAGGAGAGGGTATGGAAACGTGGGAGGGTCAGGCTACATGCTGACGCACGGTTCAGTGCCAGCGTACGGGCCAGGAATAGGGTACGGCGTAAGGTAAGGTGAACGGCTGGTGGTGGGTTTCCGTTCCGGGCTAGGGTTTGGGTTAGGGAACGGCAAGGCTTAGGGCACAGGTGAGGTTACAGAAACGTGGGACGGTCAGGCTACGTGCTGACGCATGTGTCAATGCCAGCATACGGGCGAGGAGTAGGCAACGGCGTAAGGTAAGGTGTACGGCTGGTGGTTGGTTTCCGTTCCAGGCTAAGGTTAGGGTTAGGGAACGGCAAGGCTTAGGGCACAGGTGATGGTAAGGAAACGTGGGAGGGTCAGGCTACATGCTGACGCACGATTCAGTGCCAGCGTACGGGCCAGGAATAGGGAACGGCGTAAGGTAAGGTGTAGGGCTGGTGGTGGGTTTCCGTTCCGGGCTAGGGTTAGGGTTAGGGAACGGCAAGGCTTAGGGCACAGGTCAGGGTACGGAAACGCGGGAGGGTAAGGCTACGTGCTGATGCACGGGTCAGTACCAGAGTACAGGCCAGTAGTAGGCAACGGCATAGGGTAAGGTTTTGGGCTGGTGGTGGGATTCCATTCCGGGCTAGGGTTAGGGTTAGGGAACCGCAGGGCTTAGCGCACAGGTGAGGGTACGGAGACGAGGGAGGGTCAGGCTACATGCTGACGCACGAGTCAATGCCAGCGTACGGGCCAGGAGTAGGCAACGGCGTAAGGTAAGGTGTAGGGCTGGTGGTTTGTTTCTGTTCCAGGCTAGGGTTAGGGTTAGGGAACGGCAAGGCTTAGGGCACAGGTGAGGGTACGGAAACGTTGGAGGGTCGGGCTACGTGCTGATGCACGGGTCAGTGCCAGCGTATGGGCCAGGAGTAGGCAACGGCATAGGATAAAGTGTAGGGCTGGTGGTGGATTTGCGTTCCGGGCTAGGGTTAGGGTTAGGGAACGGCAAGGCTTAGGGCTCAGGTGAGGGAACGGAAACGTGGGAGGGTCAGGCTACGTGCTGACGCACGGTTCAGTGCCAGCGTACGGGCCAGGAATAGGGAACGGCGTAAGTTAAGGTGTAGGGCTGGTGGTGGGTTTCCGTTCCGGGCTAGGGTTAGGGTTAGGGAACGGCAAGTCTTAGGGCACAGGTCAGGGTACGGAAACGCGGGAGGGTAAGGCTACGTGCTGATGCGCAGGTCAGTGCCAGAGTACACGCCAGTAGTAGGCAACGGCGTAGGGTAATGTTTTGGGCTGGTGGTGGGTTTCCATTCCGGGCTAGGGTTAGGGTTAGGGAAAGGCAAGGCTTAGGGCACAGGTGAGGTTACGGAAACGTGGGAGGGTCAGGCTACATGCTGACGCACGGTTCAGTGCCAGCGTACGGGCCAGGAATAGGTTACGGCGTAAGGTAAGGTGTAGGGCTGGTGGTGGTTTTCCGTTCCGGGCTAGGGTTATGGTTAGGGAACGGCAAGGCTTAGGGCACAGGTGAGGGTACTGAAACGTGGGAGGGTCAGGCTACGTGCTGACGCATGGGTCAGTGCCAGCGTACGGGCCAGGAGTAGGGTACGGCGTAAGGTAAAGTGTAGCGCTTGTGGTTGATTTCCTTTCCAGGCTAGGTTTAGGGTTAGGGAACGGCAAGGCTTAGGGCACAGGTGAGGGTACGGAAACGTGAGAGGGACGGGCTACGTGCTGACGCACGGGTCAGTGCTAGCGTACGGAACAGGAGTAGGCAACGGCATAGGATACAGTGTAGGGCTGGTGGTGGATTTGCGTTCAGGACTAGGGTTAGGGTTAGGGAACGGCAAGGCTTAGGGCACAGGTGAGGGTTTGGAAACTTGGGTGGGTCAGGCTACATGCTGACGCAATGTTCAGTGCCAGCGTACGGGCCAGGAATAGGGTACGGCGTAAGGTAAGGTGTACGGCTGGTGGTGGGTTTCCGTTCCGGGCTAGGGTTAGGGTTAGGGAACGGCAAGGCTTAGGGCACAGGTGAGGTTACAGAAACGTGGGACGGTCAGGCTACGTGCTGACACATGTGTCAATGCCAGCATACGGGCGAGGAGTAGGCAACGGCGTAAGGTAAGGTGTACGGCTGGTGGTTGGTTTCCGTTCCAGGCTAAGGTTAGGGTTAGGGAACGGCAAGGCTTAGGGCACAGGTGATGGTACGGAAACGTGGGAGGGTCAGGCTACGTGCTGACGCACGGTTCAGTGCCAGCGTACGGGCCAGGAATAGGGAACGGCGTAAGGTAAGGTGTAGGGCTGGTGGTGGGTTTCCGTTCCAGGCTAAGGTTAGGGTTAGGGAACGGCAAGGCTTAGGGCACAGGTGATGGTACGGAAACGTGGGAGGGTCAGGCTACGTGCTGACGCACGGTTCAGTGCCAGCGTACGGGCCAGGAATAGGGAACGGCGTAAGGTAAGGTGTAGGGCTGGTGGTGGGTTTCCGTTCCGGTCTAGGGTTAGGGTTAGGGAACAGCAAGGCTTAGGGCACAGGTCAGGGTACGGAAACGCGGGAGGGTAAGGCTACGTGCTGATGCACGGGTCAGTACCAGAGTACAGGCCAGTAGTAGGCAACGGCGTAGGGTAAGGTTTTGGGCTGGTGGTGGGATTCCATTCCGGGCTAGGGTTAGGGTTAGGGAACCGCAGGGCTTAGGGCACAGGTGAGGGTACGGAGACGAGGGAGGCTCTGGCTACGTGCTGACGCACGGTTCAATGCCAGCATACGGGCCAGGAGTAGGCAACGGCGTAAGGTAAGGTGTAGGGCTGGTGGTTGGTTTCTGTTCCAGGCTAGGGTTAGGGTTAGGGAACGGCAAGGCTTAGGGCACAGGTGAGGGTACGGAAACGTTGGAGGGTCGGGCTACGTGCTGATGCACGGGTCAGTGCCAGCGTACTGGTCAGCAGTAGGGTACGGCGTAATGTAAGGTGTAGGGCTGGTGGTGGGTTTCTATTCCGGGCTAGGGTTAGGGTTAGGGAACGGCAAGGCTTAGGGCACAGGTGAGGGTACGGAAACTTGGGAGGGTCAGGCTACATGCTGACGCACTGTTCAGTGCCAGCGTACGGGCCAGGAATAGGGTACGGCGTAAGGTAAGGTGTAGGGATGGTGGTAGGTTTCTAATCCGGGCTAGGGTTAGGGTTAGGGAACGGCAAGTCTTAGGGCAAAGGAGAGGGTACGGAAACGTGGGAGGGTCAGGCTACGTGCTGACGCACGGTTCAGTGCCAGCGTACGGGCCAGGAATAGGGTATGGCGTAAGGTAAGGTGTACGGCTGGTGGTGGGTTTCCGTTCCGGGCTAGGGTTAGGGTTAGGGAATGGCAAGGCTTAGGGCACAGGTGAGGTTACACATACGTGGGACTGTCAGGCTCCGTGCTGACGCACGTGTCAGTGCCAGCGTACGGGCCAGTTGCAGCCTACGGCGTAAGGTATGGTGTAGGGCTGGTGGTGGGTTACTATTCCGGGCTACGGTTAGGGTTAGGGAATGGCAAGGCTTAGGGCACAGGTGAGGGTACGGAAACGTGGGAGCGTCAGGCTACGTGCTGACGCACGTGTCAGTGCCAGCGTACGGGCCAGTAGTAGGCAACAGCGTAAGGTAAGGTGTAGGGCTGGTGGTTGGTTTCCGTTCCAGGCTAGGGTTAGGGTTAGGGAACGGCAAGGCTTAGGGGACAGGTGAGGGTACGGAAACGTGGGAGGGTCGGGCTACGTGCTGAGGCACGGGTCAGTTCCAGCGTACGGGCAAGGAGTAGGCAACGGCGTAGGATAAAGTGTAGGGCTGGTGGTGGATTTGCGTTCTGGGCTAGGGTTAGGGTTAGGGAACCGCAAGGCTTAGGGCACAGGTCAGGGTACAGAAACGCGGGAGGGTAAGGCTATGTGCTGATGCACGGTTCAGTGCCAGAGTACAGGCCTGGAGTAGGCAACGGCGTAGGGTAAGGTGTAGGGCTGGTGGTGGGTTTCCGTTCCGGGCTAGGGTTAGGGTTAGGGAACGGCAAGGCTTAGGGCACAGGTGAGGGTACGTAAACGTGGGAGGGTCAGGCTACGTGCTGACGCACGGGTCAATGCTAGCGTACGGGCGAGGAGTAGGCAACGGCGTAAGGTTATGTTTAGGGCTGGTGGTGGGTTTCCGTTCCGGACTAGGGTTAGGGTTAGGGAACGGCAAGGCTTAGGGCACAGGTCAGGGTACGGAAACGCGTGAGGGTAAGGCTACGTGCTGATGCACGGTTCAGTGCCAGAATACAGCCCAGGATAGGCAACGGCGTAGGGTAAGGTGTTGGGCTGGTGGTGGGTTTCCGTTCAGGGCTAGGGTTAGGGTTAGGGAACGGCAAGGCTTAGGGCACAGGTGAGGGTACGGAAACGTGGGAGGGTCAGGCTACGAGCAGACGCACGGTTCAGTGCCAGCTTACGGGCCAGGAATAGGGTACGGCGTAAGGTAAGGTGTAGGGCTGGTGGTGGGTTTCTAATCCGGGCTAGGGTTAGGGTTAGGGAACGGCAAGTCTTAGGGCAAAGGAGAGGGTACGGAAACGTGGGAGGGTCAGGCTACGTGCTGACGCATGGTTCAGTGCCAGCGTACGGGCCAGGAATAGGGTACGGCGTAAGGTAAGGTGTACGGCTGGTGGTGGGTTTCCGTTCCGGGCTATGGTTAGGGTTAGGGAACGGCAAGGCTTAGGGCACAGGTGAAGTTACAGAAACGTGGGACGGTCAGGCTACGTGCTGACGCACGTGTCAGTGCCAGCGTACGGGCCAGGGGTAGGCAACGGCGTAAGGTAAGATGTAGGGCTGGTGGTTGGTTTCCGTTCCAGGCTAGGCTTAGGGTAAGGGAACGGCAAGGCTTAGGGCACAGGTGAGGGTACCGAAACGTGGGAGGGTCAGGCTACATGCTGACGCACGGTTCAGTGCCAGCGTATGGGCCAGGAATAAGTTACGGCGTAAGGTAAGTTGTAGGGCTGGTGGTGGGTTTCCGTTCGGGGCTAGGGTTAGGGTTAGGGAACGGCAAGGCTTAGGGCACAGGTGAGGGTAGGGAAACGTGGGAGGGTCAGGCTACGTGCTGACGCACGTGTCAGTGCCAGCGTGCGGGTCAGTAGCAGCGTACGGCGTAAGGTATGGTGTAGGGCTGGTGGTGGGTTACTATTCCGGGCTAGGGTTAGTGTTAGGGAATGGCAAGGCTTATGGCACAGGTGAGGGTACGGATACGTGGGAGGGTCAGGCTATGTGCTGACGCACGGGTCAGTGCCAGCGTACGGGCCAGGAGTAGGCAACGGCGTAAGGTAAGGTGTAGGGCTGGTGGTTGGTTTCCGTTCCAGGCTAGGGTTAGGGTTAGGGAACGGCAAGGCTTAGGGCACAGGTGAGGGTACGGAAAGGTGGGAGGGTCGGGCTACGTGATGACGCACGGGTCAGTGCCTGCGTACGGGCCAGGAGTAGGCAACGGCGTAGGATAAAGTTTAGGGCTGGTGGTGGATTTGCGTTCTGGGCTAGGGTTAGGGTTAGGGAACGGCAAGGCTTAGGGCACAGGTCAGGGAACGGAAACGCGGGAGGGTAAGGCTACGTGCTGATGCACGGTTCAGTGCCATAGTACAGGCCAGGAGTAGGCAACGGCGTAGGGTAAGGTGTAGGGCTGGTGGTGGGTTTCCGTTCCGGGCTAGGGTTAGGGTTAGGGAACGGCAAGGCTTAGGGCAGAGGTGAGGGTACGGAAACGTGAGAGGGACGGGCTACGTGCTGACGCACGGGTCAGTGGCAGCGTACGGAACAGGAGTAGGCAACGGCATAGGATACAGTGTAGGGCTGGTGGTGGATTTGCGTTCTGGGCTAGGGTTAGGGTTAGGGAACGTCAAGGCTTAGGGCACAGGTGAGGTTACGGAAACGTTGGAGGCTCAGACTACGTGCTGACGCATGGTTCAGTGCCAGCGTACGGGTCAGGAGTAGGATACGGCGTAAGGTAAGGTGTAGGGCTGGTGGTGGATTTCTATTCCGGGCTAGGGTTAGGGTTAGGGAAAGGCAAGTCTTAGGGCACAGGTGAGGTTACGGAAACGTGGGAGGGTCAGGCTACATGCTGACGCACGGTTCAGTGCCAGCGTACGGGCCAGGAATAGGTTACGGCGTAAGGTAAGGTGTAGGGCTGGTGGTGGGTTTCCGTTCCGGTCTAGGGTTATGGTTAGGGAACGGCAAGGCTTAGGGCACAGGTGAGGTTACTGAAACGTGGGAGGGTCAGGCTACGTGCTGACGCATGGGTCAGTGCCAGCGTACGGACCAGGAGTAGGGTACGGCGTAAGGTAAAGTGTAGCGCTTGTGGTTGATTTCCTTTCCAATCTAGGTTTAGGGTTAGGGAACGGCAAGGCTTAGGGCACAGGTGAGGGTACGGAAACTTGGGAGGGTCAGGCTACATGCTGACGCAATGTTCAGTGCCAGCGTACGGGCCAGGAATAGGGTACGGCGTAAGGTAAGGTGTAGGGCTGGTGGTGGGTTTCTAATCCGGGCTAGGGTTAGGGTTAGGGAACGGCAAGTCTTAGGGCAAAGGAGAGGGTATGGAAACGTGGGAGGGTCAGGCTACATGCTGACGCACGGTTCAGTGCCAGCGTACGGGCCAGGAATAGGGTACGGCGTAAGGTAAGGTGAACGGCTGGTGGTGGGTTTCCGTTCCGGGCTAGGGTTTGGGTTAGGGAACGGCAAGGCTTAGGGCACAGGTGAGGGTACGGAGACGAGGGAGGGTCAGGCTACATGCTGACGCACGAGTCAATGCCAGCGTACGGGCCAGGAGTAGGCAACGGCGTAAGGTAAGGTGTAGGGCTGGTGGTTGATTTCTGTTCCAGGCTAGGGTTAGGGTTAGGGAACGGCAAGTCTTAGGGCACAGGTGAGGGTACGGAAACGTTGGAGGGTCGGGCTACGTGCTGATGCACGGGTCAGTGCCAGCGTATGGGCCAGGAGTAGGCAACGGCATAGGATAAAGTGTAGGGCTGGTGGTGGATTTGCGTTCCGGGCTAGGGTTAGGGTTAGGTAACGGCAAGGCTTAGGGCTCAGGTGAGGGAACGAAAACGTGGGAGGGTCAGTCTACGTGCTGACGCACGGTTCAGTGCCAGCGTACGGGCCAGGAATAGGGAACGGCGTAAGTTAAGGTGTAGGGCTGGTGGTGGGTTTCCTTTCCGGTCTAGGGTTAGGGTTAGGGAACGGCAAGGCTTAGGGCACAGGTCAGGGTACGGAAACGCGGGAGGGTAAGGCTACGTGCTGATGCGCAGGTCAGTGCCAGAGTACACGCCAGTAGTAGGCAACGGCGTAAGGTAAGGTGTAGGGCTGGTGGTAGGTTTCTAATCCGGGCTAGGGTTAGGGTTAGGGAATGGCAAGTCTTAGGGCAAAGGAGAGGGTACGGAAACGTGGGAGGGTCAGGCTACGTGCTGACGCATGTTTCAGTGCCAGCGTACGGGCAAGGAATAGGGTACGGCGTAAGGTAAGGTGTACGGCTGGTGGTGGGTTTCCGTTCCGGGCTAGGGTTATGGTTAGGGAACGGCAAGGCTTAGGGCACAGGTGAGGTTACAGATACGTGGGACTGTCAGGCTACGTGCTGACGCACGTGTCAGTGCCTGTGTACGGGCCAGTTGCAGCGTACGGCGTAAGGTATGGTGTAGTGCTGGTGGTGGGTTACTATTCCGGGCTACGGTTAGGGTTAGGGAATGGCAAGGCTTAGGGCACAGGTGAGGGTACGGAAACGTGGGAGCGTCAGGCTACGTGCTGACGCACGTGTCAGTGCCAGCGTACGGGCCAGTAGTAGGCAACAGCGTAAGGTAAGGTGTAGGGCTGGTGGTTGGTTTCCGTTCCAGGCTAGGGTTAGGGTTAGGGAACGGCAAGGCTTAGGGCACAGGTGAGGGTACGGAAACGTGGGAGGGTCGGGCTACGTGCTGACGCACGGATCAGTGCCAGGGTACGGGCCAGGAGTAGGCAACGGCGTAGGATAAAGTGTAGGGCTGGTGGTGGATTTGCGTTCTGGGCTAGGGTTAGGGTTAGGGAACCGCAAGTCTTAGGGCACAGGTCAGGGTACAGAAACGCGAGAGGGTAAGGCTATGTGCTGATGCACGGTTCAGTGCAAGAGTACAGGCCAGGAGTAGGCAACGGCGTAGGGTAAGGTGTAGGGCTGGTGGTGGGTTTCCGTTCCGGGCTAGGGTTAGGGTTAGGGAACGTCAAGGCTTAGGGCACAGGTGAGGGTACGTAAACGTGGGAGGGTCAGGCTACGTGCTGACGCACGGGTCAATGCCAGCGTACGGGAGAGGAGTAGGCAACGGCGTAAGGTTATGTTTAGGGCTGGTGGTGGGTTTCCGTTCCGGACTAGGGTTAGGGTTAGGGAACGGCAAGGCTTAGGGCACAGATCAGGGTACGGAAACGCGTGAGTGTAAGGCTACGTGCTGATGCATGGTTCAGTGCCAGAGTACAGGCCAGGATAAGCAACGGCGTAGGGTAAGGTGTAGGGCTGGTGGTGGGTTTCCGTTCAGGGCTAGGGTTAGGGTTAGGGAACGGCAAGGCTTAGGGCACAGGTGAGGGTACGGAAACGTGGGAGGGTCAGGCTACGTGCTGACGCACGGTTCAGTGCCAGCGTACGGGCCAGGAATAGGGTACGGCGTAAGGTAAGGTGTAGGGCTGGTGGTGGGTTTCTAATCCGGGCTAGGGTTAGGGTTAGGGAACGGCAAGTCTTAGGGCAAAGGAGAGGGTACGGAAACGTGGGAGGGTCAGGCTACGTGCTGACGCACGGTTCAGTGCCAGCGTACGGGCCAGGAATAGGGTACGGCGTAAGGTAAGGTGTACGGCTGGTGGTGGGTTTCCGTTCCGGGCTAGGGTTAGGGTTAGGGAACGGCAAGGCTTAGGGCACAGGTGAAGTTACAGAAACGTGGGATGGTCAGGCTACGTGCTGACGCACGTGTCAGTGCCAGCGTACGGGCCAGGGCTAGGCAACGGCGTAAGGTAAGATGTAGGGCTGGTGGTTGGTTTCCGTTCCAGGCTAGGGTTAGGGTAAGGGAACGGCAAGGCTTAGGGCACAGGTGAGGGTACCGAAACGTGGGAGGGTCAGACTACATGCTGACGCACGGTTCAGTGCCAGCGTATGGGCCAGGAATAAGTTACGGCGTAAGGTAAGGTGTAGGGCTGGTGGTGGTATTCCGTTCGTGGCTAGGGTTAGGGTTAGGGAACGGCAAGGCTTAGGGCACAGGTGAGGGTACGGAAACGTGGGAGGGTCAGGCTACGTGCTGACGCACGGGTCAGTGCCAGCGTGCGGGTCAGTAGCAGCGTACGGCGTAAGGTATGGTGTAGGGCTGGTGGTGGGTTACTATTCCGGGCTAGGGTTAGTGTTAGGGAATGGCAAGGCTTAGGGCACAGGTGAGGGTACGGAAACGTGGGAGGGTCAGGCTATGTGCTGACGCACGGGTCAGTGCCAGCGTACGGGCCAGGAGTAGGCAACGGCGTAAGGTAAGGTGTAGGGCTGGTGGTTGGTTTCCGTTCAAGGCTAGGGTTAGGGTTAGGGAACGGCAAGGCTTAGGGCACAGGTGAGGGTACGGAAACGTGGGAGGGTCGGGCTACGTGATGACGCACGGGTCAGTGCCTGCGTACGGGCCAGGAGTAGGCAACGGCGTAGGATAAAGTTTAGGGCTGGTGGTGGATTTGCGTTCTGGGCTAGGGTTAGGGTTAGGGAACGGCAAGGCTTAGGGCACAGGTCTGGGAACGGAAACGCGGGAGGGTAAGGCTACGTGCTGATGCACGGTTCAGTGCCAGAGTACAGGCCAGGAGTAGGCAACGGCGTAGGGTAAGGTGTAGGGCTGGTGGTGGGTTTCCGTTCCGGGCTAGGGTTAGGGTTAGGGAACGGCAAGGCTTAGGGCAGAGGTGAGGGTACGGAAACGTGAGAGGGACGGGCTACGTGCTGACGCACGGGTCAGTGGCAGCGTACGGAACAGGAGTAGGCAACGGCATAGGATACAGTGTAGGGCTGGTGGTGGATTTGCGTTCTGGGCTAGGGTTAGGGTTAGGGAACGGCAAGGCTTAGGGCACAGGTGTGGGTATGGAAACGTGGGAGGGTCAGGCTACGTGCTGACGCACGGGTCAGTGCCAGCGTACGGGTCAGGAGTAGGGTACGGCGTAATGTAAGGTGTAGGGCTGGTGGTGGGTTTCTATTCCGGGCTAGGGTTAGGGTTAGGGAACGGCAAGGCTTAGGGCACAGGTGAGGGTACGGAAACTTTGGAGGGTCAGGCTACATGCTGACGCAATGTTCAGTGCCAGCGTACGGGCCAGGAATAGGGTACGGCGTAAGGTAAGGTGTAGGGCTGGTGGTGGGTTTCCGTTCCGGGCTAGGGTTAGGGTTAGGGAATGGCAAGGCTTAGGGCACAGGTGAGGGTACGTCAACGTGGGAGGGTCAGGCTACGTGCTGACGCACGGGTCAATGCCAGCGTACGGGCGAGGAGTAGGCAACGGCGTAAGGTAAGGTTTAGGGCTTGTGGTGGGTTTCCGTTCCGGACTAGGGTTAGGGTTAGGGAACGGCAAGGCTTAGGGCACAGGTCAGGGTACGGAAACGCGTGAGGGTAAGGCTACGTGCTGATGCACGGTTCAGTGCCAGAGTACAGGCCAGGAGTAGGCAACGGCTTAGGGTAAGGTGTAGGGCTGGTGGTGGGTTTCCGTTCCGGGCTAGGGTTAGGATTAGGGAACGGCGAGGCTTAGGGCACAGGTGAGGGTACGTAAACGTGCGAGGGTCAGGCTACGTGCTGACGCACGTGTCAATGCCAGCGTACGGGCGAGGAGTAGGCAACGACGTAAGGTAAGGTGTACGGCTGGTGGTTGGTTTCCGTTCGGGGCTAGGGTTAGGGTTAGGGAATGGCAAGGCTTAGGGCACAGGTGAGGGTACGGAAACGTGGGAGGGTCAGGCTACGAGCTGACGCATGGTTCAGTGCCAGCGTACCGGCCAGGAATAGGGTACGGCGTAAGGTAAGGTGTAGGGCTGGTGGTGGTTTTCTAATCCGGGCTAGGGTTAGGGTTAGGGAACGGCAAGTCTTAGGGCAAAGGAGAGGGTACGGAAACGTGGGAGGGTCAGGCTACGTGCTGACGCACGGATCAGTGCCAGCGTACGGGCCAGGAATAGGGTACGTCGTAAGGTAAGGTGTACGGCTGGTGGTGGGTTTCCGTTCCGGGCTACGGTTAGGGTTAGGGAACGGCAAGGCTTAGGGCACAGGTGAAGTTACCGAAACGTGGGATGGTCAGGCTACGTGCTGACGCACGTGTCAGTGCCAGCGTACGGGCCAGGGGTAGGCAACGGCGTAAGGTAAGATGTAGGGCTGGTGGTTGGTTTCCGTTCCAGGCTAGGGTTAGGGTAAGGGAACGGCAAGGGTTAGGGCACAGGTGAGGGTACCGAAAAGTGGGAGGGTCAGGCTACATGCTGACGCACGGTTCAGTGCCAGCGTATGGGCCAGGAATAAGTTACGGCGTAAGGTAAGGTGTAGGGCTGGTGGTGGGTTTCCGTTCGGGGCTAGGGTTAGGGTTAGGGAACGGCAAGGCTTAGGGCACAGGTGAGGGTACGGAAACGTGGGAGGGTCAGGCTACGTGCTGACGCACGGGTCAGTGCCAGCGTGCGGGTCAGTAGCAGCGTACGGCGTAAGGTATGGTGTAGGGTTGGTGGTGGGTTACTATTCCGGGCTAGGGTTAGGGTTAGGGAATGGCAACGCTTAGGGCACAGGTGAGGGTACGGAAACGTAGGAGGCTCAGATTAAGTGCAGACGCATGGTTCAGTGCCAGCGTACGGGTCAGGAGTAGGATACGGCGTAAGGTAAGGTGTAGGGCTGGTGGTGGGATTCTATTCCGGGCTAGGGTTAGGGTTAGGGAAAGGCAAGGCTTAGGGCACAGGTGAGGTTACGGAAACGTGGGAGGGTCAGGCTACATGCAGACGAACGGTTCAGTGCCTGCGTACGGGCCAGGAATAGGTTACGGCGTAAGGTAAGGTGTAGGGCTGGTGGTGGGTTTCTGTTCCGGGCTAGGGTTATGGTTAGGGAACGGCAAGGCTTAGGGCACAGGTGAGGGAACTGAAACGTGGGAGGGTCAGGCTACGTGCTGACGCATGGGTCAGTGCCAGCATACCGGCCAGGAGTAGGGTACGGCGTAAGGTAAAGTGTAGGGCTTGTGGTTGATTTCCTTTCCAGGCTAGGTTTAGGGTTAGGGAACGGCAAGGCTTAGGGCACAGGTGAGGGTACGGAAACGTGGGAGGGACGGGCTACGTGCTGACGCACGGGTCAGTGCCAGCGTACGGGCCAGGAGTAGGCAACGGCATAGGATACAGTGTAGGGCTGTTGGTGGATTTGCGTTCCGGGCTAGGGTTAGGGTTAGGGAACGGCAAGGCTTAGGGCACAGGTGAGGGTACGGAAACGTGGGAGGGTCAGGCTACGTGCTGACGCACGGGTCAGTGCCAGCGTACGGGCCAGGAGTAGGCAACGGCGTAAGGTAAGGTGTAGGGCTGGTGGTTGGTTTCCGTTCCAGGCTAGGGTTAGGGTTAGGGAACGGCAAGGCTTAGGGCACAGGTGAGGGTACGGAAACGTGGTAGGGTCGGGCTACGTGCTGACGCAAGGGTCAGTGCCAGCGTACGGGCCAGGAGTAGGCAACGGCGTAGGATAAAGTGTAGGGATGGTGGTGGATTTGCGTTCTGGGCTAGGGTTAGGGTTAGGGAACGGCAAGTCTTAGGGCACAGGTCAGGGTACAGAAACGCGGGATTGTAAGGCTACGTGCTGATGCACGGTTCAGTGCCAGAGTACAGGCCAGGAGTAGGCAACGGCGTAGGGTAAGGTGTAGGGCTGGTGGTGGGTTTCCCTTCCGGGCTAGGGTTAGGGTTAGGGAACGGCAAGGCTTAGGGCACAGGTGAGGGTACGTAAACGTGGGAGGGTCAGGCTACGTGCTGACGCACGGGTCAATGCCAGCATACGGGCCAGGAGTAGGCAACGGCGTAAGGTAAGGTGTAGGGCTGGTGGTTGGTTTCCGTTCCAGGCTAGGGTTAGGGTTAGGGAACGGCAAGGCTTAGGGCACAGGTGTGGGTACGGAAACGTGGGAGGGTCGGGCTATGTGCTGACGCACGGGTCAGTGCCAGCGTACGGGCCAGGAGTAGGCAACGGCGTAGGATAAAGTGTAGGGCTGGTGGTGGATTTGCGTTCTGGGCTAGGGTTAGGGTTACGGAATGGCAAGGCTTATGGCACAGGTCAGGGAACAGAAACGCGGGAGGGTAAGGCTATGTGCTGATGCACGGTTCAGTGCCAGAGTACAGGCCAGGAGTAGGCAACGGCATAGGGTAAGGTGTAGGGCTGGTGGTGGGTTTCCGTTCCGGGCTAGGGTTAGGGTTAGGGAACGGCAAGGCTTAGGGCACAGGTGAGGGTACGTAAACGTGGGAGTGTCAGGCTACGTGCTGACGCACGGGTCAATGCCAGAGTACGGGCGAGGAGTAGGCAACGGCGTAAGGTAAGGTTTAGGGCTGGTGGGGGTTTACGTTCCGGACTAGGGTTAGGGTTAGGGAACGGCAAGGCTTAGGGCACAGGTCAGGGTACGGAAACGCGTGAGGGTAAGGCTACGTGCTGATGCACGGTTCAGTGCCAGAGTACAGGCCAGGAGTAGGCAACGGCGTAGGGTAAGGTGTAGGGCTGGTGGTGGGTTTCCGTTCCGGGCTAGGGTTAGGGTTAGGGAACGGCAAGGCTTAGGGCACAGGTGAGGTACGTAAACGTGGGAGGGTCAGGCTACGTGCTGACGCACGGGTCAATGCCAGCGTACGGGCGAGGAGTAGGCAACGACGTAAGGTAAGGTGTACGGCTGGTGGTTGGTTTCCGTTCCAGGCTAGGGTTAGGGTTAGGGAATGGCACGGTTTAGGGCACAGGTGAGGGTACGGAAACGTGGGAGGGGCAGGCTACGTGCTGACGCACGGTTCAGTGCCAGCGTATGAGCCAGGAATAGGGTACGGCGTAAGGTAAGGTGTAGGGCTGGTGGTGGGTTTCTAATCTGGGCTAGGGTTAGGGTTAGGGAACGGCAAGGCTTAGGGCACATGTGAGGGTACAGAAACGTGGGAGGGTCAGGCTACGTGCTGACGCACGGGTCAGTGCCAGCGTGCGGGTCAGTAGCAGCGTACGGCGTAAGGTATGGTGTAGGGCTGGTGGTGGGTTACTATTCCGGGCTAGGGTTAGGGTTAGGGAATGGCAAGGCTTAGGGCACAGGTGAGGGTACGGAAACCTGGGAGGGTCAGGCTATGTGCTGACGCACGGGTCAGTGCCAGCGTACGGGCCAGGAGTAGGCAACGGCGTAAGGTAAGGTGTAGGGCTGGTGGTTGGTTTCCGTTCGGGGCTAGGGTTAGGGTTAGGGAACGGCAAGGCTTAGGGCACAGGTGAAGTTACAGAAACGTGGGACGGTCAGGCTACGTGCTGACGCACGTGTCAGTGCCAGCGTACGGGCCAGGGCTAGGCAACGGCGTAAGGTAAGATGTAGGGCTGGTGGTTGGTTTCCGTTCCAGTCTAGGGTTAGGGTAAGGGAACGGCAAGGCTTAGGGCACAGGTGAGAGTACCGAAACGTGGGAGGGTCAGGCTACATGCTGACGCACGGTTCAGTGCCAGCGTATGGGCCAGGAATAAGTTACGGCGTAAGGTAAGGTGTAGGGCTGGTGGTGGGTTTCCATTCGGGGCTAGGGTTAGGGTTAGGGAACGGCAAGGCTTAGGGCACAGGTGAGGGTACGGAAACGTGGGAGGGTCAGGCTACGTGCTGACGCACGGGTCAGTGCCAGCGTGCGGGTCAGTAGCAGCGTACGGCGTAAGGTATGGTGTAGGGCTGGTGGTGGGTTACTATTCCGGGCTAGGGTTAGTGTTAGGGAATGGCAAGGCTTAGGGCACAGGTGAGGGTACGGAAACGTGGGAGGGTCAGGCTATGTGCTGACTCATGGGTCAGTGCCAGCGTACGGGCCAGGAGTAGGCAACGGCGTAAGGTAAGGTGTAGGGCTGGTGGTTGGTTTCCGTTCCAGGCTAGGGTTAGGGTTAGGGAACGGCAAGGCTTAGGGCACAGGTGAGGGTACGGAAACGTGGGAGGGTCGGGCTACGTGATGACGCACGGGTCAGTGCCTGCGTACGGGCCAGGAGTAGGCAACGGCGTAGGATAAAGTTTAGGGCTGGTGGTGGATTTGCGTTCTGGGCTAGGGTTAGGGTTAGGGAACGGCAAGGCTTAGGGCACAGGTCAGGGAACGGAAACGCGGGAGGGTAAGGCTACGTGCTGATGCACGGTTCAGTGCCAGAGTACAGGCCAGGAGTAGGCAACGGCGTAGGGTAAGGTGTAGGGCTGGTGGTGGGTTTCCGTTCCGGGCTAGGGTTAGGGTTAGGGAACGGTAAGGCTTAGGGCAGAGGTGAGGGTACGGAAACGTGAGAGGGACGGGCTACGTGCTGACGCACGGGTCAGTGGCAGCGTACGGAACAGGAGTAGGCAACGGCATAGGATAGAGTGTAGGGCTGGTGGTGGATTTGCGTACAGGGCTAGGGTTAGGGTTAGGGAACGGCAAGGCTTAGGGCACAGGTGTGGGTATGGAAACGTGGGAGGGTCAGGCTACGTGCTGACGCACGGGTCAGTGCCAGCGTACGGGTCAGGAGTAGGGTACGGCTTAATGTAAGGTGTAGGGCTGGTGGTGGGTTTCTATTCCGGGCTAGGGTTAGGGTTAGGGAACGGCAAGGCTTAGGGCACAGGTGAGGGTACGGAAACTTTGGAGGGTCAGGCTACATGCTGACGCAATGTTCAGTGCCAGCGTACGGGCCAGGAATAGGGTACGGCGTAAGGTAAGGTGTAGGGCTGGTGGTGGGTTTCCGTTCCGGGCTAGGGTTAGGGTTAGGGAACGGCAAGGCTTAGGGCACAGGTGAGGGTACGTAAACGTGGGAGGGTCAGGCTACGTGCTGACGCACGGGTCAATGCCAGCGTACGGGCGAGGAGTAGGCAACGGCGTAAGGTAAGGTTTAGGGCTGGTGGTGGGTTTCCATTCCGGACTAGGGTTAGGGTTAGGGAACGGCAAGGCTTAGGGCACAGGTCAGGGTACGGAAACGCGTGAGGGTAAGGCTACGTGCTGATGCACGGTTCAGTGCCAGAGTACAGGCCAGGAGTAGGCAACGGCGTAGGGTAAGGTGTAGGGCTGGTGGTGGGTTTCCGTTCCGGGCTAGGGTTAGGATTAGGGAACGGCGAGGCTTAGGGCACTGGTGAGGGTACGTAAACGTGCGAGGGTCAGGCTACGTGCTGACGCACGGGTCAATGCCAGCGTACGGGCGAGGAGTAGGCAACGACGTAAGGTAAGGTGTACGGCTGGTGGTTGGTTTCCGTTCCAGGCTAGGGTTAGGGTTAGGGAATGGCAAGGCTTAGGGCACAGGTGAGGGTACGGAAACGTGGGAGGGTCAGGCTACGTGCTGACGCATGGTTCAGTGCCAGCGTACGGGCCAGGAATAGGGTACGGCGTAAGGTAAAGTGTAGGGCTGGTGGTGGTTTTCTAATCCGGGCTAGGGTTAGGGTTAGAGAACGGCAAGTCTTAGGGCAAAGGAGAGGGTACGGAAACGTGGGAGGGTCAGGCTACGTGCTGACGCACGGATCAGTGCCAGCGTACGGGCCAGGAATAGGGTACGTCGTAAGGTAAGGTGTACGGTTGGTGGTGGGTTTCCGTTCCGGGCTAGGGTTAGGGTTATGGAACGGCAAGGCTTAGGGCACAGGTGAAGTTACCGAAACGTGGGACGGTCAGGCTACGTGCTGACGCACGTGTCAGTGCCAGCGTACGGGCCAGGGGTAGGCAGCGGCGTAAGGTAAGATGTAGGGCTGGTGGTTGGTTTCCGTTCCAGGCTAGGGTTAGGGTAAGGGAACGGCAAGGCTTAGGGCACAGGTGAGGGTACGGAAACGTGGGAGGGTCAGGCTACGTGCTGACGCACGGGTCAGTGCCAGCGTGCGGGTCAGTAGCAGCGTACGGCGTAAGGTATGGTGTAGGGTTGGTGGTGGGTTACTATTCCGGGCTAGGGTTAGGGTTAGGGAATGGCAAGGCTTAGGGCACAGGTGAGGGTACGGAAACGTTGGAGGCTCAGACTACGTGCAGACGCATGGTTCAGTGCCAGCGTACGGGTCAGGAGTAGGATACGGCGTAAGGTAAGGTGTAGGGCTGGTGGTGGGATTCTATTCCGGGCTAGGGTTAGGGTTAGGGAAAGGCAAGTCTTAGGGCACAGGTGAGGTTACGGAAACGTGGGAGGGTCAGGCTACATGCAGACGAACGGTTCAGTGCCTGCGTACGGGCCAGGAATAGGTTACGGCGTAAGGTAAGGTGTAGGGCTGGTGGTGGGTTTCCGTTCCGGGCTAGGGTTATGGTTAGGGAACGGCAAGGCTTAGGGCACAGGTGAGGGAACTGAAACGTGGGAGGGTCAGGCTACGTGCTGACGCATGTGTCAGTGCCAGCATACCGGCCAGGAGTAGGGTACGGCGTAAGGTAAAGTGTAGGGCTTGTGGTTGATTTCCTTTCCTGGCTAGGTTTAGGGTTAGGGAACGGCAAGGCTTAGGGCACAGGTGAGGGTACGGAAACGTGGGAGGGACGGGCTACGTGCTGACGCACGGGTCAGTGCCAGCGTACGGGCCAGGAGTAGGCAACGGCATAGGATACAGTGTAGGGCTGTTGGTGGATTTGCGTTCCGGGCTAGGGTTAGGGTTAGGGAACGGCAAGGCTTAGGGCACAGGTGAGGGTACGGAAACGTGGGAGGGTCAGGCTACGTGCTGACGCACGGGTCAGTGCCAGCGTACGGGTCAGTAGCAGCGTACGGCGTAAGGTATGGTGTAGGGCTGGTGGTGGGTTACTATTCCGGGCTAGGGTTAGGGTTAGGGAATGGCAAGGCTTAGGGCACAGGTGAGGGTACGGAAACGTGGGAGGGTCAGGCTACGTGCTGACGCACGTGTCAGTGCCAGCGTACGGGCCAGGAGTAGGCAACGGCGTAAGGTAAGGTGTAGGGCTGGTGGTTGGTTTCCGTTCCAGGCTAGGGTTAGGGTTAGGGAACGGCAAGGCTTAGGGCACAGGTGAGGGTACGGAAACGTGGTAGGGTCGGGCTACGTGCTGACGCAAGGGTCAGTGCCAGCGTACGGGCCAGGAGTAGGCAACGGCGTAGGATAAAGTGTAGGGCTGGTGGTGGATTTGCGTTCTGGGCTAGGGTTAGGGTTAGGGAACGGCAAGTCTTAGGGCACAGGTCAGGGTACAGAAACGCGGGATTGTAAGGCTACGTGCTGATGCACGGTTCAGTGCCAGAGTACAGGCCAGGAGTAGGCAACGGCGTAGGGTAAGGTGTAGGGCTGGTGGTGGGTTTCCGTTCCAGGCTAGGGTTAGGGTTAGGGAACGGCAAGGCTTAGGGCACAGGTGAGGGTACGTAAACGTGGGAGTGTCAGGCTACGTGGTGACGCACGGGTCAATGCCAGCGTACGGAGGAGGAGTAGGCAACGGCGTAAGGTAAGGTTTAGGGCTGGTGGGGGTTTACGTTCCGGACTAGGGTTAGGGTTAGGGAACGGCAAGGCTTAGGGCACAGGTCAGGGTACGGAAACGCGTGAGGGTAAGGCTACGTGCTGATGCACGGTTCAGTGCCAGAGTACAGGCCAGGAGTAGGCAACGGCGTAGGGTAAGGTGTAGGGCTGGTGGTGGGTTTCCGTTCCGGGCTAGGGTTAGGGTTAGGGAAAGGCAAGGCTTAGGGCACAGGTGAGGTACGTAAACGTGGGAGGGTCAGGCTACGTGCTGACGCACGGGTCAATGCCAGCGTACGGGCGAGGAGTAGGCAACGACGTAAGGTAAGGTGTACGGCTGGTGGTTGGTTTCCGTTCCAGGCTAGGGTTAGGGTTAGGGAATGGCACGGTTTAGGGCACAGGTGAGGGTACGGAAACGTGGGAGGGTCAGGCTACGTGCTGACGCACGGTTCAGTGCCAGCGTATGGGCCAGGAATAGGGTACAGCGTAAGGTAAGGTGTAGGGCTGGTGGTGGGTTTCTAATACGGGCTAGGGTTAGGGTTAGGGAACGGCAAGTCTTAGGGCAAAGGAGAGGGTACGGAAACGTGGGAGGGTCAGGCTACGTGCTGACGCACGTTTCAGTGCCAGCGTACGGGCCAGGAATAGGGTACGGCGTAAGGTAATGTGTACGGCTGGTGGTGGGTTTCCGTTCCGGGCTAGGGTTAGGGTTAGGGAACGGCAAGGCTTAGGGCACATGTGAGGGTACAGAAACGTGGGAGGGTCAGGCTACGTGCTGACGCACGGGTCAGTGCCAGCGTGCGGGTCAGTAGCAGCGTACGGCGTAAGATATGGTGTAGGGCTGGTGGTCGGTTACTATTCCGGGCTAGGGTTAGGGTTAGGGAATGGCAAGGCTTAGGGCACAGGTGAGGGTACGGAAACCTGGGAGGGTCAGGCTATGTGCTGACGCACGGGTCAGTGCCAGCGTACGGGCCAGGAGTAGGCAACGGCGTAAGGTAAGGTGTAGGGCTGGTGGTTGGTTTCCGTTCCAGGCTAGGGTTAGGGTTAGGGAACGGCAAGGCTTAGGGCACAGGTGAGGGTACGGAAACGTGGGAGGGTCGGGCTACGTGCTGACGCACGGGTCAGTGCCAGCGTACGGGCCAGGAGTAGGCAACGGCGTAGGATAAAGTGTAGGGCTGGTGGTGGATTTGCGTTCTGGGCTAGGGTTAGGGTTAGGGAAAGGCAAGGCTTAGGGCACAGGTGAGGTTACGGAAACGTGGGAGGGTCAGGCTACATGCTGACGCACGGTTCAGTGCCAGCGTACGGAACAGGAGTAGGCAACGGCATAGGATACAGTGTAGGGCTGGTGGTGGATTTGCGTTCAGGGCTAGGGTTAGGGTTAGGGAACGGCAAGGCTTAGGGCACAGGTGAGGTTACAGAAACGTGGGACGGTCAGGCTACGTGCTGACACATGTGTCAATGCCAGCATACGGGCGAGGAGTAGGCAACGGCGTAAGGTAAGGTGTACGGCTGGTGGTTGGTTTCCGTTCCAGGCTAAGGTTAGGGTTAGGGAACGGCAAGGCTTAGGGCACAGGTGATGGTACGGAAACGTGGGAGGGTCAGGCTACGTGCTGACGCACGGTTCAGTGCCAGCGTACGGGCCAGGAACAGGGAACGGCGTAAGGTAAGGTGTAGGGCTGGTGGATGGTTTCTGTTCCAGGCTAGGGTTAGGGTTAGGGAACGGCAAGGCTTAGGGCACAGGTGAGGGTACGGAAACGTTGGAGGGTCGGGCTACGTGCTGATGCACGGGTCAGTGCCAGCGTACGGGTCAGCAGTAGGGTACGGCGTAATGTAAGGTGTAGGGCTGGTGGTGGGTTTCTATTCCGGGCTAGGGTTAGGGTTAGGGAACGGCAAGGCTTAGGGCACAGGTGAGGTTACGGAAACTTGGGAGGGTCAGGCTACATGCTGACGCACTGTTCAGTGCCAGCGTACGGGCCAGGAATAGGGTACGGCGTAAGGTAAGGTGTAGGGCTGGTGGTAGGTTTCTAATCCGGGCTAGGGTTAGGGTTAGGGAAAGGCAAGTCTTAGGGCAAAGGAGAGGGTACGGAAACGTGGGAGGGTCAGGCTACGTGCTGACGCATGGTTCAGTGCCAGCGTACGGGCAAGGAATAGGGTACGGCGTAAGGTAAGGTGTACGGCTGGTGGTGGGTTTCCGTTCCGGGCTAGGGTTAGGGTTAGGGAACGGCAAGGCTTAGGGCACAGGTGAGGTTACAGATACGTGGGACTGTCAGGCTACGTGCTGACGCACGTGTCAGTGCCTGTGTACGGGCCAGTTGCAGCGTACGGCGTAAGGTATGGTGTAGGGCTGGTGGTGGGTTACTATTCCGGGCTACGGTTAGGGTTAGGGAATGGCAAGGCTTAGGGCACAGGTGAGGGTACGGAAACGTGGGAGCGTCAGGCTACGTGCTGACGCACGTGTCAGTGCCAGCGTACGGGCCAGTAGTAGGCAACAGCGTAAGGTAAGGTGTAGGGCTGGTGGTTGGTTTCCGTTCCAGGCTAGGGTTAGGGTTAGGGAACGGCAAGGCTTAGGGCACAGGTGAGGGTACGGATACGTGGGAGGGTCGGGCTAAGTGCTGACGCACGGGTCAGTGCCAGCGTACGGGCCAGGAGTAGGCAACGGCGTAGGATAAAGTGTAGGGCTGGTGGTGGATTTGCGTTCTGGGCTAAGGTTAGGGTTAGGGAACCGCAAGGCTTAGGGCACAGGTCAGGGTACAGAAACGCGGGAGGGTAAGGCTATGTGCTGATGCACGGTTCAGTGCAAGAGTACAGGCCAGGAGTAGGCAACGGCGTAGGGTAAGGTGTAGGGCTGGTGGTGGGTTTCCGTTCCGGGCTAGGGTTAGGGTTAGGGAACGGCAAGGCTTAGGGCACAGGTGAGGGTACGTAAACGTGGGAGGGTCAGGCTACGTGCTGACGCACGGGTCAATGCCAGCGTACGGGCGAGGAGTAGGCAACGGCGTAAGGTTATGTTTAGGGCTGGTGGTGGGTTTCCGTTCCGGACTAGGGTTAGGGTTAGGGAACGGCAAGGCTTAGGGCACAGGTCAGGGTACGGAAACGCGTGAGGGTAAGGCTACGTGCTGATGCACGGTTAAGTGCCAGAGTACAGGCCAGGATAAGCAACGGCGTAGGGTAAGGTGTAGGGCTGGTGGTGGGTTTCCGTTCAGGGCTAGGGTTAGGGTTAGGGAACGGCAAGGCTTAGGGCACAGGTGAGGGAACGGAAACGTGGGAGGGTCAGCCTACGTGCTGACGCACGGTTCAGTGCCAGCGTACGGGCCAGGAATAGGGTACGGCGTAAGGTAAGGTGTACGGCTGGTGGTGGGTTTCCGTTCCGGCCTAGGGTTAGGGTTAGGGAACGGCAAGGCTTAGGGCACAGGTGAAGTTACAGAAACGTGGGACGGTCAGGCTACGTGCTGACGCACGTGTCAGTGCCAGCGTACGGGCCAGGGCTAGGCAACGTCGTAAGGTAAGATGTAGGGCTGGTGGTTGGTTTCCGTTCCAGTCTAGGGTTAGGGTAATGGAACGGCAAGGCTTAGGGCACAGGTGAGGGTACCGAAACGTGGGAGGGTCAGGCTACATGCTGACGCACGGTTCAGTGCCAGCGTATGGGCCAGGAATAAGTTACGGCGTAAGGTAAGGTGTAGGGCTGGTGGTGGGTTTCCGTTCGGGGCTAGGGTTAGGGTTAGGGAACGGCAAGGCTTAGGGCACAGGTGAGGGTACGGAAACGTGGGAGGGTCAGGCTACGTGCTGACGCACGGGTCAGTGCCAGCGTGCGGGTCAGTAGCAGCGTACGGCGTAAGGTATGGTGTAGGGCTGGTGGTGGGTTACTATTCCGGGCTAGGGTTAGTGTTAGGGAATGGCAAGGCTTAGGGCACAGGTGAGGGTACGGAAACGTGGGAGGGTCAGGCTACGTGCTGACGCATGGTTCAGTGCCAGCGTACGGGCCAGGAATAGGGTACGGCGTAAGGTAAGGTGTAGGGCTGGTGGTGGTTTTCTAATCCGGGCTAGGGTTAGGGTGAGGGAACGGCAAGTTATAGGGCAAAGGAGAGGGTACGGAAACGTGGGAGGGTCAGGCTACGTGCTGACGCACGGATCAGTGCCAGCGTACGGGCCAGGAATAGGGTACGTCGTAAGGTAAGGTGTACGGCTGGTGGTGGGTTTCCGTTCCGGGCTAGGGTTAGGGTTAGGGAACGGCAAGGCTTAGGGCACAGGTGAGGGTACCGAAACGTGGGAGGGTCAGGCTACATGCTGACGCACGTGTCAGTGCCAGCGTAAGGGCCAGGGGTAGGCAACGGCGTAAGGTAAGATGTAGGGCTGGTGGTTGGTTTCCGTTCCAGGCTAGGGTTAGGGTAAGGGAACGGCAAGGCTTAGGGCACAGGTGAGGGTACCGAAACGTGGGAGGGTCAGGCTACATGCTGACGCACGGTTCAGTGCCAGCGTATGGGCCAGGAATAAGTTACGGCGTAAGGTAAGGTGTAGGGCTGGTGGTGGGTTTCCGTTCCGGGCTAGGGTTAGGGTTAGGGAACGGCAAGGCTTAGGGCACAGGTGAGGGTACGGAAACGTGGGAGGGTCAGGCTACGTGCTGACGCTCGGGTCAGTGCCAGCGTGCGGGTCAGTAGCAGCGTACGGCGTAAGGTATGGTGTAGGGTTGGTGGTGGGTTACTATTCCGGGCTAGGGTTAGGGTTAGGGAATGGCAAGGCTTAGGGCACAGGTGAGGGTACGGAAACGTTGGAGTCTCAGACTACGTGCAGACGCATGTTTCAGTGCCAGCGTACGGGTCAGGAGTAGGATACGGCGTAAGGTAAGGTGTAGGGCTGGTGGAGGGATTCTATTCCGGGCTAGGGTTAGGGTTAGGGAAAGGCAAGGCTTAGGGCAAGGGTGAGGTTACGGAAACGTGGGAGGGTCAGGCTACATGCAGACGAACGGTTCAGTGCCTGCGTACGGGCCAGGAATAGGTTACGGCGTAAGGTAAGGTGTAGGGCTGGTGGTGGGTTTCCGTTCCGGGCTAGGGTTATGGTTAGGGAACGGCAAGGCTTAGGGCACAGGTGAGGGAACTGAAACGTGGGAGGGTCAGGCTACGTGCTGACGCATGGGTCAGTGCCAGCATACCGGCCAGGAGTAGGGTACGGCGTAAGGTAAAGTGTAGGGCTTGTGGTTGATTTCCTTTCCAGGCTAGGTTTAGGGTTAGGGAACGGCAAGGCTTAGGGCACAGGTGAGGGTACGGAAACGTGGGAGGGACGGGCTACGTGCTGACGCACGGGTCAGTGCCAGCGTACGGGCCAGGAGTAGGCAACGGCATAGGATACAGTGTAGGGCTGTTGGTGGATTTGCGTTCCGGGCTAGGGTTAGGGTTAGGGAACGGCAAGGCTTAGGGCACAGGTGAGGGTACGGAAACGTGGGAGGGTCAGGCTACGTGCTGACGCACGGGTCAGTGCCAGCGTACGGGTCAGTAGCAGCGTACGGCGTAAGGTATGGTGTAGGGCTGGTGGTGGGTTACTATTCCGGGCTAGGGTTAGGGTTAGGGAATGGCAAGGCTTAGGGCACAGGTGAGGGTACGGAAACGTGGGAGGGTCAGGCTACGTGCTGACGCACGTGTCATTGCCAGCGTACGGGCCAGGAGTAGGCAACGGCGTAAGGTAAGGTGTAGGGCTGGTGGTTGGTTTCCGTTCCAGGCTAGGGTTAGTGTTAGGGAACGGCAAGGCTTAGGGCACAGGTGAGGGTACGGAAACGTGGGAGGGTCGGGCTACGTGCTGACGCAAGGGTCAGTGCCAGCGTACGGGCCAGGAGTAGGCAACGGCGTAGGATAAAGTGTAGGGCTGGTGGTGGATTTGCGTTCTGGGCTAGGGTTAGGGTTAGGGAACGGCAAGTCTTAGGGCACAGGTCAGGGTACAGAAACGCGGGATTGTAAGGCTACGTGCTGATGCACGGTTCAGTGCCAGAGTACAGGCCAGGAGTAGGCAACGGCGTAGGGTAAGGTGTAGGGCTGGTGGTGGGTTTCCGTTTCGGGCTAGGGTTAGGGTTAGGGAACGGCAAGGCTTAGGGCACAGGTGAGGGTACGTAAACGTGGGAGTGTCAGGCTACGTTCTGACGCACGGGTCAATGCCAGCGTACGGGCGAGGAGTAGGCAACGGCGTAAGGTAAGGTTTAGGGCTGGTGGGGGTTTCCGTTCCGGGCTAGGGTTAGGGTTAGGGAACGGCAAGGCTTAGGGCACAGGTCAGGGTACGGAAACGCGTGAGGGTAAGGCTACGTGCTGATGCACGGTTCAGTGCCAGAGTACAGGCCAGGAGTAGGCAACGGCGTAGGGTAAGGTGTAGGGCTGGTGGTGGGTTTCCGTTCCGGGCTAGGGTTAGGGTTAGGGAACGGCAAGTCTTAGGGCACAGGTGAGGTACGTAAACGTGGGAGGGTCAGGCTACGTGCTGACGCACGGGTCAATGCCAGCGTACGGGCGAGGAGTAGGCAACGACGTAAGGTAAGGTGTACGGCTGGTGGTTGGTTTCCGTTCCAGGCTAGGGTTAGGGTTAGGGAATGGCACGGTTTAGGGCACAGGTGAGGGTACGGAAACGTGGGAGAGTCAGGCTACGTGCTGACGCACGGTTCAGTGCCAGCGTATGGGCCAGGAATAGGGTACGGCGTAAGGTAAGGTGTAGGGCTGGTGGTGGTTTTCTAATCCGGGCTAGGGTTAGGGTTAGGGAACGGCAAGTCTTAGGGCAAAGGAGAGGGTACGGAAACGTGGGAGGGTCAGGCTACGTGCTGACGCACGGTTCAGTGCCAGCATACGGGCCAGGAATAGGGAAAGTCGTAAGGTAAGGTATAGGGTTGGTGGTGGGTTTCCGTTCCGGGCTAAGGTTAGGGTTAGGGAACGGCAAGGCTTAGGGCACAGGTCAGGGTACGGAAACGCGTGAGGGTAAGGCTACGTGCTGATGCACGGGTCAGTACCAGAGTACAGGCCAGTAGTAGGCAACGGCGTAAGGTATGGTGTACGGCAGGTGGTTGTTTTCCGTTCCAGGCTAGGGTTAGGGTTAGGGAACCGCAAGGCTTAGGGCACAGGTGAGGGTACGGAAAAGTGGGAGGGTCAGGCTACGTGCTGACGCACGGTTCAGTGCCAGCATACGGGCCAGGAATAGGGAAAGTCGTAAGGTAAGGTATAGGGTTGGTGGTGGGTTTCCGTTCCGGGCTAAGGTTAGGGTTAGGGATCGGCAAGGCTTAGGGCACAGGTCAGGGTACGGAAACGCGTGAGGGTAAGGACACGTGCTAATGCACGGGTCAGTGCCGGAGTACGGGCCAGGAGTAGGCAACGGCGTAGGATAAAGTGTAGGGCTGGTGGTGGATTTGCGTTCCTGGCTAGGGTTAGGGTTAGGGAACGGCAAGGCTTAGGGCACAGGTGAGGGAACGGAAACGTGGGAGGGTCAGGCTACGTGCTGACACACGGTTCAGTGCCAGCGTACGGGCCAGGAATAGGGAACTGCGTAAGTTAAGGTGTAGGGCTGGTGGTGGGTTTCCGTTCCGGGCTAGGGTTAGGGTTAGGGAACGTCAAGGCTTAGGGCACAGGTGAGGTTACGGAAACGTTGGAGGCTCAGACTACGTGCTGACGCATGGTTCAGTGCCAGCGTACGGGTCAGGAGTAGGATACGGCGTAAGGTAAGGTGTAGGGCTGGTTGTGGGTTTCTATTCTGGGCTAGGGTTAGGGTTAGGGCAAGGCAAGTCTTAGGGCACAGGTGAGGTTACGGAAACGTGGGAGGGTCAGGCTACATGCTGACGCACGGTTCAGTGCCAGCGTACGGGCCAGGAATAGGTTACGGCGTAAGGTAAGGTGTAGGGCTGGTGGTGGGTTTCCGTTCCGGTCTAGGGTTATGGTTAGGGAACGGCAAGGCTTAGGGCACAGGTGAGGGTACTGAAACGTGGGAGGGTCAGGCTACGTGCTGACGCATGTGTCAGTGCCAGCGTACGGACCAGGAGTAGGGTACGGCGTAAGGTAAAGTGTAGCGCTTGTGGTTGATTTCCTTTCCAATCTAGGTTTAGGGTTAGGGAACGGCAAGGCTTAGGGCACAGGTGAGGGTACGGAAACGTGAGAGGGTCAGGCTACATGCTGACGCACGGTTCAGTGCCAGCGTACGGGCCAGGAATAGGTTACGGCGTAAGGTAAGGTGTAGGGCTGGTGGTGTGTTTCCGTTCCGGTCTAGGGTTATGGTTAGGGAACGGCAAGGCTTAGGGCACAGGTGAGTGTACTGAAACGTGGGAGGGTCACGCTACGTGCTGACGCATGGGTCAGTGCCAGCGTACGGACCAGGAGTAGGGTACGGCGTAAGGTAAAGTGTAGCGCTTGTGGTTGATTTCCTTTCCAATCTAGGTTTAGGGTTAGGGAACGGCAAGGCTTAGGGCACAGGTGAGGGTACGGAAACTTGGGAGTGTCAGGCTACATGCTGACGCAATATTCAGTGCCAGCGTACGGGCGAGGAATAGGGTACGGAGTAAGGTAAGGTGTAGGGCTGGTGGTGGGTTTCTAATCCGGGCTAGGGTTAGGGTTAGGGAACGGCAAGTCTTAGGGCAAAGGAGAGGGTATGGAAACGTGGGAGGGTCAGGCTACATGCTGACGCACGGTTCAGTGCCAGCGTACGGGCCAGGAATAGGGTACGGCGTAAGGTAAGGTGAACGGCTGGTGGTGGGTTTCCGTTCCGGGCTAGGGTTTGGGTTAGGGAACGGCAAGGCTTAGGGCACAGGTGAGGTTACAGAAACGTGGGACGGTCAGGCTACGTGCTGACGCATGTGTCAATGCCAGCATACGGGCGAGGAGTAGGCAACGGCGTAAGGTAAGGTGTACGGCTGGTGGTTGGTTTCCGTTCCAGGCTAAGGTTAGGGTTAGGGAACGGCAAGGCTTAGGGCACAGGTGATGGTACGGAAACGTGGGAGGGTCAGGCTACGTGCTGACGCACGGTTCAGTGGCAGCGTACGGGCCAGGAAGAGGGAACGGCGTAAGGTAAGGTGTAGGGCTGGTGGTGGGTTTCCGTTCCGGGCTAGGGTTAGGGTTAGGGAACGGCAAGGCTTAGGGCACAGGTCAGGGTACGGAAACGCGGGAGGGTAAGGCTACGTGCTGATGCACGGGTCAGTACCAGAGTACAGGCCAGTAGTAGGCAACGGCGTAGGGTAAGGTTTTGGGCTGGTGGTGGGATTCCATTCCGGGCTAGGGTTAGGGTTAGGGAACCGCAGGGCTTAGGGCACAGGTGAGGGTACGGAGACGAGGGAGGGTCTGGCTACGTGCTGACGCACGGGTCAATGCCAGCATACGGGCCAGGAGTAGGCAACGGCGTAAGGTAAGGTGTAGGGCTGGTGGTTGGTTTCTGTTCCAGGCTAGGGTTAGGGTTAGGGAACGGCAAGGCTTAGGGCACAGGTGAGGGTACGGAAACGTTGGAGGGTCGGGCTACGTGCTGATGCACGGGTCAGTGCCAGCGTACGGGTCAGCAGTAGGGTACGGCGTAATGTAAGGTGTAGGGCTGGTGGTGGGTTTCTATTCCGGGCTAGGGTTAGGGTTAGGGAACGGCAAGGCTTAGGGCACAGGTGAGGGTACGGAAACTTGGGAGGGTCAGGCTACATGCTGACGCACTGTTCAGTGCCAGCGTACGGGCCAGGAATAGGGTACGGCGTAAGGTAAGGTGTAGGGCTGGTGGTAGGTTTCTAATCCGGGCTAGGGTTAGGGTTAGGGAACGGCAAGTCTTAGGGCAAAGGAGAGGGTACGGAAACGTGGGAGGGTCAGGCTACGTGCTGACGCATGGTTGAGTGCCAGCGTACGGGTCAGGAGTAGGATACGGCGTAAGGTAAGGTGTAGGGCTGGTGGTGGGATTCTATTCCGGGCTAGGGTTAGGGTTAGGGAAAGGCAAGGCTTAGGGCACAGGTGAGGTTACGGAAACGTGGGAGGGTCAGGCTACATGCAGACGAACGGTTCAGTGCCTGCGTACGGGCCAGGAATAGGTTACGGCGTAAGGTAAGGTGTAGGGCTGGTGGTGGGTTTCCGTTCCGGGCTAGGGTTATGGTTAGGGAACGGCATGGCTTAGGGCAAAGGTGAGGGTACGGAAACGTGGGAGGGACGGGCTACGTGCTGACGCACGGGTCAGTGCCAGCGTACGGGCCAGGAGTAGGCAACGGCATAGGATACAGTGTAGGGCTGTTGGTGGATTTGCGTTCCGGGCTAGGGTTAGGGTTAGGGAACGGCAAGGCTTAGGGCACAGGTGAGGGTACGTAAACGTGGGAGTGTCAGGCTACGTGCTGACGCACGGGTCAATGCCAGCGTACGGGCGAGGAGTAGGCAACGGCGTAAGGTAAGGTTTAGGGCTGGTGGGGGTTTACGTTCCGGACTAGGGTTAGGGTTAGGGAACGGCAAGGCTTAGGGCACAGGTCAGGGTACAGAAACGCGTGAGGTTAAGGCTACGTGCTGATGCACGGTTCAGTGCCAGAGTACAGGCCAGGAGTAGGCAACGGCGTAGGGTAAGGTGTAGGGCTGGTGGTGGGTTTCCGTTCCGGGCTAGGGTTAGGGTTAGGGAACGGCAAGGCTTAGGGCACAGGTGAGGTACGTAAACGTGGGAGGGTCAGGCTACGTGCTGACGCACGGGTCAATGCCAGCGTACGGGCGAGGAGTAGACAACGACGTAAGGTAAGGTGTACGGCTGGTGGTTGGTTTCCGTTCCAGGCTAGGGTTAGGGTTAGGGAATGGCACGGTTTAGGGCACAGGTGAGGGTACGGAAACGTGGGAGGGTCAGGGTACGTGCTGACGCATGATTCAGTGCCAGCGTATGGGCCAGGAATAGGGTACAGTGTAAGGTAAGGTGTAGGGCTGGTGGTGGGTTTCTAATCCGGGCTAGGGTTAGGGTTAGGAAACGGCAAGTCTTAGGGCAAAGGAGAGGGTACGGAAACGTGGGAGGGTCAGGCTACGTGCTGACGCACGGTTCAGTGCCAGCGTACGGGCCAGGAATAGGGTACGGCGTAAGGTAATGTGTACGGCTGGTGGTGGGTTTCCGTTCAGGGCTAGGGTTAGGGTTAGGGAACGGCAAGGCTTAGGGCACATGTGAGGGTACAGAAAAGTGGGAGGGTCAGGCTACGTGCTGACGCACGGGTCAGTGCCAGCGTGCGGGTCAGTAGCAGCGTACGGCGTAAGGTATGGTGTAGGGCTGGTGGTGGGTTACTATTCCGGGCTAGGGTTAGGGTTAGGGAATGGCAAGGCTTAGGGCACAGGTGAGGGTACGGAAACCTGGGAGGGTCAGGCTATGTGCTGACGCACGGGTCAGTGCCAGCGTACGGGCCAGGAGTAGGCAACGGCGTAAGGTAAGGTGTAGGGCTGGTGGTTGGTTTCCGTTCCAGGCTAGGGTTAGGGTTAGGGAACGGCAAGGCTTAGGGCACAGGTGAGGGTACGGAAACGTGGGAGGGTCGGGCTACGTGCTGACGCACGGGTCAGTGCCAGCGTACGGGCCAGGAGTAGGCAACGGCGTAGGATAAAGTGTAGGGCTGGGGGTGGATTTGCGTTCTGGGCTAGGGTTAGGGTTAGGGAAAGGCAAGGCTTAGGGCACAGGTGAGGTTACGGAAACGTGGGAGGGTCAGGCTACATGCTGACGCATGGTTCAGTGCCAGCATACGGGCCAGGAATAGGTTACGGCGTAAGGTAAGGTGTAGGGCTGGTGGTGGTTTTCCGTTCTGGGCTAGGGTTATGGTTAGGGAACGGCAAGGCTTAGGGCACAGGTGAGGGTACTGAAACGTGGGAGGGTCAGGCTACGTGCTGACGCATGGGTCAGTGCCAGCGTACGGGCCAGGAGTAGGGTACGGCGTAAGGTAAAGTGTAGCGCTTGTGGTTGATTTCCTTTCCAGGCTAGGTTTAGGGTTAGGGAACGGCAAGGCTTAGGGCACAGGTGAGGGTACGGAAACGTGGGAGGGTCAGGCTACGTGCTGACGCACGGTTCAGTGCCAGCGTACGGGCCAGGAATAGGGAACGGCGTAAGGTAAGTTGTAGGGCTGGTGGTGGGTTTCCGTTCCGGGCTAGGGTTAGGGTTAGGGAACGGCAAGGCTTAGGGCACACGTCAGGGTACGGAAACGCGGGAGGGTAAGGCTACGTGCTGATGCATGGGTCAGTACCAGAGTACAGGCCAGTAGTAGGCAACGGCGTAGGGTAAGGTTTTGGGCTGGTGGTGGGATTCCATTCCGGGCTAGGGTTAGGGTTAGGGAACCGCAGGGCTTAGGGCACAGGTGAGGGTACGGAGACGAGGGAGGGTCTGGCTACGTGCTGACGCACGGGTCAATGCCAGCATATGGGCCAGGAGTAGGCAACGGCGTAAGGTAAGGTGTAGGGCTGGTGGTTGGTTTCTGTTCCAGGCTAGGGTTAGGGTTAGGGAACGGCAAGGCTTAGGGCACAGTTGAGTGTACGGAAACGTTGGAGGGTCGGGCTACGTGCTGATGCACGGGTCAGTGCCAGCGTACGGGTCAGAAGTAGGGTACGGCGTAATGTAAGGTGTAGGGCTGGTGGTGGGTTTCTATTCCGGGCTAGGGTTAGGGTTAGGGAACTGCAAGTCTTAGGGCAAAGGAGAGGGTACGGAAACGTGGGAGGGTCAGGCTACGTGCTGACGCATGGTTCAGTGCCAGCGTACGGGCCAGGAATAGGATACGGCGTAAGGTAAGGTGTACGGCTAGTTGTGGGTTTCCGTTCCGGGCTAGGGTTAGGGTTAGGGAA